>NC_140579.1:258283321-258883321 GCF_964204655.1 Triturus cristatus
AGCAAAGCACTTTAATATGGAAAATGTTGCCCAAAAAAGGATACTATTTCCCATCATGCACTTTCAAACCTGGAAATACTGCCAGAGATCTCCACACCTTAGTACCTGTTTCACATCTAATAACTAACTACTGGGTAAGGGGACAAATGAAAGACCAGTAAACCTTTGCAAAGGGCCTTCCACTGTGTATGAACTCATGTCATTGCATTTTAGTAACTGTTGAACCGTTTCAGCTATAACTTCTATGATTTTATTACTTTCTATCTGCAATTCATGCTGGAGATGGGGGATTCTGTGGCAATCCATGGTTATACGAAAATTGATCAGTCGGCACTGAGGGAGAGCTTTGGGAATGCTGGACACTGATCCTAACCGCTGTGTAATTCCCACTTACCATGACCCATCTCCCACGCCCCTGACTGTCCACAGGCGAGCAGAAGAAGGCTTCTCCCCATAAGTACCTTAGATGGACATGCGAGAAACCAGTGGACAGGCATTCTGATACACTCCTTGTCCTGCGACCAGGGCCCTCCTCTCTAGCAAAGACTCCCCCAGGATACCAAGCTCGGAAAGAGTCTGAGCTACTGAAAATGGGGGCGCTGCCCATCGGCAGCAAGATAAGGCAAACTGGGTGGATACAGGGTGCTCCGCTAGCGGCATCCCCACTACAAGCAGCCACTCACCCGTGCTTTACCCCAATGTCACCACCACCCAGCCTTGTGCACAGACTGACTTCCAGGGGTTTCTGGTCAAGTGGAATCCCCGCAAGGCTTTCCGGACGAATTCCCATCCTCAGTAAAAGTTGATTTCCTCCTAGCTTGCCTGGCATAAGCTGAACTATGCCTACAGAGCACCCAATTCCCTCTGGACAGATAGCGGGCAGGAAGAATTTCTGTGGATGGATCCTATTCTGCTTACAGATTAGCCATATGGAGTCGGGGGCATGTGCACCCTACCCAGTCCAATTGTTTTTTCCAGGTTTTTCAAACCGTGTAGGAAGAGCATCAAGAAAGAGAGGACATTAGTACAAGGTAATCCTGGCTGGAACAAGCCAGAAACCCGTCTGACATTCTTTTTGCCCCTCTTTTGGGCACAGCAGTAGCTATACGAGACATGACGGGCTGCATGTCTGGAAGGCTGACAGAGCTTAAAAGTTCTTCTGTCAATGTATCTAGAAATATAATACTTGCGGTGCAACAACATTTCCGTTCCTTTAGAACAAACTGACACGTGTACAATGTTGTCCATAATCAAAGTAGACCACCTGCTATTTTACCCATGATCCCCCACCCGGAAGCACTGTTTGAAACCAATATGGCATCGGTCTATTCTGTTCTCCTCCACCCAAAAGGACATTCAATCATAGAGCATCCCCAGTATTTCATATTCTTTCGGGCTAAGCAATGGTAAAACGTTGCTGCAGCGCCACCTGGTGGCCCACATAGCTTGCAGCGCCAATGCTGTGCTCGACCCTTGGGGAAGGAGAACGAACTTGTGGGTTGTAAAACTACTGGAGGACTAATACTGTGGAAAGTGGACAATCCACCAGATTGTGGTCTTGTCCCACAATGAACTGCCCTCGGACCGACTCCAATCTGTCGACGAGTCGGGGGACGTATAACTTAGTGGGACAGTTTACCCGCCCGTCCCTCGGCTTCCCCTCCCTAACAATTTAAGGTACTACTTACTACCTGTCCCAAAACACCTGGGCGGCGGCCCCAGGCAACATGTCGCGGGTTTGCCTAAATGACATGCTGACTTTGGTCACACACGCACGCATTCAATTTGTTATGCACGGAGAGAAAAGAGATTTGTCCAGAATCACAGGCATTTGGGGTTCGCTTAGGACACTCTGGTGCAGGAAGGCCTGGCGCTGTTTACCCACTAGTCTAGCTATTCCCCTATGACACATGCAACCTCACGCCCAGGCCGCAGCAAGCACAGCCTCCACTCGGACCGGGTCACTTGTGGGGCAGACGGTGTGTCGGATGCAAGTGCTGGAAACGTAGAGGAGTAGGAAACCTGACTGTCCCCCTCCCCCCCTCTGCCCCACACAAACCCACACTAGGTCCTGCACGGCCGCATCCTTCCACCCTTAGCCCCCACCCCTGTTTGTCCTAGGCCAACCCCGGCCAGGGGAGGGGGCAACGAAAGCAGGGCATATGCTCCTCCGCCGACATGGATCCCAGCACGGGGAGGGGGGCCTGCGCGGCCGCCACCTGGGAAAAGCGGACTGTAGTGGCCTGGGAACATGGGCCGGTCAGGCTGCTGGGAACTGGACCCTGTCCCTCAAGGGCAACGTAGGCCCTGATAGTGCTAGCTGCCCCTCTGCCCTTACGCGAACGGACCACTCAAGCCTAAGCCCACGTGGGCGATGGCCGCAGTTATCGTAGTACGCGCCACTGGCCCTTATACTGATCCGGAGTGGGGGTGGGGGTGCTCGCTTGGACCCTTGACGCTGGTCGCCCCCATATATGGGGTACGGAGAAAAGATCGCCTGCTCTGAGAAGGCCGGTGGAAAATATCCCCTCCATTCTGCCCCCGACCCGATTCTGGGCCGCTGCCCGGACAGCGCCAGGACTGATGTGAGGACCCATGAAATACCCGGAGCGGAGCGGGGCAGGGCAGGGCCTACACTCACCAGTCTCAGCAATGAGCGTTCCCGACGGCAATCCCGGGAGACCAGCACCACGACCAAACGGCGTCAGGGTAGAGGGCAAAGAGGGTGCCCATTGGGCGGGGAGAGGTCTATGTACCCCACCCCCTCTCCCCGGAAGTGACGCAGAACGCCAGACCCTTGAGGGTCCTAACCACTGGGAGGCTGCCTCCTGTGCCTCTTGTGGCACTAAGGCGGCCGCCCTTTTAGCAGGTCTCCTTTGTGGACCCCGAGCAGCCGGCAAACTGCTCGGCCGGCCACCTCGGCCGGCCACCTGGGCCGGCCAAGCAGTAGGGTGGTGGTGGGGGTGCAGCCAAGCTGTTTGCCAGGCCCAACTGCTGCTGTTATTTGAGAAAGAAAAGCCTAGCGATTGTTCCTAATAGGAGGAAACGGGCAACAGCTCTCAGTAATAAATGTTTGGCTCAAGGAGACGGCGGACAAAATGCATCGGTTTTGCATTTTATAATGCTAGGTTTAATTTGTCCAAGCTATTTTTTCATTTTTAGCGGTGGCTCAAACTCAAGATTAAGGTGTTCTAAAAAAACAGTATTTTTCTCTTTGAAAGCCAAATCACAACTATGCTCAACAAGATTGCTTAACTTAATCGTGTATAACGGGAGACTATGCCGCACAAATGTCAAAGTCAGATACTTCATTTCACACGAAACAGCAAAAACATAAATATTGCTCACCTGATTGCAAGGATTCAATTGTCACAGGGAAGGATTGTCAGAATAGGACGGATACACAAACCCCCTAACTCCGCCTGATTTGGACAATATTTCAATACATTTAAAGCATTCACGATCCTTGTGGAAAGCTTTGAAACCTTCAAGGACTAGTTTACCTATAATAGGCATATAGTTAACTGGAGACCACACAGGCCTGATTTACAACAAAGTGACTCTGCGCGGTGCTGCAAGCCATTTTGCTGTGCTGCACTGAGTCACTTACAACGCACACTGATGCGTCATATCTACAACAATATGACGGATCCCTGTTCTCTCCCCTGCGCTGGAGCACAATTAGATGCCATGCCCTGAAGCAGGCACCCTTGCACCATGGTGAAAGGGTGCCTGCGTTGTGGGGAGATTGTATTTGTGCAGGAAGGGACACCACAAAAGGTGGCGTGCTGGTGCAAGGGGCTTGTAAATATGCCCCCACGTTCTGTCAAATATAGAACATCAAGCACAAAAAGCCTACAATATGGCGCCTCGTGTTACAGTGGATCTACGTTGCATCATATTGCAGTGATGGTCACAATTTTATTAAACCTGGGCCCTTATAAGAGACAAGTTTCTGAAGCACGATAGAATGGTGGAGGTTTTCTTTCTTTAGTGCGCAAGGTTGACCTTGCTGCCCATCTAGTGAAACATGGGCAGCAGTTATGCATGAGAGCGAGTTTAGTCTTAGCTTTAAATGAAAAAATTCATACAGGGCTCCTTATGATTGGAAGCATGGAGTGGTTAGCTGCAGGTAGCCTACAGGTGTTGACGGAATGCATATGGTTTGCCCTACACCTGCTGCAGGCCATGTTACAGCATGGCCTGTGTAGTGGTAGGGCAGTGGGTACATGCCTGGGCGTAGTTCGCGTAGTCGCGCTACGCTACGCGAAGTGCACTTTGCACTACGTCACGCTACGCGAACTGCGTAGTGTGGTAGAGAAATGCTGTTCGCAATGATTGCACAGTGCCGGTTGCTTGTCCGCACTGTGCAATCATTGCAAACGGCATTATGCACAGTGCAAGCTGTCGTTTTCTGCCGCTCAAGTAGATTTGTACTCTAGCGGCAGCTTTCGCAACGTGGACTGGTAGTTTCTCATCGTGAGCGGTCGGGAGCATACGCGACCACTCGCAATGAGAAACCTGACCTCCCCGCGTCGCCCCGGAGGTTTATTTTCCACGCTCGCGATTGGCAATTTGATGTTGCCGATCGCGAACGAGGAAAAAGTCTCGCCGGTATGTTGATTTTGCTCGCTCGCAGTCACCAACTTGACGTTGAGGACCGCGAGCGAGCAAAAAATGCCCGCTATGCATTTTTGCACTATACTACGTGCGATTCGCAATAGCGCATAGTTGTGCTCGCTAAGCACACTTCGCGAGCGTAGTGTAGTTTTCCGCCCAGGGTTATACATGACGCCAAGAGTGAATGGTTAGACAGCCCATCAACAATGATGGTGGACTGGAAGAATGTTGCACCACAAACAACACTGGTGATACGAGAAAAATGTTCACCTTCGTCAGTACGGGCACTTCTCGCACCAGTTTTCAAATGTTGATGCACACTGTGCTGAGTGGCCTCCCAGTGCTATGCCTGCATGTGACATAGCATAGTTGTCCTGCCGAATTGGAATGTGGATATGTGGCCACGCCTTAGTACATCACTACATATATTGCAAGTGATGTGATCTTCCAATGATCGTTCTGAAATCTGCTCATGACACGATATGGGACAGCACCTGGGAGAGTGAGGGTCTATTCAGCCAGCTGGGGTGACACCAGCAAAAGCTGCTGCACGTCCCGCACCTCTGTCCGCAGCCAAAGCAGTATTGGATTCATGTTCCTCACCACTTCGTTTTCTATTAGCTATGTCATATTTAGAGTAAACACATAATCTATTACAATACTCAGTGCAATGACTTGCCAGTATTGGCTTCTACAAGTTCTGAATCTTCCCCATGTAAACTTACATATTGGTAAAGCGTCAACATTTTCAAATCTGCACATTTGCAGATCTTAAGTCAAACCACATAGCAATATGATTCATATTACAAATCGGAAATATTTGAGAATTAAAGAGTTAAGAACGTGTTTCTGAAAACTGACTAGAAATGGCATACTCAAATTTGAATTTTCAGAGAGGTAGCAAACCACATCTAAAGAAGTTACAAGTGTACCTTTAGTTTAGGAAAGGGTTTTTTTGTAAATAAATGCACAGAAGTTACTATATACAGTAAGGACACAAAATGGAATCATATTAAAATGTTTTAAACTATCGCTTGTTTTTAGTGTTACTAAATATTAATGAGCTGACAAAGAACAGAGCTGAATATTTTTTCCAACATTCAGCATTAAGAAATACTCTGCAATTAAGCTCTTTTTAGACAATTGGCAACAACCAATCCCTCTTGCCTTGACATTGTAAAGTAATCATTTATATTTCAAAATTCCTTTGGGTACTTTCTCAAAGCTGGATCGACTGGAATCAGTCATAGTCTGTTGTGAGAGTTGAGAAGTTATGATTTCCTCTGATATTGCATGATTGCTAAAACCAATGAAGGAGCGCAGGACAGTCAACCAGAAGATGGTACCACTGGAGAGTCAGCGCCTCTCACACCTGATCAACAGAATAAAAAAGAATAAATGGAAGTTGTGGTGGTTGGTCAGTAAGGTCTACTTGAGTTCTGGGTAAAGAAGTGTTTTGAACCTTTGGATGGCTCACATGATATGCAAAAGGGTCAATCTGTCAAAAATCTATTGATGTCCCTAAATGTTATAAACGTTATTATTGTAACAAATTAGGGACAATCACAATAATAAAGCTTCTTAGAACATTCCTCTACAACAAAAACCTCAAACTGTGAATAGTAACTCAGTTATCTCAATAGCAGCCTATGGTGTGCAGGAACCATTAGTCCCGCAATCCCCAGAGCCAGGTACTTACAAGCAATTTGTGATCATTGTGGCACGTACGTATGCAGTGGTGGACAAAGCATTTACGAATGGTGTTTGATCATTCATGAATATCAAGCTGATGGTCTATTAACAGTATTACGGATACCTCCTTTTTAACGTTTTTCACACTTCTGTACTGTCATATCCTGTGACACTTTCTTTACCTCACTACTCTGTTGGGGTCCCATATCGTTTAAAGTAGTAGAAGCTGTGTTGTTGTATAATTCTTTGTGTGTGTGTGTGAAATAATAAAGATGTAAAAGAAAGGGTAATTCATAGAGGAGCCTTTGGATATTCTGGAGAGATTTAAGTGGAAGTGAACAAGTGACATGTCTGACTGCACATTCAAAATTAAGTAAACCCCAAAATCAACAACATGGACGCCATCTCAGTGAAACACATTGTAATTGATGTATCTGTGATGCCACTATAAATAGTGCTAAATTCTAAAACCTCCAATATATGCAGTCATGATGACAAAGATTGACTTTGCGATAAGCATGCTTCAAAAATGTGCAGTCATGACAAAGATAGACTTTGTGATAGCCATGCTCCTGTTTTGGTTTGAAGTTAGTTGTGAAGACACATTTGGCGTTGGTCAATGCATACAAAAGTGTGTTTTAGGATATATCCTATGCAAAAAGGCAAGATCTCCCTACACTACAAATTAGCTGTGCAACCATGGTATATGCCTTTTCGTTCTGCATCTAAAGCTATTACATTAGTGTAGCACAGACTGGACAAATCCTATAATGTATGCATCACCGCTCTTATTCTCATTCTATGAAATTCAAATCACTTTATCGTAACTCTTGCACCTTCCAAATCCATCTCCTGCTTATATTCAACAGCATACTGCCCTGCCCAGTTCACACAGGAATCTCCTTGTATACCCATTTAGGAGAATTGTGGTAAGCTATGTTCACAATATCAATAAGAAATGAAAAATAATTAAAAAATATTCTCACCAAAAAGATAAAATACCCATAAGCACATGCATTATCCATTGAATGTTGAAAATCAATGATGCATTAACTTACACATATCAAATTACTGACATTTTCTATTGGTTACAGTGAGGTATGAGAAATGTGACTTTTTATAAATATGAGAAAACAATAACTGACAAATGTCATATAATATTTTTAGAATGAGCTGTACTTGTTGCCTTTAAATAATGCACTGTGGCACCCTCATTACATGCTGCTTAAGAAGTCAAAATCATCATTGTAGAAAGCTGGCTCCTAATGTAGTGGACCAAAATGAGGTACACTGTGAAAAGAGCCTAGACAAACATAATTGGTTTACAGAAGCAACAATGATAACACTAAATGCTCTCTTTTGTGGTAGTGTGGGCGAGCAGTTTAGGCTTATTAGAGTGTAGTGCTAAGCATTTATTTCACACACAAAGGCAGTAATTGAGACAAACACTCAATAAAGAATTCTGACACCATTTTATAAAAATAACACAGATTTATATATGAAATTAGATGCCAGGATCATCATAATCAGTAAGTATTGTTTGAGATATGAATTTTTACAGGTTTCAAAAGTTCACACAGTACAATTTCATGAGTGGCAATGTTATCCTTTGAGGGAAAATACATTTACTGCATTCGGACACTCGTCAATGACTCAAAGGATTCTTCTCCTGCACTTAAGGTGAGTATGGAGCAAGGTCCAAGACAGCACCAACAGGTCACTTCGGGCATCACTAGGGCGGCCGTGTGCTAAGGTGTGTTTCGATGTCGGGTGCCTCGTTTAAGTATACGGGGTTCAGTTCAGTCTAAAAAAGGCTTCAAGCTGGGACTGGAGGACCAGCCCCGGTGAACCCACAGGGGGCTCAGGTCTTGTCTAGGCCAGGACACCATCAGTCCCCTCAAACTCCGGCCCGTAGGCTCGTGTACAGCGGAGATTTGTCAGGCGGGATCACGCTGCTAAAGACACTTATGGTAATTAGTCTCTGCAAAAAGTGGCTGCAGCTGACGATTGAAGGTCCAGTTCGGCGAAAGTCAAGGGTTGGCTCGGATTTTGAGGGTCTCGGAACCCCATTGGCACTGTCGCCTCCCTTGGATTCGGGCTCTGGGGCTATGGTACAGAGGTACTTTGAGGCGTTGGATGGCGGCGGTTGGAGGAACACTCTTTGTCTTGGTTCTACAGGAAAGGTGCAAACAGGATTGCTGGGCCACTGTCAATGTGAGTCTCACTGTCCCTGAGGTCCCTCAGCGTGCAGGTCGGTCTTCCTTGACGTTTGTATCTGGGCTGGACGCAACAAGCCTTGGTTGCTGCAAGGGGCCCAGTACCCCAAGTATTAGTGCTGTGCAGGACCATGAACTGGACCTTGCTTCTTCGGAGCCTATGTTTGCAGGGGAGTAGCCTCTCTACTTCAAGGGGGTTCTCCAGTGATTTTCCAAGCACTGGCAGCCCTCTGGGTTTCTTGGAGTCTGCAAAGTGGCAGGACGAGTCGGTCCCTCCACGATTGTCAGGGGCAGGAGGCAGGCAGGCAGGGTTGGTGATAAGTCAGTAGTTGTCCTCCAGTTCTCGTCTCAACACTCTTCTTTGTCCACTCCTTCCTTTTGTCCACCAAATCTGAGGTCCTAGCATCAAGAGTGCCACCTAAATACTGTATTTAGGGGCATTACAGGGAGTTACAGGTAGAAGCCAAAGGCTACCTACCTTTAGGGTGACTGCACCCTCTATATGACTACTTCCTGTGGGAAGTGGGCATAAGCCTGACCAAGGACCTAATTTCACCTAAAACCAAGATGGTGGTATTTTCCTAGTCATGTGCACTTCAGGTAGACCACCTTAGGGTGGTACTAGCCTGAGGGTCAACACTCCACCTGATTAGCTAATTTTCCACTTGCCCTGGTGCCAAATGGGCCTGGGCATGGGGTGGCATTTTCCCTGTCTGGGTGAAGCCAGGGTCACATACCAATGGCGGTGGAGGCTTTTGAAAACTCCTGCTTTGAAATTCTGATTACCAGTCATCCTGCTTGGAGGAGGGGACAACAACTCCTGCCAGAGTAGGTATTGTTTCTGACCTCAGAAAGTGTGGGTTCTCACCTCCAAGGGGGGTTGGGGGGGGGGGGGTGAGAAATGCGTCTGTGGTGGCAGGCTGGAGAGGACCAGTCAACCAGCACACCAGAGGACTAGTAGGGTTCAGGGGGTACCTCTAAGATACCCTCTGTGTGCATGTATTAATAATTCCATCAATGGAATCAGTGTGGGTTTTTTTATACAAGGAGTTTGATCTTAGATCGGACCCCAAAATGCATCTCTTTAAAATGTCAAGCTACGGGATAGTGTGAGTCATTGTTGTCAATTGCTGTCATATGCTCTAAACCCCCTTTCTTCACGGCCTGGATGGTACTGCCTACATATCTTTTTCTGCACTGGCATGTGAGTATGTACATCACAGATTAGAAACTGCATGTAAGAAATTGAGATATTTGTTTGGTGCCATTTCCGTATGGGACCTCAAAACCTTTCTTACTTAATGCCACTGTTCTTGCACAAGATATATTGGATGGCTATATGGAAGCATATTACACAAGTGACCTGTTATGTATTTTTTATGTTACAAGTTTAATTTGGTGCAATTAGAATTAAAACAATGCTTTTTGTCACACAAGAAATGGTTTACTGAAAGCAATAAGTGACATACTGGACTATACTCTTTGATTATCTGTAGTAAAAAGAAGAGAAATAATTGAAATATCTACCTAAATGCAGAGTGTCAGACAAATCAGCACTTTATTAATAATCCATTCCGGTTATAGAAATCAGAGATTGGTAATGTTACTGACTGCATAGAAGATGTACCAATGTACCCTGCATGAAATTAGAGTGTTCAGCTTTCATGAGACGTCTGTTGATTCAATAACGTGCAGTGGTTATGCTCATTGCTTTTTGACGCTCCTGCAGCAATGCTTAGCTAAAAATGAATCCTGATTGCATTTTAAATGTACAGGTTTTGGTTAGCGTTCACAAGAAGACTATGGACAAGCTTAGAAATGTTTAATTGTTCTCCTGAAATGCTCAATGAACAATGTTTTAACTTGGTTAGTTTGAACATGACTTTACTGAATTGATTTTTTATCTCTAGGTTCCTGATATGTTGAACAATCTTACTGTTCGAAGTGTGCGCACTTTGGGGCTCATTAGTATGGCGGGCAGACTTTGTCTGCCCGCCATAGGCCCGGGAAATGGGACCTCCCGCTATTTATGTGGAGGTCCCACATTAGGCATTAGGATGCCCCCGCCATAGTGGCGGGTGCATCCCACATTCCTGACATTGCGGCGGGCGGTGCTTTCAGCAGCTCCCTCCGCAATGTCAGAAATGCATGTTGTGCATTTGCATGCACAACGTGGTAGCCAGCCGCAACGGGCCCCCAAATAAAAAACCGCATGCCTTTCTATGGCAGAGTCTCCGCCATGGAAAGGCCCATCTCCGCCATTATAGTAATATGGATGGCGGTGCCTGCAAGGCACCGCCACCATATTGCTGTGCTTTTCCGCCCAGTAGGCATCACATACATCACATACATTTAAAGTATAAACTAAAATACATAACACTAATTTACAAATCGATATTTTAAACAATTATATTTTTGCAAACACTATTAATGACTTCTATATTTTTAAAAACGATATTTCTTACCTTAAATTCGATATTCTTGACCACGATATTCTTGCTGTTTATATTTCTGAATCACAATATTTCTAACTCGATATTTGTGTACGTTGACATTTCCAACTCGATATTCTGTCTCAACACCATCTAAAAAACACCTCACCGCAGAAGGCCCTACCAGGCAGCTCTGCTAGGCGGAGATGATCCATTGTGGGTACAGGCACTCCCCTTCCTTAGTGTGGTGTATAGGGGATGGACGAGAAGGGGGTGGGGGCGGAGGGGGGACATGTTTCGTTTTTTTTTAAATGTTGTTTTTGTTACTTTTCATATTTCATTTCTTCTTTTGTCTTTCACCGAGACCTCGCTCCATGCTTTACCTTGGTAATGTGAATAGTAGCGGCACTTGTGTCTGATCTATATTGTACTCAGGAGTCGAGATTTGATTTTCTCTTATGTTATATGTGAGAAATTAATAAAGAGAGTTAAACCATAAAAAACACCTCACAAAACTTTCAGGCACCTGCAACACACTACAACCTGATTAAATGTCCAAGTGTCCTTGTTAGCTGAGCTCCAGCTGCTGTAGCGCTAACAACCACAACACTTTAAAGAATGTAACAGACTCATAAAAAAACGTAACTACACACTGAGCTATCTATCATTACCAACCACCAACCAGGCCTTGTACTCACAAAAGCTGCTATACCTTGTCTTGTGAAGACCTGATATAGCTCCAGCAGAGTACTACACCACAGTGACAGTCTGCATGCAGTCTGACAATCAGTATTCTACTGGTTTCTCCTTTCTTAGCCAGACTATATTGAATTGCAACAATTTCACTACCGAAATCAAATCATGTGCTTGTTGGGCACGACTACTCACCCGTGAGGATCTCAAGGCACTGGGGAGGAGGGGGTGGGGGGTGCAGGTTTCAGTCCATCAAGGAGGAGGTCTGTCGAAGAGCCATGTTTTGAGGTTTTTTGTGAAGATGGGGAGTGATGTCGTCTGTCTGAGGTGGAGTGGTAGGGTGTTCCAGGCTCTGGCTGCGAGGAAGGAGAAGGAGCGGCCTCCCGATTTGGACTTCCTGGTGTGGGGGAAAACAGCGTAGGAGAGCTGGGCTGATCATAGGGTCCTTTGGGGTGCGTGGAATTCAAAATGGCTGTTCAGCTATGCAGGTCTGGTGTTGTGGAGGGCTTTGTGTGTGTGGGTAAGAATCGTGAAGGTGATTCTAGCCTCGATGGGGAGCCAGTAGAGTGTGCGCAGGTGTAGGGAGATGTGGCAGTGTCTTGGCAGGTTTAGGACCAGCCTTGCAGCTGCGTTCTGGATGTTTTGTTGCTTGCGGATGAGGTTTTTGTTTATTCTAGCGTAGGTTGCTTTGCCGTAGTCAAGTCTGCTGGTGACGAGGGCGTAAGTGGTGGTCTTTCTGTGCTCAAGGGGGATCCATTTGAACGTCTTGCATAGGAGGCGGTGAGTGTGGAAGCAGGAGGATGAGACGGAGTTGATCCGGCGGTCCATTTTGAGTTCAGAGTCCAGGATGATTCCAAGGTTGCGTGCGTGGGGGTGGGCAGGTTTCCGAGGGCAGGGGACCACCAGGTGTTGTTCCAGGCATCGGGGTGTGGGCCCATGATGAGTACTTCTGTTTTGTCAGTGTTGAGTTGCAGGCAGCTGCTTCTCATCCATTTGGCGACTGCTTACATGCCTTCTTGAAAGTTGTGCTTGGCTGCATTGGGTTCGTTGGATAGGGAGAGGATGAGTTGGGTGTTGTCTGCGTATGAGACAATGTTAAGTCCGTGTGCTCTGAAGATGGATCTCTGGGGGACTCCGCAGGTGGTTGGTGTAGGGTCCCAGAGGAAAGAAGGCAGTCTGACCCGCTGCGTTCTGCCGGAGAGGAAGGAGTGGATCCAATCGAGGGCCTAAGAAAAATTAGCACAAATCTTGTTAACACAATGCTCCCACGCCGCCAATACTTTTCTGAGAAGCACTTCACTCCTTATTCTAACTTCTCCAGATCTCGTGCTTCAACTATAACTCCATCTACAAATGCCTGTCCTTTTCATATCTCCTCCAGCTCTTCCATCTTTTATTTTATAAGTCACCATCAACTCATCCTTCCTTTCCCCATCATCTGGTTTGTGCCCAACCTTGTCTAAATTCTCTGCTCCTGCTAATAAACATTCCTATTCCTCATCCCTCACCTCTCTAACTATGCTGTCAAATAACCTCTTTACCCCATATACCCTCTCTCTACTCTCCAACACATCCTATTGCATCAGTACATATAAAATAAACAATTCTGTGGTTTGCTCACTTCACCCCTCAGATTACCTTCTTCATCTATCAATCAATCAATCATGTGTTTGTTAAGCGCTACTACCCACCCGTAAGGGTTTCAAGGTGCTGGGGAGGAGGGGAGGTGCAGGTTCCAGTCCATCAATGAGGAGGTCTATCGAAGAGCTAAGTTTTGAGGTTTCTCGTGAAGATGGGGAGTGATGTTGTCTGTCTGAGGTGGAACGGTAGGGCGTTCCAGGCTCTGGCTGCGAGGAAAGAGAAGGAGCGGCCTCCCGATCTGGTCTTTCTGGCGCTGGGGACCACGGCGTAGGAGAGCTGGGTTGAGCATAGAGTCCTGTGGAGGGCAGTGTCTTGGCAGGTTGAGGACCATTCTTGCGGCGGCGTTCTGGATGTTTTGTACCTTGCGTGTGAGGTTTTTGTTTATTCCGGCATAGAGTGCGTTGCCGTAGTCAAGTCTGCTGGTGAAAAGGGCGTGAGTGATGGTCTTTCTGTGCTCAAGGGGGATCCATTTGAAGGTCTTACGTTGGAGGCAGAGGGTGTGGAAGCAGAAGGATGCAACAGAGTTGATGGGGGTGGGCGGGCTTCCGAGGACGGGTGGCCACCAGGTGTCGTTCCAGGCGTTGGGGTGTGGGCCCATGATGAGTACTTCTGGTGTCCTCTATTTGAGTCATAACGTGTATCTTGCACTAGAAATCATACACACATACTCCTATTGACTTTGCTATACTTTCATAAAAGGTACTGATTAATCTCACTTACATATCCTCAATCTCTAACCCATCCTCTCAGTTTGTGTTCTATCCTATCCGTCACACCTTTTCTCTCCTTCACATTTCTCACACCTTCCCTTATTTACTATCACCCATTAACGCCAACCTAATGATAGAATAGATACCGAACACCATGAGTACTTTCTTTACCCCTATCAAAACTAATCTAGTTAAATCACTACTTTGCCTCCTATGGCAATTTCACAAACCTATAGTTACAACATGCTCATACCATCCGCTGCCACAACAGCCAGAAAAATCATCATCAAAATCAATAAAATAATCAACTAAGCACTGATCAAGAAAGGTAATACACAGTGCTCCCTCCACCCTGTATCATCCCATCATCTGTTGCTGCGCCAGCAAGAAACATTTTCAAGCTTTTCTTTGTGATCATACCACCCAGAGCAATAATCTAATAGTCCTCTGCTACCTCTCCAACAAGAACAACATGAATAGATTTCTAAAGCAGCCAGCTCACTTCTCTTCAACTATGGCACAACAACCTGGGACATTTTCAACTACATCTGCTTTTTCGCTGCCTGCAAGGGAAAGGTAACCAAAAATGTTGCTTCTGCTGCCATAGCATCCGGGGTAATCACCAGAACCTTCATACCACAACAGTGATCACCTGACTACTTACTAACTAAGGTGGTATGTTCCATGGCAAACTTGACACAATATTCCCATCCAATGTGGCCTTTCCGGCAAGATGAATCAACAGTTCCAGTGCTGCTGCCAATCCGCAAGAGGAATCACAAGAAGTGTCATGACTCTTGTACTGTGGCTCGAAGGATTGCAAAGCTAATCCCACCTTTTCGCCTTAGAGGTGGGGAGAAGGGGGCAAGGGATGAGCAAGAAAAACAGCAAGACCCTTCTTTCCAGGAGAATGTTTGTTGGAAGACTAGGACTTTCTGATGTACAGGTTGGCACAGCATTGCTGTAGCCTACTACGGCTCACTGTCAAAAGGAAATACAGAAGACAGTTAGCATTGGATAAATGAGTGTAGTTCTAAAATAGGTGGTTATAATGTCAAAAGTGTGATGCAGCTTACCCAGTGTGAGAGGTGGGCTAGCTGTAACTAACCCCCAGGCAAACTAGGAAACTTGCCCAAGAGTACCAGAAGTTAGAATATAGGTTGCCAAAGTCAAAATGGGGAAATCCGTAGTCCAAAAACATGTTCCAAGTCATCAAGCCCAATCACAGGGGAAATCAGGAGTCTGTGTAAAACTATAACTGAGGCGATAACCACGGAGCAGTCCAAGACAAATCAAGGGTAATCACAGGGAGTAGGGAGAGGGAAAACCAAGGGAACTAAGAGAGGGAAAAACACAACAAAGATGAGGGAATGGAGATACTGGTGCAAACTAAAGCGTCAAGTGAAAGAGTAAAAACAAATGATGTTCCCAGACTCAATATTTAGGGCCCGATTCCGATCTTGTTCGGAAGGCCTCCAAATCTTATGTGGACTTGCCTTAACCAATTCGGAGCCCTTGTTTCCGACAGCATTGTTCACAGTTACGAATGACCAGGTACGATGCCTTGAAAGCCTTAGCGCTGACCGAATCAGTTCTGCCAGGCATTAGGAAATAGAGCCTTCCGGAGCCGAATCGTACAGCTCCATGGGCTAGGTTTTCCAATCGAGCAAATACAATGAACGATTTGGACTGTCTTCACGAGTCGGTTTGCCCGAATCAAAAAAGCTGCTGGATTTAGTCTTTGGGGTCCCGTAGCAGGCACCCCTTCACCCTTGGCTCTCCGAATCGGGCCTGTGGGGGGTACCGAAGGGTCCCCTCTTCCCTGCCATGCACAGTGTGGCAGGCACCATGGGGTGCCCGCCATAGGGTGCACGATTATCCCTATCCTCCCCTTTTAACAACGCGAGCCTGTGTACTCGTTCGGTACAATGGGAGTCTGACTGAATCGTATCCGGATGCATTCAAATGCATTGTACTTGTTCGGTTGGACTCCCCAGACCCAAGTCGTGTAGAAAGCATTCTGGACACAATTCAGTCCCACTGCTTTCCGAACGAGATAGGAATCAGGCCCTTAGTGTCCGCAACCTATTTATAGTGTTAGGAGAATGCGCAGCACCCATCCTTCATGAGGCACTCTCCGCGAAGGATATGTGTTTAGAATTACTTTGCAGACATTGCTCTGTGTACAGAGACTGAGTTCTGCTTGTGCTATGGGTTTAGGTCGAAATTATTTCAGGGACTATTAGGAGTAATCCTTTTGGGACCTGCTGGTAGCTGCCCTCGAGAGGTCACCATTGTTTTCAACAAACAGGTCTCCTTCAAAAGTCCTAATACTGTCCAAAACAACAGAATGAGAGGTGGTTTGATTTGGAAACAAATTTAAAAGAATTTAAACCAGAAGCCTTGAAATATAATGGAAAAAACGTGCACATACAACCATTTAATTAATGGGACATTTATTTAGCACGGGCATTGCACCATGGGGCAGAGCACCGACATAGCAACAGAAAGCAAGTATGGTTAAAATGAGAATTCTAGAGAAATAGACATGGCTTCAGTGGGGGACTATGGAGGTAGGAGAAACACAATAATACAGTTAGGAGAAGCTAGGGGGGATAAAATACCAACTAGTAAGGTAGGAAGAGCCATCTCCAATGACATTGAAATGTCTATAAAGCAACAATTATTAATGCTAAGATATCTCCCTACACACATCACATTACAGATGCAGCAGGCCGAACCACAGAGCTCTTCAAAATGTTTTTCGAATTGTAAACCTAGCAAACTTAGGCTGTACCTGAACTAAGGTTGCCACCTGACCATTACTTTACAGGCATGGCCCATAGGTTCTTGCCATGTTTGATGAAAAAGCAGGGAAATCATTAAAATGATTAATTCTTCTCTTTGAAGTATAAACGTAAATCCACAACCACAAGATAAAAACAAGTTATGAGACCTATACTGCTTTCTCCACTATTCATCATTCTTTAATTCAGATAATAAAGACCATTGTGGAGTTGAAAAGATACCGATTTTTTTTTAATACAAACTGCATTTTGATTATTAAACCTCAGCCCTTCCAGAACCTCAAAACTCCAGCAACTGGCTAATATTTTTCTCTGACGAAGGTTGCAATTCTAACATTAACAGGTGTTAAACACAAACCGGATGTGTGCAACTCCTTGGCATAAGGTCTAATTTAAAACAATTGTAATGTTGCATCACACTTTTCATTGCATGCAGGCAATAGCAGCCCTCCTATACTGAACTTCCCAAAAAGTGTGACTGTCCTCACATAACCTAAATTATGCTCCTTCACCTTTCTAATAGCAAAATAAACAAATGAACCATTCCCAGCTATCAACATCACACGTTTGTTACTTTTTAGAATTCTCTGCTGGCAAACCAGCAATATCAGTCATTAATAAGTCACAGTAAACTGCACAATAGGCTACTAACCTGAAAACTTATCAGACTAAGCCCATTCAAAAGAAGCTAGGATTTGACCAACCCAATCCTTCAACAGAGCAAGCTTCTCTCAGACAAGCACATCTTAGACCTCCATTTGGGGTGAGTTCGATATTAAGGGACTAGCTGTTGTACTTCTAGTTGTCCTATCATCAGCATTTACTGCCGACCACCAATGATTGATTCAGAGATAACAAATTCAGGGGAGAGGATATGGTGTAACGGCTAGGGAGGTTGACCTCAAATCTGGAGAACCGGGTTCGAGTCTCGGCAACCACGCTCAATATTTCCAGTGATTCTGGGCAAATCACTTAACCACCCCATGCCTAACAAAAATGGATGTGTCCTTATGTAACACAACAGGTGTTCATGTAAAGCGTTCTGATACCTTCAGGTCAAGTTTGTGCAATATAAAACTCTGAAAAAAAACATGATACAGGAATTTATTGTATAGTCCTTAACTGGAGTAAACCCTTCTTTACAGACAGAGCCCAAACTGCCATGTTTCCTGTGTTTTGGTTATTATCATTAAAGCATGGGGGACAATGCACCTTTTCAGGTTTTTTTTTTTCACTTTCTGATTTTGTCAACAACTTCAAACTTATGTTCTGCAACTGAGCTGATGATACCCACATCATCTTCAAATTGGGAAAGCTCTTAAAGTTTAAGAGTTCTGGCCTCAGAAAATGCCTTATAGCGATAGATCATCGATGGCTGCAGAACCATTGTAAGCCTAATTCATCCAAAACAGAAATACACATATGTGGATTATGAAAAAATTAATACCTTATGTGCCCTTGTTGTATGGAGAAAGGACTAATGAACAGAAGTGAATGACCTTGGTGTGAACATTGGACGTCAACCTCTCACTTCAAACTCAAGGCAACAGAGGGCCTCATTACGATGGGGGACGTACTTTAGTCCGTCCACCATCAATACGGATTTGGGATTGGACGCCTATGAGGCAGCCTCCACACAATCCTAATCATGATGCGACTGCCACCACGGTGGTTGCATTCCATATATTTTGCTTTGTGGCGGGGATGCGGTCAGCCTTACGATGATGCCTGTTTTACTTATGTCACAGCATAAAGACATCCACAGTTCCAAAGTGGTCGGGTCTTGATTTGTTTGATAGGCTGAACAATGGACTTCCTAAACATGTAATCAACAAACTACAACGAGCCCAGAATGCATCAGCCAGAACAGTCCTAAATCTCAGCAGAAGGGACCCCTTGACACATACCCTTAAGACCATCCACTAGCTTCTGTTTATGATGGAATTGTCTTCAAATCTCTCTGCTTTGGCCACAAAATGATCCATGGTAAAGGACTAAGGGGCATATAAACAAGGGCTTCATCTCTGCTTTTTTGGCTTTAAAAGCCAAAAAAGCAACAGCCCTATCAGCAACAGGGTGCTAACACGCAAATTCGCATGTTAGCACCCTTTTACTCTACGCTTCCCCTTGCATATCTAATGAGATGCAAAGGGGACGTTCCAGAGTAAAATAATAGGTGAAATGTCGCTAAGCGACATTTCACCTATTATCAAGGATATCGCTAACCCTTTTAGAGATATAAAAAGCAGTGCTAACCGTGATTAACACTGCTTTTTTACGTCTGGTATTTTTCTGACTTAGCCATGATATCCTATGTAAGGTGGATATCATGGCTAAGTATGTCTATCCCTATCAGCAAGCTATCGCCAAACCTTGTGGGATTATCGCTGTATTTCCAGCGATAATCTCACAATTGGCAGCTTGCGCTCTGAATTTTATCGCTTTGGAGATAAGCGTTGCTGATAGCACGCTATCTCCACGATAAAATTCAGAGTTGGCCGGCGATAATTATCCTCACGCTAAGAGCGCTGAGCGATAATTATCGCCGGCCCTTGCTGATATGCCCCTAATAGTCTCACAATCCATCTACAAAGTGTACAGCCAAAGGAAAACCCTCAGATGAAGAATAGCTGCACTTTTGACCATTCCTCCATTTAAAATACATTGGCAGGAGATCCTTCCCTCAAGAAACAGACACGCTCTAGAACAGCTTCATAAAGAAAATAAAGATCACTAGTAATCGTCTACTGTAAGCAGCCTCCAAACTCATTCCAACTGGACACATCCGTGACATCTAAACTAGCACTCTGTCGACCAAGCACAACAAACAGATCATCTACTTACCTGGCCAAGCAAAGAGCGTTCTTAATTGATAGATAGATATTATACAAATGCTACAATACTTTTCAGTCATTTTAAATGACACCATTTAAAAAAACTGAACTCTTTAAAACTATGCACTCAGATAAAATAGTAAACAGGCCCAACTCTGCATCATCACTCTGAAGAGGCTGTCACGAGTGAGTAGAAGCAGAAGTTATGCAGCCCTCGGGTGAGAACCTTCAACCACTGAGTCGAGTCACCTCCTCAAACACAATCTCTATGAATAGTCGGAGAGGGGACTTTTTCTTACTTTTTTGCACGTACTAGTATTGTCGTGTGATTTTCCCTAACACGCCCTCCGTTGCTAAGTGTACAACATTCTTCAAAAGCTAAGGAGTTTAAAGAGGCAAGATCCAGCACACAGTATGTCTCAGTGATTGTCACTATTGTTTTGCTGAGGAACGTCCTGTGTATGTGTAAACACCACATATTACCTCTTCCACTAGAAGCTCGCCTCCTTTCTCCAGTCACTAAGATGTGACTCATCCTTCCCTACTCTACCCGAAGGCACATGCTCTTGACTCATCAGCCATGTAGCAACCCTACCTCGAGCCTGTGTCTTTCTCCTGGCTGTCTGGGCACCCACCGCACATGGTGATGTGGGAGATGTCAGATGCTCACTACAGGTCTGATATTAGGTTTTTTTCATGACGCAACGTGGTCCTGAAAACATATATGTATACATATTTCTAGATCTCATCACTGGAACTCACTACCTACCACATGAAATCCGAGCTTGCCCCTACTCACTAAGGGGCATATCAGCAACACCCGGCGATAATTATCGCTCAGCACTCAGCGTGAGGATAATTATCGCCGGATAACGTGGATTTTTATCGCTGAGATAGCGTGCTATTAGCCACGCTTATCTCCTCAGCGATAAAAATCCTCACGCTAACTGCCTAACGTGAGATTATCGCAGGAAACCCAGCGATAATCTCACGTAGTGTGGCATTAGCTTGCTGATAGGGACTCACAAACTTAGCCATGATATCCACCTTGCATGGGATATCATGGCTAAGTCAGTCCTGAAGCAGGCGTAAGGAAAGTAGTGATAACAGGGGTTATCGCTACTTTTCCTGCCGCTATGTTTCATAGCGTGGGGCTTGATGATAGGAGAAATGTCGCTTAGCGACATTTCTCCTGTCATGTTAGGTCAGGAACGCTCACTTTGCATCTCATTAGAGATGCAAAGCTGGGCGTTAGGAATCCCCACGCTAAAGCAAGGTTGCATGCCTTAGCCTGGCCTTGCTAATTAAGCGATAAAATTATCGCAGCTTTTTAGCTGAAAACGTCCGCAAAAGCGGCGATAATTTTTTATCGCCAGCTTGTAAATATGCCCCTAAGTTCAATGCTACATGGAAGTGCCATCTTATGAGATGAGAACATAAGAACAAATAATGGTTCACGCTAGATCAACTTTCTAAATTGGTATTTTGTGAAACTTTACTCTGTAACTTGTATGTATGCTCTGTTGCTTTGCTATCTATCACAAACAGCATAAATGTACACTGCCTTAATCATTCACTCTGGTTTATGTTATTCATACTGCTTACTTCGAGCTATTTTCTACTACTTTCTTTAAATATGCATTTTTGGCAGAAACATCATTGCACTTAGATAAAAAAAATAAGTACATAAATAAATACACCAAAAATATATAAATGGTAGGAATGAGAGGATTGTAAAACGGCAATCGCCAAGGACAACACATTAAAAGTATGGTACCACCATCCTTGAATTGGCAATGGCTATGGAAAGAAGGCTTATTGCATCTTTGTCTTTTATGAAACACAGTAGTGCAACAGCCTCAGTTCGAGGAATTCTGCATTCCTCAAAGGAAAAGAAACAAGCATTTGCAATGCAATAGGTCTCGCATTTACGAGAGTTTAAGCTATTGGCATTGTAAATGACAATGCTTTTTATTATAGTTTTAAAAAACAAAAAATAAATAAAAGGCATTGTCATTTACAATGCCAATAGCTCAAACTCGTGTAAATGTGAGACCTATTTCATTGCAAATGCTTGTTTTACCTAGCCATGTTGCAGGGTGCAGGACCATATGTGGCCAAAAGGCAGTTCCAGCTGGTCGTGATGAAAACCGGAAGACAAAAGGGGGAAAATAACGCACTATTAAACAGCAGCAACGCAAAGAACCCTGTCGTCGTAACAATAAACAAGAACAGATGTCAGGGGTGTATCTGTGTCATGCGGACGTGCACGAGACGCAGTGATCAGAAAAAAAGTACCTGTAATAATGAAAATCGTGGTGCATGAGTCTAAAAAATGAGACAAAATGAGGTTTTAAAAGAAAGCTAGGCACACCGGAGGAGACAGAATAAAAGTAGTACGGGGGCACTAGAACGAAAAATCTCCAAAAAAGGGAAACGGAAACCGTGGAAAAATGTAATCCGAATTTGGAGTGATAACAACAGAATGACATGGAAATATATAGTAGAAGTGCCCTCATAATTCAGAGTGTAGGAGTATGTGGGGGTGAATAATAAAATTGTGAGTAATAGAAAAAAAGAAAAAAATGGTTTGAATCACTATCGCGAACAAAAAAATCAAGTACTGAAGGAGAACAAAATAGTATTTGGAGAAACCCTAGCTCTAACCGTGCGGGGTTCCAAAACAGGCATAATCATATATCAATCATATCTATCATCAAAGTGGCATGAGAATGACAGTCCATCAATATAACCTGTCATCAAGGTGACAGGGGAATCCTAATCAGAAAGACAAGGAAGAACAGATTAATCTAGGGTAAAAGAGGAATGAAAAAATGGGTAAAGAGTCTAAGAAAGAAGGAATGGCAACAAGGAAGGAAATATTTTGAAAGGGAACAATGGCCTGAAAAAGGCTAGAAGGAAATTAGGTATGGTGAATGCCTAGAAGAGTGAAGGTCAGATGGAAGAACAAAACGGTCGATTGATAGATGGTGGGAAGAAGGACTGGTGAAAGATTAATGGGATGAAAGGCTGGGTGAAAGAACGGCTTTATAGATGAGTGAAAGAATGGATAAAAGGATGAGTGTGTGAAAATATGAATGAGTGCAAGGGTGAAACAGACAAGTTAAAAGATGGATGGATGGATGCATGGACGGACGGTTAGGTGAAAGAATGGATAGTTAATGGAAGGGTGAATAGAAAGGTGGGTAAATGGATGAAAAGGTAATTGTATAGAAGGGTTAAAGAAACGTTTTCAGACAACCTTGGTCCTCGCTCCGCACATCCTCAGAACTAAGGGTCAAATGTGGGTCTGTTTTAAAATTCTGACTGCTCTCTTGCCCGTGGTCAACTCAGTGCTAACAATGATTTTCATTTACGTTTTTTGTGGCGTAGGCAGCCGCCTTCTTCATTACAGATGCCTCTTAGTTCTTACTCTTACATCATTGAGACAAAAAATTAGCTCCAGACTAAAAGGTCTCGCAAGCAGCTTCTAGAGCATGGGAAAGCGTGATTCTGTCGCGCCTCTCTTCCAACAACCGTGTTGCTGTCTCAAAATTATTCAAACTAAGCTCTGGCACGAGAGACAAGAGTGATGCAGTGTCACTCCTGGGCTTACTGCCGAACACGACCGAGAAACATTGTTTCGGTCACACTGAGCTTGCAATAAATATTAACGGTACAAGAGAGTAAACCTCCATTAATTGTGCTCCAAGTTGGACAGCCCAGAACGCAAACACTAGCGGCTGTCTCAGCCTGTGATGTTCAGCATGTGATTCGTTCCAATAAAATATTATTGCCCCTTGATCCTACAAGTTATGGCTGCGTATAAATTTGTTATTCCGTTACTGACATTTGTATCTGTGCTAAAGAACAGAATATATATTCTAAACAAATAGCGCTCTGCGCGCATGCGTATTTAAGGCTACAAAATGATCCGAGGAGTGCTGCACCATCAGTGTGACTCAAATCTATGAACTGCCAGACCAGTCAGTGCTTAATTTGAGCTCGTGCCTGTCACTGGCACTCATGGTTGGGGAACGCACTTATTTTCTTCATCAGATACGGACCAGAAGTAAGAGAGGAAAAGCAATACAAGCGCTGGCCGCGCGCGAGCGGCTTGAGACGCAATATGTGGTGGGGGAGGGGGAGAAGCGGGAGTTGTGTGTGCGCGTGCGTCATCGTGATCGCGATCGCTCTGAAAGCGAAAGTGATCGCAATCGCGATGATGCACGAGTTTTCAAAGTGCTGCTGGCGGCCGGCTGTGCGCGTGCATGATCGTGTGAACGCAAGCGTTAGGCCAGCCAGCAGCACTTTGAAATTCCCACATACAAAATGTCTCTTCGAGCCTTTGGCTCAGCGAGACCTAAAAAGGTGCCAAATGAAGGTACCTGATTTACATGTTGGTGGACCTGGTCCTGCCGTAGATTTTTTGAACAGTTTTAACGCCCACCTACTTGGAGGTCTGCCCGCTTGATTTAGATGTTGGCAGCTCCATGAACGAAAGCCGGACTGAATCCTGCTGAATCTTCCAGAATATTCCACCTGCCTCGATGGTGTCAGCGACAGAAGCAGCTGTCAGAGGGAGTCCTGCCAGGATTCCAGCAAACTGAATCACGATGTGCCTTTCATTCGGGGAAAATCTGGTGGGAAACCTCCTACTTGAAGTTGGTGGAATCGGGCGAAATGGGGTAAAAACTTACCGTATTTGCTGTTTCTGACTTTCGTTCCATCTTGGACTACATTATCCAGGTCCTCCCTTCGCTGCTGCATCTTGGCCACAAAGCAAATCAACTCCGTTGTTGCAGGGAGCAAATAAATTATTATCACACCTGTCCCACTATGAATCATGTGTTCACATAGCCTCTTGTATTTTTACTTTGCTCTTACATGCAATTTTTTTATGTATCATGCATAAGTTTACATCTTACCACTTATTGTGATAAAATGTACACACCTATATTGACACTTAAAAAAATATTCATTTGGTGTTGGTGGTTGTGATTGAGTGTTGTGCTTGTGGTGCATGTGGGTGTACATTCAACAGTGTGTGTATGTTGTTGGAGTGCAATACAATATGAAACAAAAGGCCATTACACATTACCTACATGGAATGACATCAGCTCGAGGGAGTAATTGGGACCGCTGCCACGGCAGGAAGACGGCCATACCACCAAGATCTAAATTAGACCCTAGGCACAAAACAAGAATTTTGACAAACATTTCGAAATTAACATTCACAAAGATTTCCTGAAACGGAAATAACAATATTGTTTGTAAGGGATTCACGAAAACCCCAGTGGATCTGTTCCTTGAATTTTGACATGCTTTACATTTCGGGACCATTTTTCACCTATGTCTGTTCATAGGATCTCAGAGAAAAACTACCAAGAGCTATTGTTCCCAGCTCAAACAGATACTACCAGAACATTTGCAATACTTTGAAAGGAAAAACCCTTAAACTATTCCAAATCAACTTAATAACTCCCACCCAGCACAACACAATACCTTACCTAACACAGGAAACAATATATAAAACTATGCTCATAAAGTAAGAGAAATATTGTCTTGCCGTGCAGTACTACAATCATTAATGTTTAAACACTCAAGTATTCACATACATGTCCGGGTGATCTGCTCGCTGCAGTGCATCTGTCTCCGGTCACTGCCTGAATAACCTTTGGCAGGATACTCTCGAGAAGCTTTCCCCAGGTTACGTTCCTTACCACCTTGTGAACCAGAAACGTCTCCAGACTCTCCAACCTCCCCTCCACCTCTTTGGTAGCCACCCTATTTTTTCACATCAGGACCACACCTCCTTAAGGAGGACCGAGAGCTTTGCCATTCAATGCGCGCTTCAATAATAGTTCCCATTCGAAATCTCCTTGGGACACGAAGAGGCCTCCAGTTTAACCTCCATACTCATATTTCTCCATCTGAAATGTCCTCTCCCTCAGGATCTTCACCTACCAAATTTAAATAGCAAAACATCAACCAACAGAACATCAGGTACCAATTGTCTTTAATAATGGACTTCCTGCGCGACCAAGTTAGGTTCAGTAATGAATTAACATAGACTATCCTGCAGTACCTCCATTAGCACATGTCAATCACAATCCTTCCCATAGTGGTTAGCATGTTCAGCGACACCAATATTACCGGTCAAATGGAATGAAATGTGGTAGTTAGTAATACCAGCCTTACTAAAAACATACCCTTCTTGTTAGATTGCACCCTATATTTAGTGTTGAAGACTAAAGGATACCAATACCTAGAGAAAATGTCCTTATAAAGCCTTTCTAGAATCCCAGGGTGCACGTAACCACTCTTTTACCTACTGTGCGGGATGCGCCCGGGCACATGCCCGGATGAAGGCGGGCCGCCTGCGCCTGGC
The DNA here is from genome assembly GCF_964204655.1 of Triturus cristatus. NCBI lineage: Eukaryota > Metazoa > Chordata > Amphibia > Caudata > Salamandridae > Triturus > Triturus cristatus. The sequence continues at coordinate 258,309,358 of NC_140579.1, forward strand.
CATGCCTGACTGTGACTGAAGAGGGCCCAATCGCTTGGCTATGCCCCAACATTTGGTGTACGATATGGGTAAGCATAAATCCTCACCAATTTTTACTGCCTAAAGAGGGCTTTGTAAAGGCTCCAATATTTTGACATGTTTAACCTCTGCTGTTGGGGCAATGACTGAAAAGATCACTACCGTTGAGGAAGAGCTTGGGTTGGTTGCTAGTGCCAGTGCTCCTACTTCTTGTGCTCCTGCTTCCCCTAATGTCTCTCATACTAAGACTCCTACAACCTTACCTACAGGCAAATCTACAGAAACCTTCAAATACGGTTTTCTGTCCCCCTGCACTATTCGTACTGTCCACCAGCCCTGTGACGTCACTCTCGCCACTCCTGGCACCCTGATTAAAGAAAGAGAAGACACAAGGGTCTGTGAAGGCAACCACTTACAATCCTGGGGACAACTGCTCTTCCAGCTTGCCATCTTATCCTCAATTATCCACCTTCTTTAAAATCTGGAAAATCTTACAGTTAAATCCTTCACTTTACGTAGAAACAGACTTTCTGAAATTGAAGAAGCTCTTGGTAAACTTAATGTTGTCTCTTCTACTTTCTCTGTTTGCAGCATGGCTAAAAAAAACCTGTTGTTTCCATAGCAATCTTTCTGTCTATCCCAAATCCTCCAGACAGAGAGTCTTCAGCCAACTCCTGGTGGTGCACACTCTGCTAAGGTGGGACATAGAGACGATTCAAGTGTATTGGGTGTGTCACTTCTCGAATGAGGGCGCACAATGACATTGTGCATGATTGTACGAGGTGCGCATCTGCTCTTAGTGGTGTTTCTAACCTTGGCGGGGGCGGTTGATAGAGCGTCGCAAGATACTGAAATTTGTAGGGGTGCATCATATTCACCGTTAGTCAGTACCCTCATATTAATCAATGTATGTTTAGAAGGGTCATAGAAATGTATTGATGTAATCGTTTAACTTAGAGGTGATTAGAAATGTAATAATGCTTTTGTGAGGATTAACGTTGCAAGTTATTGTGAATGTATTCAACAAGCGAATAATCATTAGTTTTGTACAATGCAATGTATTAGGTTAAACGTGTGCCGTGTTAAAGCTTACGTGTAGGCTGCTTATTCATATATATGAAAATAGTGAACTAATGCTTAGAGTGTGGTTTAATAGTGTTTAATGTGTAAAGGCCTGATTACCTATATACTAAAGAGAAGGCCTGTTCATTCCTTACGTTAGCTAATGTTGTAGGCCGAAAATGATTCCCTTGGTAAAGGCTTTGGGTTGCAGGGAAATGTAAAATCTTAAAGATGTGAACTGCCTTTTCTCGTTCTCATGTTTCTGTTGCAGGTGCAAGGACATGTAGCTCGTTAGGGAGAATAGATCTTTGTTTCAGGAGTTAGGATGCTGTGGGAAGCCAACAGGGGAGTGCATTGGAATATGAGACAGATACATTTGCTGCGCAAGGTGCCTGGGACCCAAGGTCAAGCTAACCGTCGTTGGATGCAAGACAACTTTGTGGAAAACTACAGAGAGAAGACCTGGCTGAGGAGGTGTGCCGAAGGGCGTGTTCTATGATTTTGGGGTTTTGTATTAGGGACAGTGCCCCGTGGGTTGAGCAGACGAGGTTTAGACGGGAAGCTAGAAGGAGCATCTTAGAACAAGCTCTTACTAAGTGAATGTACTTCTTAAAGGAGTCTTCACTTCTGACACCTTTTTCTTGATCCTCTTGCCTGGGATGGGAATGTTAAGTAGGGATGTCACCTTAGAGATAGAGTAGGGACAGACTAACGTTTCTCTTTTGACTAATGATTCCCAATTTAGACATTGGCCTTACGATCGCCTTTTTGATGATTTTGGAATCTGTAATCCTTTTTGTTTTGAGTCGGATGAGAATCTTACGTAGGCTAGCTTTTGTATTAGTGCCCATTTACCTTTTACACCTCGTTTTGAGGTGTTTGTATGTTCAGTTGTTTTTGGTTGTAATAAAATCTTAAAAATTTTAGAGTCGGAGTCAGAGGTTCTTCCCAAATGAAGTCAAATTTTGGCAGTTATATTTTGATAATTGTGTTCATCCCCTCCACGCTATCTGGCAAATAAAAAGATCCTGGTGACCGGTGAGGATTCTTGGATATAACCAGGTAGGCAAGAATCCGGCCTTATCAGTTGGTAGCAGAGTAGGATGGTTATTTCCGATAGTGAGGGGAGATTTAGATTAGGATAAGAGATCCTTGAGGCCCATAGAAGTCAGGTGATGGTGACTCATCGGATGGCGAGCAGCGGACGACGGCGGTTGATGGAGATTGAAGGAGAGTAGCAGTGCGGCAGAAAGCAGCAGTTCGTGGAGGAGTGAGTATGAATAGGGTGAGATGTTTGTGGATTGCGGTGTTGTTTTGATGTGTGATGTCTTGCGGAGTTGGAGTGAGTGTTGAGTGATTGTGAGATCAGGCTGTGACCGCGCGCAGCCCGGGAAAGTCTTAGTCTCGACGAGTAGCTTAAGCGATTGTTGTGTAGAAGACACCCAAGGGAGATTTTGTTGACCACCGAAAGGGGATCGTGAGACGTCATCGATTACCCGGACCGAGATAGGGGGTGCGAATGTGCGACTGCGTGAGAAACCGACGCTGGCCGTGGGGGGTTGTATGTGGAATTTGAGTATTTGTAACCTATCAGAGGTGAGTGTCTGGCCGGACGTGGACAGACAGTTGCCAACCGAGGTCGACAACTTCGAGAGACTGTGGACGGACAGTCAGAGAAGTAACTTGTTTGGGACAAACGGTTATTTCAGCGTATGAATGGGACGAATGCAAGGGTGAGACGTGTGCTGCGAAGGAGGGGAACTGCTGCAAGCGGAGAACGGGTGATGTCAGAAGGTGCCGCGCTGTGATAGGTCGGTTGGTGTGAGTCGCGCTGTTATTGGTGGGGTTTGACATCAGGACGTAAACGAAAACATTGTGTGTGATTGAAATCTGTTCATCATGAAATGTTTTAAAGTTTTCAGAGAATTGTGTAGAGGTGACAAACATGTGGTTGCTCGTGAGGGAGAAGAGGCGCCTCCCAAAGATACACCAGCGCATTATATGGCAAGAAATGTAGGGTTGCATACTATAATTTGGCTTGAAAATTGGCATAAAATGACCCAGAATGAAGGAGAGCTAGCTTTCCCGCGATATGGCACGTTTAGATTGGAAGTGTTGTACCAGTTGAAATCTGTGATGGCGGCATTACGACCCTTGCCGAGACCAACTCAGTTTGAAGCGTTGCATGCATGGATTAGAGCAGCGCATGATAGGAAGAGGGATAGAAGTCAGGAAAGGGTGAAAAAGTCGATTAAGGCATTCCAGAATGCAAGATGGGATGCAGAAGAGAAAAGGTGGAGAGTGCAAACGATAGAAGGAGACAGGTTGTATCCACTACTGGTAAAAACTGACGGCTTAAGGATAAAGAGAGTAGAGAATGATGATGACAGTGATACAGACGATAGCCTGCTAGAGAGGTTGTTGTCCAAGAGACCACCTCCATACAATCCCGATTCTTGTGAGGGAAAATTGGCTCAGTCAGAAGAGAATAGTGGAGTACCGAATGCTCTAAAGGTACCGGTCACCATTGGACCCATTGTTTCTGTTTACGACCCAGATCAAGAGAAAGTTGGAAGCTCAGTGCAGTCAGTTGTAGGAACGAGGAGTGTGGTTGAAGGGAATGGATCAGTGAGCGGGATGGAGCAAACTCCAAAGCCTATAGAATGGAGTACGCCATTGCCAGCTACGGCAGACTCCTCTAGGGGACAGACAGATGTGAGACCAGTGAGACCGAGGTCTTTGGCTGAGTAGAGATCAGATTTGCGGATGTGGGCACCGCCAGTGAGGAATCAAAATCAGAGTATGAGAACAGCAGAAAGTGAACGAGGCACAATAGTAAATCGTTCAGTTCCTATGAGTATGTCAGAAGAGAGTAGATCTGAGGAACGGGAAGGTGATTATGATGAAAGGGATGGTGCACCTTGTAGGGAAGTACTAAAGGGAGCCCTGAAGGGAAAAATGGTAGATGTTGTGAGGCTAAAGGCAGAGGTAGACGAGATCATAAGCGGAAACTTGCCTCTTGAGAGAACATGCATGTATGAACAAGACGAGTTACTCTTTGTAACGAAGGACGTGACTCGCAAGGTACGAACTGCCCATGAGAAGTTGTCAGAGTTGGCCAAAAAGTATGATGTGGACTTGTCTAAAACGAAATTGTTGCAAGGAAGTCACAGATTGCAGTATAGTGATCAGGAATTGGAAAAAAAGAGAATCATGGGTTTGAGAACCCATATCAAGGATTTGATCATAGCAATGCGTGCATGGATCACGCTCGATAAGTGGGAAGAAAGATGGTCCAAGAAGAAAAGTTCGAGAAGAACGGTGGAGAGACGCCACCCCCAGGTGGAGGGATGACGGAGGTAGGGAATTTCCCGTTAGGAGAGGTACAGAATGGAGGATATGTGCATGTACCGTGGAGTAGGGGTGATTTGGCTGCATTTACAAATGATTTTCCCCGGCTGAGGAAAAAGCCCGTAGAATGGAACAAGCAAGTTGATCGGTTTGTCAAAATTTCGAAGGTGTTGTGGGTTGATTTGAACACATTATTTGACATTGTGGTTCCGAGTGATTTATGGTCAGCATGTAAAATTTGCTGTTGAGTGGCCAGTCTCAGAGCCTGACAGGGACCCAATCTCGAATGGTCCGTCGCCCATTGTAAAGAAAAAGTTCGAGCAGGTGATCACATGGTTGAAGTAAAAAATCTCACCTCAGGACATTGATTGGGTGAAGATAGATCGGACAGTGCAAGAGCCAAAGGAGACGGTGCATGAGTTTTATGAGAGACTTTTGCAGGCGTTTAAACAGTCCAGTGGATTAGATGTGTTAGACACGAAGGACATGGGACAGTTTGTTTCGAAATTTGTGTTGGGATTGAGGCCAGAAGTTAGTCTCATGATACAGCAGCATTTGATTTGTTGGCAGTATAAGCCAGTGGATGAGATTTTACGATATGCGATGTACTGTAGTGATGAGATAGAATCAAAGCACAGGAAGTTGAAAGACAAATTGATACTTGTTCAGATGCAAACAGCTCAGGGACAGTCTAATGGAGGGACCCTAGGACGAAAACAGGGAAATAATCAAGGAGGAAACCAGAATGCCCAGGGTCAGGGAAGACCAAAGTCAATTGATCCTAAGACAGGAATGGATGAAAAAGACCACTGCGTGTCTTCTTTGTCACCAGATCGGACACTGGAAATGCAAGTGTCCTTTGAACCCGTTAAATCAGATACAGCAAGAAGGAGAGGTAGTTCAGGTTCATGTGGCGGACATGGTCCCTACAGTGACTCGACCGAAGATGGTCAAAGGGGGGTCTGGTGTTCCGCAGATGCAGGTTCCTCAACCACCTAGGATACCGAATACGCAACAGGGAGTCCGAACTTACCTACAGATGCCCATGTTTGAAGGGAGTGAGGAATACAGTCCAGATCCGTTGGCACGACCGTGCTTGAGAGGGGAAGAGGACTGCTCGCTCGGAGCAGTCTTGGAGGTAGATCAGAGGGGACCATTTGTGGAAGCGGACATTGATGGTCACCCTACAACCTTTTTGGTTGACACCGGTGCTACTCGGTCTACTGTACGATCTGCAGTAGTCTCTGACCTACCCTCTCGGGACAGTCAATCCAAGTCGTTGGTGTAGCAAATAAGAAAATGACTAGCCCACTGACTGAGCCAATTCCATTGAAGATAGGAAATTTCAGAGATCGGCACCAGTTCGTGGTGTGTGACTCCAGTCCAGTTTGCCTGTTAGGTAGAGACCTGTTGTGCAAGCTGAATTGCACCATTTATTGTACCCCAAAGGGAGTAGAGGTACAGACGAGGGATGATGACGCGACCTTTAAGGTCGCGAATCAGCGTGTGTGCGTGGAAATGTATCCGGCATTGACAGTGGAAGAACTCCCATTAGATCTGAGGGATTCCGTGTCAATTGATGTTTGGGACCTCAGTGGAGAAGAGATTGGATTGGTCAAGGGTGTAGACCCAGTGAAAATCCAGGTTAAGCCAAATGTAGAGTTCCCTAGGATGCCCCAATATAATTTGTCACCTGAAACTATTGCAGGGATCAAACATGTAATTGAGTCGATGATCAAGCAGGGAATTCTAAAGGAGATCATGGGTAGCCCATGCAATTCACCTATCATGGGACTACAGAAACCAAGTGGGAAGTTCAGGATCGTACAAGACCTGCGAAAGATTAACGAGATAGTCGTTCCATGTTGTCCGGTGGTACCAAATCCGTCTGTGATCCTGTTTCAGATCCCATGTGAAGCCGAATGGTTCACAGTGATTGACTTGTGTCAAGCTTTCTTCTCGATCCCTCTACATGAGGAAAGCCAATTTCTTTTTGCTTTTCAGCTGGAGAATCGTGTGTTAACGTGGTGTCGTATCCCACAGGGGAATACGGAGAGCCCGTCTATCTTCAATCAGATCTTGAAGAAGAATCTTGAAGGTCTTGTGTTGCCGCAGAACTCTGTTCTGGTGCAATACATTGACAATCTGCTTGTTGCGTCGGAGACCGAAGACGCTTGCAGGATCGATACAATTGCCCTACTGAATTATCTGGCAGAGAATGGACACAAGGTGTCTCCTAACAAGCTGCAGTACTGCCTGAGTGAAGTGCAGTACTTGGGTCACAGAACTGAGAAAGGCAGGAGAAAGGTGTCACCAGACCGTATTGAGGCTATTATGAATATGCCTGTGCCTACCACTCAGAGAGTAGTCAGAATGTTCTTGGGGATGGTCGGCTACTGTCGCCAATGGATTCCCAATTTCTCCTTTGAAGTGAAGCCTTTACAACGGCTGACGCGTAAGGATGTGAGTGATCCGGTACCATGGGACGAAGACTGTTTGAGATCATTCTTGAGGCTGAGGGAAGCCTTGATCTGTGCCCCAGCTTTGGGGATGCCTGATTACAATAAGGCATTTGTCTTATTCTGCTGTGAAAGGGAAGGTTGTGCTTTGGCAGTTTTGACTCAGAGTCATGGAGGTGTCCGTAGACCAGTTGCCTACTTTTCAGCTACTTTAGATCCAGTAGCTTCTGCGTTGCCCGGATGTCTCAAATCCGTTGCTGCAACAGGTGTCAGTATTGAAAGATGCGAGAGTATTGTAATGGGTCATCCGCTTACAGTTTATGTACCACATTCTGTTGAATTGTTGATGACAAGGACTAAAACACAGCACCTCACGAATAATCGATTGACTCGCTATGAGCAAGTTATACTTGCTGCAGAGAATGTGACTTTGAAGAGGTGTTCTGTTTTAAATCCTGCTACGCTATTGCCTATTCCAACCGTAGATGATGAAGATTGTGAGGATCATGATTGCCTTGATGTGACTGAATTGTGCACCAAACCGAGACCAGACATTGTTGATGAGCCGCTCACAGACCCCGATGAAATTTTCTTCGTGGACGGTTCATGTTTAAGAGACAGTGCTGGTCGACTGAGAGCAGCGTTTGCTGTATGTACCATCACAGGAGTGGTTGAAGCCGCTTGTTTAGAAGGAGTATACTCCGCGCAGGTGGCTGAACTTATTGCTTTGACCCGTGCCTGTTTGGCTGCTGACCAGATTCGGGAAAACGATCTACAACGATAGTCAGTACGGGTTTGGTGTCGTTCATGATTTCAGGCAGTTATGGTCACAGAGGGGGTTCATGACATCTTCTGGTTCACCCATCAGAAATGGGGAATATGTGAGACAGTTGTTGGAAGCATTGCAATGTCCCGAGGAAATCGCAGTTGTCAAATGTTCTGCGCACGATTTCGTGTCGCGGGGTAATAGCTACGCGGATGAAGTTGACCGGTTTTGTGCAGAATATGAATGCATATTTACTGAAGGCTATGTAGAAAAGAGCCAAGAGAGAACCGACCTCAGCATGATGTTGATCATGGCTGATACATGGGAGGAACTAAAACGGGTACAGGAGGAAGCTACTGACCAGGAGCGAGACAGTTGGATACGAGCGGGATGTGAAAAGGGAGATGTGGATATATGGATTTCGAATGATGGACGAGCTGTGTTGCCAGAATGTTTGTTGAATCCAATGGCACGACTGATACATGGTGCTGTACATCTTTGTAGAGATGCGATGATGCGAGTGTTTCGACAGACCTGGTACAATCCGAAGTTTCGTGCAGTAGCTGAAGCTGTATGTCAGAGGTGCGTTACATGTCAGCAGATGAATGCAGGAAAGATAACTGCTGTGACTTTGGGCCACATTGGGAGGTCAGGAGGGCCTTTCAATAGGATGCAGTTGGATTTCATTGAGATGCCCAAATGCAATGGGTTGAGGTACATCTTAGTTGTAGTATGTGTCTTTTCCAGATGGGTGGAGGCTTACCCAACACGTAGATGTGACACACTCACTGTAGCTAAGCTGTTACTGAGAGAGCTTATCCCGAGGTTCAGTTTCCTGACCTCTTTGGAGTCAGACAGAGGGACACATTTCCATAGTGAGATCATGAAATTGCTTTGTGCTGCTTTAAGTGTGGATCAGAGATTGCATTGCAGTTATCGACCAGAGGCTTTTGGGATTGTGGAACAAGTTAATGGGACTTTGAAAGCACGAATGGCAAAAGTGTGTTCTTCGACATCACTGAAATGGCCCGACGCACTTCCTTTAGTTCTCATGAGTCTCCGTAGTGTTCCCGATAGGAGGACTGGGTTGTCACCTCATGAGATACTCATGGGGAGAGCAATGCGAGTACCAGCAATACCTGCTACTGCTTTAATTAACATCACTGATGACTTGATTCTCGACTACTGTAAGGGCCTGGCTGACGTAGTCCGTTCTGTGTCTCAGCAGGTGCAAGCAACAGCTGTTCCAGCCGCAAGTGACCTGTGCCACGACCTATGCCCAGGGGATTGGGTGCTTGTGCATAAACACGTGAGGAAGAGTTACCTGGCTGCTCGTTGGCGTGGTCCGTACCAGGTAATACTGGTTACGAACACGGCAGTGAAGTGTGGGGGACTGCCGAACCGGGTGCATGCCTTCCATACCCGCAGAGTTCCAGCACCCTTGGAAGATACAGCCACTCTCGTGAATGAAAATCCAGCTGAGGTGGCAGAGCCATCTGAGAGGGCAAGCCAAGCTGTGAGGGTTGCTGATTCAGTTGGTTGTGCACTAGACCGAGCTGAAAGGGGTTGTGCAAATCGAAGCCCCGAATTTGACTCAGACGGAGAAAGTGTTGTTGTGGGTGGAGTAGAGTCAAATTCTGCTGAAGAAGGAAGTAGTGCACAGGGTACTCGAAGGGAGAGCAGCAGTGCCACTGAAGCAGAGAGAGTTTGGCCCGTGAACCAGAGACGGGTAAACTTACGATTGGCACCTGGAAGAGATCTTGCCCCAGTTTTGGAAACGTCTGAATCTAAGCAGAGTGACGAAGAACGAGATCGAGTGAATCTGAGAAGGTCAAGGAGAGCAAGAGTGCTGTGTCAAAGGTACGCCTCGCCGGAGTGGACATACGCTGTGACTGATGCCAGGCATACCGAGCACGGGGAGGCTGAGATCCCTGACACTGATCAGCAATTCTCCGAACTTGAAGATAGAAGTGCTACTGAGAGTTCCAGGATTGGAAATCGAAGGAATATTGACCCTCAATATTCCGAATCCACCGCTTCTGAGTAAAGTTTGTGAGTTGATTCTGGAGACGCTGGTTTTTCCGACTTTTGCTATTGTACTACCACATCAGGAGTTGGTGATTCTTCGTCTTGAGATTTTGTAAGGAGTTTTAGAGCTGTTGGGAGCGAATATTATTCTGGATTAAAAGTAAAACTTTGTTGTACATAAAGGTCCAAAAGAAGAAGATAACCTAGGCCCGAGTGGAAGAAGAATAAAGTTAGGACTTTCCGTCAGAACACTGAAAGAGGGCTAAGGAAGTCTTTTTGTGGACTGTGTAAATAAGGAACTGAGAATTGCTGGGGGACTTCCAGCTTCAAGGCGAGGTTTGACAAGCAATACTCGGATGAGAAAAGAGACTTTTACGTTGCTGTTGAACTGAAATTCTGAGAACTTTGCAAAGATGGCGGATGCTGGAAAAACCCACCGTAGAGCTAAATTAGTGTTAGGTACACTTTTAGGGGTAGTGATAGCTGCTATAGTTGCGATAGTTGTAGCCTCATATATAGTGTCACACAAGGAGGAGGAGGAGGTGCAGGGGACACCTACACCTACCACTTCCAGCCAAAAAGGGGTTACTATAGGAGCTCAAAGAGCTTTGACACTTGAAGAAAGTCGTAGATTCCATGTAGACCTGTCTAGAGGTGATTTCATGCTTAATGCTTATGCAAAGCTGTTGTATGAGTATGTTGACGCGATGGATGCGAAGGATTGCTATGTGTGCATGCAGCTACCTTCTTCTGTAGATGAGGGTATTAGATACCATCACCTTCTACTAACATATGGGATTTCTTGCAGCTTATTTCTTAGCATGTTCTATGAGAGGAAACAGTTTGAGTATTTCTTTTCTAATTACGATGCAGTACTTCCTGAAGTTCTGGCATATAAGCATTTGAATAAGTATGATTATTATAAGTCAGAAGACAGACTCCGGACTTATTTCATACCGACTACAAGTTTAGAGACAGCTTATGCTCATAGACATAATTTGACATGCTTATTTTCAGAAACTGAGAAGAAGTTTATTGGTCAAATTGAGGATAGATATAGAAAACTAACCCAGACACGAAACACAGGAGAGAGTCCAGTAGATTGGACTGAGGAGGAGAAATTACACCGATCAAGGGGAATTTGTGTGTGGGACATCCGCAGACCTATTATGACAAGGTTTCAGTGGGACATAGTGCATGTGACCATACCTTTACCATGGAGGACTCTGCTAAACACTTTTTGCAAGGTCCTATGCAAGTGATTCCAACTGTGTATTTTGTGTGTGGAAGGAACGCCTATATGTGGTTTCCTGCGAATTGGTATGGTACATGTTATTTGGCTATTATTTTTCCGAAGATTTATCATACAGAAGATTTAAATCTTTTGGAGACTGGACATCACTCTAAAGTGTGGAGAGCTGCAAGTGCAGGAGCAGTGATTGGAGATATCTTTGGAGCAATGATACCAAGTTTGGGTGTGGTTTTGAATGATGTGAAGATAAGAAGGTTGGCGACTGTGGTTGATGAGTTGTCAATGAATACGGCGAGGTCTTTGTTGTTGGTGGATGGAGAGATGTTGTCGATAAGAGCTATGGTTTTGCAAAATCGTCTTGCGTTAGACGTTTTATTGGCAGTCTGTAAATTGTTGAAAGTTCAAGAATGTTGCACGTATATTCCAGATAACAGCAAGGATTTGGAGAAATACATTGACAACATTACCACAATTCACCAAGAGATCGTGAATTTGACTGAAGAGGGTGTGTGGGAGAAGATTGGTAAAGGATTCGGTCGTGTGGGAAGTTGGTTTGCGAACTTGGGTAAGGGTTTCCTTGGATTCGTATTGAAGCCTCTTATTATTGTTGCGGTTTGTGTGATCTGCTTGTGGGGTCTCATTAGAACCTATAAGTGGTACAGAGGAAACAAGGTTGAGAGAGCTCTTAGATCGAGTGAGAGGCGAATGGCTAGGCTGCTGCATCACTTGTTGTTTTGAACAATGTCTCAAACCTGAAGGCTGGTACTTCAGCGGATTATTTCCAACTAAGAAATATGGTTCGCCATTGATTCACTGGCCATCTGTGCCCTTTGCCTTCTCTCTTCAATCATATAAATATGGTCAGGCAGGTTTCTTGGTTGGGCAGTGGCCCTAAAACTTTGGCCAGAGATTCTATAGTTGTTAATTTCAACAATGCCTCTTTGCCAGCAACATACTAAGGGACCTTTAATTACAGCAACAAACTGGTTCTGTTCGTTTGGGATTCTTTTACAAACATTTGCAATTCCGTGCTGCTGATGTCGGTCATGCTACCATACTCCAGAGCAGTGCTGCTCAACCAACCCGTTCAAGCAGGGTTATGTTCAATGTACCTACTGGGAACACTTTCGATCCTCTAAGTAGTTTAGATACACATGACTGACTGCCCCCTCAATGTCCTCTTGCTCAGGGGTCTACTACATCAAATAACATGATCCATTCAAATTGTCCATCATTCACGCTTGAGATTCTCTCTTGGAACATTGTGGATATTGTGAGCATAATGGATGATCCTTCTGGGTTGTCATTTCCAAGGACATTTAACATAATATACCGCCATGAAACTTGCAAAGTTAATAACAGCTTTTTCCCAGATGGATACTATGGTTTTTCTATTCTCTCTCACAGCGTGCAGAGTTAAGGATGGTCTTTTATTTATGGTTGCCCTTAGCCTTAACTATAAATTCCAGCAAGGAACTGACTTGGAATGCTTGGAACTAGCTTGAAATGCTGTTTTCTTTTGTCAACTCCTGTAGACTACCTGTCATTAACTGTTTACGATGCCAACAGCACTCATTTTAATCTGGAACATGTTAGATTTCTTACATCTCTGCTTGATAGGTGTTAGATCCACTGGTTTCCGGCTGGCTGGGACACATCGAAGCCAGTCAGAATCCACCATCATAGATAGGATGAGTATGATTCACATGCCCGATAACCTGTTCTCACCCTTGGGTAGCTTAGCACAGACCAGTCAGGCTTATCCTCAGTGCCCAAGTGTACAGTATTAGCACAACACCACCCTCGCAGCATACTGCGTACATTGCAAAAAGACACTGGTCATTGTGTTACACACACATTGAACTCAAAATGATATGCACATTGTATATACACAGTGCAATTGTTGACTTTCCAGTTAACAGCAGAATGGCATGAACATAAATGCCTTATTCAGAGGTATTCATCAAACACGACGTTCCTCAATATTGTATACCTCAACAGTTGCAATGGTCAGAAATCACAGGAGTTTGACTACGCCTTGTGACCCAGCCCCTAAGTCACTCAACTACCTTAGCCAACGATACACATTGCCCCTGCTGGTGACACATTGATTAGATTGTCAGAACCACCTAAAGTAGAAAGAAACAATTTTGTCCATCCGGATTAGACCTCCAGGCACCCAGCAGCACCGGCATGAGTGCGGGATCACTATCCCCCTGTAAGCAAGAGGTTGTGACACAGGTAGCTGGCGCGCTTCCAAGTCTGGAGAAATGTTTCCCTTCAAGCGGAGGTGCGAGCTGCCGTAGCTCCCAGCAGCCAGCCAAAGGAAACCCCTGGGGCCACATCACGATGTTCTCCACAACAAAGTACCTTGTAGCGTGGGTCCGGGGAGAGGGAGCCAGCTACCTCAGACGGAGGCCGCAATGTCAGGCACAGTCATCTTACTGATCTGGAGGTCGAAGACAGTCTCAGCTCCCAGCTCAGGTCCCCACATGCTTTGGAGTGCAAGCTAGCACAGGTTTCCAGTTGCAAGCACAGCTCTCTCGGACTCTGCAAACTTTCCTAGCACTCCTCAAACTCCTCACGTCCTGGCACCTGAGGTGGACGGCTGATCGTTACAAGCATACTCCTCTGCACAGTGTGTGGTGTATGTCAGGATGGTCCTCGTCCCAACCAACGATCACTTCCACCCATTTCCGACATACCGTGCGCGGTCCTCACTATCTCATGGAAACGCAGAGATCCTTTGTGTCCCTGGGATCTCATGGACATTACCCCAGCCAACCGGCCCTTGGAGAGTACTGAGGGGCCCGGGCCATGACAGTTGGCAATTAGCTGCAGGCCAGCAACATCCAGGCAAAATCCAACAAGTGATAGTCTCCTGCCTGGAGCATGACAGCCCCAGGTCACCACAAGTCTGTGGATAATGCATTTGCATTCCTTCCTGTTGATGTCCCAGCATCGAACCAGCAGAGTATGGTTCCAAAGCATCTCTAACTTCTGAAGCCAGAGCCCCAGTACTTATACCCACAATAGCCTTTGAAGATTCAATCAGTTCAGAAGGCAACCTTTGAAATGCACAGGCCCTCTCTAAATTCTGTCCTGTCTGCCATCCTACCCCATGAGGTTTGATCACTATCTTTAGTGGGACCAAGACCCTGCCCCTTGGAATGAAGGTGCCAATTCTATGGCAGGACCATAGGCTCTGATTATACTTCTCAAACATTTTTGCTCCCAAAATAGCAGCCAATGAAAAAACCAATAAAAACAATACAACACTACATATCCCTGAAGCTTTGAACCACGCCTTCTCTTAACCCACCAATAGTCTCTTGGTATCATGTACAAAATGGAGAGGCACTATCTGCCTGCCTCTTTCTTTGCTGCGCCACATTCAAGATAAGTGCCTCTCTATTTTGATTCACTTGTGCATATTCTTATTGCCTTCTGATGTTATTTATGACTTTATTTAGTATTTATTTCGAGCACTCTTTCAGGGCTGCTTACTGTCTTGGTTGATTTGTTTTTCTTTACAGGCTTTGTTTCGGCGGTCCGCACCCGATCCGCTAATGCAGCCGATATGCGGTCCGCACTCTACCCCTCATTACCGGTGTGTGTTGCGCCTGTTTTTCATTGTCCTTAATACCTTTTTCCCCCTCTTTTTAATCCCCACCTTCCCCTTGAAGCACGCTTGTGCAGCTGCATTACAAGCGGCAAGCCCCTCCCGGGAGCGACAGCGTGTGTGTAGAGCAGTCGGGCTACACACGCGTGCCTCTGGGAAAGCTTTCCGGAGCATCTCTCTCTTATGCTCAGCAGCTTCCCTATTGCATTGCTGGAGCTGCTTCTCCCCGGGCTGCAATAATAGGGGATTTGGCAGGGTCTTTGTGTTACCAGGGGCTGATTATTTACATTAATTCAAGGCTCTGCAGTGTTTTTTCTCCATGGTTTAAGTCCTTGGCAATGGCAAACTGTGTGGTGTCTTGTTTTTTAAGGGTCCTGCTGCCAGCTTATTGCTCACATTGACGTCCTGACTCTGAAAATGGGCAGGGCTATAAACATTATGGGGGTATTCTCAAGAATGGGCGATAATTATCGCCAACCTAGGTTAACGCAATTTTACATAACGCCAGCTATCACGGGAAACTAACGCCGCTCAACACGCCGGCAACAGGCGATAGTTCCCCGATAATGCGTCAAATGTACGCGTTAACATTTCCGGGACGCCAATAAAAAAGGAAACCCGAACGTGAAAAAAGTGGCGATGGGCCCAACAGGGATAAAAATATCAGTGATAAGCAGCGCCAGGCTTGCTATTCCCACGTCTGGCTGGAAAAATCACCATAAAAGCTGCAAAAAAATAAAAAACACAAAACCCAAACAACTGAGAAGCCCGATGGAGGAAGCTGGAGCAACTACAGAGGTCAACCAGAACCCCACAAACTCCGTGTACACATGTGATCTGTACATGGCACTTGGCACATGTACTTGGTGTGTTTCACGCAAGGTATTCCTGCTGGCTTCTTGGCTGGTGTGCATCTCCCATGTTGCTGAGGTGTTCACTGTGCACCATCCCCCTTACATCCATGTTGCTCATGTTGTGGGACAGAGTCACAGGGTGCATCTCTGCATCATGGTGGTTCATATTTGACCCCAAATGACACCCTGTTGTCTTTTTATGAACACCAATGACAGCCTTCATGTCATGTTTTGTACACATGTGATACCCTGATGAGTGGGATTACGTACTACATTTGACACCTTGAAATGGCATTTTGAAAACGTGACACCCTAAACAGCCTTTCTGTGCAGAGGTGACATACCCACTATCTCTTTGCTATTTGTGAGATTGTTAGCACTTAATGTTGCACTTACACTTGTCAGAGTGATGTGCTAATACAGAGGACTGACATGCACACGGGGAATGTGTGTTGCAATGAATTTATTTGCACATGCTGTCCATGTTGTCATTTTGTACTGTTCCATGATTGCTAAAGACAGTCACAATGTGTTGTGCTCATGCGAAGAAATTGTTAATGATTGTGTTCCTTCGGGCTATTCCTGCTGCAGCTGCAGTGGGGTGTGGTCCACCTGCCTCATCTTCCTCATCATCGTCCGGTGCATCTGGCACTTCAATCCATGGGGCATTGGTGTGTACACATATGTTGTGCAATACACAACATGCAATGATCATCTTGCACACTATATCTGGGCTGTACAGGAGTCTTCCACCTGTGATGTCCAGGCACCTAAAACATGACTTTAACAAGCCAAATGTGTGCTCAACAATTCCCCTGGTGCTTTTGTGGGCCACATTTTACTGCCTCTGGGCCGGGGTGTTAGGGGCTCTGAGGGGTGTCATCATCCACGGGCCGAGTGCACATCCTTGATCACCTGTGAGAGGTAAGTGAGATTAGTGTACATTGGTGGTTCTGCATGCTGTTGGCAGACTTACAAGTGTTGTGGTGTGTGATTTGTGCAACTTTGGGATTCATGTTTGCCATGGATTTCTTCTGGCACATGTGCGGGATCAATGTGTATTATGTAGCCTCACAGCTGCTGCTCCTCCCTCCCCCGAGCTTATTTACTTGTGTGCCCTGCATTGTTGCATCACTTGCACTCCTACAGCACAAACATTGTCATGCCTGTCTGCGCATGTCCGCAAGCCTGACAACAACACTGTAATGTTGCCAGTTGAAGGTGGGCAGCCACGTGTGTGTAGGCCTATGTTAAGGATAGTCGAGAACAAAAACAAGGGACATCTTACTCACTAGGAACCAGAGTAAATTGTGAGTGACAGAAACAGTGGTTCCTGCGGAAAAATACTATTCTATATTGATAATTATATGCACAATCGCAATGATTACGGGTTATATCAATGTCAGAAGGAAAGGAGACCGAGAACACTTACGGCTGTCCTTCCAATATATCTTTATATTTCAAGGAATGTATGAAAATATACATAAAGGAAAAAACACAATAGTGCTTGCTGTCCCCAGTGTAAATGGAACCAACAAAAAGAGAAACGTGTGAGTTTGTGACATATGTGACTTGGTTTCCACAATTATAAAAAACAACCATCAACAATTTTACAATGAACACAGCCACTGTGTACAATAATCAAGGCTGATCAAATGGTTCGCTCAAAATGGTTGTCGACGACGTTTCAACCCTTCCTACAATATAGGGTCTCTTCAGGACCGATGGATGTAGGGACATCTGAAAGTGATTGTGCAGCCACGAGAAGTATTTGAAACACCGGTTAAGTGAAAGAAGAGAATGAGAAGAAGCCGTAAGTGTTCTCGGTCTCCTTTCCTTCTGACATTGATATAACCCGTAATCATTGCGATTGTGCATATAATTATCAATATAGAATAGTAAGTATTTTTCCGCAGGAACCACTGTTTCTGTCACACATATGGTAAGGATAGGGCAGACACAGATGTAGAGTACAGGCCTGGCTGAACTC
This sequence comes from Triturus cristatus, assembly GCF_964204655.1. Classification (NCBI taxonomy): domain Eukaryota; kingdom Metazoa; phylum Chordata; class Amphibia; order Caudata; family Salamandridae; genus Triturus; species Triturus cristatus. The sequence goes on from NC_140579.1 coordinate 258,326,760, forward strand.
GCGCTGCAATTGAGACTAGGCCTTTGGCTTATGCTGCGTCAATAAAACTACACACACAACAGTTGGCATGTATGAGCCAAGACCCCAAGCTGTCTAGCGCTCCTTAATTTATCCATTCGGGCGAGCCCGCCCTCCGGGTGCATGCTACATTGCAAGATTGTCCATTAAGAGCCTGGTGGCGCCGACACTACAACAGAAACACATGCCCTAGTTACTTCTGTGGCCAGTCCGGAACTGAACCACGCCCAGACCCCGGAACTGAACTGCGTCCCGAGCCCAGAACTGATTCACGGCCAGAGCCCGGGCCATTTTTTCACACTCCTAACACGCCTATGCGTGGGCCGTCGCTGCGGCACTGGGATGCCGGGCGCTTCAGAGTACGTCTCCAGACATTCCACCCAGGCTTTCCAGTGGCCTGCCTGGGACAGGGGTGGCCCCGTGACTGTGAAGGGCTCCAGTGGCATTACCAAGGCCATGCTGTTGGCTGCTGGAGGCGGACTTGTGGGGTAGCCCCATGGGACGATGACTTGTGGTGCACAGAGGTAGTGGCACCTGAGGCACTGTGTCCGGCACAGGCCTACTGCCACGTGGCGATGACTTGTGGTGCACTGAGGTAGTGGCACCTGAAGAGCTGAGCGGGTGTGCAGCCTGCGTGATGCAGTGGGCCTGGAGGCTGGATGGTGAGTTGTGGTGCACTGAGGTAGTGGCGCCAGAAGAGCTGAGCAGGTATGCAGCCTGCAATGATGCAGTGGCCTGGAGGCTGGAGGGTGACTTGCGGTATACTGTGGTAGGCCCACCGGAAGAGCTGAGCGGGTATGCAGCCTGCAATGATGCAGTGGGCCCGGGGGTTTGGACTGGATCTGATTTGTGTGAGACCTACTGGACCGCAGTGTAGGCCGAAGGGAGCAGTCAGCACACACAGAACTCCGCGGAGCGATGCCGCTGGATGCGCTGGGGGCCTGTTGCACGGAAGCAAGCGATCGGCTGAGGAGGCTGCCAAGCTCGTGGGCCTCTGGCTTGAAGATTGCACCAGCACGTGGCGGGCCCTTTTGGAGACATGCCAGTGTTGGCAGTTGAGCAGTGAGGCCTGGGTGCGCAAGGGCAGGCAATCACCGCTGGGCGCCGGACGGGTCTGGGGGCCAGCAGGCTGGGGTGCAGCAGGTGCACAGGATCGCGCAGGCCCCACCGGTCAGGGGCAGCCTCATGGCAGGGTGAGGGGCGCTGCCCTGGCAGCCACGCCCCTGCAGGCGATGACGAGATGTGCGCCGGGTAGCTATATATTCACACTCCTACACTGGACTGGCGTACGCCGGCCCAGCCCACTACACTTAAGCTTACAGGGGGGGCAACATAGCTACATGTCCATGGTCTTCCCCATTGCCTGAGGTAACATGGTTGCGTCCACTGTCCACAACACTACAAACACCAGCAGTATATGTCCACATGGACATGTCAGTGCTCTGCATACTCAAGACTGTCCAGCACATCACTACCACACTTGGCATTGTGTGCATTCTTATTCATGGGTCACTTGCCTCCTTCGCACATTCTTGGTTCCCACCTCTCCCCACATTCTGCAATTGTGTGGCAGAGGGGCTATGCCTTTCTGGATGGCTTGTTTACATGTCTGGCCCCTGTTACCACAGTTACTTGTGTTGTCATGTCTGGTAGGTGGGCATGTTGGTTGGCATGTTGTATGTGATTTTGTTACATGTGCATTCCCATAGTTGTGAGTTGTATGATTGTGGTGTTTGGTGTGTTCCTTTGGTACTTACCAACAAGCAGTGCCTTTCCATAGGTGTCATCCTGAAAGCGCTGGTTGATGATGGACTGTTGGAAGATGTAGTAATCATGCACACTGCCTGGGTCGTTGGCGACGACATTGGTGAACGGTCCCCGGTGGTCCACTATTGCCTGCACATTGATGGAATGCATGTGCTTTCTGTTGTGGTAATTTTGTGCAGTGTCGGCAGGGGGCACAAGCAGTACATGTGTGCAGTCAATTGCCCCCAACACATACGGGAAGCCAGCTATTGCATAGAAGCCTTGCTTGGTCTCCAGCTGTTCCTTCGCAGTGTGGGTGAAGTGAAGGTGCTTGGGTATCAAGCTGATGAGGACATCCAAGACAGGTGTGAGGAACTTTGATAGGGCTGGCTGTGAGACTCCTCCGACTCTGGCAGTTGTTGGTTGGAAGGTACCAGAGGCCAACAAGTGCAGCACAGCAGGTAGCTTTGTCTGTGGAGGGATGTTGGTTGTCCACTGTGTTGGTACCATCAGCCTGTGGGCAATGTGTGTCAGGATGTGGAGGATGGTTGTCATTTGGAGCCTGTAGTGGGTAATGACATCCTCTGGCATTAAGTCTCTGAGGCTGGTGCGTTTTCGGAAGGTCCGCTGTCTTGCTCTGCGCTGCCTCGGTGGTAGTCCGGGGGGTTAGTCCTGGGGGTGGTGGCGGTGGGTGTTGTGGCCCTCTTGGGTCTCCAAGCTGCATGATTAGTAGCTCCATGGCATCTGTTGGTCTTCAGATGTGGCTCTGGGCTGGGCTCCCTTTCTCCTGCAGGTTTTAGTCCTACTTGAGATCAGAAAAAAGCAGGTCTTACGTCCCTGCTGCTAACGTGCCTTATCGCCTGTTTATGGCCCGCTTCGCCGATCTGGCTGGTCATTGACAATATCGCGAAGTGGTGTTATCATGGGTTTTTGCACGGGTACGCCTACTCTGCATATGATTAGCGTTAGTTGTCGCTGTCAGGCTTGGCGATATTTTTAGCGGCAGCTATTGCAAGTAAACTGACGATGTTGGCTGTTAGTGCAGGCTTGTGAATAGGGCGATAAATCTATCGCCACTTTTGTGGTGGTAAAGTGCCGCTAAATCGGCGATGAGTTCTTGAGAATATGTCCCTTTGTTTCCTGGGTCTCTCCTGCCCCTTCTTCCCCCTTTTAGTTTCCTTGGTTGACCCTTGCTTACATCTGGAGATTTTGAGAGTGAGGCGTATTTTCCCTCCTGTGACCTTGTCTGACTATGAGGCATCTGATTAGGGACTTGAAGCCTACGGCCCTAATGAGGATCAGGATTGTTATTATGAGGAAGGTGTGAAACAAGTGATTGACAAATCTGTTTAAAAATTTCTTGATAAAGCCCTCTGCTCCATCCTTCAGCCCATTTCCAAACCCTTAGATAAACTTGCAGGACGCTACTCCAGTCCCCCCCTTCCCTCCCCTCCCCTTGCAGGGGGTCCCCCTCCATCTCTTTCTTTTTCCTCCTCCGCTCTTCTTGGTCACATTCAGATGTAATTTCTAAAGTGACTCAAAGAGCTTTGAATTATCAAGCTTATAGTGCAGGGAAGCACCTAGTCATCCCCTCACCTCTTGCACTTTCCCAGGGCACCAATACTGATTCAGATTCTTCCTCTTCTCAGAAGTCCCACACTCGCAAGAGTTCTAAGAAATGCAAATGTTTAGTTTCTCCTTCTCGTGCCATCCCCTTCACTGTTGACCCTTCCAAATTTGTACACGCTAGATCCTCAGATTGGACCCCTGCTGTTGCAGTGGCTGAATATATGCAGTTGAACTTTTGCAAGGGCTTTGGGGCAATTATTTGGTGATCGGTTAGTTGGTTAGTGAAAGACATTGCAAAATTTGTCAAGACCTTTACCTCCATTGATAAGTCACAATCCTTTCTGAAGCGAGAAGTCAAACCCCTTTTTGGATGTTCAGGTCATGGCAGAGGATGCTTGGCAGGCCGATTCAACCAGCAAGGTCCTCCACAAGGTTTCAACCCCAGGCACACCGGTTATGGTCAGAATCCAGCCCAGGCGGGCTTCTAGTCTACTCGATCCAGAGGATACCTGGTTCGCTTTAACAGAGGAATAAACAGGGGTTACCGCCACTCAGACAACTAATCTGCAGGTAATAAATACCTCTCATCCATCATATCTTCCTCTGGGGGGCAGACTAAGGCATTTTTCACACAATTGGGCCAAGATCAAAATTGATTGCTGGGTACTCGATACAGTTTGAGGCTATTGTATAGAACTGTCCAATACTCCCGTTCAACCCTACCTTTCCCATCTTCTTCTTTTTTCCCAACAAGATATATCTTTTATAGATTCTGAAATTCTAGAGCTTTTCTCAAAACAGGCTATTGCTCCAACATCCTCTCATCCAGAGGGCTTCTGCAGTAATGTGTTTTTGGTACAGAATAAGGGTGAAAGTCAGGGATTCATTCTCAAACTCAGACAATTTAACCCTTTTGTGATTTACTGACATTTCAAGATGGAAGGCATCCATCTGCTGAGGGATCTACTTCAAGAAAGAGATTGGATGGCTTACCTCAATCTCAAAGATTCCTATCTGTCAGTCCCCATTTGTCTCTCTCACAGACGATACCTTCAGTTCCGTTGGAGAGGTCAGTGGTACGAGTATCGTTCTCAGCCGTCTCTTGTCAGCATCCAGGGTGTTCACCAAACTCCTAAAACCAGTGGTTGTCTGTCTACGGGAGATGAGGGTCCACATGATCGTCAATCCATTCGAGACAATTTGATCATTTTAGCTGAGGACCAACCTCAACTTCTGACCCATTTGTCTTGAAAAATGTATCTTTTACAAGAACTGTGGATTGTGATTGAATACAAAAAAAGCCATGATGACTCCCTCTCAACAATTAGAATTCTTGGGGTTTCACGTGGATTCTGTCAAGGCTCAATTGTTACTTCCACCCCTGAAAGTGAAATCCATCAAACAATGGTGACTATGAGATCCCTGTATTGAATTGTGGGATTGCTAGCATCTTCGATTCAAGCAGTGTTCCCAGGTCTGTTACACTACATGGCTCTATAATGGTTGAAGATTCAGTGCCTGCAACAGGGTTTCAGTTCTGATCACCTTGTTCCATTGTCCCCAATACCCAAGAAGAGCTTCAGTGGTGGCTCCTTCATTAGGATGCATGGAAAAGCAAGGCAACTTTCGGAGCCACCCCAGATGTGGTCATAGAATCAGATGCCAGTCGCTGGGGTTGGGGAGAGCGACGCAGAGATTTTCTACCCCAGTCGCTGGTCGTCTGAAGAATTGAGACTCCACAACAACTACCTGGAACTCTTGGCAGACTCTTTTGCCATAAATTCACTTTCTCGTATCAGGAGTAACTGCAGCATACTCCTGCGGATGGAGAATGTCTTGGTGGTTCGTTACATCAACCGCTTTGAGGGGGTACAAAAACTACTCCTTCTGGCAAACATTGCCCAAATATTCTGGCACTTCTGCCTGTCCCAGAAGATAACAGTTCTAGTGAAATCCCTTCCAGGCAAGGACAATCTTGTGGTGGATTGGAATTCCAGATTCCTGATGGATTACAGCGATTAGGAGCTCCACCCTCTCATCTTCCAGAAGATTATGTTTTCACTGGGACCGTGTCATGTGGACCTTTTTGCTTCCTGTTTGAATGCTCAAATAAAACAGTGTTATAGCTGGAGACTGGACCCGATAGCCATGTGGATGGATGCCTTTTTACAGACATGGACAGGTCCACTGAATTATGCATTTCCGCCCTTTGCCATGATTCCGAGGGTTGCTGCTCAGGTCATGCCTCAATCGGCAACCCTTGTCCTGATTACTCCACTGTGAAAAATACTGTCTTGATTTCCGATGCTTCTGAAACTTTCAATAGCCCTTCCCATTCTTCTGCCTGTCTTCCTGCAGTTTCTCCTGGACCGAGTGGGAGCCCCACATCCTCTGATTTTTCAAAACCAGTTGACTCTCATGGCCTGGAAGATATCGCAAGACATGTAGTGAGGGCTGCGATTTAGATACATACATTGCTATGTTGGCATAAGCGCGTTAGATGTTAGAAAGCCATCTTGCCACTTTTTGCTGCCTTTGCACATGACACTGCAGATACATGTTATTATTTGAAAACTGCTTGCTCGCCTTTTTCTTCACATGAGAACTGTCTGTTGTTCACATCCCTAGACATGCGCTGCGACCTTGGTCTGAACATTGTGTAAAGAAACAGTCTGGGTCGCCAGACAATGCATGTTTTTGAGTTCAGGTTGATCGGCCCACTATTTAGCAATAACACGCACGCAGCTGCAAATACCTAAAAGTCGAGTGCTTTTAATATTGCAGACTGCATGCTTTACACACATTCTGAAGAAGAGCTTTCCTAGGAGCAGAGTACACCTGATCCTGTGATGTGATTCCACTAAGCTGATCTTTACGGTATGGGGTTCCCCATTCAAGCCTAGAGACCTTCTACTAGTCTAATAATATTAGTTTACTAGCGAAAGGAAGGTTGCTGTATTTCACTGTCATTTATACTATGATTTCTCCTTTTATTTTCTATGGTATTGTAACAATGCTGATGGTTTTGATTTTAATCATTTGTCTGCTTATGTTAGCCAAAGTACTGCATCTTAGGACACGTAGTTTAAAAAATAAACCTTTTAAACTTTACCGGGTCTCTGATTACTCTTGTTGTGGACTGATATGAGGATAATTATGAACAGGTATTTCTGATTTCCACCGTTCCTGAGAGTACTCTAAGTCGCTTGTTCTGGGTTGTCTATACATTGGGACATCCGAGATAATACAGATAACAAATGGGACAGTGATGCTGGTCAGATAGGGTTCTGGGTTCTGAGGTGAGTTTTTGGTACACCACAATTCACTGAGGTCCTGGTTTCCTGCGCATCGTTCTGTGCATGAGCAGAATCCCTGCAACAGACATGGCCAGAATGAAGGTCTTTCGTTAGCAGCTGCCAATTTTATACACCAAGCTTGTGCTCCTTCTACCCCCAAACGATATTCTTTTGCATGGAAGCGATGAGTAGGTTGGTGCTTTCAACAGGAACTGGATCCAGTGGGATCCAGGTTAAAAGATATTTTGAACTTCCTTTCTGAATGTTCTGAACCTGGATTATGTTACAGGGCAGTAAGTAACTTCAGTTCAGCTTTGTTCGCTGGGCACAATCTCATCGATGGTAAGCCGGTAGGTATCAATCCTCTCATATGTAAGTTATTAAAAGGTATTAGATGTAGCCCACCCTCCGAAACCTTGATACTTTCAGTTATGGGATGTGACAAATGTTTTGTCATTGCTGTAGTCAAGTCCTGACAATTCTGAGTTATCATTGAAACAACCTTCTCCCAGGTTAACTATGCTTTTATGTTTCATTTCATGCCGACGAGTGTCGGATGTGCGAGCTCTGGACCTTGCAGGTAGGTTATTTTCTTCTGAAGATGTTTTATTTCATATTTCAAGAAGGACAAAGCCTATGTCCTGGTTCATTGATTATCCAGATTTCCCCAAAATGCAAAGTTAATTGTGGTAAAATGTCTGAAAGTTTAAAAAGAACGTACTTTGCCACATAGTTCTGACCCTCTAGGTCTTCTGTTGTTGGCTATTCAAAAAACGTTCTGTCCAGTTGGCTCAGCTGGGTCATGTTGGAAGCTAGGATTGACATTTCCATGCATGGTGCTCATTCAGCTAGAAGACCTATAGCATCTAAGGCTTTTGCTCTTGGGTCTAGATTAGAAGATATTCTTTGTGCTGCTGACTGGTCATCTGATTCTATGTTGAAGATTTTTTATTATAAACCTATTGTACATGTTTCTTCTGTTATGGTTGGTGAGCTTTGAACCAACATAATCAGATCCTCTGGTCCTGCCATAGAATAGAACATTTTCTAGCATTTGCAAAATGAATTTTAGATTCTATTAAGGACACGGCATCGAGGATTAATCCACCGGTTGCAACAGGTAAGATTTATGATATAATTGTTAGCAAAGTATCTGTTATGTACAGATGGCTTCTTTTGGCCCACCCTTGTGATAAGACTTATGTCGAGATTGGATTCATGTTATGTCTCCTTTCAGCTTCGGAACTGAAGCAAGACTGAAGTTCTTGTTCAAGGCTGTTTCCGGTGGCCTGTGTTTACAACTCTGGTTACTGTATTTGTATTTTCTTCCGTTGGGATGTTACATTCTAAACTTTGGTAACTCTCTGTTGAGAGTCTTTGCAACTGTTGTTTCGTTCATATAATGGACAGAGTTCTTATTCGTTGGACTGTAAGAAAGAGGCAGGAAAATGGTGGCTGTCTATTTTGTACATGATGCCAAGAGACTATTGGTGGGTAAATAGGAGGCGTGGTTCAAAGCCTCATGGGATATGTAGTGTTGTAATGTTTTTTTTTTTTTTTTATTGGCTGCTATTTTGGGAGTAGTAAAGATTGAGAAGCATAATCCTCGCCTTCATGTCCTTAATAGAATCTAAAATTATTGTTGCAAATGATGGACAATGTAGTTTATGGCCTTCTATCAGGAATGCAAAGATATAGCTGTCCCCCAGCACCCAGATGTGAACTGGAGACAGGCTGACAGGCACACCGAGCTAGGAACATTGAAATGCTCACTTTCCCAAAGTGACATTTACACATAAGTAATGTCGATTCTACTAGCACTACCGGAGAGGATTTGCCATTACAAACTCATTGATATCAAACATTATACTGCCTCTATTCTGCACATAGGAAATACTGATCAATAGTGTAGGAGAGTGGCATCGACTGCATAGTTGCCCCCAACTTTTTGCTGATGTTTTGACTGTTTTATGACTCTAGCCAGGCTGTGGCCTTGCTATCCAGGACCCCAGCCTATCTGCTTCTTTCTAAACTGATGTGAGTACCCTAGGTACAACCCAATTGGATACTGAGGATACCCTGTCAGCCCTTGTAGATGGTACCCTGGGTACCCAGGGCATGGGTACCTCAGAGGCCTACCAGGGCTGCAGCACTTATTGTGCCACCCTGGGACAGCCATACCAAATGACACCACCAGACCACTACTGTAGTCTGGGTAAGGTGGTGCTTGCACCCCCTTACAGGGATACAGGTACCCTGTATCCCACCTATGTACAACACATGTATTCTCATTGGTCACCCCTCAAGCAGGCCTTGCTAATCATACAAGGCAGGGTGCTGGGATATGTGTGATGGGGGACCCCTACCTGAGTAGGGCCCCTCTGCAACCCTCATAAAAATTATTGCTGGGTTGTTTGTAGTGTAGCCATACCATATACTCTTAACCACATTATAAGTATATCGCGATAGCGTGATAACTTGAGAATGGCTACACAGAACCATATCGTGTTTGGTGTCAAACATGTAGGAATCATACCCCCAGTCCAGCCATGGGCATGAGGGCATGATTCCCCCTGCTAGAGGGGCGATATGGGAAAAGCGGCAGAATTTAGACACCAATTTAAAAGTGCACACGTATCACAAAATGGATGCTACTCGCCACCCACACGACTCTGGCTGCGTGTTGCTGGGCAAAACCCCAGCCTCGGCAGCTGGACAATAGGGATCCTGTTGCAGGGAGGTGCCAGCACCTTCCCAGGCAGGCTATGTGGATTGGAACTGGGTGGGTGCACCATAGGATGCCTTTCAGAGTTGCACGTAGGCTGCTACAGCGCCTACATTCTGCATACACCGCCTGGAACCGGTTCAGGGGCATCCTGCCCCTCGCCCAGGCGGGAAACACACAAAGGGGAGAGGGTGTAGCCACCCTTTCCCGCCTCAACTCCCATTGGTGGACACTGATCTGGACACTCCCCTAATCTTGTGGATAAAGGTGAATAACGTGTCCCCGGAGAATCAGATTAATCTTGGACTTCACAGACTTGACCTTCGACGAGCTGCTGCCCAGCTGACTGAAGAAATCTCCCTTGGGGTAAAGGAGTTACCCCCCTGCTTGGCAGGCACCTGAAACACTGCAAGTGACCCAGTTGGAACTTCGCTGCTCCTTTGGACATCAACGACTCCTCTCAACCTTGAGGTGGGTTTCCTAGCATCCCAGAGGCCAGTGAGCGTGCCCAGCAAGACTGAGCACCGTGGACCGCATGGGTGCCGAGATCCCCAATACCCCAGGACACCAGCCACCTCTTGTGTAGCACACGACCCTGACCAGTGGGGAAGTTATACTTTGGCCCAATATTGAGCCAACCTCTCAGCAGCAACTGTGCCAAAGATCAGCACCCTAGCTCACTCCGGTGGCCCGTGGGCACCCTTTTACGCACTCCAAATTGCTGCCTTCTGCGGTCCCTTGTCTCTCGACTTGTGGGCCCTAGCAGAGGACAATCTTTACTTTTAAGAGTTACCCTGGTTGCTCCAGGCCTGTTCTACAGTCTCCTTGAAGGAGACTTCTCTCAGACCTCGTGGGTCTGCACCAGTAGCTGATTTGTTCATCTTGCGTGGGTCGCGGTTGCCAAGGCTTAGTGGATCCAATCCGGACACTAACACTGCAGCGACCCTCATTCTTCATGCGACAAATGCCTTCCAGAAGCTGGCCTTCCTTGAAGCCTCCAGGAGCCCGTGGCTGCAGATCCAAGCTACACATTTTTCACTTGAAGAACCCGACATTGAAGGGCTCTTTTCCTTGAGCTCCCTGGTCACTGTGCCGTGACCCAGACTCTGTCCCCTCTGCTTTCAGGTTCTTCTCTACAAGATCTACAACTTCATTCTTCACGGCATCATCAACGCTTTTGGCTAGCAGCAGTTTTGTACATTTTCCCATTGAAAATCAGCCCGCGACCCGACATCGAAAACGACCTATGCACCCGGCTTCCCTGGGGCAGGTAACAGTGGTACCTCGGTACTCTCGTGGTAGTGGGCTCCTCAAAAGCTTAACTCTTAGTTTTTAACTTTGAACTCCTGCTAGAAGTGTCTTTAATCTGTTTAAATCAAACCGCGACATTCTCCATAGGCTTTAATAGAGATCCCGATGGCAGCTATTTCCACTGCACGCGCCTCCCGTGGGTCCCCTTTCTCATCACTTGGGGTGGATTCTCAAGGGGCCAGCGATCCTAAATGCCCTAGGCATTGTCTGTAGAATTGTCGTGGTTCTTATACCACTTTTTTAATATATGGTTTGGTCCCCCCCTGGGGCCCTGTGATTCCAGTGCTATTTATTGTATCTATAAATGCTTGTTTGAATTGTAACTTTACCTCTAGCCTCATAAAGAGACTTGTGGGATTCTGTTTAGAATAAATACATATATTTTATATATATACCTGTGTGGACTACTCTTTCATTTGGTCATTCAAGAGGTTATCTATGGTAAAACAATAAGCTTAACACTCCTTCAAGATTTAGCCTGAAGGCTGCTCTCCACAGCTACCACTAGGATTGCTTTCTTTAAAGGTTGTCTTTTAAACCTATCACCTTAAGAGTCGAATTGGACTGGTGCAAGGCGGCCACTATAACTAGTGACCAGCATATGCCATTCCAACTTCTCACAAATAGCCTCTCCCTACAGTCTACCATGCTGATCCAATGCGAGAAGCAGGCCCCACCTTACAGAACACACCATCTGGTGTCATTCACAACCCTTGCATGCTACACAAACATGCACATGCTCTACCTCTTCATGGCGCCATACCCTGTCCGCAGTGAGAACTCTGATATAGCAAGAGACCTGCAGAACCTTGGCACGTAGCTTTTAAAATGCCAAGCCGAGTAACAGTGACCCGTGAACACAGGCCACACCAAGGAAAACCTGTGGCAGATCCATGAGCTACCTCCATGGATGGCACAACCAGCGCTGCAGGCCCACAGAGTAATATTTGAGTTACATGCCCTGGGTATATGTCTTACTCAGAGACAAGGGACTTACAGCTAACTCAAATCAGCCGAGCATGTCTACACCAATCAAGAGTATGTACATGACAAGCAAAGCACTTTGGCACTGAATGGCAGGGTCACAAGGGCTCAAAGTCCTAAGCCAGCAAAACAATGTCTAAATATGAAGGAGGCAGCAAAAAAGGGCAGGGGAGAGAATGCCAAAAAACACCAGGTCGAACAATAGGCATTCTCAGTTTACCTCAGCGATCTTGTTAGATGATTTTAATCTACATCTCTGTCATAATCGATAGTTTAGTGACATGGCTCATTTCTCTCTTTCCAATTCTCATTTTGCGCACACCACTCAGGGGGAATTCACCAGTACTGTGGTTCATAAATACTACTTATCATTTCTGCAAGGGGCTCTCGTTGACTCAAGTGTAACTACGCCTACTTAAACTGGGAGAGGTGCTTACACCATGATAGATTTTATTTGTATCTTCACAGTTTTGATCTCTTCCTTGATTTCTTATAAGGTACTCTAGGACACACGGAGTGATCAAAATCTGCTCCCAGCCTCTTTAGGTTGGGTGCACAATACAGTCTCCATCACAGACCGGTCTCATGGACTAGGGGGCATAGACTTTGATGGAAGGGCAGTAGCCCTGATTCCTTTTATTGTAAGTTATTCGAGACATGGCCTGGCACTTTTACAGAGTGTCTTGTTGACAAACTCCTTGAGGAGGTTTTACTAAGTTCCTTTGACATTGTAAGCCATAGCATGAGGTCCCTACTTACTTCCACTAGGCAACGTTTGTATGCTCTTTCAAAATGGTTCAATCACTACAGCAGCAAGGCCCATGGTGACTTCTTAGTGGCTCTTAAAGAGACCCTGGGGGACATCCAAAGTTGCTTCTCTTAGAAGAACTTTATACAAAGCTGCTGTGCAACACAGTAAGCGCTTTTCAAAGCAGGAGACTTGGCAGGATGTGATCGCTGCTAGTAGTTATAGAAATAGTTTTACCTTTTGGGAGATTGTGAACTGTCCACTTTTCAACTCAGATACTGGTAATTTAATAACAACGCATATTTTGCCCTCTGTATGGGTTACACATTTTGAAGGTTTCTAATAAATACCATGTCCTGCCAGTAGTGACTCTGGGTCTCACTCCGTTTTTACCACATATCTTCCGTCATATTTACCTGGGAAGAAGTCAGAGACACTGTCTTCACTCTTCCCAACAACAAAGCTCCTGGCCCTGATGGGGTCCAACGGGATTTATTTAAATCCAACGGGTTTTTTTTGGGCACCGCTGCTCACCACTAACATTAATGTGGCCCTTAGAGATAGACTTCCACCTTTGTGGTCCAAATCCGTAATAGTCCCCCTTTTGAAAAAAGGATCCAGAGATGACCCCTGGGGGTATCGTCTGATGTCATTGATAGATTGGAGGACAAGATTATGGGGAAATGATACTTTCCAGGTTGTTGACTTAGGCTAAAGACCACCATGTGCTCTCTGAGGTAAAGTATGGATTAACATTGGGCACAAGCAGAGTGGAACTTGTCTCTATTAATTAAAAAGTTCACTGTGGCCTTTATGGACTCGAGTTTCGCTTTTGATCGGGTTCATAGAGAACAATTGTGGACTATTATGCTGCACCTGGGGATTGATAAATACATCGTCCTTTTTTGCAACATTTGCACTACACTCTGAATGCCTCTGTAAGGTGAGATGGAGGAGTGCACTGAGCACTTTTTGGTTAATAAGGGGTCAGAAAAGACTGTATTAAGGCCCCTTTTTATTCACTTTATTTGTGACTAAGTTGGAACAAGTACTAGCAGCAGTGGGTCGCAATATGCCCTTGGTAGGTGGGCAGCCGGTCCTAGATCTTCTTTATGCTGACAACACTGTCCTAGTTTCTAGAAATGCTCAAGGCTTGCAAACTTTATTGAACACTTTCCCTAGCTATATGGATGCTCTGCATTTGAGTATCAACTCCATTAAATCTCACACCATGATAATAGGACCGTAAAATACTAACTACAAGTAGACCCCACTTTTGTAATTGTAGAGTGGTCAACAAAGTAAAAGCATTCTCCTATATTGGCATTTTGTTTGATTGATCCATTAGTTTGTCGCCTTTGATTAGGGTCAGGAGAAATATTTTTGCAAAAATTTTGCTTCTGTTTTTTATTTTGCTGCCAGGCTAGGGCATAAGTCTGTGAAATCTTTGCTTGAGATTTCCATGGTTAAATGTGTGCTCATAGCAGCCTATGGATGTGATATCCTGGGGTGTGGCCATATAACCATCTTGTAGAATGCGGAAATATGTTTTTGAGAAGACTACTTGCGCTTGCCAATAGCTCCTTCGCGTTCATTATACATGAAGAGCAGGGACAGTGTTTCCTGGCACATATCATTCGGCTGAGGCCACTCGTTTTATGGTTGTCTGTGAGGCTTGAAGCTGAGCTGGAATTAAGAAGGACGTTTGAAAAGGATAATGTAAGACTGGATCACGCCCATCGAATACCGTGGCATAGATATGTTAAGGATAGCTTTTTTACTTAGGCCACCCTGCTCTTTATAACAATACTTAAGAGTATTGATAGAGTGGACCTTACCTGGGAAAAATACCTTCGTTCGCCAGCAACGTGATGCGAGGGTGGTCTCTTGCTCTGCTAAAGGCGCCTGTTATATTATATGCACTTTTACAGACTACTAGATCCATATCTTTTATATGTCAAGTCTAATCCTCATCGTTTTTCAGGTTAAATATGATTAATTTTTTATTGCTTGGGTGGACAAGTGAGGCAGATCATTCACCCTGCCTTTGTGATTCAACATCTAGACAAGACACTATTCTCTTTAGATTGCTTTGCACTAGACTTTATTTTTAAAGCCTCTTCTAGTAGGAATTAATTTTACCCAGGTCAGGCCTGCCTTATTGTACTTACAGCTCCTCAGTAATGCCCAGAGTTGTTGGCCTCTTGCTTTTTTTTTAATTGCACTGTTAGATAAAGGAATTCGATGATTATTGATTGATCTACTGCATACATGCCTGTCCAGCCAAAGATCTGCAGGCTTTTTTGAAGGCTGAACGTGCCGATCTTTTCCTGGGTTCTCTTCATGCCAAAGTCATTACCCATAAAGGTACTGAGGAATGGATATGTTATTTTAGTAGACTTTATTATTCTAACGACTTCAAGACAGAGGGCTTCATGAGTGTGCATCGCATTTGAACATTAAATTCTCCTCTGAGGAGGTATTAGATGCCATCATTAACAGCCCATTTAATACAGCACCTGGCCCAATGGGATTCCCATGGACATATACAAGGGAAACCCAGTGGCATATGTACAAGCCCCTATCGCCAACACAACGTCACCTATGGTGACGTGTTGGCGATATGGGCTACGCCTTATGTACAAGGCAGCATTAAGCCACTCAACGTGGCTTAACGCTGCCTTGTACATAAAGCCCCCTTTCAAGCTATGGTTAGCGTGAAAGGGGTGGGTGTTGCGGTGGGCGTTCCACCGCAACACCCATTCATTTTGATGCTGCCCCCTATGTACAAGGGTGGCGTTCATAGGAGGCAGAGTCAAAATTAAGAACAGATAAAAACTAGTCTTAAGATAGCAAAACGAGGAGAAATGCATTGTTTCTCCTCGTTTTTGCTTCTTCCATGTGTGCTGCCTTGTGCAGCACACATGGATAAAAGAAAAATGCCATTGTTTGTTTATGTAAAGGAAGGTCTTCCTTCCTGTACATAAACAAACTTTTAAAAAATGCCATTTTGTCACTTTCATGAGTGCTGCATGAAGCAGCCCGCATGAAAGGGACAGAATTGCATTTCTTGGATTGTTTATGTGCAGAAAGGGACACCTTCCTACACATAACCAATCCTCCTCTGCACGCAGACACCCTTGCACTCTGGTGCAAGGGTGCCTGTGTTGGCACTAAGTTGCTAAACTAAGCGCCATCGCAGGGGTAAATTGCAAGGCTGCACCACATTCTTGTCACCACATTCTTGTAAATGTGGTGCAGTCTTGCATTTCAGAAGTGGAGGAGAGACTTTAAGCCAGAAAGGCTAACGCCTCTCTTCTCCACTTCCTTGTACCTATCCACCCTCAGTGTTCTTGGCTCCATTGCTAACCAATGTATGAACTCTGTTTGTAAGGTAGGCATTCCATGTACTTGTCACTCCTCCACAAGTGTGCAAGCTTTTAAAAAGGGTTAAGTACAGGACCCAAAGTGTTTTCATCAAATTTCCATTGTGAGTTCCACTGTAAAGAATATTGGTAGAATAATATTGGACAGGCTGCTTCTCTGGTCCATGGAAAAGGATATTCTAACACAGTTCCAATATTGCTTTAGAAAAGGTCTTAGAATTATCGAACAAAGTCTTCATTTACATTTTTTAGTATGTGAGTATACGTTTGCGAAGTCTAGTCACCTCCATCTACCATTTATGGATCTAACATGTGCTGTTTTAATTATGTAAATAGATCCAGGCTTTCGGACATTTAAAGTTCCTTATGTCTTGAGGAGGACTTGGTGACCTTTTTGGGTTGCCTTCAATCGATCCTGGTCACTTCTGTGAGGTATGGGGATGGAGAAGAGTGTTCCGCTCCCTTTCTGGTTAAACGGGGGGTCCGTCAGGGCTGTATGCAGGCCCCCATTCTGTTTTTAATTTATATAATTGGTCTGAAAACCACTTTAGTGAAATCAGAGGTGGATATTCTGCGGGTCAACAAAAAATCTCTCCTGCACTCCTATATGCAGATTATACTGTGCTGCTTGCCGGGACGGCTAACAGCCAAACGTTTTGCCCTCCACTTTTGTCCTGGTTGTGAAGCAGCTAAATTTGGAAATTAACTTGACAAAAACTTTTATTATAGTCTGTGTTCCTTAAAATTCCAAAACACTCTGTATCGGTATCGGGGGGGAGGACCATCAAGAAAGTTACCCAGTTTCCTTCTCTTGGCATACTGTATGATAGTGCATGCTCTAGGACACTGTGTGTTAGCGACTTATAAATCGTTTTTTGCATGCTGTTGGTTCCATATTTTTTCATGCCTCCTCCATAGGAAAAAATGTATTACACCCTTTACTTGAAATCTATAGGAGGAAATATCTACCTATATTGTCCTATGAAGCAGGTTAATCGGGCTACAGATATGTGGGTAGTATCCAAGGTGAGGAAAATAGAGGGTGTCGCCATTTAATCGGGTCCCATTATCAACATCCTATTTTGCTACCCATCAGGAGCTGGGCCTGGAGTATATTGATGATTAGATTAGCCTTGCTCTCTTGATGTTGTGGTGCTCAATCTGGTACAAGGAGGAAGCTAGTTTGAACAGGGAAATCATTTTAGACAACCCATCCTGTTCTTATGGCAATAGAATACCCTGGCTTCAATATATTAGAGAGACAACTGTTGCCCTAGGTTATCCTACAATTTATGGGAAACCAGGAGATGTTTGCATAAAGGATAGATGGTGGATTAGGGAGTGTTTTCTCTCCCTCAGAAGATCCCAGAAAGAGGGTAGAGAATTATTGAAACCTTCAGTCAGGGATTATTGTCTCTTACAAACCACGCTGGGGGTGGCCGTTTATTTGAATCTAGTCCCAGGATCTTGAGAACATATGCTTTTATCCCGAAATAGGTTAGGCTCAAATTAGTGGCAATTCTGCTTCCCACGAGGTCATTTTGCTTCTTCTGATCTTGGCACATGCCCTTGCGACGAGATGTCTCCCCACACACTGCTACATTTTGTCTTTTTCTGCAAATTTTACCTCCCTTTTACTAAACGCTATTTATTGCCTGTGCTACGGAAATATAATTTTAGCAAGTGCAGAGTGGCATTGTCATATTTGCAGCATTAGAATGCCCAGCTGTATAGCAGTAGGTTCTTTTTTTGAAAAATGCACTGCAATGTTGCTTTAATTCCTGGTTTTTAGAGATTTCAATAATCATTCTTAGGTCTCGCATAGAGCAGTGCATGCGCTGCCTCTACGAGGCATGAAGTAATCAGTATTACTAGTTAAACTCCACCAATTGCATTTCTCTTTGCTTCATCACTTACCATTGATGAAATCTGGCATTGCTCTTCTTAACTTGCTCTTTGTTGGCTGGTGGTCCAACACATCACTTCCGGTTTCTTCCATTTCTGGAGGAAGCAGCACTGATCAACTACTGTTAACTAGCGCTGCAGGGCGGCGACTTTTAATGTAGGCACTACTTTGTTTTCTTTCTCATGGCGCCTGGTTCGCGCCCCTCGTTTATTACGGAGAAGGCGCGATGTAAACAAGCATCTGCCGATGTAAATTTATACCTTATGGGTAGCTTCCTTCTTTCTATGACCCGATATTACAGACATTTGATAGAATTCTGCCCCTTGCCTTCCTGTTTAAGTAAACAGCTCCTATTCGGCCGCAGTCCTGGAAGGAGTCAGTCCCGGGAGCCTGGCCATATCTGTGGGTGCCGAGGCATAGGGGTCAGTCCCTCAGCATCACCAGTCGCCCTCATACACCCTCCAGGCTCCAGCAGACATACATGAAACAGACCATTAGGGGTCATAGCCACGACATAGACAGTCGGGCGCCGTGGCTCGGGAGTATACACACGCGCCACAAACTGAATGCGTCCCCAGTGTGCACGCCACCCACACACGCACACTCCGGCATCTACAGCGAATGCACGGACATGCCCAAGAAGCCACCCGGGAACATCAGCAGATTAGAGCCACAATCTGACTGAAATAAAATCCACAGGGCAATCCGTTCAGCCCATCCTTTCCAGGTCCTTACACTTAAACTCTACCTGGCCTCCAGTGTGACCCTTTCCTGCTGAGCTACAGCGCGCATCAACTTATATATACAGCGTGGCACGAGAACGCAGTCAGAATGCGCACACGCTCTTTTATAAAATGATCCACTAATAAAATAGCAGATACGGAATCGCCCACATATCTATGTGGACTGAAATATACCGACACACACACACCTTGGCATAAAGCGCCTTAACGCGGCATCAAGCGCTCACTGCGGCAGCGCCATGATGGTAGTGACTGGCCACCTGACTATCCTGCTGTGCTGGATCGGGCTTTGCAGTGCTTTGACCCAGAAACCACTTGAAGGTGAGTACAAGCATTTTTTTCTGTTTTGCAATGTCTGTCTCTTGCTGTGCTGTCGCTCAAAATGACAATCTTGTTGCTGTTAGTTTCTCGGTGGCCGGTGGTGTCTATCACCTTCATACGTACCACACCATGATTCGAGCCAGGTTATTATAGTGGTGAAGTCCCTGTTTTTTGTTGTTGTTATTTGCAGTTTTATTTAGCACGAACTCGACCCGAAGGTATTGGAGCGCTTTACATGACCACATGTATTTCCTGGCGAAGTTCAGGCACTTGCCTTCAGTTTTGTCTGTGGTTTTCACGTGCCAGGCACCAAAGAGGACCTAAAATGGAGGGGGGAGGCCTAAATACCCTCCCCTCCCCACGGCGTGCCGGAAATGACGTACCTGGAGCACCGTGTAAGGGGACTCCTCCTGGAGTCCCGCAGTCGTAAGTGGGGGTGGGGAAGTGCCCAAATGAGACTAAAAGGGCCGCCCGTTTAGAGTGGCCCCCTGCGGGGGCCGCAGGGAGCCGCATTCCATAGTTAGTGGGTTTCTTGCGACCTGGAGGTGACTGTCCGTACCTCTGGTTTTTGTGTGGGTTTGGAGCGTTTGGCTAATCTAGGTTTTTTCCCAGTAGGTTTGAAATCTCTGTCTCTGGGTATGTTTTCTTGCAGTCATCAGTCATTCACTCTTAGCTCAATGTGCCCGTCTACTGTTTATGCTTAGTGCTGTCTGGTTAGGGTGCCCGAGTCCCGGTTGGCTTGAAGTGCCTGTGCCCAGGCTGCGGATGGCCTGTATGGTTAAAGTGCTTGCATAGAAGCCGAAGCTCTGCCGTGGTCTTGACATCCTCCGATCCCGGCTGTGGATGTGTGGGTTTGACATTCTTGTACATAGGCTGTGGTTCTACTTTGGGTTTAAAAAGCGCATTTTTGTTCCCGGAGTTTTATATAGCGCGAATTTGCCCTGAAGCGATCTCTCTTGTATATACGACGCTAGTGTTGTTTCTTCGCGAGCATTTAGTTATTTTCTTGTTTAATAACGGCCTCTCTCGCGAGTCGAGGGTCCACCTCTTGCAAGGGCTTGTTGCTGATATTTTGAGCTGGGCCACAATGCCGCAGGGACTCGAAGCGCTGGCTGTGTTATGTTGGTCGGTTTGTGCTTCATTGCAGGAGACTTTTCATCTGAGGTATATTTCCAGGTACCTTATTACGCATTGTTTGTGCAAACCACTGCCCCCCACCCCTTAACTGTTCACAGTTTTTATAGGCCCGTTTACACATTTACACTGACTTCGTAGCTTGGGAACCAGGTTCAAGTCCCAACGTCGTCTGTGATTCTGGACAAATCACATAATCTCCCCGTGAATGTGCCCTTAACTGGTGCTCATGATATAGATATAGAAAAGAAGGAAGACACACATCCTTTCACATGCCCCCAATATGCCTTAGCTCTATCTGCGTGGATTTACATTCCCAAACAAGGCCCATATGTTCTGTAGAGAGCGATAGAAATCTTTATAGCTATGCGCCTGCTTTCAGTTTGTAACCAGAGACTATTCAGCTCTCTTCCGTTACCCCTCCCTCATTGTCGCACCCTTTTCACTGCCACTACAATAAGGTGCCAGCGTTTACCAAACAGCATGCATGCTGCAGCCTGTCTCTTCTTGGCGAATGCGACAATTACAGTACAAGTACATAGCAACAAAGTCACAAGCACGCTCTGCACAAGCATGTTACTAAGCAGCATAAAAAAAAAAAACAAGCATTTTTTACTTTTGTACCGGCACAAGATATCAGAGCGCTGGCTCGAAGTAGGTTCCCCTGCATCAAAGTCGCCCGCTCCAGCCATTATGTCAGATCCTCTTTATTGCCCTGGTCTGCCTGATCCCTCCTCCCCGCACTAATCACAGGATCACAGGCATAACGGGATCAGCATCAGAGTTGCCAGATTGTGCTATATCCCGCACAAATGGGTGGTCTTTTTAGGTCTCGCCTATGCAGCGCGCGTGCGTTGCATAGGAGAGACCTTTAGACATCAGCACAGCTTTGCGGCCAAAAACGTGCACGCGGTCCATTGCCTTCAATGGCAACACGTGTACGTGTGGCGATTCACTTGCGGGAGCGAACGGCTGGTGCCATATGTTATCAATTATCGCGGCGCCAGCTGCTTGCTCCCGCAAGTGAATCGCGCAGGCCCCCTCCTCTCTCCCCCTGCCTTTTTTATTAAATGCCCTTTTCTGGTATGCTCTTACATTGCGGTACTGTCCTCCATTTATAAGTATGTGTGCCTCTTGAAACGTTACTGCAGACCAACATCTCTGCTTGGAAGGGCGTGTTCCTTCAGCCTAAATGTGACTTGAGAAAGCTCATTAATTTGAAGGGCTCGGTGGGAGATGTATGTTGAACCAAGATGTCTCAATTCGCGTCTTGCAGGGACTTGATCAGCACGATTCTTACTAGGTTAGTACTTTGATGACCATTGTGGTGGGCAGTTATAACACATGGTGTTTGCAGTGCTACAAATCCACGTGGAAGGAATTAAATATAAAAAATTGACTTAGAAGTGAATTTCTCGCATGCTGGAAGTATTCTTCAATTCTGGGTACCATTCTGATACACTGCTTAAAGCAGGTTTCGACTGAGATTGGAGTGTAAGTGTGTTTATTCAGTCTCACTGAGAACATCAGGGACTCATCTCAGCCTTATACTTGGAGAGGGACTAGAAGGGGTTTCATAGTTGTAAATCACCAGTGATTCGGAGACACGGTCGGGCACACACTCTCCCTTTACTCCTTGGTTGAAATGCTGAGACCAATTCGTTCTTCTCAGTGGCTCGCAGGCTTCTTGTTTATTACCCACTGGGTGAGACAGAGGATCCTGTTGGGCAGCCTTCTCTAAACCATCAACTCAAGAAAATCCGCTGGCTGAGGCCCACTCTGTTACTGCAAAACAAAAGTGCCATAAAATTGTAAAATTTACACACAACCGCACCCTTACTTCTTTCTCAATAGATATGAGGTGTTCGTTGGGCTGAACATTAGATATGTATTTACAGTCGTATTGCAGTAAATCATAAAGTAAAACGCACCTAGAGAAGAAGTGAGAAAGTATACCATTGTAAGGTTCTATTGTTTTACATATTAATATACATTTGATCATCATTTAGTCCTGGCCAACTCTGAACTGTAGATAAATTAACCCTCAAGTTGTAAATAATATTCACAAACTTCATTTTATCATTACGTGTAAAAGAACATTAAGTCCGCCCCTCGTGGAATCTTTTTTCGCAGCAATAACTGGGGAAAAATGCTGTCCCATTCCTTCATACAAAACTTCTTCTGATTGGAATTTCTTTGATAAACCATTTTACTGTCTTTTCAAGTAAGAACAGACAATTAGATAACAGTGGTTTGATTAGGACACACCAATACAAGTCACTTAGATGTACATACTTCATCCCCCCATTTCCATATCACATCTTGTATATAGGTAATTAACAATGCCCACACAATTTATGCAACCAAAAGTTATGTCATAAAAGCTCCCCACACTCTTTGGTATTTGCATGGACAGCCTCTGGATTCATAAATTGGTAGTTGCAGTGCTCTACAATAATTCAACCCCACTTTCCGTTTTGCAAGACTGTGTTCCTCTGTAGATCGTCACATTTGTGCAATGCCTTATTAGCATGTGATGTTTTTTTTCAGTTCAGAAGAAAAGTTTATTAAAGGTGGTAATATACAGTACATATTTCTGATCAAAAAAAAAATACAATACATCATATACATACTCCAGCATAAGTATACAAGTAAGAAGAAAACTAAAAAAACATAGCAAAAAGATAATCAGGAAGAACACAGTGCATATATAATGTAAAACTAGAAACATCAAAAGAAGTCGGGGGGTTTAAGTACTTCCTGCTGAGATGGGGTTGGTATAGAGTGTTTCAGTGCACATTTATCAAAAAATGTTGTGACAGGTAACCATTATGACAGACATCATACCACCAAGCTTTGTAAGAAATCTTCGTAAAATCTTTCCAATTTCTCGTTATCTGCTGAAAAGCAACTGCTATTAGTAAATCAACAATTCTGACATTAATTTCGTATTTATCCCAAATTGGGGAAAGGCTTCCCAAGAAAATGTCCTTTACAAAGAATAGGGCATTGGTACCAAAAATTAGGATAATTTGAGACCAAACCTGTTTCCAAAAAGTATGTAAAAGTGAACACGAAAAAAGCATATGAAACAAATCTGCATCAGGAGATGCACAAGACCAACAAGTATCCTGTACAATGGAGAATCTTTTATTTAAAGTGTGAGGAAATAGTAAAAGCCTATTGTATATGTAAAACATTGTTTGCGTTAAACTAGCTGTTCTAGAGGTTTTACGTATCTTAGTCCAAATCTTCTTCCACATTGGCAGGGACCAAACTACTCTAAAATCTCTCTCCCAAGCGATTTCAACCTTAGATTTCTGTCTAGATAAACCCTTAGATTGGAGGAGAGTGTATAAAGTAGAGGCTTTTGGTTTAGTACGTAAAAGAGTAGACAAGTCAGTAGGTACAACAATAGTATGAGAATTACTAGAATTATTGGTGAGGTTAGTGTGTACCTCAAGCACCGTGCGACGTAGAATATAGTATTTAGAAATCAGAGTGGCATGTAAGTTATAAGTCTGTCGAAGCGAAGAAAAAGAAACAAATTCATTGTTTGAGAATAATTGGTGGACCCAGATCAAACCATGTTGCCTCCATGACTTCCAATAAAAGGGTTTATTGTTGATTAATAAAGTGTTATTATGCCAAATGGTTGACGCTAAAAAGGACTCAAGAGTATCAGGAATTAAAGGCGATAAAGGGGAAAGAAGTTTGGAAGTAAATTTAACTAGGGGAGTAGATAATGTTTGGGGTTTACGGGAAAAAGAAAGAAATGTAAGGTTCAAAGTGACACACGCATAAAGATAGGAGAGTCACTTTATTCAGGTCATCCGCTCTCCAACACACCGAGGCTCACCATCAACATTCTAAGGTGAGCTCCCGGACATTCTAAAGGGGAATAAGGGAAGGGGTGGAAGGAAGGTACCAAGGAGAGGAAATGGAGGGGAAAATACAACACATATCCATACCCATAACATAACAAAGAACATTTTCAAAGAGAGATTTTACGTAGCCAATCTGTCCCCACTCCAGATTTGTCCATCCTCCAACTTCACCACATTTTTCCCAATGTTCTTAATTTTTTGCAGAGGGAAATATTTACTCTGTCCCACTTGTACCCGGGTGGGTTTCCTTACCACCACAGGGTCGTTAACATTGAGATTTAAATTCTTCACTCCATGTTTCCTGTCGTACCAGTCTTTGTAACGGGATTGATGTTGCTGGACTTTAAGATGACTCTCCTTCATGTTATATACCATGGTTTTACCCCCGTCTAGCCAGAGAGGGTTTAGTTTGGTGCCCGGCTCTCTCCCTCTTAAGGTCCCAAAAGGAGAGATACCGCTTACAAGGTTGGGTGCTGTGTGGTAGGCCCATAAACAGTCTCTCAGAGAATCATCTAAGTTGAACCCATTGGATATTGCCAGTTAAATGTGGTCCTTTATCATACGATTCATCCTCTCTACTAACATGCATAAAGATAGGAGAGTCACTTTATTCAGGTCATCCGCTCTCCAACACACCAAGGCTCACTGTCAACATTCTAAGGTGAGCTCCCGGACATTCTAAAGGGGAATAAGGTAAGGGGTGGACGGAAGGTACCAAGGAGAGGAAATGGAGGGGAAAATACAACAGAAAGGTATTCTTGAAATGAAAAGGGGGACAAAAACGAACGTTCAACTGATGCCCACAAGGGGCAGTCATCTGTGGGGTCAAGCAGCCAATATGAGACCTGCCGCAATAAGAAAGCTTTCTGATAAACAGGAAAGTTGGGAAAATTAACCACTCCCTCAACTTTAGGACGTATTAACTTGGAAATAGACATACGTGATTTCTTATTGTTCCATAAAAAAGAAGATAATGTTGAATTAAACGATTTAAATAATTTGGGAGAAATGGGGACTGGAATGTTGGAAATAGTATATAAAACTAAAGGGGAGAGCATCATTTTTATAGTATCTAAACTGCCCCACCAGGAAAGGTACAGGGGATGCCATTTAGTAGTAAGGTCAGAGAGTTTTTTAATACAATTATTCAAACATAAAGTAACTGTGTCTTTAATTGTGGGCGTGAAATGCAATCCTAGGTACTTAATATATGAAGATTTCCAGGTAAAGTTTGTTGAGTCAAAACCAGCTTTAAAAGTAAATTTAGTCAGAGGTAAGATTTCATACTTCTCGCTGTTCAATTTATACCCTGAAACCAGTGAAAAGGATTGAACTTCTTTGAGAAAGGCAGGAACTGATTCACTAGGGTTGGAAATAAAAAGCAAGATATCGTCAGCGTATGCTGCTAGTTTGACATCAGCGACATGAGTTTGAAAACCATGTATTTGTGTGTTTTGACGAATCTTTGAGAGAAAGGGTTCTAGGGCTAAATTAAAAAGAAAGGGAGAAAGGGGGCAGCCCTGACGCACACCCCTACCAAGGTCAAAAAAAGGCGAAATTAGACCATTAGCACAAACTGCAGCACACGGATTAGAGTACAGAAGTGAGATCAGGGTCGTAAATTTAGGACCAAAGCCAAACCATTGGAGAGTATAAAATAAATATTGCCATTCAACTCTATCAAATGCTTTCTCCACGTCAAGCGCTATAGCAGCGAGAGAGTGTTTTAAATGCGGAGCTTTAGATAAAATATTAAAAAACAGTCTTGTATTATCATTAATGACACGCCCTTTCACGAAACCGGATTGCTCCCTACCTAATATATTTGGTAAAATAGGGTCTAAACGTAAGGCCAGTGCCTTAGAAAAAATTTTGTAATCTATATTGACCAGTGAAATGGGTCTGTAATTTTTACAGTGTTTCAAATCTTTGCCTTCTTTAGGGATTAGACATATATGAGCTTCTGAGAAAGAGCCTACAGATTCTCCCAGATAGTTAAAGGAATTAATCAGAAGGTGTAATTTAGGTAGTAATAATTTAGAGAAGTGGAGGTAAAATTCGACAGTGAATCCGTCCGGCCCAGGTGCTTTATCTTTTTTTAAGTGTCTGAGTGCGGCTAAGAGTTCTTGTTGTGTTATATCTATTTCTAAGGACGACAAGTCGGGGAAATCTTGTTGAGTTTTATGTATGGTTGAGAAGAATTGTGAAAGCGTGTGGTTAGTGGGATTTGTTTCGGGAGTATATAATAATTTGTAAAAAAGTGCGAACTCATTCTAAATTTCCGTGTCATTAAATTTTAAGATAGAGTTTCCGTCAAAAACAGAATCGATATTCAGTTTATTGTGTTTGGTTTTCAAATAGTTGGCTAAAATTTTACCTGCTTTATTTTTCCCACCATAATATTTTGCACTAGATTTCAGGAGGTAAAATGAGGCACTGTCAGTAGATTCCTTATTAAATTGCAGTTTCGCTTTTATAAGGGCATCAAGAACAGCTTTTGAATTGGATGTGTAAAAAGAATGCTCCAGTCTCTTAATATCCTGAAGAAGGGACTTTGAACGCTTGCGAGCAATGTTACGCTTCTTGTCCACATAGCTGATAATAAAATCTCTCGCTGAGGCCTTAAAGGTGTCCCAAATAGTTGAAAAAGGTAAGGAGGTAGTATCGTTCAAGGAAAAGTATTCATCAAAAAAGGTAGAAAATGAGGAAGAGAATACAGGATCTAAAAGAAGGGAGTTATTAAATCTCCATCTTCTGGGTGCATTAACTTTAGGTGAAGTATCCAAATCAATCAAAACTGGGGCATGATCAGATAACAATATGGGTCCGATTTCAGCATTCAGAAGAGCTTGGGAAATATTGTGGGAGACAAAAAAATAATCAATACGTGTTTGGGAATGATGCACAGGGGAATAAAAAGTATACTCTCTGGTGGTGGGGCTACACAATCTCTAGGCGTCCAGAAGTTTGTGCTGAGTGACAGCATGGACAAAAGATTTATGTGGTTTGTTAGGAATAAATGAAACTTTGGAATTTCGATCAACAAAAGGGTCTAAAATCTGATTGCAATCCTCTGCTAGGATAAAATTATCTTCCATGCAAAGGGCCATCTGCTGGGCCATTGAAGACGAAAAAGAGGAATCACCACCGGTAGGACCGTATACATTGAAAAAGGAGACTGGAACATCCTTCAACATCAATTTAACATGTAGCCATCGGCCCTCTACATCAGATTCCTTTGATATAAATTTACAATTAAGCGATTTACGACAAAGCATCATGACCCCATTGCGTTTGCCATCACCGTTGGAATAAAATATTTCCCCTACCCAACCTCGTTTTAGTTTTGATGACTCAGTCTCCTTAAGGTGAGTCTCTTGCAAGAATACAATGTCAGCATTCAATTTGGCTAAATGGGTCATAACTCTTTGCCTTTTGATGGGGGAATTTAATCCTATAATATTCCATGAAACTAATCTTAACGGCATAGCAATTCAAAAGTAAAAATAAACAAGGTAAGTGAATAACTATGAATCAAATCAATGAAAGAGTAAAAGAGAACATACAAGAGAATAAAGATCATAAATATGGTTACCTGGACCCAAGTGCAAGAGAAAAGAGGAACAGAAAGTAGAGAAAGAAGATAAACGATTCTATAAGGAAGAGGCAAAAAGCAGAAGGAAGTATAGCTGGAGCTGTGAGACGGAACAGATAGATAGGAAAATGAATGTGAGAAGAGAGGAATAAGTAAAGATAAAAGTTGAGAAAAAAACACCTCGAGATAAAGGTCGAATGGAACCAAAAAGAGAACATGAGAAGATACGCAAAAAGAAAAGGACATAGCAACATCCAAAAGGAGAATAAAAAGAATAAATCGAAGAAAGATAATCAGGACAAAGAAGAAGAAAACAAAAAGTATGGGAATACAGGAGGATAACCTACCTACATAAGGAGAAACCAGGTAGAGACGGGGGACGGGGTGGAACCACATGGAACGGACGAAGCATCCAGGGGTCAGCAAAGCGGAGGACCAGGAAGACACCATAGAACAAAGGTAGGGAATCTGTGGTAACAAAACAGAATCAATATTAGAATACTTCATGAGAAGGTACATTAACAATAAAAATTAGGAACCCTAATAAACAGAGTCTCAAAAAGAGAAACACAGAGAAAAAACCTCAGATATGCCATTGACAAGGAGAAACAACATCCAAACTGTCAAACATCAAGAAAGGGAAAAACGGCAATTCAATCAGCAATTCAGTAAAAAGCCATGTCAAACAGTTAAAGAGAGGAAGCAGGGCCAGAGGAATCCATGACACTCGGTTTACACGAGTTGATGAAGCTTTGTAAACGCAGAGGATCCTCATATGTGGTAGTTTTATTATTATATGTGACTTTGAAGAGACAAGGATGAAAGAGACCATATCAGGCTCCTATTGAGCATAAGTCAGCTCGCATATTCAAAAAGGTTTTGCATCTGTTAGCGGTAGCTTTAGCATAGTCTTGCGCAAAATACAAAGACGAGCCAGACCATGTGATTCTAGGAGATGTTCTGACCCCTGATAGAACCTTCAAGAAATCCGTATATTCAAGGAAGTACAAGATGACTCCTCTAGGCCTTGGTGGAGATGTAGCATGTGCTGGAAGACGACCTAGCCGATGTGCTCGCTGAATGTTGAGGAACGTCCCCTCTGGCATATGGAGCAGCTTAGGGAGGAATGATTTAAAAAAGGTAAGAGAGTCTGTCCCTTCAAGTCCTTCTCCCAGGCCATAAATACGCAGGTTATTGCGTCTACTGCGATTTTCCAAGTCTTTAACCTGTTTCTGAAGCGAAGAAACTTGAGAGTGAAGATGAGAAACAGTAACACAAGTTTCTTTGAAGGAGGAGACATTATGTTCAACTGATGAGACTCTAGCTTCAAGTTGAGACCAGTTGTCCGTTAAGACTTGTAGTTTTTAATTTCTTTTTTTTTATTAACTTTATTTATTTTTTGTAAACAAAGCAATACAAAGATCTCAGCAATGGTACAGTTGTCTTGTGTGCATAAATCACATTTTAATTGCAAAACACCCGAGTCTGCTGACAATATGGAAGCCTGGCTCCATGTGTCCCAATCATATCCTTTAGTACAGCAATCTAATCCATCAGAGTCCATGCGTCCACACGATACAGTGCTGAATTTCCCCATGTCCCGCACTTGCATAAGAATTCCGCCCTTCAAATCCTACATTACCGCCCCCTAGCGCCACCCTTAAGCTATACCCAACGCGAGGAACTCCGCCGCACCTCGACCACCCCAATGTCCATCCGATCACCCAGTCATCACCACCAAACCTACCCACCCCCCGTGGGTACAATTCCCGAGCTGGAGTGTGATGGGGAGGAGCCCGGCATGTTTGCGATATATGTTCTGTATGGGCCCCATATATCTTTGGGACGGGCTACACTAGGCAGGAGACTGGAGTAAATCTCGCTGTTTAAGCTACAATAAGCCATGTCCGTAAGCCATGCCTTAGTCGTGGGAACCGCCCCACCGCCCCAGTTTTTAGTTTTTAACAATCCCACGCTTCGCCAGAAGGAAGCCCAGAGACGCCAGCCTCCTCACCGACTTGGGAAAATTAACAGTGTATCCCAGCAGCGGCACCTCCGGGGTAGGAACCAGGGTGAGCCCCAGCATCTCCCCCATGATGTTATGTATCTGCGCCCAGTACGACTGCAGTCTCGGACAGGTCCAGGTCATATGGGCAAAGTCAGCGTGGGGGGAGGAACATTTCCAACATGTGTGGGGTCTCTTGGGGTCAATGGAGTGTAGCTTAGCCAGCGTCATGTAGCATCTGCGGAAAAACTTATATTGCAGAAGCTTGTGACGGCTATTGAGTGATACCTTGTTGGGGACCTTGCAGCAGACTGACCACTGTTCATCTGTGATGGGCCTACCCAAGTCAGCCTCCCATGCCCCACGTATTTTGTCGTCTGAACAGGGGACCTGCGCTGCGCAGAGCTTGTACAACTTAGACATGAGGTGTGCCCCTGTATCTTTGTCGATGATGAGAGAAAGTGGCTCGAAGGAATCAGGCTCGAGGGGGAATCCCCTAATCTCCGCCCTGACTGCAAAATAAAGCTGGTTGAGGATGAATTTGTCCATGTAAGTGGCATCACTGAATCTTGCCTCCTCCGTTATAGAGAATATGTGCCCACCTGGGTATAAATCCCCAACCTTGGAGAGGTCAAATTTCGTCAAAGTGCGTTGCACGAGTTTCTCACCAGTGATCGGGAGCCATCTCTCGTTAGGTAACGGTAGAGAAGTGGAGTATAACATGGGCTGATCCATATAGCGTAACAACTTATTCCAAGCCCAGCTAGTGGTAGACACCGTTTGAATGTCAACTGGACTTCTAGGTACGCCCCTGGGTAATACCGCGGCCAAGCGATCCGGAAGCACGAAATCAGCCTCTGGGTGAAGAAACGGAATCCTGGCATCAGGGTGATACCAAGCGTAGGCATGGGCACATTGTGCAATCAGATAATAGAGGTACAAATTGGGTACTCCAAGGCCGCCTCTATCGTGTGGGAGCGTGAGGATCCTCCAACGGATCCGGGGCTGTTTCCCACCCCATACCAATCTAATCAAGTGAACCCGCAGCGAGGCGAAAACATTTTGGGTGAGGGGTATGGGGATGTTATTAAAAGATATAAAAATTTAGGGAGCACTATCATTTTTACAATAGCGATTCTAGCCGCCATGGACAGCGGAAGCCGTAGCCATCTGTCCACCTGAGATTCGAGCTTGGTGATCGCGCAGCCATAGTTAAGACGAATAATCTCGTCTGCGTTCAGGTGTATGTGTATGCCTAAAAATCTTGCGGAGTCTGAGCACCATTCCAACGGGTACTCACAGTGCCAAGGGGAAGTGCCGCTTGTTAATGGAAAAATTATGGACTTGTTCCAGTTGATACCCAGCCCGGAGTGACGACCAAAGCGAAGAATTTCACGTATCGGAGGAGCCAGATTCTGCTGGGGCTCTCTAACGTACAGTATGGTGTCGTCAGCATAGAGTGAAACCGGTAGGGGACCTGTCCGGAACTGAAGCCCTCTATGAAGGTGTCGTTCCTGAAAATGTCGAATCAGTGGGTCCATGGCGAGAATGAACAGCAACGGGGAGAGCGGGCAACCCTGCCGGGTGCCGCGGGTAAGAGCAAACTGGCGCGATAACGTACCATTCACACGGAGGTTAGCCGTGGGTCGACTATATAAGAGCCGCGTGGTGGCAACAAAGCCCGCCGGCATGCCCATGCGCTGCATTATGGAGAGATAAAAGGGCCATTCTAGAGAATCAAAGGCTTTTTCGGTATCAAGTAGAATCGCCGCCGCGGGTGTATCAGGGTTTATTCTATGCAGGACAGTGAATAAAGTCCGCAAATTCAGTGATGTCGAGCGATGGGGTATGAAGCCAGATTGAGCCGGCGCTAAAATAAACTCCATCAATTGGGAAAGTCTATTGGCCACTATTTTGGCGAGAATCTTATAGTCAATATTTAATAGTGACAGGGGTCGGTAGGACCCACATAACGCCGGGTCTTTGTTCGGTTTTGGGAGGAGAACAATGACTGCCTCACTTAGAGTGGGGGGGAGAGTCCCACGCTCCAAGGCCTCGGCATAGACCTCGATAAGTTTAGGGGCCAGTAGATCCGAAAATGCCTTATAGAAATCGCCAGTCAGGCCGTCAAGGCCCGGGGCTGAGGAGCTCCGTAGCAATTTAATCGCCCCACGAACCTCAGTTACCGTTATAGGTTCCGCCAGGAATTCCTGCATGCCTCTTTCTAAAAACACGAGCGCGATTTCCGCTAAATAGTCTTCTCGTGAAGAAGCATCATCATTCTGTCTAGTTGTATATAATGCCGAAAAGTGGGCCAGGAATTCATCCCTGATCTCCGCGGGCGTCGTGCGGAGCGTTCCGTCCTCACCCCGGACCTCGGTCACGAACGACCTACTATATGGCGGCCGCAGAGCCTGTGCCAGTGTGCGCCCCGGGCGATCGCCCTCGCCATACCGATGAGCGGTTTGGTATTTGCCCAAATATAAGATCTCTCTGTCCGCTGTCTCCCGGTATTCAGAGAGGAGGCGTAGCCTCTTTGCAAACGCGTCATCTGACACCGTGTGTCTCACCTCCGCATCTATCAAGTCTAACTGAGCCTCCAACTGAGCAAGAGTCGTGCGCAGCGCCTTCAGGACCCCGGTGTGCTTAGCTATACAAACCCCCCGAATGTAGACCTTAAACCCCTCCCAGAGCACGGCCCAAGAGTCGACCGACCCGGTATTAATCGCAAAATAGTCCTCAATCGCCTCAGCGACCTCATGACAGAACAGGTAATCTAACAGCGCCTTCCCAGGGAATCGCCACTGTCGCTCAAAACCTTCAGGGCGCGGCACATCCAGGCATAGCAAAACTGGAGAGTGGTCAGAATACGTTCTGGGGAGAGCCTTTATCGTCCGAAACCAGGGGGACAGACCTGGAGAAAGCAGCCAGTAGTCAATCCTAGTCCAGGTGTTATGTTGACCAGAAAAATGAGTATAACTAGAGGTGTCTGGGTTGCGCTTGTGCCACAATTCAACGAGGGAGAATTGGTGACAGAGTTCTCTAAGCGCGCGCCTCGCCCTGGGCTTAGTGTCAGCGGCCTCAGAGGAACTGTCCAAACCCACATCCTGCAACAGATTGAAATCGCTGCCAAGCAGGAGCATAGCCGGCTCCAGGGTAGCAAGTTGGCCGCCCAGTGCGTGAAAAAAATCCGGGGAGTCAGTGTTGGGGGCATACACACATACCGGAGTGATCCCGTGTCCCATCATCACCCCTCTCACTATGCAGTAGCGCCCCTCTCTATCCCCAACAACCTGGTGGCAATGGAACGGGACTCTTTTATGCATCAGCACGGCAGTGCCCCTGGCATAGTTGCTGAAGTTGGCAAAGTACCTGTGCGCTCCCCAGGAAGCAGCAAAGCGAGCGTTGTTAGTGGAGTGCAAATGTGTCTCTTGGATAAAGGCGATATCTACCTGGTGCCGATTCAGATAATGCACGACTTGTCTGCATTTACGTTGATTGTTCAGACCCCTGACGTTCCAGGACATTAAGGACAAAGGTATTGAGTTTTCATTCAAACCTATTTGAGCCATCTAAACATCTGACAAAGCAGTTGGACACAGGTGCCATCAGTACAACCATAGAACATCAAATTCGTCACACATCCAGGAGTACTACTGAGATCAAAACAACCTACCCCAACCCACCTCCCCCCGCCCAGCCATACCACAAAAACGTGAGGCATTCCCAAACCTGCAAACGGAAAAAAGGGCTCCAAACAGAGGCGCCATGTACAAATAACCTTTAACAAATGGAGCATCATATCCAAAAGAATTCCCAACGGTATCCACCAATGGGGGGTGGCAACGTCCCAACGTCAACCCAGCAATACGCAGCAAACGTACAAAAATTGTCTAGAGTCCCCAGCCAGCAGTCCATGAAAGAGATCAGGGACATATATAAGCGCCATCTCATCCCACCCCAGAACCTGCAAACAAATCCTGGCTGGCCACCGATCCGCTGTGATTTGGAGACCTATCAGCCCCATCGCCCCTGGGAGGGCTTTTGTTCGGCTTGTATGTGCGGCAAAAGTCTTGCACCTCAGCGGGATTGTCAAAGAGCCGCACCCGGCCATCAATCTCCACCCGCAACCGCGCCGGGTAGAGCATGCCGTACTTGAGGCCAAGATTGCGGAGCGCAGCCTTCGCCCCCGCATATTTCCACCGGGCCTCCTGAACCACCGCTGTGAAGTCCGGGTAGAACACAAGCTTTGAGCCTTGCCAAGTTATATCTCCCTTCTCTCTAGCCAGTCGTAAAGCAGTGTCCCTGTCCCGGAAATTCATGATGCGAGCTATCAGCGGGCGAGGTGGGAGTCCCGGATTAGGACGCGGCCCCAGGGAGCGATGGGCTCTCTCAACCACAAAGCCCGCCGTGAAGGAGTCCCTTCCAAAGATGTCGGCCAACACTTTTTCTACAAACACATCTAGCCGGCCCGTCTCCGTGGACTCCGGGACCCCAATAATGCGTACATTATTGCGCCGACTGCGCGATTCCAAGTCCTCGTTTTTAATAGCCACTTCCTTCAAGAGGCGCTCCATTCGGTCTAATCGCTTAGTGACCTGGGGAGCGTTTGAGGGCCTTTGTTTTAACACATCTCTTTCTTTAAGTTCTGCTACACCACGGCGATGGGACTTAAATGTGGCCTTTCCAAAATCCTGACTTTTTTTTTCATCTATTCAGTTGTATTTTTACTGTTTTGTTTTGGATAATTGTTATGTTGCATGCTCCACTTTCGTTGAAGCTTAATTTTACGGACAGATAGTCTCATGTTTTCCTATAGAATATGCTGGTATGGAGAGAAATTATTGGCGGACTCTGTGATTGTGAGGTGTCCAGCTCCTGTGCCTGCCAAGCAGGCCCAAATCACCATCACTGCCATGATTGACAGTTGGTTGGAGGTTCCTGTAATGATATGCAGAATTTGTTTTCTGCCAAATATATTGTTCTGCATTATAGCAAAACTTTTTCACTTTAGTCTCATCTGTCCAGAGAGGAGTGTTGTAGAAGTCTAATAGTTAGAAGTCACGCTTTGCTTTACAAACATAAGCCATGCAGCAGTTTTCTTTTGGGGGAGAAGTGGTTTTCTTCTGGCTACCCTTCCCAAAAAGCTGTACTTGTTCAGCCTTTTCATTTGTTTAATATATTTTCTACTTTTTAAATCTTTAAACAAGCCCCAATACATGTGAATGCTTGCTCAATTCAGCTTTGTGTTATACGCATGGAAGAACACAAACCTATTTTGGCTAGTACTTGTGTCACCCGTCTGTTTACAGTTTTTTTAAAATATGGTCTGCCCTTCTCTGATATGTCCCTTAAGTTGACATTTTGTCCAGGATTTTTTTCCTGAGTTTAAACTTAGTACTAAATTTGTACAGGCACTCCCCAGAATGTTCCTCCATGCCAGGTAGTCACCTTAATTGAATTTATGGTTGAGTGAAAGATTTGTTCTTATGGCTTGTAACTGTTTTTGGACTCTTTCGCTAAACCTGAAAAAGGCCGATCTCCTTACAGGACGGCTGTTAGAAGGCGACCTCAGAGGAGCCGGGAGGGGGGCCCTGACTATCCTGAGACCAACCCTCGAGGTATCGCAGCCGGGCACTGGCGGGAGACTCCTAAGGGGAGGAATCTCGTATCTAGGATCGTACACTCGGCACCACACGACAAAGAGACACCACACCGGGAGTTCTTAGGAACAAATCTTTATCAGATCGGAGTTGTAGGATCTTTATGATCCGCAAGGCAAATATATACAAGTGGAGCGCGGGCTCACAGAGTCTTGGAGGGGGGTAGGAGGTAGCGGGACAGTCTTTGGGGATATGGATCAAATGCAGGGGCGTACCCGGCGCACAGCTCACAATCCTCGAGCTGGGGGATACACTTGTCGTCGTCGGGGTCCGGCGGGACCAAGAGAGTCTGTGGGAGCCGCGAGTCACTCAGCAGGGCTCAAGCACAAGTCGGAGGTCTTACGATCTTTTCGGGGAGCCGCGAGTCACTCAGCAGAGCTCAAGCACAGGTTCGGATGTCTTACGATCTTCAGGGAGCCGCGAGTCACTCAGCAGGGCTCAAGTACAAGTTCGGAGGTCTTACGATCTTCAGGGAGCCGCGAGTCACTCAGCAGGGCTCAGGTGTTTCCAAAGGCGAATCTGCCGGACAGTCCCAGAGCACCCCTTGTTATAGGACGACTCCTCTTTGATGTCCGGAGTCTGTGCAGGCAGGGGTCTTGTCACCTGGGGGTCGTTTGTCGGGGTTTCCTGCCATTGTCTTTTGATCCTTTCAGGGCCGGGTCGGGAGGAGTCCCAGACACCCAGCAGGCGTGGAGCCAGCCCTCGGGGAGGCCGGCGGGCCGATCGAAACCCACCTTCCCAGGGGAGCTCAGAGGTGCGATGGAAACTGCGCCTCCCTCTCTCATCCCAATGGGAGCGCGATGTCCCCCAGCCGGAGTGGCGCCTCTAGGCCAGGGTCGCGCTGGGGCCGGGCGGCCATCATGGTGCATGAAGTGGGCACGCGGGCCCGGTGTGGCCGAAAGGAGGAAGGCCACGGACGGGGAAGTCCGGGTCGGGTGTGTGTGTGTTCTGGTGGGAAGGATCGCCTAGGCCGTGGGCTCGGGGGCTGCGTGAGGTGCATGGGTCAGGTTATGTGGTGCGGGGACAGGGATGGCTATGCTACGAGGCCGGGTCTAACACGTGTCCCCCCCAGCTGAAAGCCGGAGAGAACTACCCATCCTCTTGGGGGTTCTCTTCGCTGAGGCGGAAGAACCGGGAGAGGCCATCGGCGTTGGCGTGGTCAGTACCAGGGCGATGTTCCACGGTGAAATCCATCCCCTGGAGGGAGATTGACCACCGCAGTAGCTTGGGGTTTTCTCCTCGCATCTGCATGAGCCATCGCAAGGGGCGATGGTCGGTTTGGACCTTGAAATGGGTGCCAAACAGATAAGGGCGTAACTTCTTGAGGGCCCAGACTACGGCGAACGTCTCTGTTCTCTGGACAACAGCCTTCGGCTGAGGAAGGCTACGGGCTGGTCTAGGCCTTGGTCATTCACCTGGGACAGGACGGCCCCAATTCCATGCTCGGAGGCGTCCGTTTGTACCACAAACTCCTTGGAGTAGTCAGGAGCCTGAAGGATGGGGGCTGTGCACATGGCCGTTTTTAGGGCATCGAACGCCTCTTGGCAGGCAGGGGTCCACTGCACTTTCTTGGGCTGTTTCTTGGACGTGAGTCCCGTGAGGGGACCGACTAGGCTGCCGTACCCCCGGATGAATTTCCGGTAGTAGCCCGTGAGGCCCAGAAAGGCTCGGACCTCCGTTTGGGTAGTGGGGGGTTCCCAGGCTAGGATGGCGTCGATTTTGGGCTGTAGAGGGGCGACCTGGCCGCTTCCGACCTGGTGCCCCAGGTAGGTTACCGAACCTTGCCCAATCTGGCACTTGCTGGCTTTCACGGTGAGGCCTGCCTGGCGCAGGGCGGCTAGCACCCTCCGGAGGTGCTGGAGGTGCTCACTCCATTCGGAACTAAAAACTGCGATATCGTCTAGATAGGCAGCTCTGAATTTTTCCAGCCCGGCCAGGACTCTATTTACCAGTCGCTGGAAGGTGGCCGGGGCATTTTTCATCCCGAAGGGCATCACGCGAAAGCGATAGTGCCCATCCGGGGTGGAGAAGGCGGACCGCTCCTTGGCTCCTTCTGTCAGCGTAATTTGCCAGTAGCCGCAGGTGAGATCGAAGGTGCTGAGGAACCGAGCAGCCCCGAGCCGGTCAATGAGCTCGTCGGCTCGGGGAATGGGGTGGGCATCGGCTCGGGTGACTTCATTGAGTCCCCGGTAGTCCACGCAGAAGCGGAGTTCTGGGGTGACACCGGGGGCAGCTGCTTTCGGGATCAGGACCACGGGGCTGGCCCAGGGACTGTCTGAGGGTTCGATCACTCCTAAGGTCAACATCTTCGAGACCTCGGCTTGAATGCAGGACCGGACCCGATCAGGGACTCGGTAGGCTCGGTGTTTCACCGGCGGGCTGTCTCCGGTATCCACGTCATGGACACACCAGTCGGTGACTTGGGGGACCAGAGAGAAGAGGTCGGAAAACTGCCCTAGGAGCTGGCGGCAATCCTCACGTTGCTGGGAAGTGAGGGTTGGGGAGAGGTTCACTCCCTCTACGGAGCCGTCCTTCTCTTTGGTGCACAGGAGATCAGGGAGGGGATCCGACTCCTCCTCTGCCCCGTCATCAGTGGCCAGCAGGAGGCTCAGCTCCGTCCGCACAAAGTGGGGCTTGAGGCGGTTCATGTGGAGGACCCGGAGGGGGTCCCGTGGTGACTGGACGTCCACCAAGTACGTGACCTGGCTCTTCCGCTCAACCACTTTGAAGGGCCCGGTCCATTTATCCTGGAGGGCGCAGGGTTTCACGGGGGCCATGACCCATACCTGCTGGCCCGTCTGGAACTCGACCAGAGTGGCATTCTGGTCGTACCAGCGCTTCATCTCTTCCTGGCTCGGCTCCAGGTTGGCCTCGGCCATCTCTCGGAACTTCCTAGTCTGGTTTCGGAGGGTCAGGACGTATCGGAACACATCTCGGGGGTGGCCTCGGTGCGCCGCCTCCCACCCTTCCTTGACCAGGCTGAGGGGCCCCCGGACGGGGTGCCCGTAGAGTAACTCAAAGGGGCTGAACCCCAAGGATTTCTGGGGAACTTCTCGGTAGGCGAACAGAAGGCAGGGGAGCAGGACGTCCCACTTACGCCGGAGGGGCTCATCCAGGCCCGCGATCATCCCTTTCAGAGTCCGGTTAAACCGCTCTACCAGGCCGTTTCCTTGGGGGTGGTACGGGGTGGTGAATTTATAGGACACTCCGCATTGTTGCCACAAGGACGTCATGTATCTGGAGATGAAGTTCGTACCGCGATCGCTCACGACCTCGCGGGGAAAACCCATACGGGAAAAGATTCCCATCAACGCCCGGCCCACCACGGGGGCTGTGACGGTGCGCAGGGGTATGGCTTCAGGGTATCGGGTGGCATGATCCACCAGGACGAGGATAAAGCGGTGCCCTTGGGAGGTTGGGGGGTCCAGAGGCCCCACGATGTTGATCTCGACCCGCTCAAAAGGGGTACTGACGACAGGGAAGGGTTGGAGGGGAGCCTTGCGCTTTCCTCCGCTCTTCCCACTGGCCTGGCACGTGGGACAGGACTTGCAGTGGGCTTCTACATCTGCTTTCATTCTGGGCCAGTAGAAGTGAGTCACGAGGCGACTGTAGGTTTTGTCCTGGCCCAAGTGGGCCAAGCCCAGGAGGAGGTCTCAGAAGCGTAGGGGTACCACCAGCACCCGGGCGGATCCTAGCTCCACTGACTTCTGCTCGCTGTACAAAAGGTCATTCTCCCAATACACCCGGTGCGTTCCAGTTTGGTCGCCCGCAGCCTGGGCCTCTGCCTGTTGCCGGGGCCCGACCAGGGAAGGACAGGTAGCCTGCTCTCGGCAGAACTCCTCTCGGGAGGGGCCCCCCTCGTGGCGCCACTGGGCCAATTCAGGCAGATCGCCTAACTCGGTGACCTGTGCGGAGTCGGAAGGTGGGGGTTCGTCACTGGCGACCGACCCTCCTTGTGGGGGGATGTGGGGACCCTCGGCGGGGACCATCCTGTCTTCAGTGGTCGGGGCGTCGTCGACTTCCCCCAGGGGGGTCAGTCGGGCCGTCATGGATCGGGTGGTGGCGCACACCCACTCAGGGAGACCCATCATCCCTAGGTGGGTCTTGCGCTCGACTTGTTTCCAGGGGGAACTTTCCAGGTCGTTCCCCAGGAGACAGTCGACTGGCTGGGAGGTTCCCACTGCGACTTTCAGTTTACCGACCACCCCTCCCCATTCAAAAGACACCAGGGCTACTTTACACAGACTTTCCGTATTGTCAGCGGAAATGACCGGGCAAAAGACGTTGGGGAGGACCTGGTCTTCGTTGACCAAATGACTGAGGACACCGGTGATGCTGGCCCCGGTGTCACGAAGGGCTTCTACTTGGTGGCCATTGATCATTACGAGCTGCCCATATTTCTTCGTGTTGGAGGGCAGGAGGCTTCCAGGGACCATTTCTCTATCTCCTAAGGATACTAGGGCCATGACTGCGGGTTCCCACTCTATGGTCTTCTCAACCTCCCCCCCCAGTGCTACATTGGCTATCTGTCTAGCGGGGGGTGCTGCCTGGGTGATGTGTGGAGCCATGGGGCATTCAGGGTTGTTGGCGTAATGCCCGGGCTTCTGACAACGGAAACAAGTGATGGTCACCCGGTGCCCCCGTCTCAGGGGGGGGCCGGATACAGCTGGTGGGGGTGCCGGGAAAGGCGGAGGTTGGGTTTTCGGGGGACTGGACTGGGACTCTCTCTGCCCTCCCTGGTTCCCCCCCCTCTCTGGCGGGGTGGTCCCTGACTGGCTCGGGGGTACTCTCCTACAGGGCCCCGGGAGACCCGGGTGTTGGTCCAGCGATCCGCCTCGACAGCCAGCTTTCTCGGATCCGTGAGCTTGCTGTCGAGCAGATGCTGGCGCAGTTCCACAAAGCAGTTCGCAGCCAGGTGTTCCCACAACATAAGGTCGGTTAGTTCTTCTAGGGTGGTTACCTTGCTGCCCTTGATCCACCCATCGAATG
This sequence comes from Triturus cristatus, assembly GCF_964204655.1. Lineage (NCBI taxonomy): Eukaryota > Metazoa > Chordata > Amphibia > Caudata > Salamandridae > Triturus > Triturus cristatus. Next base: position 258,366,786 of record NC_140579.1, read on the forward strand.
CGCGGCTGAAGAAGTTTACATACTCCACCCAGGTGGTGCCCGGGATCTTCCTGCAGTCCCGGAACCGCTGGCGGTACATCTCCGGGGTGAGGCCGTACCTTGTGAGGAGGGCCTCTTTCATGTGGTCGTAGGAGGTCTGCATGGAGGTTGGTAGGTCGAGCAGGGTGTCTCTCCCCTCGCTCAGGAATCGTCCCCACAACCCGGCCCCCCAATCCTTCTGCGGGACCCGATGGGAGGTCATGGCGACCTCGTAGGCCCTGAACCACTGTTGAATGTCATCGTTCTTGTAATATTCTTTGACCACATCCTTGGGGATGTCGACCTTCTGCTCCGCCGGGGAGGCCGCCTCTCGGTTCCCCGGGGGCCGCGCTTCTTCGCTTTTCGCTTTTAGCTCCATTTCCTTCAAGCTGCGTTCGTGCTCCAGTTGAAGTCTCCTTCCTTCGTGTTCCCGTTGGAGTTTCTTCTCTTCTAGTTCTCCTTGCACTCGCATCTGTTCCACTGCTAGCTTTTTCTCGGCTAATTTCAACTCGCCCTCGATTTTAAGTTTGGCCAATTCGAGTTCGTGATGGCGACTTCTTTCTCTGTCTGCGAGTTCCTCCGGGGATAGGCCCCCGTCTGGTACGAAGCTTCGCACCTGGTTGCTGCTGCGTTCTCCTTGGGAGGGTCCAGCTTCGTTGTGGGGCTCCACCGCTCCTTCTGGGCGGGGGGCTCCAGAATCCACCCAAGCTTTCAGTGCCTTCTGCATATCTTCTTTGGTGTTGAGACCAGTGGTAGCGATTTTGAGTTCTTTGCAGAATTGCTTCAGTTCTCTGTGTGTGTACTCCTCGAGTTGTTCCGCCTGGAACACGGTACTGGTGTCGTTTTCTGTGAGAACCACGGCGTTTCCTTCTGCCATCCTTGTCGGTAGTGCGTCAGCCGTTCACGGTACGATCTCTAGATTATGGGCCCGAATCCCGTCGCTTGCCACCAATGTTAGAAGGCGACCTCAGAGGAGCCCGGAGGGGGGCCCTGACTATCCTGAGACCAACCCTCGAGGTATCGCAGCCGGGCACTGGCGGGAGACTCCTAAGGGGAGGAATCTCGTATCTAGGATCGTACACTCGGCACCACACGACAAAGAGACACCACACCGGGAGTTCTTAAGAACAAATCTTTATCAGATCGAAGTTGTAGGATCTTTATGATCCGCAAGGCAAATATATACAAGTGGAGCGCGGGCTCACAGAGTCTTGGAGGGGAATAGGAGGTAGCGGGACAGTCTTTGGGGATATGGATCAAATGCAGGGGCGTACCCGGCGCACAGCTCACAATACTCGAGCTGGGGGATACGCTTGTCGTCGTCGGGGTCCGGCGGGACCAAGAGAGTCTGTGGGAGCCGCGAGTCACTCAGCAGGGCTCAAGCACAAGTCGGAGGTCTTACGATCTTTTCGGGGAGCCGCGAGTCACTCAGCAGGGCTCAAGCACAGGTTCGGGTGTCTTACGATCTTCAGGGAGCCGCGAGTCACTCAGCAGGGCTCAAGTACAAGTTCGGAGGTCTTACGATCTTCAGGGAGCCGCGAGTCACTCAGCAGGGCTCAGGTGTTTCCAAAGGCGAATCTGCCGGACAGTCCCAGAGCACCCCTTGTTATAGGACGACTCCTCTTTGATGTCCGGAGTCTGTGCAGGCAGGGGTCTTGTCACCTGGGGGTCGCTTGTCGGGGTTTCCTGCCATTGTCTTTTGATCCTTTCAGGGCCGGGTCGGGAGGAGTCCCAGACACCCAGCAGGCGTGGAGCCAGCCCTCGGGGAGGCCGGCGGGCCGATCGAAACCCACCTTCCCAGGGGAGCTCAGAGGTGCGATGGAAACTGCTCCTCCCTCTCTCATCCCAATGGGAGTGCGATGTCCCCCAGCCGGAGTGGCGCCTCTAGGCCAGGGTCGCGCTGGGGCCGGGCGGCCATCATGGTGCATGAAGTGGGCACGCGGGCCCGGTGTGGCCGAAAGGAGGAAGGCCACGGACGGGGAAGTCCGGGTCGGGTGTGTGTGTGTTCTGGTGGGAAGGATCGGCTAGGCCGTGGGCTCGGGGGCTGCGTGAGGTGCATGGGTCAGGTTATGTGGTGCGGGGACAGGGATGGCTATGCTACGAGGCCGGGTCTAACAACAGCTGTACGTTATATATTGATCATTTGGCAGGGCCAATGGTCCTGTCCATTAGATCCAGTATATCTTAAGATAGGTTGCTGTCACTTCTCAGAGTTGTTAAAGTTAGACCTATGTCATCATCTGCCTGAAAAAAGCACAGCGTTCAAAACTTTTGTTGACTTTTGGCCAGACCTAATCCATTTTCTTGGTCCACCTGTGCCTCTTCGTGTTGGGGTGTATTTACTGGGAAGACCATTCTTGGCTAGATCTGCAACTCTCTTGAACTCTCTCTCTTTGCAAATAATCGTTCCTACTGTGAAAATATCGTTTTAATATTGTTTAGAAATGGCTTTATAACCTATCTCAGACTGAGGGACCGCAATAGTACTTTCTCCAAGACAGTTACTATTTGACCTGGAAAATATAGGTTTGCTCAAACCTGAACACTCCAGACCAGTTACTGATTTTATATTTGAGCGTAGCACCTCTGATGATAAAAAAAAATAATTATGAACTTGTTTGGCAGCACCTGATTTCAATTACCTTCTTAACTGATGTGAAGCTACCAGAGTGCACTTTGTCACACAGGCCTTTGAATTATGGCTGTTTTATTTCCTTAAACTTAAAGATCAAAGTGAACGTGTTATTCGTCACATGAGATTTGTACTTGGTGAGTACTAGATGAACGAGGTCAGATATTTTAAGCATGGCCACTGAAGTTATCCAACAGGGCCAAATTATGCTGGAAGAAAAAGAAAATTATACAGTGTAATAAGGCACGTTTTTTATTAGTATCACTTCATTTTCTTGCCATGTTTGCGCAGGTTAACACAGTCTGGTCAAAGCATTCACCTCATTAGTATTAGTTTAACACTCCAATACAGTACTAAGAAACTGAAATGTGATGTGAGCAGTCAGCCTTCACAAAAGTCCTTTCACTGCGCAGCAACACCTGTTGCTGCTTTTTTAGGTCTCGCCTGACCCAGCTCATGCGCTGATCTGGCGAGACTTTTAGTAAGGGCTTCAAAAAATGCTACCATGGACGGCCTTCAGCTTGAGTGCATGTGCGCAGGCGCGCGCTTACGAGCAGAGGCGCCATCTGGCTTTTCTCGTCATGCTCATTAAGCGAATCGCTCACAGCACACGATCACTTTCGTGGTAATGATGCTGACGCGTCACTCCACGGGCTTCAAAAGCGGCTTTTTAATTAGGTGTGAAGCTTCATGTTTCACGGGTTTCATCTTTGAAGGGCATCTGGGAGTTGCAAACCTTGTTCTCCGAGAGCTCAGTGTTACATGGAGCATTAGTGATTCAATGGGAAACTTTTACTGGTGGGCGGGTAAATGATAGTGGACCTACCAGTGTGCGCCACTGATCACAGAGTTTGGAAATAATCCCGGCGACATTTAAATTCAGTTGTCTTTGTTCCAGGGTGCACGTGCAGACTTGATTACGTAATTTTGTTATTATTTCTATTAATTATCACCCTGCTTTACCTTGTTAAAGTTGTAGCACAATGTTGGTTTCACAGGCAGTGAGACGCAGCATTGTGCTGAAACTGTAGAAGGAAGACACTGCCTCTTAGCACACCATCAGGGACCCCCAGCCCAATGCCGAGGGGGAGGGGTGTCAATTGCATTAACATCTGCCTGCCCGCACTGCCTTCTAGCACATCAGCACAGCAACAAGCACAGCAAACAATTTACTGGACTCCCGGACCCCCAGCCCAATGCCCCAGGAGGAGGGCTGTGTTAATTACTTTATAATCAGCCTGCCCTGATCAATTTTCAGTTTTTGCGGGGCTGGAAAAAGTTACATTTTTCTGGTTCCCATGCTGATTTTTTTTTCTATAGACTCCGCTCGTTCTTGGGCCCTTAGAGCCAAGCTGGAACCCTGGCTCGGATCATCACGTGAATTCTTGGCCTCCCCACCTCTGTTAAATGCCCATTGTGGTTGGTGGCGGCAATGTCATGTCTTGGGCCAGAGGTGCAACTAGAGACAAATTTCGTGGGGGTAATTCTTTTAGCAATAGGCAGAGTGGAGATGCAGAGGCTCTAACAAGGCGAGACCTATTGGCTATGCCAATGCTTGTTCCCATTTGTGCGGGACAAAACTCACCTGCCGGGAAACAGATTTTTGGGCTGATTTGTGCCCTTTGTGCCATTTTACCAGATGATGTAGCGCCTCGATGTGTCTAGTTGCAAAGTGCCCTCAATGTGCACAGTGGCGTCTGAGGCCGAGCTCAGCTGGCTGCTTTCCCTGGTCTGTCTGCCTGCCCTAGGCAGGCTCAAGCCCTCCTCTTTTCGAGACCAGCCGCCTTCCAGATCACAAACTGTGAGGCAGCAGCAGCCTATCACGGGTACACATCCAATAATGCCATAAGTAGTTACATTAAGGCGCGAGGACACGTCATGCGCCTTAATGCACTTACTTGTGTTATTTTTGGCACCATCCCCCAGTGGTGCTTGGTGACAGGGCCGTCATTCTCATTTAGTGCGTGAAAACGCTGCGAATGAGGGCCCTGTTTGACCGAGGCGGCTTCTAAAGGGGTGGTGTCTAGAATTCTACCTCTGTAAACAGGTACCTAATTTGACCTCCGCATGATACTGGTTTGATGACTTTGGCATGTACTGGGTTCAGGATAGAGGATTTCTAGAGCTTAAAAATAACTTGAATTACTAGATGTTGAGAAATTCCCAGTACCAGTGGCTAGTTTCTTTGATTAATTTTGACCAATTCCCTTTTATATGCAGTTGCTTCTCAGACAGTCCCCTAGGTGATCAGGCTCATAATGTTCCTTTCAACATGGCATCACCTTCCAGGAGGCAGCACTTCGTGGCTCTATGACACCCAGAGGGCTTGGAGCAAATACCTCAAGAAGGCATGCTACTCTCAGGAAAAGGGTCTAAATTGCCTGTGGGCCCCAGTTCAGAAAGTTGACTCACCCTGTTAAAACATGAGATTGAGTCAACTATGCAAGGCAGAGCCGAAGCAATCTTTTTCAAAAGTCCTTAGTACTTTGTCCGGAAATCTACCTGTGGGCTGAAAATGTTACCAGGAGCGACACAGCATGGCGCCGGTCCAATCGACTGCACTTCGCTGTAGGTGAAAAATCTTTCGGTGCACGTGCCTGCATTTTGTAATGGAATGCATTCTTCCTCCGTGTGAACAGTTCTTCTCAGCCAATAAAGGGGTCACTTAAGATCTTGGGATACAGGTCATGAAACGTACCTGCATTTACTCAGTTCCCCTTGTCGGCATCGTTTCCACCCGATGGAGAGCAGTCTGCTTCCACTGCCCCTTTGCCCCAGCCATGTTTCACTTCATCCTCTGATGAACTTTTTTTTAATAGTAACCGTAGAAGGGGTTTTTCACCCTTTCATACGTAGAACTCTTATAGGAAACTCTTATTATTGGAACAAATAATATTAAATAGCAAGCGTTTGCAATGCAATAGGTCTCGCATTTCCGAGATTTGGAGCGATCGGCATTGTAAATGACAATGCCTTTTTTATTGCAGGTTTTTTTTAAACACTTAAACAAAAGGTACTGGCATTTACAATGCCAATAGCTCAAAATCTCGCAAATGCGAGACCTATTGCATTGCAAATGCTAGTTTATTCATGTTTTTATTGCTCTGGAATGTTTTTTCAATCTTTTTTGTTTGTTTTAACTGTTTATGAATGCATGTGTTTATTTTTGTCTATTTTATGATGTACTTTGCAGGTGATCGAATAAAGAATATTGATTAACTTTTGCTTTGGTGATTGATGTACTGTTCTTATCAATGTGTCTGTATATTGATTTGGTTTTCATCTGTTTTTCGACTTTTATGGTTTTTACATTTTATATTTTTAATTATTTTAGCAAAAAGGTACAATAACTGTCCCATTTACTGGCTGGTGGGGAGCAAAAAGAAAGTCATAACATGAGAGAAACCGAAAGGAAACAGGAAAGACGCACACAGTCTGATGTGCGGTAGGTTATGGGGGAAAGTAATGTGTCGAGAACCTGATAGAAGTGGGGCAACAAACACAAGGTAAAACTGGGTTGGGTCAGGGCTGGCTGGGAACCAAAACCAGCCCTGGCAAAGTGCTTGGCAGGCCCCCACCCCTGGGAGGGGGGAGGGAGGGAGGGGGTTGGGGTGCCGCCGAGCTCTTTGCCAGGGCCGGTTTTTGGCCGAATTCGTTACAGGGCCGATTTTGCAGCTATGCTGCAAAAACGACCCTGTAACAAAAACGGCCCCCTGGGGCCCAAAACCGGCCCCAACCCATGCGGCGCACCGGGGGATTGCCCGGTGCCCGCTACGGCCAGTCCGGCCCTGGGTTGGGTGAGAAAGATGGAGGACAACATGCTGCTGGGTAGGGACGCGATAAGGGTGTGTAAGGCGGAGGACATTCATGTACATCGGACAAGTCAGTTTTCTAAATTCATCGGAGAGGTACCGTATACACGGCTCACATATCCTATTAAACTACAGTAACATATCGGTCACTGCAGCTGTCAACTTCGTCTTTCCCAATAGACCCCATAGTTTATGCAGTCAGTCCAATCTTGTTGGAACTGTATCCGAGCCCCAGAGGGAAAATAGAAGTTGCTTGGCCGCACGGAGGGCTAAGGTAATTACACGCCCCTTTGCAGATTTGAAGGGATGTGTCAGGGGTTTTGAAAGTCCCAGTATGATGTAGCTAGGGAATCTGGTGAGGTCGGTGTGATACATTTCATCCACAGCTGCTAACACCTCCATTCAAAAGGAGCTCATTATGAGTGTTGGACTTGGCCCTTCTGGCAGGTTCACCCCTAAACTTTTTTTTGCTTTTATTGGTGACTTGGTGATAGTGATTTTTGGTTTCTGCGCACTTTCCCTGTGTCCCAGGGTAAAGTGCGTGCGCACTCTGAGTGCATGTGGTGAGATAGGCCTGCCCTCCCATAGGAATGCATGGGGAATGTATGTGTCCCTGGTAGTTCCTGATGCGTGGGGTGTGCAGGCTCGAGTTTGGTATGTGCGGACTCGTGTGATTGAATGCTGCGCGATGATGTGTGCGGCGTGCGTGTAGCTAGTATGGAAGTGCCACTTCTAGAAGTGGGCACTTCTGTGTGCAGTGTGAAATGACTGGCTGTCACGTGATTGGCTGGCTGAGGTCATGTGACGGGCTAGGGATTCCTCAGAGTCAGGATGAGTCACCCAGTGGTGAATGGGGAGATCAGCAGCTAGATGGGTGGGAGGAGTACACCTGGGTCCTGAATAGGGCAGGGTTTTCCCCACACAATGCTGGCTCCGCCCCCTGTGGTGCGACTGATGACCCTGGCCTGCACTCTGAATAGGGAGAGGGGCTGAGCAAAACAAAGTGCTCAGGAACCAGTTGTAACTGGTTCGCCCCTTCCCTGCACCTTGAGACAAAGGGTTTTACAGTATAAGAAGGGGCTGTGCCCCCTTACAATTTGTTCTCTGCCAGGATCTTACCTGAGGGGGGCTGCTGCTGCTGCTGGACCAGAGGACCGCCACTTGGACTACCTACCTGCCTGGAGGCCCAGTGAGCTGGCTCTGGGTCCAGCCTTGCCCCCCACCCCTGCCCTGCTGCATGCAGGGAAGAACTTTGCTGGACTTTGTGGTTCTTTTTATCCTAAAGCGCTGGGAGCGCTTTATTTGTGTCCCCAAAGCGCCTGGAAGCGCTTCTTATTTGCCTTAGCGCTAGGAGCGCTTTATTTGGTGCCCCCAGCGCTTCTAGAGCTCTTTCACTTTGGCCGTAGCGCTAGGAGCGCTTTATTCTGGAGGCCGGTGCCCACCCGGCATTGTGGTGCGCTTGCGGGTGCCTACCCCGCTTATTTAATTATTTCCCTACGGCGGGTGCCCACCCCGCCGTATATTGCTTATTGCGAGGGAGCCCACCCCTCTTGTGAAGTTAAAATCACCGCCGCGGCCCGAGCCGCACATTGGATTCCCCCGGGCCGCTGCCTAGCGTGACCCGGAAGGTGGGGACTCCGTGGGCGGGACTTCCAAAAAGGGAAGCCCCGCGAGAGGAGAGTCCGCGCCGGGACCGAGAAGAGAAGACGGGAGAGCACGGGAGCCTACCCCGCCTCCCCGAGTGCAGCGAGTGAAAGCCCCGCAGACCGGAGTCCTGCCTTCGCCACCTCTCCCCCAGCCGGTAAGAGTTAAAGGGAGTCCGGGTGGGGAGAGGCGGTAGCAGAGCGGCCCGCTCCAGAGCGGACCGCTCCAACGGGGCGCATTTTGTTTAAGAGCCGGGAAGGCTCCAACGTCTAAGGGGGCATTTTCCTCGGTTTCTGAGCGCGAGGCGCTCCAACGTGGTGATTGTGTTTTGTTGAGCCCAGTGAGACTCCCACGTACTCGGGGGGCATTTTGTTCAGAGCCGTGAAGGCTCCAACGAACGGGGGCAATTTGTTTAAGAGCCTAGAGGGCTCCAACGTTACCGGGGCATTTCTTCCGTGTTCGAGTGGCCCCAGATGGCAGCGGGCCACTCCCACCTTGCCCCACAGTAGTTTACAGAGCCACAGAGGCGTAGGGGGCTTGTGTTGTTGTTTAGAGCCCCGAGGCTCCAAAAAGGCGCACTGTTTGTATTAGAGGGTCCCGAGAGGCCCCACGTGACTGCGATACTGGTGTTCAAGGCACAGTGGTGCCCCAGTTCAGTTCCACAGCTGCCCAGCACTTAGTGGGCAGCTGCAACGTTTAGGTTGGGGGCCCGTGGCGCTTTGCGCCGACTGCGTGCGCAGTCTTGCCTTGACTCTGCATTGTGGATTGCGCCTCCTGCGCAGTCTTCCCCTAAACCTGACTGGGACACAGGGCGTCCTTGCCCCTTCAAGGCCAGTTGGCCTAGGGACTGCCACAGGTGGTGGCTAATGTGAGTTTTGTGCTATTGTTTCTAACCTGCACCTCTGAATGTTTTTATGCATCATGTGTCTTCCTTCCCTACACATCTGAATGTGATGCATCATGTGTAATGTGCGTTTACCCCTACAGGTATTGTGATACTTAGGTGGTTGTTTTCTCCCTAGTACAGGCGGTGCTAGTGAGGTCCTGATTCCCTGCGCAGTATTTTCCTAAGGTGGTTAGGGTTGCGTAGGTGGTACTTACCTGTTACCAGTAGTTACTGGTTGTGTGCTACATTTTCTATTTAGTGCTACAGTGATTGTATGTGCTATGTTCTAAAGTATTATTCCTACAAAGTGTTATTTCTACAAAACGTACTATTTCTAAAAGTGCTAATTCCTGACAGTGGTCAATGTGGCCCTGTCCCCTGTACATATAATCCCTTGTAAACTCTGCCCGTGCCTGTTGGCACATTGTAAAGTGTGTGTTTTTATCTAATGTGTTTTGGTAATACAAAGGCTATTTTTATATAATACCTTGTGTGGAGTTTCCTTTGTGGTGGGCCTTGGGTGTTGTTGCTGGGTGCGCGCGCAAACGCTTTACACATCACCTCAGAGATAAGCCTGACTGCTCGTGCCAAGCTACCAAGGGGGTGAGCAGGGGTTATCTTTGGCGTGTACCTTCCTTGCCCTGACTAGAGTGGTGGTTTCTGCCTGGCTTTGGCGCAAGCCCTAGCCAACCAGAAATCCCATTTCTAACATTGGTGATCAGCGGTGGGATTTGGACTTGCGTTTGCGCTGTACCGCAGCAGCGACTGGCTGCACCACAAAACTCTGCATTTAGATAAATCACATTGTATAGGGATTATTGTTTTAAGTTTGTTTTTAAATGTCATTTCTTTGGAAATGTGTTTCTTGTGCACTGTGAGTTAGGTGTCCCTAGCTCAGGAGGGTAGATCATCCCCCTAAGTGCATTGTGTTTTCTGGACTCACCAGAGGGTGGGATCCAGTGGTGGCAGCATAATAGTGTCCAGTACATTTGTCCCCCGCCCTGCGCCCAGAGTTGGTACCTGTGTCACGTGGTGGTCAGGTTGAGGAATCAGGGGTGGTAGAAACCGCCTTACCAGTCCGAGGGGAGGGTTGTGTGTGTGGATGAATGGTGTGTGGCACTAGGCAAGTGAGTGTGAGTTCTCTGGGATAGAGAGCTTGCTGAATCCTTTTTGAGAATTGTGTGCTCCTGTGTTAAACGCAGACCCCTAGGTTCCCTGTGTGATCTTTCTCTAGAACGTCCGCCAGAATGGAGCCTGCTTTTGATCCCAGTGATCTAGTTTATTACAGTATGCAGGAGTTGGAAAGGTTCTGTAGAGAGAGAAACATAGGGGTGAGAGAGTCAGACACTGTGTACGAACTGAGGAACCACATGATTGGATGGCAAGCAGGTGAATGGGAACGTGAGCGCAGTGAGGAAGAAAGGGCCCGGGCCTCACACCTGGAGGGTGGTGGGTCTGTGGGGAGCCCTGAAGATTCAGAAGAAGATGACAGTACCTGGACGCCAGTAGAGAGTGAGGACCCCCTAGGTAGGGAGTCCCTTGCTGGGTCCAGCGTAGGAGATAGCGCCTCATCCCTTTCCCTGTCCCCTGAGCATAGTGGTAGTTTTCTGGATTCCCCAGTGAGGGTGGAGTCCAGTGGTGGCAGCGATATAAAGTGCAGTACAGAGAGTCCCAGTCCCAGTTCCCCGAGTGTGGTACCTTGTTCCCGAGAGGAGGAATGTAGGTTGAAGTTCAGGGGCAGTAAGAAGCTGTCTCACCAGTCTTGGGAGGAGGCTGTGGAGGAATGTCATGATGCACTGGTGGACTGGCTGGTGTTTAACCCGGAGCAGGATTTGGATGGAGTACTCAATATGATTATCAAAGAGCAGATGCTCAGTAGTTGTTCTCCAGGGTTGCGCCAACACCTGTTGAGGTATAACTCTTTTTGTCCATTTGAGCTAGCGGAGGAAGCAGACCGCTGGGAAAGGGCCAGAGGTTCTCTAGAGTCTTTAGTGAGTGATTCCAACAATAGTGGGTCAGAGATCCTCAAGCCCAGTGTGGTGGAGGAGGCTCAGTGTAGCCCAGCTAGGTCCCAGGATAGCGAGGAGGGTGTAGGGGCTCACTGCCTGGCTCAGTGGAGCAGGAGTGAGGGGGTGACCGAGGGTCCCCAGACGCCCAAAACCCTGCCTCAGGACTTGGATGGTTTCATGAGGGAAAACAAAGTTGGGGACCTAGGCTGTCCTGTTAGTCCACTTGAGGAGGATCTCTTAGTGAGTAGAGGACCTGGAGCGCCTGTAAACAGGGCTCCTGTGGTTCTGGAGTCTGGCAGTACCGCTCCGGTAGGGAGGGTACAGGAGTCCAGCGTGAGGAGTGATTGGGGGATGAGTTCCCCAGTGGAAGAGCCAGTGGGTCAGGGAGTACCCAGTTAGGCTAGGATCCCGTGTAGTGACCAGGGTGACACCACTTCTGTTCTGGGGGATCTCCGCGCACTGTCATGTGGACAGGGGACGGGAGATCAGCGCCAGACAGACAGTCGCTCGACATATGTGTCATTTGATAGCCTCAGGGGGATGGAGTGTACATCCCCAAAAGTCCTTGAGTGGCAGGCAATTATTACACCAAAGGTTCTAGGCCGGAGGTTGGAAGGCCAGGTTCGGGATCAGCCTGACCTGAAGGGTGGGACGTCTGTAATCAGCGTCCCAACCGGTTCTTCTTCCAGAGGTACCGCCCCAGTTGGTAGGGAGCAGGGTTCTGGAAGGGGGTGCAGAGGGTGGGAGGGCCCACCTCTGACCCCGGTGCAACCTGAGGGGTTAAACCCTGGGTTGGAATGGCGTTCTAGGTGTACCCCTCGCCGGAAGAGGAGGAACCCTAGGAGAAGGGGTAGGGGGAGGAGAGCCTTCCCTGAGACTCCTGGTCCGCCTGAGGGTGTAGACCCTAGGCTGGAGAACCAGTGGCAGTCTAGTCCTGTCTTGCAGAGAGGAAGAGTGGAGAATGGCCGCTATGTGCCAGGGGTTACTACCCCCCACTCTGTGATTAGGCAAGGACCGGTGGCACCTGGGTGGCCTAGGGCCTGGTCTTGGCCGCGGACAGCTTGGGAGTACCAGTGGGGTAGCCCAGTTGGTCCGGACAGTGGTTTTAAAAGGAATTCCATGGGTTCACCGTGGCGTAGAACCGGAGGGTGTCCCTGCAGTTGCGGGCCCGCGTCCGTGTTCTATCGCCCCAAGCAGGGAAGTCCATCACGGTGGTGATTGGTCTGCCCTGCGTTTTGGCTGGAAGGGGGTTGTGTTGGACTTGGCCCTTCTGGCAGGTTCACCCCTGAACTTTTTTTTGCTTTTATTGGTGACTTGGTGATAGTGATTTTTGGTTTCTACGCACTTTCCCTGTGTCCCAGGGTAAAGTGCGTGTGCACTCTGAGTGCATGTGGTGAGATAGGCCTGCCCTCCCATAGGAATGCATGGGGAATGTATGTGTCCCTGGTAGTTCCTGATGCGTGGGGTGTGCAGGCTCGAGTTTGGTATGTGCGGACTCGTGTGATTGAATGCTGCGCGATGATGTGTGCGGCGTGCGTGTAGCTAGTATGGAAGTGCCACTTCTAGAAGTGGGCACTTCTGTGTGCAGTGTGAAATGACTGGCTGTCGTGTGATTGGCTGGCTGAGGTCATGTGACGGGCTAGGGATTCCCCAGAGTCAGGATGAGTCACCCAGTGGTGAATGGGGAGATCAGCAGCTAGATGGGTGGGAGGAGTACACCTGGGTCCTGAATATGGCAGGGTTTTCCCCCACACAATGCTGGCTCCGCCCCCTGTGGTGCGACTGATGACCCTGGCCTGCACTCTGAATAGGGAGAGGGGCTGAGCAAAACAAAGTGCTCAGGAACCAGTTGTAACTGGTTCGCCCCTTCCCTGCACCTTGAGACAAAGGGTTTTACAGTATAAGAAGGGGCTGTGCCCCCTTACAATTTGTTCTCTGCCAGGATCTTACCTGAGGGGGGCTGCTGCTGCTGCTGGACCAGAGGACCGCCACTTGGACTACCTCCCTGCCTGGAGGCCCAGTGAGCTGGCTCTGGGTCCAGCCTTGCCCCCCACCCCTGCCCTGCTGCATGCAGGGAAGAACTTTGCTGGACTTTTTATCCTAAAGCGCTGGGAGCGCTTTATTTGTGTCCCCAAAGCGCCTGGAAGCGCTTCTTATTTGCCTTAGCGCTAGGAGCGCTTTATTTGGTGCCCCCAGCGCTTCTGGAGCGCTTTCACTTTGGCCGTAGCGCTAGGAGTGCTTTATTCTGGAGGCCGGTGCACACCCGGCATTGTGGTGCGCTTGCGGGTGCCTACCCCGCTTATTTAATTATTTCCCTACGGCGGGTGCCCACCCCTCCGTATATTGCTTATTGCGAGGGAGCCCACCCCTCTTGTGAAGTGAAAATCACCGCCACGGCCCGAGCCGCGCATTGGATTCCCCCAGGCCGCTGCCTAGCGCGACCCGGAAGGTGGGTACTCCGTGGGCGGGACTTCCAAAAAGGGAAGCCCCGCGAGAGGAGAGTCCGCGCCGGGACCGAGAAGAGAAGACGGGAGAGCACGGGAGCCTACCCCGCCTCCCTGAGTGCAGCGAGTGAAAGCCCCGCAGACCGGAGTCCTGCCTTCGCCACCTCTCCCCCAGCCGGTAAGAGTTAAAGGGAGTCCGGGTGGGGAGAGGCGGTAGCAGAGCGGCCCCGCTCCAGAGCGGACCGCTCCAACGGGGCGCATTTTGTTTAAGAGCCGGGAAGGCTCCAACGTCTAAGGGGGCATTTTCCTCGGTTTCTGAGCGCGAGGCGCTCCAACGTGGTGATTGTGTTTTGTTGAGCCCAGTGAGGCTCACACGTACTCGGGGGGCATTTTGTTCAGAGTTGGAAGGCTCCACCGAATGGGGGCAATTTATTTAAGAGCCTAGAGGGCTCCAACGTTACCGGGGCATTTCTTCCGTGTTCGAGTGGCCCCAGATGGCAGCGGGCCACTCCCACCTTGCCCCACAGTAGTTTACAGAGCCACAGAGGCGTAGGGGGCTTGTGTTGTTGTTTAGAGCCCCGAGGCTCCAAAAAGGCGCACTGTTTGTATTAGAGGGTCCCGATAGGCCCCACGTGACTGTGATACTGGTGTTCAAGGCACAGTGGTGCCCCAGTTCAGTTCCACAGCTGCCCAGCACTTAGTGGGCAGCTGCAACGTTTAGGTTGGGGGCCCGTGGCGCTTTGCGCCGACTGCGTGCGCAGTCTTGCCTTGACTCTGCATTGTGGATTGCGCCTCCTGCGCAGTCTTCCCCTAAACCTGACTGGGACACAGGGCATCCTTGCCCCTTCAAGGCCAGTTGGCCTAGGGACTGCCACAGGTGGTGGCTAATGTGAGTTTTGCGCTATTGTTTCTAACCTGCACCTCTGAATGTTTTTATGCATCATGTGTCTTCCTTCCCTACACCTCTGAATGTGATGCATCATGTGTTTATGTGCTTAGACCCCTACAGGTATTGTGATACTTAGGTGGTTGTTTTCTCCCTAGTACAGGCGGTGCTAGTGAGGTCCTGATTCCCTGCGCAGTATTTTCCTAAGGTGGTTAGGGTTGCGTAGGTGGTACTTACCTGTTACCAGTAGTTACTGGTTGTGTGCTACATTTTCTATTTAGTGCTACAGTGATTGTATGTGCTATGTTCTAAAGTATTATTCCTACAAAGTGTTATTTCTACAAAACGTACTATTTCTAAAAGTGCTAATTCCTGACAGTGGTCCATGTGGCCCTGTCCCCTGTACATATAATCCCTTGTAAACTCTGCCTGTGCCTGTTGGCACATTGTAAAGTGTGTGTTTTTATCTAATGTGTTTTGGTAATACAAAGGCTATTTTTATATAATACCTTGTGTGGAGTTTCCTTTGTGGTGGGCCTTGGGTGTTGTTGCTGGGTGCGCGCGCAAACGCTTTACACATCGCCTCAGAGATAAGCCTGACTGCTCGTGCCAAGCTACCAAGGGGGTGAGCAGGGGTTATCTTTGGCGTGTACCTTCCTTGCCCTGACTAGAGTGGTGGTTTCTGCCTGGCTTTGGCGCAAGCCCTAGCCAACCAGAAATCCCATTTCTAACAATGAGGCAATGCCAAAGAATATGTGTAAGGGTGCAAGTCTGGCCACAACACCGCCAAGAGCTATTGTCCCCCGCCCACCTTCCACAGGGTGACCTTGGCCAGTGTGAAGTACCAATAATGCACGATTTGAAGAAACATTTATTTTCTTCGGATATTACTAGCAGAAGTGCGGGCTCATTGTAGAGTATCACCCCATTCTTTAGTGGTTAAATGTGAGTTCGCAGTCCCATTCCCATCACTGAGCAGGTGTTTTAGGAGGTGTGTGCGGTATATTGAGGAATGTATATATGTTGGAGGGAAGTTGTTTATCTGAGGAGCGTGCCAGGAGCCATTCTTCGAAGGGCCTGATAGCTCTGCCTAAATTCCATAAGGTTATCTACATCAAAAAATCATCCACCCTCTTTGCAACTGGCAGCTTGCCAGTGAATAAATGTGAAGCCATGCAGTGCAGGGGGAAGTCTGGGTTCTCTATAATTGGAGTCTGGGGTGAAATGTGAGTTGACAGTTCCCGAATGACTTTCACCTTATCCGAGACTCCCACTATAGCCCGGAGCACTGGTGAGACATAGATCCCCTACAGGCCTATGTTGTTTCGGAAGTCATGGTACTTTTCAAATGTGAATGCCTGCGCCTGCTTCATCCATAAAGCACCAATCTTTTTGGTGCGAAGCTGAGACCATTCCATCCATGTAGCGCAGTTGCGCTGCCTGATAGTAACAAATATGTCTGCCTCTTTGCCATGCACGCCTTCTTCCCATCTCATATGAAGTCCTTGATAAGGCATTGAAGTTTTGCGATTACTTGTGGGGTTGGAGTGGTAGGGTCTGCATGACATAAATTATTTTTGGCAGTAGCGTCATTTTAACGGCTGCTAAGTGCCCTAGCCAGGAAAGGCCATAACCCTTCTACTTAGACAAACTGGAACGAGCAGTTGTCAACATCGCAGGATAGTTGCGTTCAACTGTACGTCCAAGTGTAGAGTATATCTGCAAACCGAGATACCCGACACCTTGTGAGGACCAACTGAACATAAAGCTATTTTCAAGTTAGGCTTGATCGGCCTTTGAATTGCTATATTCAGTGCGGAAGATTTCAGTCGGTTTCTTTAAATCCTGAGGCTAAACCGAAGGCCTCCAGTTCTCTCATCCCGGCAGGCAGAGAGGCATGTGGGTTCAATAAGACCAGTAGGATGGCATCAGCTTACAGCACTGCTTTTTGTTCCCTGCCTCCCATAAGAATACCTGTGATGTCCCTAGTGTTATGTATCCGCTCAGCAAAGGGCACCATATACAGAGTTTATAGTAAGGAAGGCAAAGGGCAGCCCTGGCAAGTGCCCCTGGAGATACTGAAGGGCTGCAACATGAGCCCATTAACTCTCACCACTGCTTTAAGGGAGGAATAGCCATAATGCACCCACCAAAGGAACCGTGGACCAAGGCGAAACAGCACCAATATCAAGTGGTGATATGGCCAATGTACCCGGTCAAAAGCCTTTTCTGCATCTATAGAGAGGAGAAGAGCCAACATTCTGGAGCGCTGTGTCTTATCTAACAGATGGCAACTATGCTTTGTGTTGTCACTACAGCCTCTCTCAGGTATAAATCTGGTTTGATCAGGATCCACTAAGCCTTGCAAAAGCCAGCTGGGTTTTTCACTTGTACCTGTTGCAAACATAACCAAACATGAAGATATTTTTGAGAAGCAATTGTCGTTGGATCTTCAAACCACAAATATTTTCAAGGTGCTGCATTTATCTTTAACTGTATCGTCTTTCTAAAACATGCCCAATAACTTAAAATTGCAATAGCATGAGAATCTTCACCTGTGCGAATTTAATCATCTTTCTAGAAGAAACAGAATGTTGAGGTAGATACCTATGGTCAGGCTGGTCCTCCTAATTTCTGCCATATCTTAATGTTGAAAATATAGCATAATCAAGCTCCACTATGTTTGATCTCTTGCTTGTTTAAGTGTAGAATCCACGTAGGCTTTTTGGATCTAGATTTGTGGTCCATGGATACAAATAAATATTGACAATTGTTTTGGTTTTTGAATAGCAAAAATGGACAATAGAATTTGATATCTTTCTCTTGATATCTTTCTCTTTCCCCCTCTCCCTCTCTCCCTCCCTAGGCAAACAAGGAAAATTTGAACCCTGGACCAAGGTGCATGTGACGCATGCAAGCCTAATATTCAGGGGCATATCTTAGCTAGCGAGAGTCAAGGTATGCAAGTCTGACATTTTTCCAACAAACACAGTGGGTACCCCACAAAAAAAATGGAGATTGAAGTGGGGGAAGTACAGTGTGGGATATGGATGTTAATGGCATGATGGTATTATGAAAAGTGAGAATTATTTCTGAATGCCACAAAATATGTCTGTATAAATTAAACAATGGCTTACTTAGTATGTTCTTAATAACAAGTAGTTTACAAATATGTTGTGATGTTGTGAGAAAGGATTTTGATGCCCAAGTGATCACAGACTCATAAGTGAACAGAAACATCTGTGCTGAGTGTATATACAAATGCAAAAAGAACAATTGATGGACAGAATGCAGAACAATGTCATACATTCACCCCAGTACAGAGATCTGGGCCTAAATACATAGTTTTTTTGCTCACCATGCCATTCCAGTTTGGACCCAGCCGTATGCAAATCAGTCTTGACCCTGCGCCCAATGGGAACAGCCCAGCCCGAAATGCCAGGCCAGGTCCTCCCTGGACTGGAAACAAGCATCCTAGGACCGGTTTCGGGCTTTCAGCCCTCATCAGCCAGGATAGCTTGACTCCAGCGGCATGGAGAGTACGGGACCCACGTCTGGGCATAACCGTCCCACTCGGGGTGACAAATGCAAAAAGAACAATTGATGGACAGAATGCAGAACGATGTCATACATTCACCAGAGTACAGAAATTTGGGCCTAAATCCATCGTTTTTTTGCTCACCATGCCATTCCTGTTTGGACCCAGCCGTATGCAAATCAGTCTTGACCCTGCGCCCAATGGGAACAGTCCATCCCAACCTGCCAGGCCAGTTCCTCCCCGGACTGGAAACAAGCATCCTAGGACGTGTTTCGGGCTTTCAGCCCTCATCAGCCAGGATAGCTTGATTCCAGTGGCACAGTGAGCCCAGGACCCACGTCTGGGCATACCTCGCGCACTTAGGGCATGTTGGAAATGGCCCTTTTTGCAGGGTTATCCCCAAACTTTTTGCTTCTTCCTCCTTTATCTTTTCTGACCCGTGGTTGTTGGCAATAGGACTCTGGGCACTTTACCACTGCTGATCAGTGCTAAAGTGCATATGCTCTCTGTATAAATTGTTATACTGATTGGTTATCCATGATTGACATATTTGTTTCACCTGTCAGCCCCTAGTAAAGTGCACTGAGTGTGCCAGGGCTGGTGATTCAAATGCTACTAGTGGGCCTGCAGCACTGATTGTGCCACCCACATGAGTAGCCCTAAAATGGTGTCACAGGCCTGCCACTGCAGTGCCTGGGAGAAGTTGCTAACTGCCATGTTGACCTGACCAGTGTCCACAGTGGCCAGGCCTAACCCTTCCCTTTCTGTTCACATTGTACACCCCTATGGAAGGCCCTAGGTACCCCCCTGGGCAGGGTGCAGTGTATGTGAAAGGTAGAGCATGTATTGGTGTAGGTGACATGCTCTGGAAGTGAATTACAGCCATTTTTGGTTTTCACTATTGAAAGGCTATCTTGCCCATAGGCTATAATGGGGAATGCTGAGTATAATGTTTACCTGCATATCTTCCCATAGGAGCAAGATAGAAAGCTAAAGTCTGGTATCCCAGAATTCAGAATTTAATAACACATCTTTTAGGAAGGATGGTTTTTAAATCCTGTGTGTGAAAACAGCACTTTTTAGAAGGTGCCTGTTTTCCTTTTCTGCCCTTTCTGTGTGCCTTGGCCTGTTTGTGAATTGACTGTCTGGTTTGTGAGTGACAGGGACAGGGGTGGCTCCCAGAGGCTGGATGAGTCAGCCCAGGGCTGGATAGGGAAATTCCCCTGTAGATGGGTGGGAGAAGTAGCACCTGGGCCTGAATAGGGCTGTGCCTGCCTTTCACAATGCTGGCTCCACCCCCTGCTGGGCGGCTGACGACCCTGCCCCTCTCTCTCAAAGGAAAGAAGAAACCAAGTAAACAGAGTGCTCCAGGACTAGCCAGAACTGGTTCTGACTAGGCCAAGGCCCCTCTGCCTTCAGAGGACAAAGGATTTTGGGGTATAAGTATTGGGACCCAGACTACAGAAAATTAGATCATCCTGGAATCAAGAAGGAACCTCTGCCAAGGAGAAAGCTGGAAGACTGAAGAGCAAGGACTGTCCTGCTGTGTGTTTGTGGGCTGACCTGCAGTTGCTTTGCTGCCAAGGAGAGGGGAAGGACTTTGCTTTTGCTGTGTCCCCTTGCTTGAAGAGATCTCCAAGGGCCTGAGAAGAGCTGGCCTCCTGTTAAGAAGTCCCAGGAACAAAAGGACTTCACCCCCAGCTTCCCCCTGAACTCTGCTGAGTGAGTTCTGCCCTTCCTAGAGTGCTTGATCCAATTGTGTAGCCTCTGGAAGTTGTGCCTGATGTTGGGAAGCTGACCAAGAAGGAAGAAGCAAAGGATCTACACGTTTTCACGCACAGCCGGCTTAGCGAGAAAATTTCCGTCGCTCCGCTTGTTAGCAGGCAGAATTTTATCGCTGCAAACATCGTCGCAGAGCCTGCTGCGGCTGAGCCGGATCATCGCTGGAGAAATCGTCGCCCCGCCCGTTAGCAGGCCGAATTTGATCGCTGCGAACATCGTCGCAGAGCCAGCCCAGATCCCCGCTCCCCTCGTTAGCGGGCATAATTTTATCGCTGCAAACATCATCGCAGAGCCTGCCGCCGCTGGGTGAGATCGTCGAGAGCCAGCCAAGATCATTGCACCGCTCGTTAGCGTGCCAAATTTTATCGCTGCGAATATCGTCGCAGAGCCAACCCAGATCATCGCTGGTGAAATTGTTGCCCCGTTCGTTAGCGGGCCGAATTTTATCGCATCGTGCCTTAGCGAGTAAATTTCTACCGGAAAAGCTACGCCTTGGAATCGCCTCACTCCCCATACAGACCGGATTCGTCGCCCACGCCCGCTGCGTGCAGCAGGGTTGTCGCCTCGACTCCCCAGGGTCTCAGGACTGACGCTGTTGCTTGTTTTTCGACGCCTGAGCGCCGCTAAGAACTTTTATCGCATCACCAGGTACTGTTGGCTGAAATTGACGCTAAGGTGAATGATTTTGTTGCTAAGCTAAGAACTCTTTTTGAAACCATATTCTTGAACTGTGTATGTTGGATTTTTGTCGTTTTGGTCTTGTGTAGTTTATAGAAAAGTACTTTATTTATCTACACTGGTGTGGAGTCCATTTGTGGTGTTTTCACTGTGTTACTGTGAGTGTTGGTACAAATACTTTACACATTGCCTTCGATAAGCCTGTCTGCTCGTGCCAAGCTACCAAGGGGGTGAGCAGGGGTTATCTAAAGAGTGTATCCCCCTTACCACGACTAGAAGTAAGGGTCCCTATTTGGACAGTGGTAGCTACCCCTGCCAACTAGAGACCCCCAGATCTAACAGGGCAAGAAAACAAAGGACACACAATTGATGGGCAGAATGCAGAACAAATCAAAACATTCACCCCCAGTCAAGAGATCTGGGTTAAATCCATCATTCTTTTGCTCACCATGCCACCCCAGTTCAGACCCAGCTATATGCAAATCAGTCTTGACCTTGTGTCTCATGGGAACAGTCAGCCCGAACTGCCAAGCCAGGTCTTCCCTGAACTGGAAACAAGCATAGGTGTTGAACTTGGTGTAAAGTCCCCAATGTAGGGTAAAGGTCAATGGTTAATCATACAAAAAACCCATGGAGTGACCTCCAATTTAGAGAGGTCTTCACCCCAGGTTATTGCAAGAGGTCCTGCCAGACTGCTGTACTGCCGCACTCCCTACACTGAGTGCTGGTACCGAGCTAATACTGCGAGGATGGGATCTTTGTCCAGCTAATGTGTGTTGTCCTTACAAGGGAACACTCTCTTCTGACCGAAATTCAATGACCACAGCTTCTAAGCTGTGAACAGGTATGCAGTGTGCTGAATCCCAAAAATCTCTAGAGGCAAGTTAGCTACTAATGCAAAGAAGTAGCATTGAGGGAGTTATGTTGTCAAGTACATTCCAACCATGTTAGAAATGTTTTTATTGTTCTTGTTGTTAGTAACATGCATTAGTGCTGTTTTGATTATATTTTGTGTGGTTATTACTCATGTAATAAGCAACAGAACAAGAGTACTGAAATAAACACTTTGAAATATATAGTGTTTTATTCCTAAGTGATTTACTTGTGTGTGATATTCTAAAGAACAACATTGGGTTTAAATTACTACTGCATCCCTGACTCACCTAATGAGAGTGTTGGTAACCCAGAAAGCATGCACACTACATCAATAGGTATGCTGAGTGGGGTTCTGTGGAGTGAAACCTGAACTGCACACTCACGCTTGGTGTGCTGAACTAAGTTCAGGCACCTGTGGGTGGTAGAGCCAAGTCTTAGAGAACTAGGCCACAGCCCTAGCAACATTGGGTGTTTCCTGTTCCTTTGGCCTATAAAAGGAGGAAAATTGGTTTATTCCGTGTGTCACAAAGCTTCAGGCAGACCTGCCATCTTGTTCCTGTGCTCTGGATTGAATGGCAATTCTCTCCTGAGGTTTTGTCAGTTCTCATTCTATTGCTCTTCCTTCTGGGTAATCCTGCTCCTACCGTCCTTTCATGGTTCCTCTAGGAAAGTAGGATCTGCTTCTTATGGTTACCCCACTTTTTGCTTGATGTTACACTGTTTTAGACTAGTCAATCAATCAATCAATCACTGCATTTGTAAAGCGCGCTACATACCCGAGAGGGTCTGAAGGCCAGCAGGTCCTGGGTCTGTCGTAGGATGGTGGGGAGAGTGTTCCAGGTCTTGGCGGCGAGGTAGGAGAAGCATCTGCCGCCAGCGGTGGTTTTTCGAATGCGAGGGACTGTGGCGAGGGCGAGGTTGGCTGAGCGGAGGCTTCGGGTGGGGGTGTGGAAGCTGAGTCGGTTGTTGAGGTAGGTGGGTCCGGTGTTGTGCAGTGCTTTGTGTGCGTGGATCAGGAGCTAGAAGGTGATCCTTTTGTTGATGGGGAGCCAGTGCAGGCCTCTTAGGTGGAGTATGATGTGGCTGCGGCGGGGGACGTCGAGGATGAGTCAAGCCGAGGCGTTCTGGATGCGTTGGAGTCGTCTCAGGAGCTTGTTTGTAGAGGGCGTTCCCGTAGTCGAGTCTGTTGGTGATGAGGGCCTGGGTAACGGTTTTTCTCGTGTCGAGGGGGATCCATTTGAAGATCCTGCGGAGCATACGGAGGGTGTTGAAGCAGGACGCGGAGACGGCGTTGACTTGCCTGGTCATGGAGAGAGTGGAGTCGAGGATGACCCCCAGGTTGCGTGCGTGGTCCGTGGGTTGCTGTGCCCATTACGTGGGCCACCAAGAGTCGTCCCAGGCTGATGGGGTGGGTCCGAGAATGAGGACCTCTGTCTTGTCTGAGTTCAGCTTCAGTCTGCTGTCCTTCCTCCAGTCGGCTACGGCCTTCATTCCTCTGTGAGGTTAGCTTTGGCGGTGTGGGGATCTTTGGTGAGGGATATGATCAGCTGGGTGTCGTCGGCGTAGGAGATGATGTTGAGGTTGTGTTGTCGTGCGACGTGGGCGAGAGGGGCCATGTAGATATTGAACAGCGTCGGGCTGAGGGAGGATCCCTGTGGGACGCCGCAGATGATCTCGGTGGTTTTGGAGCGGAAGGGTGGGAGGCGGACGCTCTGGGTTCTGCCGGAGAGGAAGCATGTGGTCCAGGCCAGGGCCTTCTCTTGGATACCGGCGTCATGGAGGCGTGCTGATAGGGTGCGGTGGCAGACCGTGTCAAAGGCTGCTGATAGGTCCAGGAGGATGAGGGCGGCTGTTTCTCCTTTGTCCATCAGGGTCCGATGTCGTCGGTGGCGGCGATGAGGGCGGTCTCGGTGCTGTGGTTGCTGCGAAAACCGGATTGGGAAGGGTCCAGGATGTTGTTAACTTCGAGGTAGCGGGTCAGCTGTTTGTTGACAATCTTCTCTGTCACTTTTGCCGGGAAAGGGAGCAGGGAGATGGGCCGGAAGTTCTTGAGGTCCTTGGGGTCCGCCTTGGGCTTCTTCAGAAGGGCGTTGATCTCGGCGTGCTTCCAGCTTTCTGGGAAGGTTGCTGTCTCGAAGGAACAGTTGATTGTTTTCCGGAGGTGGGGCGCGATGGTTGCGCTGGCTTTGTTGAAGACGTGGTGAGGGCAGGGGTCCGATGGGGATCCGGAGTGGATGGAGTTCATGGTTTTGATGGTGTCTTCGTCGCTGACGCTGGCCCAGACGGTCAGGCGACTGGTGCGAGTGGTAGTTGCAGGGGTGGTGGACTCGGTGGTGGGTGCGGGGGGGTCGGAGTTGAAGCTGTCGTAGATGTCAGTGATCTTGCGGTGGAAGAAGGTGGCCAGGGAGTCGCACAGGTCTTGAGATGGCGGGATGTCGTTGGTGTTGGAGCTGGGGTTGGAGAGTTCTTTCACGATGCTGAAGAGCTCTTTGGTGTTGTGTGCGTTGTTGTCTAGGCGGTCCTTGAAGGCGGTCTTCTTGGCGGTCCTGATGAGTTGGTGGTGTCTGCGGGTGGCGCTCTTGAGGGCTGTGTGGTTGTCTGGTGTTCGGTCGTGGAGCCTTTTCTTCTCCAGCTTCCGACAGGTGTGCTTGGAGTTTCAGAGGTCCTTGGTGAACCAGGCGGCTTTCTTGTTGGTGTGGTTGGTTGTAGAGGTCTTGAGAGGGGCGAGGGTGTTGGCGCAGTCGTTGATCCACTGTGTGAGGTTGGTCACGGCGGTGTCTGGGTCGGTGGGGTCGGTGGGTGGTCTCAGGGCAAGGGCGGTAGTCAGTTGGTCCTCGGTGACGTTGCCCCAGCAGCGGCGTGGTAGCTGTTGGGTGCGGTGGTGTGTGGTGGGTTTTCTGAAGGTGAAGTGGACGCATCTGTGGTCAGTCCAGTGTGGTTCGGTGGTGTGGTTGAAGGAGACGTGGGGGCTTGCGGAGAAGATGGGGTCGAGCGTGTGTCCAGTGGCGTGAGTAGGTGTCGTTACGAGCTGTTTGAGTCTGAGGTTGGCGAGGTTGGCGATCAGGGCGGTGGAGTTGGCGTCGTTGTTGTTCTCGAGGTGGAAGCTCAGGTCCCCGAGGAGGATGTAGTCCGTGGAAGCGAGGGTGTGGGTGCTGATAAGGTCGGCGATGGTGTCACTGAACTGTGGGCGGGGTCCGGGAGGTCTGTAGATGAGAGTTCCTCTGAGGGTGGTTTTGGGGTCGGTGTGGATCTGGAAGTGCATGTGCTCGGCAGTGGTGAGGGTGTCATCGGTGTTTATTGAGATTTTGATGGAGTCTTTGTGGATGATGGCGATTCCTCCTCCCACTCTGTTGGTGCAGTCTCTGCGGGAGATCTTGTAGCCCTGTGGGATGGCTATGGCGATGTCTGGTGCTGAGGTGGCGTTCAGCCAGGTCTCCGGCAGGAGGGCGACGTCGGGGCAGTGGAGTCTAGGAGGTCCCAGAGTTCGATGGCGTGCTTGCGAGCGGAGCGGGTGTTGAGGAGGATGCAGCGGAGGTGGTTGGGTTCTCTGGCTGGTGGTGTGGAGGGTTGGATGCTGGTGTATCTGCAGTTCCGGCAGGTGAAAGGCCCCTGGGTGTGTTTCGGGGTGGCCCGGTAGCAGGGGTGGTCTCGTCTGGTGTTGAGTGCGTGGAGGGTGCTTGCGTCGTAGTGCAGTCTGGCGTTGCGGGGGGTGCGGGGTCCAGGGGTTCTGGCGCTGGGTGCGGTCCAGGCGCGGACGGGCGCAGACGGGCTTGCCTTAGGCGCGCCAGCGGCACGCCCGCTGCGCGCGGCCGCTTCGCGGCCTCCATATGAGGGCAGAGGGAGGGAGGAGCAGCTGGGAGGTGGGAGCGGGGCGGCCAATGGGAGTGAAGGGGGCGGGGCCGCAGGGGCTCAGCGGCGGGGGAAAACCCGGGGAAAACCCGGGGAAAAAACGGCGGGAAAAGACGACAGGAGAGGGACAACAGAGCACAGGGGTGCAGAAAGCAAAACACAGGGGCACAGAATGAAAAAACAAAGTGGCACAGAAAGCCAAGCGCAGGGGTACAGAATAAAAAAGGGAGCGAGCAGTCAGGCGGAAAAGCGGCAATGGAGGTTCAACCCACAGGGGGCTGCGTGGCGGATGGGGGGAGCGACCTGCCTGGTGACAGGGTCAAAGGTCACGCTCTACCACCGCTTCGCGGCCTCCATATGAGGGCAGAGGGAGGAAGGAGCAGCTGGGAGGTGGGAGCGGGGCGGCCAATGGGAGTGAAGGGGGCAGGGCCGCAGGGGCTCAGCGGAGGGGGGAAACCCGGGGAAAAAACGGTGGGAAAAGACGGCGGGAGAGGGACAACAGAGCACAGGGGTACAGAAAGCAAAACACAGGGGCACAGAATGAAAAAACAAAGTGGCACAGAAAGCCAAGCGCAGGGGTACAGAATAAAAAAGGGAGCGAGCAGTCAGGCGGCAAAAGCGGTAACGGAGGTTCAACCCACAGGGGGCTGCGTGGCGGATGGGGGGAGCGACCTGACTGGTGACTAGTCTGACTGGGATCCTGCTAATCAGGACCCCAGTCTATCTGCTTTATCCCTAAAATATATTGACATGTACTTCGGTACACTCCAGATTGGATACTGGGGTACCCTTATAAGTCCCTAGTATATGGTACACATGTACCCAGGGCATAGGTACGCCAGAGGCCTCCCATGGGCTGAAGCATGTGCTATGCCATGGGAGACCATGCAAAATGGAACTACAGGTCTGCCATTGCAGCCTGTGTAAGCTGGTGCATGCACCACTTATGATAGATATAGGTTTACTATAGCCGTAGGTCACTACACTTAAAACCTATAAGTCACTGCTATAGCAGACCTTGACAATCCTGAAAGCAAGGTGCAGGGTTTTACGTGAGAGGCTGCCCCTGCATGAGCAGAGCCCCTCTGCAGCCTTCGGAGATCATTCTCCCGGGTTATCTGGGACACAGCCAGACATATAGGTAGAGGTGCATTATAACCTCACTGAACAAGAAACCACTGACCTTCAACCTTCTGGAACTGGGCTTTGACTGTGCCCGACTTTGTCTCCCTCTCCATCCAAAGCATTGTCTGTGCCCATGCAACGGACAGGCTCCGCGCAGGACCTGAAGTATCTCCCTTGGGGTGAAGGAGTCACTCCTCTGCATTTGCAGGCACTGTAACACAACTGACTGGTCTGCTTATCCTGAGCTCCTGCAGACTCCGAAGGCTCCAGCAACACAGGAGGTGGGCTCCTATGTTCCTTGAGGTTAAGCTGCCCTCTCATCAAGTTTGATGCCAGTATCCCTCGTGCGGAATGCATAACCCAAACCCCTGTGCGCTGAGTACGTTTGCAATTGCATATGTTTGTTGGCGTTCTCCAACTTTGTGCGTTGGGCTGTGGATAGCCTTTACCTCTGCACACATTTCCTACAAAGGACTTTGGCCTCTTCACACTCTGTGCCCTGCAAGTTGTTACTTTGTGAAACTGCCAGAGGTCCCCTCGCGACTCCTGTGCCTCCGGCATGTGGGTCCATTTGAGGGACAATGCTGCTTTTCTTTGGCTCCCCTGGTTGCTCCAGGCCTGCCCTGACTCCCCCTGCTGTGGTGAGTCCTCTAGTCCTTGCTGGGCCAGACCGTAACCTTTCTTGATCTTCTTCGTGGGTTGCCGTTGCCAAGGCTTATTGGTGCTCCCGCCGTACACCGACCCCTCAGTACTTGAGATTCTTTGTGGGACAGCTTGAGTCAAGGTCTCCTTCGCACCTGAAGCACCCGACATCGGTGGGCATTCGTCTACCAAGCCCCTGGTCACTCCTAAGTGACCCTGACTCTGTCCCCTCTGCTTTCAGGTTCCTTCCATCAAGAATCTACCTGCAGATTCCACTGGACACTTTTTCTTCATTCCAGCAGTGGCATTTCTTTGAAGACTCCCATTGAGAATAAGCGGTTTCCAACGCCACTTCTGACCATTGCACCCAGCTTCCCTGGGATAGGTAACTCTGGTACTTCGGTATCCACCGGTGGGGTGGCTCTCCAACCTTCTATGTTCCAAAGGGTTTCCTCGTAATCCCCTGGGAAGGGTCCTTTAACTTTTAAAATTTCAACCACAACTCTCCCATTGAATTGTACGTAGCACGCGGTTGTGTTCTCACACTGCACCCGTCCTCCGTGGGATCCCTACTCACTCACCTTGGGTGGTTCCTTGGGGTCCCAGCGATTCTACCCATTCTAAACATTGTCTTGACTCGAGTCGTGGTTCTTATACCACTTTTTTAATATATATGGTTTGGTCTCCCCCTGGAGCCCAATGTGTATTAATACTACTTACGATTGTTCCTGTGCTAAAGTATTGTGTGCTTTGTGTTTATCTGCATGTAGCAGATACTGTGAGGTATTTAAGGTGTTATAATAATAATAAATATATATTCTTATAGCTATTGTGTGGTTCTCCCTTTCATTGAACCAATACAATAAGATTGCATTCTGGTAAAACAAGCTGCTTAACATTTCCTTCAAGACTAAGACTGAAGGCTGCTCTCCACAGCTACCACCTGGATAGCTTTCATAAGGTTATCTATGACCTCTTAAATCACCATAAGGGTTGTTTGGACTGGTGCAAGGTGCCCACTTTAATTATGGGACATCATATACCAGGTCAACTTCTCACAGTTCCTCTTTGGAATTCTTCTGGAAGGATCTCTTCTAACGTAGCTACTGGAAGGGGTCGATCTTACCTCTGGCAGACAAAGACAGTCAAATCCTGGTCTCCTGGACCAAGTCGCAGCTAAAGACTCTACATCAGGTGCCAGCTTTATGACAGATGATCAGATTAAAGAAATCCATTTTCTTAAATGGACAGAGAAATGTTCCTTTTGAGAGGTGCCGGAGACATGCAGACAAATGGGTTCACCTTTATGTGCCTTGGAACAGGTATGAATTGTGGTCATTCACAAAGGGCTTTGCGAATGTAAGGAAAGCTCCAGAGAAATGGTACTGAGGAGTAAAGAGGATAACAAAGTTGTCACAATAAAAAGCCAGATTTGGAAGCATTGTTATTACACATAGCATCCTGGCGTGGTTTTCCCCCTTAACCTTTTGCCGCCAACCGTTATGTTTGCTGATTTGATTTTTGCTGGTTTTAGGAATCTGCACACTTTACTACTGCTAACCTGGGCTAAAGTGCTAGTTCTCTCTCCTTAAAAATGTGGTAGAATTGGCTTATACCCAATTGGCATATATATATTTTTTTTTTGTAAAACCTTTATTAAAAAAAACAACCAGTCTGACACAGCTGTCTTCCGCCTACAACCCCGCCGGGGCCGGCAGCAATGTACGTTAGTCAGATAGCATCACATTTTGTAATATTAACACAGAATGCCGCCTACAACCCACCAGGGCCGGCCGCGTGAAAACATATAGTCACAATAACGCCAGGCAACACGAGAATCAGCTCAGAACAATCAATGGCATCACATTATATAAAAAAAAAAATACCATAACAACAATAGGGAGGGGTTCGGCCAGCACATCTACACTGGGTTATGGCCCCCGCCAGCATGGACGCACAAAAGGGCCCCGCCGAGGAGGCAGGGTGCAGCAGCCCCGCAACCCGCACCTCTGCAGAGACGCCACCCGGCACCCCCACAACCACGCCAGTCACACACTTCAATATCAATGTTAGGCCATAGGAGCCCAGACAGTCCGCACAAGCAGAAGAGACCCGGCAGCAGGGGCCCCGCACTCCCACAGCGCACCCCAGGCGCCGCCGGCGCACGGCCAGCTCAGGACGTAGCAGCATCGGTATTAACTTGTGTCTGAGGGGTCTGAAGCAGGTACCCCCTTAAAGGGTTCCACTTTGGGTTTGGAGGCGGCTGGCAGAAGGTCCGCATACAAAGTGGGTTCTTCCTGCCAACGCATCAGATCCTCCAGCCAGCTCTTAAAATTAGGGGCACGTCCTCTCCCCCATCTGCAGGCAACCTTGCGCTTGGCGAGGAGAAGACAAAAAGAGCCGAATTTTCTATGAGGAGCCGGTATGCTCTCCGTACATCCCAAGATACCCATTTGTGGAGTCGGTGGCAGAGGGGTAGCAATCATTTTCCCCACCGCGTCAAACACCAGAGACCAAAACTCATGTACAGAGGGGCACGCACACGCCAGATGCAGCATGCCCGCCTCCTCGACCCCGCACCTATCGCACCTAGTATCCTCCCTCTGCCCAAATCGATGCAGTTTCACGGGGGTGTAGTAGTAGCGTTGAATGAACTTATAGTGCGTGACACGAGGCCTGCTGTTAGCAGCCACTTGCTCCGTCTGGTTGCAGCTTAACAGCCAGTCACGGTCAGTCAACGGTTGTCCCAGCCACTCCTCCCATTTGCCGCGGGCAGTACATTGCGCATATTCCGTCCCCGAGTATATTGAACGGTATAGGGCAGACACCAAGTGAGAGGCAGTAGTGGCCTTTAGCACCGCATGCAACTGGGGCGACGTCGCCGGTTCTAACGGATAGTCCGGTGTGACAGCCTGAACTCCGGCTTGGAGCCTGACGTACAGGAAGGTTTCCATTGTGGTGGGGGGAGGGTCGGAACAAAGCTGCTGCAACGTGATGAATCTGCCGTCTCTATATAGGTCTCCCCACGTGTGTAGTCCCCTGTGTTGCTTCATTTTGTTGAAAACTCCCTCCTGCAAAAGAGGCATGCGGGGGTGGTACACGAGCGGGAGCAGCGGAGAGTACAACAAAGACACTCCCGTCCGTTTCATGATCCACTCCCAAGCGCGGCCCGTGCACTCCACAGTATCGGGACTGCGTTCCCGTTGGGAGGTGTGCCGCCACAATGCCCCATCCAGCGGTACGGGGTCAGCAAGCCAATGCTCTGTGTACCGCTCGTCCAGTAGTGCGGATAATGGGCCTGGGCGCACTGATAATACAGCTCAAAATTTGGCAGGTCTAAGCCACCTGCCGCATATGGTCGAGACAGAACGTCCCACCTGATACGGGCCTGCTTCCCTCCCCACACCACTCGCAAGAGTTCAGTGCGCAGGGTAGCAAAAAAAACTTTTCCCGTGTGGTAGGGGATATTCGTGAAGTAGTAAAGCATTTTCGGTAGGATTACCATTTTTATCAGGGATATTCTGTCCGCAAGGGACAGTGGCAGGGCAATCCACCGTGTAATAGTGTCTTTCAGTGACTCTATCGCCCGCCCATAGTTCTCTCTCATGAGTTCCTCCCGATCCGCAGACACCTGTACCCCTAGGTACCTCACGGTGGAGTCGCACCATTCCAATGGAAAGTCAGCATGGAAACACGATACGGCCGCAGTAAGGGGAAAAATCTGGGATTTAGCCCAATTAATGTGAATACCCGAGAGCCCCCCGAACCGCACAAACTCCCTCAGCAGCGGATTTAAATTAGTCTGTGGGTCTTTTACATATAGAGTCATATCGTCCGCGTAGAGCGAAATGAGGATGGGACGTAAAGGGCAGCTGAGCACCTTGTCCCGGTGATACTGCCGCACCCGTGCCGCCAACGGTTCCACCGCCAACGCGAACAACAGAGGCGACAGCGGGCACCCCTGTCTGGTACCCCGGGAGAGTGGTATGGCGGCAGAGGTGTGACCATTTACCATCACTTTAGCTACTGGCGCGGTTTACAGCAACCGTATCAAAGCAGAGAATCCCACCGGGAACCCCATGTTGCGCAGGACCGCGTGGAGATAGTCCCACTCAATCGAGTCAAACGCCTTAGTGGCGTCCAAAAAAACAGCTACCTGATGCATGATAGAGAAGAGAGTGCACCAATTATGAGACGTCGCTCTCCCGGGGATGAATCCTGCCTGGTCTGGCAATACCAGCTTATCCATGAGGAGATTCAATCGATTCACTATCATTTTAGATAAGATTTTGATATCCACGTTGATTAGCGATAGGGGCCTGTAGGAAACACACTTATCAGGGGGCTTCCCAGGCTTCAACAGAGATATAATAAGGGCCTCCCTCATTGTGGCGGGCAATACCTGCGCCTCCAGCGCCTCCGAGTAGACCTCTAGCAACACCGGTGCAAGATGGTCCATATATAATTTATAGAAGTCAGCCGGTAGGCCGTCGGATCCAGGCGCCTTCCCCGCAGTCAACTGGGCAATTGCGTCCCGAATCTCTTCCAGCGTAAATGGGGCAGCTAGAAACTCCCCTTGCCTCCCACTAAGATACCCCAAGGTTATGTCCCCAAAGAATGCAGCAAAGTCCTTTTGTTGGACTTGGCCCTTTACCCTGAATTTTTTCGTTTTTTTTATTTCTCCCAAGATGGCTGCCACAGGTCCCTGCTACTGCAGAGTGGTCTTCATTAGTAGCACCCTAGCTGCCAGGAGCTGGCTGGAACCCCACAACATTGTTGCGACACCAGCCCGCCTTTTTTGTCCCATAGGTAGAATGGGGAAGCTCCTGGAATGTGCTGGAACCTTCTAGAAGGGAGGTGTGGTTTTTACTTTTGCCGCCTTGGATAGAGGTCACCTGACCTAGGGCTACTTAACAGAGGGAGGGAACTTTTTCTAGTCAGTTGGCCAGTGGGAGTAAAGCAGACCTGGGGAAAATCCACGCAGGAGTGTAGGCGGTAGGGCCTAGCCAGGGACTTATGCCTCTGAAAGTGACAGGACTTAGGTACTGCCTTTTAAGTGAGTGAGGGATCCTGTACAGCCCACTGATCTAGCCCAGTGATAGGAGAACCCAGGGGCCATCTGCTAAGCTTGACTAGGAAGGAACTAGTCACCAACTCAATCCCTAACCCCAAGGAACAGAACCCCCCTAGGGCGCCAGTGACATCTGCGCCACAAGAACTGAATGCTGAAACTTTATGCAAGAACTGAATGCTGAAACTTCAAGTTACGACTGAATGCTGGACTGCTGGGGATCAACCAGGTACTAGCGCTGAGACCCCTGCGCTCCCCGACCTGGCCTGGGATCCCCTGCGGCAGTCCCCGGTCGAGCGCTGAGCTTGCAGCCCTCCTGCTTAATTTGTAAACTCCCCTGGCGTGGGGACTGGAAGCGTGCTCACCGCCGCGGCCCGGAGGCCTGAAGTGTGCGCCCTCATCGAGTCGGGGCCCGCGGAGAAGCCCGGGGCCCTGTCGCTGCCGTCGCAGCTGCTGTCGGAGGCGTGAGAGGTTGTAACCTGTCTCCCGGCTGCTGAGCGCCTTGAGTGCGGGGCCCGGAGACGTGACGGACGCCGCCGCAGTGAAGATTCCCCCCAGGACGCCGAGATCGAGGTAACCCCCGGGGGCTGGGAGGTAGCGTGGCCATGCGTAAGCCTGGGACTCACCCCCCGGCTCCCCGGGAGGCTGGTGGAAGACCTGGTGCGCCCCCTGTCGATCGGGAGCGGCACCGCACCCCGAGACTCTGATTCCCCTCCGCGGGATTCCCCCCTGGCATCGGAGACGCTGATTCCCCTCCGTGGGATTGCCCCCCTTGCTGCTAGACTGCCGCGTACAAAGGGGACCAAGTGCCTACGGCCTGAGCATTACGAGTAGAGCTGTATTCTTAAGTTCTGCTCACTAATGCTTGATGCCTGATTATTACGAGTAGCGCTGTATTCTTAAGCTCTGCTCACCAATGTTTAATGTTTGATTATTACGAGTAGCGCTGTGTTCCTGAGTTCTGCTCTGAAGTGCCCCATGCTGGATTATTACGAGTAGCGCTGTGTTCTTAAGTTCTCCTCTGAAGTGCTTAGTGCCTGGGTATTCCGAGTAGCGCTGGGTCCTCAAAGTCTGCACTTAAGCGCTAGTAGTCTTCCATGTGTGGCGCTACATTTTCCAGCCCTATTTCAAAGCGCTGAGAATCGCTAGATACCGCGCAAGGTACCCACGGCAGGTTGAAACGCTAGTGGTGGGAGGGGCGCAGCGCGCTGGTTAACCGCTGTGTTTACCGCTCCCCCAGGTTCGCCAGGTATTGCCAATGGAACTATGATGAATTGCTGATGAATCTGACGCTAATGTATTCAGGTACTGCCTATTGCATCATAATGAATTGCTGGTGAATCTGACGCTAACGTATTCCGGTACTGCCTATGGCACCCTAATGAAATGCTGGTGATTCTATTGTCAATGTATTCAAGTAATGCCCATTGCCATCTCAGGAACTGCATTTGCATTGATCTACTTAGATAAACTTGTTTGATTTTCACCTAACCTACGGTGTGGCGTCCATTATTGTGTGCGTTTCCTGCTTCAGGGGATGAGTGTGTTGTATGGTCGCTTTACACTTAAGCCTTTGGGTGCCCAACGCTCGAGTCACGTTACCCCCTTAGGGCTTGGTGACCCCGGGTCTTACACCTTTGTATTCACCCCTTTAGACGAGTACAGTGATTCGTAGAATGTCGTAAAAGTATTCAGAATCTCTAAGACATCCCTGTGTCTATCCCCCCGTGCATCTTCTATCTCAAGCACATAGTTGGTGTACCGCGGTCGCCTGATGTCGCGAGCCAGAGCGCGCCCCGGCCTGCCCCCCTCACCATAGCGTCTGGCAATAACATATTTTCCCCTAAACCTTGCCTCCTGTTCAGCTGTGGAAGTGTAGTCAGTAATGGTGTCACGCAATTTAGCCCTCCCCTCGCCCGAGTCCTCGCGCCCGAGATCCACCTCCTGTACTTTTAGTTGACCCTCAAGCAGGCGAAGACGCCGTCGCATGTCCCTCAAGACTCCAAAGCTCTTTGCCATACAGGTGCCCCGGATTGTGACCTTAAAGGCCTCCCATACCGTGCCCACCTGTGCCACCGTCCCCTTGTTGCGGGCCATGAAATCCACTATCTCCTCCTCTAGCTCAGATTTAAACGCTTAGTCAAGAAGTGCCCCAGGGACCAGTCGCCAGCCTCTAGGAATGGCAATAAGGTTCTGTATCTCCAGTGTGAGGCACACTGGCGAATGATCAGAGAAAGTGCGTGCAAGGTGGTCCACCTCACATACCCAGTGACACAACCCCCTGGACCCCAGCCAGTAATCCAGCTTCGACCAGGCCGCATGCACCGTCGAGTAATAAGTACCCTCTCTTCCCGCCGGGTGAGTGTATCGCCAGAGGTCGGTAAGTCCCTTGTGTGTGAGGAGCCCGGCCATCGCCGCCTGACTACGGGTGTAATGGTGCGGTAGCGTGCCGGATCTGTCCGTCCGGGGGTCACTGACTGTATTAAAATCCCCAGCCCATTGTACATGTGTGGCCCCCACCACCGTGATCTGTCCCCAGAGTGAGTGTAGAAAATCGGGGTCGTCAATGTTAGGACCATAGCAATTCACCAGCACAACA
Organism: Triturus cristatus; assembly: GCF_964204655.1. Taxonomy (NCBI): domain Eukaryota; kingdom Metazoa; phylum Chordata; class Amphibia; order Caudata; family Salamandridae; genus Triturus; species Triturus cristatus. The sequence continues at coordinate 258,401,277 of NC_140579.1, forward strand.
GTCTGCGTGCCCAGCGTGCCCCACAGCATACAACTCCTCCCATCCCTACCGCTCCTCTGTCCCGCACATACAAACGGAGTGCCATGTTTTATGAGGATCACGGTGCCCCTGGCATATGTGGAATAGGACGAGAATACTCGTTCTGAGGCCCATTTGCTCCCAAACGTCGGGTTCTCCCTAGGGTCCATGTGTGTTTCCTGGAGGAACGCTATACTGACATGGTGTCTATCAAGGTATGAGAGGATCTGACGCCGCTTACGGGGGTCCCCCAGCCCTCTAACATTCCAGGTCAGTAATTTCAATTTGGTCAGTGCAGGTTGTGCGTGTGTACTGTGATAGAAATGCCCAAAGGATCACAACCTAGAGGCCAAACTCCCAGTGCCGCCTCCACTCCATGTGAATGGGTACCATGAATTTTGTGGTCTCCAACATCCGTAGTTGCCTGAGCGGTTGTCGATGTCTCCCCCCCCTCCCCCCAAAGATACGAACAAACCAATTATTATGCCCCATCCCTCCCACAACAGCACCCCAACCGTGCCGGTATCAATACAGCCCTCCCCGTCCCAACTCCCTAGCGACCTCAACATGTGGGTCAACTGAATGTCAATAACATTACTACCCTGTAGGGGACTGCCCATGATGGGGGCGCCTGTGGACCCAGATATCCCTCCCTTAGCCCTCTCCACTTTGGTGGTCTACTACCCGCCAACAAGGCAGGAGCATGGAGAGGGAGTGTTGGGAGGGGGCCTGGCTTTATATCAAAATTTGCACGTTTCCCCTATCCCATCTAGTTCACAGGTGGGTGAGCGCCAGGGGATCATCCCATGCTTGTAGTCAGCAGGATTGTACACCGATAACCCCCCCCGCCTGCACACCATTAAGAGTGGTAGTCCGAGTCTATACATATAGGAGTCCTCAATACCACCCCCGCATCACCGTCTTACCTCCGGCCTCCATGTAACAGTCAAACCAGCAGCGGAGGCTACGCCAATGCATGGGCTTGGAGACGCTCACTCCCCCCCCGCGCCTCAGGGGCAGGCAAAGGGGGACGCGATACTTCTTTATCCGTGGCATGGCTAGGTGAGCGGCGCCTCAAAGTCTTGAGAAAGTCCTCCGCCTGCTGAGGGGTCATGCACAGAATCGTGCGACCCTGGTGCCTGAGGCACAGCTTCGCAGGATACAGAAGGGCATATTCAATGCCGGCTGTGCGCAGCTTTTGTTTGACAGCTACAAATTTCCGTCTCGACTCCTGAACAGCCATAGTGAAGTCTGGGAATATGTAAAACGCAGTTCCCTCAAACTGCAAATTTCGCTGCTCTCTCGCCCTCCTCAAGGCCACATCACGGTCCCTATAATTAAGTATGCGTGCCACAATAGGACGAGGCGGTCCACCCGGCGGAGGCCGAGGACTAAGCGATCCATGGGCCCGCTCCACAATCAAATGGGACGAGAATGCCTCAGCACCAAACGTCGTCAGGAGGAGCCTCTCCACATAATCTTCCATCCGTCCGGTATTGGCACTCTCCGGAATCCCGGTGAGGCGTATGTTGTTCCGGCGGCTGCGGGCCTCCAAGTCCTCGTTCTTTGCCGCCATCACTTTCAGGAGGCGGTACATCTGCGCTAATTGCTTGTCCATAGTACCTGTGCGATCTTCATTGTCCGAAATGCGCTGCTCCATTTACTTCAGTCCTCCGCGGCGTCTCAGAGCATGACTCCAGAAGTAAACGGGGCCCCGGAGAGCAGGAGCCCCAGGAGCCACACAGCGGATGGGGAGGCGCCGTATCCAACCGGCAGGTGTCTCGGGATGTATGCCCGACTATTATCAGCGCCTCAGTGAGCAGAGGGGGCACGCCCAACGGCAAGTGAACAGCAGAGCCAGGAGCGAGGGTGCACTCACCAGGTCTTCGCCAACTCGGTCCTCTCTCCCCCCGATCACCGAATCAGCACCCGGCTCGCTGCTCCAGGGAAGGCCGCAGCACAGCTCCCCGCCGATCTTCCGAGGCCACCGCGCCTCCGCCCTGCCACCAATCGGGCTGAAACTTACACCGAGGGTGGCGGTCGTCTCCCTCCACTCAGGCTTATCTTTGTAGCGCACGGGGAATGTGCGAAATGCTAATAAATGCAGGATATGGGGGCCAGACTGCCAGAGCCTCACAGCGGTGCGGCCATCTTGGTCTGGCGCCACCTAGCGCCCCCCAATTGGCATATTTAATTTAATTGTAAGTCCCTTGTAAAGTGACACTACCTGTGCTCATGGACTGTAAATTAAATGCTACTAATGGGCCTGCAGCACTGATTGTGCCACCCACTTAAGAAGCACATTAAACATGTCTCAGACCTGCCATTGCAGCCTGTGTGTGCAGTGATTAAACTGCCATGTCAACCTGGCAAAATAAACCTTTTGCAGGGCCCAAACCTTCCTTTTTATTACATATAAGTCAGCCCTACAGTAGGCCCTAGACACCCCAGAGGGATGGGTGTTGTGTATTTAAATATTTGTACATATACTTGTAAGTTATGTATGTCAAAATTCTTTGCTTTTTACTACAGCAATTCCTACCTCTCTCATAGGTAGGAATTGCACCTAAAGGGCTAACATTGGAGATAATGTATTACATTTACTAGGCTGTAAGTTCCAAATGGGAGCAGGTAACTTGTTTAGGAAGTTGGCATTTTCCCACCTTACCCATTTAGTTTCTGGAGTCTGTCCCTAGGTCACTTGACTGGGTGAAGTTGGCAGTTAGGCTTTATGTATTCTTCCTACACAGTCACACACAATTGAGAGCTTAGGTCAGACTGAAAGGGCCATCACTGACAGGATGGGAGGGAGGAGCTGGGCACAGCCCTACTTAAACTTGAATAGGTTCTGCCCTACCTCCACACAAAGAGTGGCACACCACTTCAGTTAGTCTGGCGCAAGGACAGGGAAGGCAGGGTGCCTTGGGACTTCAAAGGGAATTCAAGAAGGTTCTCCCACTTTCCAGAGGTTGGGCTCCATGTATAAATCTTCGACCACAGACACCAACTCTTCAGTGCACTTCTGGACCTGTGGAACTCTGCCCGGAAGAAGGAATAACGTGCTGCTGAAAGGACTCCCAGTCTGATGGACTGCTGCTCTGAAGGACTGCTGTCCTGCTGTGGTGACCTGCTGCCTGCTGCCCTCTTGCCTGAGTGAGAAGGACTGGACCTGCAACTCTGAACTCAGGATTCCAAAGTGACCCCAAGAGCTAGTTGCTGGCCTCCTGCTATGAAGCCTCAGAGAAACAAGCGCCTTCCAACAATCTTGAACCTATTACCTGGGTTCTGCCATTTGTGAATCCTGTTCTCCCAAGTGGTACCACTACAGTTACTGGAGACCTGGAAGTGGGCCTAAAGTTGCTCTGCCAGACTCAGTTGTAGTCCACATTGGAGTCGATGCAAAGATATCAAGACTCAAAGCCCTGCAATGCCTCAGCACCCAGCTGCTGGCCTCACCATAATCGATGTCGAGCAACGCAAAGATTCGCCACATAGCTGCCACCCCCAAACACTTTTTGCCTTCCTCATACTATATTTTGAATTTGTTTTGGTTGGCCTTAGGACTCAGTGCACTTCACTACTGCTATTCAGTGCGAAAGTGCTTATGTTGACTCCCCTAAACATGGTTTGCCTGACACATACCTAATTGACATATTTAATTTACCTGTAAGTCCTTTGTAGAGTTGTATACCATGCACCCAAGGCCTGTAAATTAAATGCTACCAGTGGGCCTGCAACACTTATTGTGCCACCCACCTAAATAGCACTCTAAAATATGTCTATGGCAGCCTGAAGGTAGTGTCACACTGCCATGTCGACTTGGCATTGAAACCCCCTTGTCAAACCTTAAACTCCTATTTTATTACATATGTGACCCCTAAAGTAGGCCCTAGTTAGCCCGTAGGGCAGGGCGATCAGTAATTAAAAGGTAGGACATGAACTTTTAAGTTTGACATGACCTGGTAGTGAAAAACTCCTAAATAAGTTTTTCAATACTGTGAGGCCTACCCCTCCCATTGGATAGCCTTGGGGATTCCTCGTTAAATTTAATAAGCTGTAATTCCTAATGGTGACGAGGTGGATATGTCATATTTGGTACCTATGGAATTGTAATGATAAACCCTCTTTAATGGTAAAGTCGATTTTCCATTAAAATTTTGAAAATGCCACCTTTAAAAAGTTGGTATTTTCCTGCCCTTAACCCTTTGTGCAAACAGACTGTCATGGATCACATGGCTGGCTGCAGCTGGCAGTAAGACTTGGTGAATTCCTCCAAGACAGTCACACAATAGTGGGATTTGGTGTGTCTCAATGGGCCATCAACTGGCAGGATGAGGGGGAGCGGAGCTGAGCACAGCTCCACTTGCACCAGAATAGGCTGGGTCCTGTCTCCTCACATTAGGCCTACCGACCCTGCACTGTCACTGCAGCTGGCTTGGAGCAAAGGTAGAGGAGTCAGTAAATTCCAAGAACTGGGCATCAGGAAAATCCAAGAACTTCAAAGAACGTTTCCAAATACCCTCCCACCTTAAAGGGGAAGGGCACCAAGGTATAAAAATAGCACTCTCAGACCCACTCTTCAGTTCACTACTGGACCTGTGGGAAGACTCTCAGAGGACGGACTGCTGCTGTGACCTACTGTGCACTCTGCCAGACTGCTGTTGTACCTGGAAATGCTGCCTTGCTGCCTTCAACTCTCAGAGGCCAGCCCTGCCATTGAACTCTGCACACAAAATTGACAGAAGTGACTCCAAGTGCTAGTTTGATAGCCTCCTGTTCAGAACCACTGGGACATAACATGCTCCCACCACATTAACCCACCCCTGAATGCATCCTGGGTGACCCCCGAGCCCCCAAAATGTCTCCCTGCACTCCTGAACCTTCGCTGTGGTGCTAAAGGTGCCAATTTCCATAACTGAGGACTTAGACAAAGGTTTTCCAAAAAGTGCTCTAGGAATCAGGAGAAGACTAGAACCAACCCGGTTGCCTATCTGTCCGAGGTACATCGCTGGTAAGATTGACTTTGCGGCTACTCCCGCTACGTTCTTCTCCGCAGCAGCAAACCTACTTTAGCAGTCCTGAACCAAAGAGGTATCCGACCTTGTGGAACTGTCTTTGACTACAGCCCTCTGCCTCATCTGCCTCTATTTTGACAACTAAGTCTGAAGGATAAAAGTCTTCACTGCGGCTTCAACCCAAGGCCATCTGATGACAAAGCTCCCTCCTCGAACACTTCTGTAGCCTTGCTCAGCTGAATTCTACCTTCTCAATTATCTTTCTAAGTCCGAATGGGCCCAATCCCCATCTTGCATCCAAACCATGCTCCATTGGTGTCAGCCTTAACTTTCAACTGTGACCCTGTCTCGCGAACCAGATGTCTGCAGTTGGCACTATGATCTTTTAGGCACTATTTTGAACCTTAAACTTTAAAATGTAATAACTCTGGTTGTAATGATTGGATATTTCTTATTTTAGTGTCAGATTATTTACTCTTTTTTTCTATAATGGTTTGGGATTTTGTTGTGTGTTGTGTTTTCACTTTATTACTGTTTGTGTGCTGCATAAATATTTTACTCATTCCTTCTAAGTTAAGCCTGACTGCTTTTTGTATCAAGCTACCCAGGGTTAAGCACAGGTTAAATTAGTGACTGTTTGTGGTTCACCCTGCAATGAATTGTTGCTGTTGCTTGATGAGGGCTACCAACTCAGTCAACAAACATCCTAATTTCTTACAGTCTCCTTTGTGAATTGTTAAAGATTTATAATCTGGAAGAATAAAGGATTTGTATATATGGAGTGCATGAGAGTGATATATGAGTAAGTGTGTGATCAGCGAGTGGGGTGATTGTTACATTGCATGGTGTGGATTTGTCTTTATATTACGTGTAGTGTTGTTTAAAAAAAACTAATGTATGGATTGTAAACACTGTATTTAAATTAAAGAAGCTCATGAAAAAATGATATACACAAGAGCAAGAAATATAGGAAAATGAATCATGCAAAGTGAAATAAAAATGTAACTGCAAAAAATTATGTTGGGTGTCTCCATATTGGATTAATTCCATTGATCAATATTGATAGGTTAAGGGTAAGTGCTATTATTAATAATTTTTTTATGAACCAACTTTGAAGGAAAACACTTCGCTACTAATGCATCCAGCTTTGAACCTATGGCGTGAGAGGATTGGTAAGCTTTGTATAGTCCACAAGGGAACCTTAAAAGTGGATGAAAAACTGCATGCATACTTTTAACATGCCAGAGCAATTATGCGCTACAATGAGATAGTCACAGAGTTATGTATCATGTTTGTGAAAAAAAGGCTTACGTCCGCTTAACAGCTGGTTTGGATGGCTCTTCTTATCTAGCTTTAGGATCACCACAAATATATAGTATTAAACAATTGAGGAACATCCACTTTTATCGTCAAAGGATTGATGCAGGTGAAGACACTTTAGACAATTTTTTAACGATGGTTCCTCCACTAGCTGTAGCATTCAATCAATCAATCAGGGGATTTTAAGCACGCTACTCACCCGTGAGTGTCTCAAGGCGCTGAGGGGAGTGGGGGGGGGCAGCTTCGGTCAGTCAAAGAGCCAGGTCTTGAGGGTCTTCCTGAAGATATGCAGGGCTCTAACTGTAGCAGGAATATGTATGCAAACTCTAATGATAGAGGGACTGGCTAATGACAACCATTGCTGAAGAAAATATTCCCTACACTGTTGCTCTTCTATCCCTGATAATATGCAGAATATATAACATCTTATATTTGATATTTCGAAAGCTTTGCAAAAAAGAGCAAGAGATGGGCAAACAACAGTTCTGGGAGAAAATTAAATGTTCAGCGAGGGAGTTGGTGAAAGTGGGTCCTAGGACTTCATGGACTGGCGATTTCTGCATTCTTACTTTTGTTTCTACTAATATGTGTAGGACCCAGTTTATGTTCATTGTGCTTGAATATGGGAAGGAACTGTAGAGGTTTCAAAGGCTACAAGCAGGGATTTAGTGATAAGGAGGTAGAAAGAGAGAGGAAATATCAATTCCAGAAGAAAGCCAGGTGAATTAATGATATTGAGGGGTAAGAAGGCTGACACACAGTGCCAAAAGGAGATAATTATGGGCACTTAGGCTGTAAATGCAAAAACGGAACCAACTCTGTTAGATCTGCCAGCTTTAGGGTGGTCTCCCCACAAACTTTTTGCCTTACTCCTCCAATTTTGCCGATCTCTTTTTTGCTGGCCTTAGGACTCTGTGCTCTTTACCACTGCTAATCAGTACTAAAGTGTGTGTGCTCATTCCTTTAAACATTGTGAAATTGGCCTAAACCCAATTGGCACATTTAATTTACTTGTAAGTCCCTAGCAAAGTGGTATTGCATGTACCAAGCGCTTGCAAATTAAATGCTGCTCATTGTGCCACCCACTTAATTTGCTGTTTAAACATGTCTCAGACCTGCTATTGCAGCCTGAACGTGCATTATCAAAACTACCATTTCGACCTGGCAAAATAAATCTTTTGCGAGGCTTAGACCTTCCTTTTTAGAACATACAAGCCACCCCTAAGATAGGCCCTAAACAGCCCCTAGGGTAGGGTGCAGTGTATTTAAAAGGTTGTCTTTCTCTTTCGGGAATGTGAAATATGGGGAGGCACAGCAGGTTGGACTTCACCACGAACATTTTACCTGGGAAAAGTTAATTCTCCACAGGGCCCACTTTGTAAGAATCAAGAGTCATTAGCGTTGCATAAAGAATCACTCCTATGTTAGGGATGTAAGTTTCAAAAACAACTATTGTTGTCTCCCTTTGTCTTTCAGAAGCTTGAGGTTCACTTATTTCTATAACACTGTAAAGATACCAGCATCTGAGAAGATTGGGTAGCTTATGTATTGTATGTATGTATGGTTCTGATGAGTTGTCATAGATTTGTAGGGAATGGGAAGGCATAAAATTGACCAACTACCAACCAATAACCACCAAGTGAGACTACAAGGTACATTGTCATCATATATACTCTCTGATTTGTTTTTCATCTTTAACATAGACTTCAAGAACACATAAACTAAAGCTAGGGGTTCCATAGTTACTTTTAATCTGCACAACTCCTCACCAATCTTCCTAGACAGACCTTTGGTGCGCACCATGCATTGGAGGCACTCAAGTTGCACAACTGCAACACTAAAGACTACAAAAAAAGAACTCTGGCAAAGAGCTCCTCAGAGTGGCCCATTGGACACTGCAGCATTGGCCCAATGAGGAGCACAGCTGAATGATGAAGCATGCCACCTTTGGGTGGTTGAGGGCTTGTACTCTATATAGCTTACTCTACTAGAGACCTACCAGAGTCTAGATATCTAAAATAGTATTAACGACCTTTAGCGGAGCAATATACTTTATTAATATTGTTATTTTAAATATTTAACATATACTTTTCACTTTTACATGTCCTGGTAGTGAAAACTCATACATTTCACTATCTCAAGGCCTCCCTCTCGCATACGATAACATTGGGTTAGCCTAATACCTTTAATAAGTGATCATTTTCAATTGGAGCAGGTAGGAATGTTGAGTTTGATATTTAAAATTTGTAATTGAAAGCCCTCTTTAATGGTAAAGTTGAGTTTTAAGTCACTATTCTGAAAATGCGACTTCAAAAAAGTTGGCATTTTCTTATCCCAACCATTTGGTGCCTGCAGCCTGTATGGTGAGTCACATGACTAGGTGTAGCTAGCAGTTGGTTTTTGTGTATGCTCCCAGACAGTGAGACAAAGGGGAATAGATGCTGGCAAGTTGGGCCAACTCTGACTTGATGAGGGGGTGGAACTGTCACCTACCACACTTGCACATCACAAAGGCTCGGCCCAGCACGCGCACAATAGGTTGTGACACTAGTCTTTTGTGACTCCAGACAAGCTTGGGCCAGGGCAGGGAGGCAGGAAATGCCATACACCTCTGGGGTGTAACCACCAGAATCTTCTCCTCCTTTAAAGTAGGAACCAGGTATAAATATTGGACCCCCAGACCCAACTCTTCAGTACACCTCTGGACCTGTTGAAGACTCAGAAGAACTGCTGGGCTGCTCTGCAAGAATGACTTATACTCTGTAGTCCTGCTGGCTTGCTGGCTGAGTGTAAATGACTGAACCTGCATCTTGAACCCAGGACCACCAGAGTGGCTCTAAGGGCTAGTTGGCTGGCCTCCTGATCTGAGCTTCAGGGCCAGAAAAGGCTCCTACCATCTTGAGCCCAGGAGCTGGGATCTGTCTGCTGCGAGTCCTACCCCAAGTGATGCTACCCCAGTCCTGGGCCCTTGGAAGTGGGCCTCAAGGTGCTCTGCCAGTCCAGCTGTAGTTGGAACCAACACAGTGCAGCACATCTTCTCACAGCTCTGTTTTGGATCTGCTGCAGCATGACACATCCCCCACGCCAGACCTCACATCTCAACCCACAGTCTCCTCAAAACGGCCAGAGCTTCTTTGAAACTGCTCTAGACAATGCATCTTTGAAGCAGGACTTTGCATCGCAAGCCCCTTGTCGATGGCCTCCTTGACCATGCGGCAGGACTTCACATCGTTGTATCTAAGCTCCCCGGAACTGCCACTGTCTGACGCATCTTCAATGCGGGAACCTTCAACGCTCCAAAACAAGGATTTAAGGACTTTGTTCAGTGGGCCTAACTTGGTCCCTATATCCAGCTCAGGCTCCACCATGGTCGGCCTGAATGTTTGACTTTGTCCCAGTCCAGCTCGACCAGATAACCACAGTTGAAGTTTTCCTTCTAAGCACTGTTTCACTTAATTCTTTAAAATTGCATATCTCCCATTCTACTGATTGAGTTCTTGTAATTTTGGTCCAAATAATTTATTACATTTTACTCTATTTTTGTAAATTGGCGTGGGAGTTTTCTTGTGATGTGTTTTCACTTTATTACTGTTTGAAGTGCTGCACAGATACTTTACACATTTCCTCTAAGTTAAGCAATGACTGCTTTGTGCCAAGCTACCAGAGGGTTAAGCCAAGGTTAATTTGGAGTTTGCTTTTCACTTTACCCTGACAGGAATTGTAGGAGCAGCTTGAGTAGGGTTGGACCCCCCTTAATCACCAATATCCAACAGACTCCATCTTGCCTGTGTCACATGAAACCATTGCTGCAGCCTTAAGACATGCTGAGCTTCAACGACTAACAATTAGGCGTATTTTGCAGGGCACAGCTCTGTGAGGCACGGGAAGACTAGGGAGCGAGATATGATTTATTTATTTATGTGACTTGTATAGCACTTAAATACCCTGGGGTGTCTCGGCGCTGTGGAGTAAATTAGGAGGAAAGCAACTGATTGTGGTGATTTACTGATTGAAGAGCCAGGTTTTTACTAGCTTCCTAAATGCCATGAGGTTGGGACTGGTTTTAATGTGGAGGGGGAGGGTATTCCAAAGTCTGGCTGTGGCAACTGTGAAACGTCGGTCTCCCCAGGAGGTTTTCTTAGTGCGGGGGACAGTAAGTAGGTGCTCTATGGAGGAGCGCAGAAGTCTGTTCGGGGCGTATGGGCATAGTGCTTTTTTTAGAAACTCTGGTCCTGTGTTGTTGATCGCTTTTTACATAATGCACAGTGCTTTAAATTTGGTTCGGCTTCTGATAGGCAACCAGTGGAGTTGACGTATGATAGGTGAGATCGATTGGAACTTGGGGGTGCTGGACAGAATTCAGGCCGCTGAGTTCTGAGCTAACTGCAGCTTGTTCAGGACTTTCTCCTGGGCATTTAGGAGGAGTCTGTTGCCGTAGTCTACTTTTGACATGATCAGTGTGGACATCAGGGTCTTGCGAGCGCTGGAGGGGAGGAATGGTAGAAGTTTCCTTATCATTTTTAGGGTGCAGAAGGAGGAAGAGACGACCGCATTTGCGTGGTGAATGAACAAGAGCTTGTCGTCGAACAGTACACCCAAGTTCCTGACCTTAGTGACAGGTTCTGGTGGGGATCCCAGATCATTTGACCACCAAGTGGGAGACCACCCATGATATTACAATGCATTCCGTTGCAACGCATGCCTTTACCACGCATGCGTTACAACGAGACTGCCATTAGTACGCATAACCTTTACCACGAAAATGCCTTTAGCACGCATGCTTTTACAACGTTTTTCGTTGTTAAACCATGCATGTTAATGGCATGTTCTTACTAAAGGTTATCTCTGATCCCATCCCCATTTCCATATACTGCTCCGATTCCCACCCACAAACCCTTGTATTAAATACCCCTCCCTTTAACCCTAATATTTTACCCCTTCTCTATACAACCCCCTCATCCCTTGTTTTTTATTTTTAAATACTAATATCCCCCTTACCTCTCCAAGCGCTCCTCTCCAAGCTCTTCCGGTGTCATGTCACACGATGTAAAGAGGAACCGGAAGTGTCTTTCCGGTTCCCCTAACAATGCCGATTGCCTCCACATCGCAACTTCAACTGGTGAGTTTTTTTTGGAGGGGGGACACCCCCCAACCCCGCTCTTTTTCGCCTGTTTATTTATTTTTTGGGGGGGAAGACCCCCCCAAGCCACTTACCTTTACCACACATGCCTTTACGACGTATCTCGTAGTAAAGGGATGCATGGTAAAGGCTATTCGTGTTAACCACGCATGCGTTGTAATGCATGCGTGGTTAATGTTATGCGTGTAAATGGCTGCGTTGTAGTTGCCGTTTCCCATCCACTTCCGCTTTTGTCCGTCCCCGGACTCAAAATTCCAAACAAGCGGATTACTTTACCCCATGGCAAACCAGCGACGCGGGACAAAGGCGAAGTAGATTATAGCAGAGAGGGGTCATCATTTGAATTTTCTGCCAATCGTGGCAAGAATGAACCGCACCCTCCTCGTTCCCTCTATGTCCACGGATACAAAAGATGCTGCCAGGCGGATGGTCCAGGCAGCAGGTCCAGAGTCAGGCACAGACAGAGGGGCCCAGGAAGGGGATAGACAGTAGCAGGCCCAGAGTCAGGCACAGACAGGGGGGCCCACGCAGGGGACATGTAGCAGGCACAGACAGAGGGATAGACAGCAGGTCCAGATCACACAAAGGGGCACAGGCAGGGAACGAGTTGGGGGTATACGTGGGTGGACGACATCCACCCACTATTTTCGGAGGGTGAACGCCATGCACCCTGCCAAGAATTTGGCCCCCACTGAATAATGTGCTGAACTCGTCTCCTGCTGGGCCCATATCAAAGGCCGAATTTGAGGGGTCATCAGGCCTCCTTTTGTGAGTCTCTTGGCTGGGAGCAGTCAGGAGCCTCACACCTGACACAAATTAAGCTGAAGGAAAGCAAAGGCTCACACCTTGTTAGCACTTCACACATATTTAAGAGCAGCCGCGGTCGGTAGTAGGAGTTCCTGCAGGGCGGTGACGTCGGGAGGGGGAGGGGCAGGGTGGGGGGTAGTAAACTATGGATTACGGAGGTTTACAGGTAAGTAAACATATACATTAATAAAACGAATTTCGTTGCGTGCACTGCATCCCCAAATGCGATGCAGTGCACGCAACGAAATTTGTTTTATTAATGTATATGTTTACTTACCTGTAAACCTCCGTAATCCATAGTTTACTACCCCCACCCTGCCCCTCCCCCTCCCGACGTCACCGTCCTGCAGGAACTCCTACTACCGACCGCGGCTGTTTAAGAGAGGCAGCTTTTGACTTTGTTCAGTCTTTTTTTAGGAGATATGCATGCACAGTAAGAATGCCAGATGTTTTGGTCTTTCCCTTACTACACCTGAGGAGGCATTGAAAAAATTTAAGTACCACTATTTTTTCTTGTATAGCCCTAGTCATCCCAATGCAGGGTGTCAGAGTGCTTTATATCAACATGTGCATATTACATGTACAATAAATTATATACGTTTGGAAATTAATGTACAAGATGTGTTGCATAAAACTGGGGAACTGCAAGGTGTAGAAGTCACATATCATCTTCCAAACAGTGCTATTATCCTCGCAATGCACCACAACGTACACATAATAGGCCTGCTAAACATATGTGAGGGCTTTAGACATGATGTCACTTCTTGTGATGCCACTTCCTGTAAAGTCGTGGCTTGTGATGCCACTTTCTATGATGTCAATTCCTGTGATGTCATTTGTGGTGTCATGTGTGGTATCATGCGCAGTGATGTCGCGCGCTGTGATGTCACTTGCATACTGCCTAACTAGGTTAGTCCCCCCCACTTCTGTTTTTTTTAGAACTTGTGCCCTGAGCACAGTCAGGGGATAGACAGCAGGCCCAGACTCAGGCACAGACAGAGGGGCCCAGCAGGGGATAGGCAGCAGGTCCAGAGTCAGGCATAAACGCAGGGGCCCAGGCGGATAGTCCAGCCAGGCATAGACAGAGGGGCCCAGGCAACAGTCCCAGAGTTGGGCACAGGCAGAGGGACCCAGGCAGGGGACAGAAGGCAGGCTCAGAATCAGACACAGACATAGGGGCCCATGCAGGGGAGAGACAGCAGGTCCAGATCTGACACAGACAGAGGGGTGCAGGCCTTGGTCAGGCAGGAGCAGGCCCAGAGTCAGGCACAGACAGCAGGCCCAGAGTCCGACACAGACAGAGGAGCGCAGGCAGGGGCCAGGCAGCAGGCCTAAATTCAGGCACAGACAGAAGGGCCCAGAGTCTGACAGAGGGGTGCAGGCAGTGGTCAGGCAGGAGCATGCCCAGAGTCAGGCACAGACAGAGGGGCCCAGGCAACAGACCCAGAGTCAGGCACAGACAGAGGGGCACAGGCAGGGGTTAGGCAGCAGGCCTAGAGTCAGGCACAGACAGAGTGGCCCAGGCAGGGGACAGTCAGCAGCAGGCCCAGAGTCAGGCACAGACAGAGTGGCCCAGGCAGCAGGTCTTGGATGAGAGGGTGTGAAAGAAAACGCAGCTACATTTCCTGATCCCTTTACCTGCAACGTCCCCTCCCACCAATCAAGACACAGGACCTGTACTGTCTGTGACATGTTTTGCTTTTTCTTTCAATGAGAAAGATGAGTATATAATATATGACTAAGGTGGCCATAGCACGCCTCTGTAGTTCAGTTTTTTGACATCGATGAAACAAAACAAGCATTGTCATAGCCAATAGGTCTCGCTTTTGGGACCTTATAAGTATTTAGTTATGCAGCACAATATCCTTGGTGCAACAACATCAACTGTTGCATGGCTAAACACTTATAAGGTCCCAAAGGCGAGACCTATTGGCTACGCCAATGCTTGTTTAGAAGAGTGACTACTGTCATCTCTTGAGTCATGGATGACTGACAGCGATGGCAGAAAAGCTATTACAGTACAGTGCAGGACTTTTTCCCTTTTACTTGTCTACAAGAGTAGTTTACTTGCCTCTCTGTATTTTGAAATTGTTTTGCTAGGCCATTATGACCAGGTTCTTCACCCATCCATGAGGTTTATGGTTGTTGCATGTGTGTGCAGTACAGAAGTTTATATGACGTGTGTGTATTACTGGTATGGGAACAGTGTGCATGGTGAGCAAACAGTGCATGTGGATACAGCCACCATGGGTTCCATTTGGCATTAGGCATACTTTAGTGGTACCTAAGATGGAGACCTAAAGGTGTGGGCGGTAAACTCTGCTCTGCCAGCGGAGTTCACAGTTTTTTGCCCACTATGCGCTCCAATGAGCAGAGTGCAGTAAAAACTCTGACAAACTCTGTGAGGCAGAGATGTTATTGCACGCGGCTCGCCAACTAACGTTGGTGAGTGCAAGTGAGAAAAAAACGAGCGCAAGAATGCCTACCCATGAGATTTCTCAATGCGGGTGGTCATAGCATGTTGCTACCACTCACATTTAGAAAGTTGCTGCTCGCGTTGGTAAAGCTGCCACTCGTGTAGAAAAATCTACTTGAGCGGCAGAAAGAAGCAGTTTCCTCTGTTGTGCCGTGTGGTGCTGTTTCCTCTGATTTTACAGTGCAGGACAAGCTCCCATTGCTAAAAATCAGCTCAACGGACTGGAATTCCTCCGCTCCCAGAACTCCACGGAATCTCACAGAGTTTTTGAATAGCCCCGTGGAATTCCACAGAGTAAAACTCTGTGAGTTCCACCTAGGTCTAGAGACTTCGAGGAAGATGCAATAAAGTAGATGTATGTTGCAACCCCAAACCCTGCAGAACTCTACAGGGATCTCTTTTAGTGGGTGAAAGATTGGGAAAAGAGGCAGAGGGTTCCTTAGATGCTAAGGAGCTGCTCCACCCCCACGCCTCACAGGCATATCCTTCTATGACAAAGACTATCCCCAGAGGTTAACAGGTAGCTAAGTGTGTCAGCCTCTGTTGTGCTCTTGTTTTGAGTTGCTCCTGTGAGGAGACACCCCCCCTCATTTGAACCAGTCTACGTGCAAATCACAAAAGTGCAGAACTGCTGAGAACTGGTCACAGAAGTGACAAGCACTGTCTGTTACTTGATTACCAGAAAGGGGTCTTTGCTTTTAGTCTGTATGCCAAGATATCCTGAACAACACCTGACACCCACATCAGTGGGTGTCAGAAGATTCCTTTGAGCGCCAGAGTTGGGGTATTGGCCACCAATTCCCCTTATATAATTTGGGACAAGTATCCAAGGGAAGAGTCAATTAGCCTGCATGGGTGTACAGCCTTCAACTGACTTTTAATGAGAGAGCTGATGTCTTCACAGGAGTGGCATTAGAGGTACACATACTTGAAGAATTTCTGCTTAGGAGAAGCTAATGCTGAGAAGGGGCTTGACGAGGCAAAGAGGTACCATACTGCCACAAGCGGTGCAACCTGAATTGTGAAGCAGCAAGAAGGTCTCCAGGTCTGAGCTTGTCTACCCAATAGAGTCTGACCTGTACTGAGGGTTTCACCTGAAGGAGAATTACCATTAACAACTAACCACCAACTATCAGATATGGTCAGACTTCCAAGAAATACTTCAAGTGGTGAGAGAAGTCAATATCAAGGAAGTCAAGATCAACAAGAGTATCACCTCTGCAACCCGGAGTAGTCACCTGCTTGTATGGGAAGGTGGTTTGTCAATGCCCAAGCCTTAAAAAAAATCATAAGATCATTCTTTGAGAGCGAGGCTTATTCAGCTGAATGACATTGGAGCTCTCTGGGCTCCAGCAAGATGTCTGACAATAAATTATACGCACATATAGTGAGAGCCCCCTTCAGCAGTTGAATTTTAATCAACAATTCAGTTCTCAGGCAGTTCAAACAGATGTGCATTCATTACACGTTTAACAGCTCCTTCTTAGTACAGTGATAATGTTTGTTAATTAGTGCACTTATCACACAGCGATGCAACCTTAAGAAGCACTTGCAAAAGCCAGAATGAGAACATCATGCCTATCCTACCCCCACCTCCCAGTTCCCACCCCCGAACCCTTCACCCTGAACACATTTACTCCGCCCTTATAAACGAACGCTCCCTCCCTAGGCATACATTCGAAATCGCCGAGTTACTATCCAACCATAACCTAGACCTCCTATTCGTAACAGAATCCTGGGGTGACCCCTCCTCTGGACCAGATGTCTGCACTGCAACCCCAGATGGCTATTGTGTACTCAGACAGGACAGACCCATAAAGAAGGGAGGCGGCCTAGCCATCATTTACCGAGAAAAATACCTAAGTAAAATAGAAACTATTGACTCACCTGTCTGCAAAGCACTGACCTTCTTGATTGCTCTCTCTAACACCCAATCATTCAAAGGAACACTCCTCTACCACCCTCCTGGCTCCCGAACTAATTTCCTCACAGCCCTAGGCAGCTTGATAGAGCCAATAGCGGGAGCTCCCGACTATACCATCTTGGGAGACTTCAATTTTTACCTGGAATCCCTCGATGACAAGGATTCTTCCTCCCTCACAACAGACCTAGGGTCAGCGGGCTACAACAGCTAGTGACACAACCCACCCACTTGGCTGGACACACACTCGATGGCCTTTTCACCAACAACACCCACATCTCTCTTTCATCTGTTATCCCCCTCACTTGGACAGACCACTCCGCAGTAATCTTTACCATTCGGATGCGAAACACCAACCTCCCGCAACCCAGCTATCGGACTCCCAAAGAGTCTCGCGCATGGAAGAACATTGACACCCACCTTCTAAAAACAATCCTCTCCTCTACGCAACACAATTACACACTAGACCCCGAGCTAGCCTCCAATAACTACTCACACTGGCTACACAGTGCCTTTAGCACCCTAGCCCCACTCAAGAACATCTATACCAATCGGAATACCCCCTCCGCCCCTTGGTTCTCAGAGGCGCTCAGACTCGAAAGGCAACACTGAAGAAATCTAGAAAGGCACTGGCGCAAATGACACCACCCAGGGGCAAGCCTGCCAAAGATCATTACTTCTGTTTTATCGGAGTTAAGTTTTAGGCAGTTGCTTGCCATCCAGGAGCTGATGGCTAGCATTCCCTCCTGGAATCTGGCTGCAACTGCTCCTCACTCGTTGTGTACTGCCAGCACCAGTTGGGTGTTGTTGGCATATGAAGTTAGCCTCATCCTGTGTGCTTTAATGACCATGGCCAAGTCCGACACATAGATGTTAAATAAGGTCGGACTTAGGGAGGATCCCTGGGGCACACCACAGGGAAGAGCAAAAACCGGGGAATAGAAGTCGCCTAGTTTTACTGATTGGGTGCAGTTGGCGAGAAAAGCAGTTAGGAGAGCGGCAGGCGCTAGTTTTGAGGAGGTGGCCCGGGCGGGGTAGAATAATTTGCACTAGACATGCAGGAAAACCGCCTTTTCATATCTCCTCCGCAGCCCTCCTTCAAACACCCCCCCCCCCCCCTTACCCCCAGTCTTCCGACCGGGGTCAGAGCAGGCTCCTTTGTGTTTCTGCCTCACTGCCTCTTTTCAATCAGATTACTGTGCAAAAGAATGTGTTGGTGGGGGGGAAGAGGGGGCGTGATGGATACTAACTTAACTACAAAACAAAATGGTTCCATTTCCAGGAGAGTGGAGTGGAGTGGATACGGAGCGAGAGAAAGCTCGCGTTCTCACCTCTGCAGGCCCTTTTCCTAATGGGGGCGGCCCGCAGGGATGAAGGGGCGAGGGAGATGAGTTCGCAGGAGGGACGTACTGGAGGCCTTTCAGTGCAGCAGAAGGGCTGCGGGCCTCTGCATTCCTCGGGCCATGTGTTGAGGGAGATGAGGGAATTGGAACGGATAATGTGTTCTAGGCGGAGCGGGAGGCTCCCCGGGAGGGTGTCGACGCTCCCTTGAGGAGGTCTGCGGAGCGGGAGCGCGAGGTTCCCGTGAGGGTGTCGACGCTCCCTTGAGGAGGTCTGTGGAGCGGGAGCGCGAGGGTGGGCGCGCGGCTCCCGGGAGGATGTCGACGCTCCCTTGAGGAGGTCTGCGGAGCGCGAGGCTCCCGGGAGGGTGTCGACGCTCCCTTGAGGAGGTCTGCGGGGCGGGAGCGCGAGGTTCCCGTGAGGGTGTCGATGCTCCCTTGAGGAGGTCTGTGGAGCGGGAGTGGGAGCGTGAGGCCCCTGGGAGGGTGTCGACGCTTCCTTGAGGATGTCTGTGAAGCACGAGGGTGGGCGCGCCGCTCCCGGGAGGGTGTCGATGCTCACTTGAGGAGTTCTGTGGCGAGGAAGCGGGAGCGCGCGGCTTCCGGGAGGGTGTCGATGCTCACTTGAGGAGGTCTGTGGAGAGGGAGTGGGAACGGGAGCGCCAGGCTACCGGGAGGGTGTTGATGCTCCCTTGAGGAGGTCTGTGGAGCGCGAGGGTGGGCGTGAGGCTCTCGGGATGGTGTCGACGCTCTTGAGGATGTCTGTGGCTTACAGTAGTTTACTTCGGATTCCGCAAAGTAAAATTTCTCTGTTAATCCAGTTTACAAACTTGGAAGCCGGTGCCTTGATAACTTTGTGTGGGCATAACTGAAATTGACATGGAAAGGTGACTCAGTGCTTAGAAGACGACCCTCGTTTCAATCGTGCCGCAAACCTTGATTTGGGGGAACATCAAATTAATTATGGCAATCTGTTGTGTTTTCCACCTGTAGGTATTTGGCAGGTACTGTCTTCAGCAAACTGCGCATCGAACAAGCTAGATCATGCAGATTTTACTCCATCATACCGGGGAGATTACCACACTACCTCCCATTCCAATCCGCGGAAGTCTGCTGCAGCGTACCGTTTACGGTAAATACTGTAGTGGCTGGGGGCAGGCACTCGCGCTGCTGGGAACATAGGCCTGTGGGGGTGGCGATACTGATTGCGGCACAGACACTCAGTTATACAATTGGGCCAAAGACCCCGAGCGGTCTTGCGCCCCTTTATTTATACCTTCGGGCGCGCCCGCCCTCAGGGCGCGTGGATGCGTGTCCTGCGTGTGTGCACGGGCCGGGTGGCTCCGTCATTACATCCCTCCAATCTTTCAGATACAACAACTCCTGGCAAAGTCTTTTAGTCTCTGGCTCGGGGTTGGATTCGGCCGGAGACCATACTTCTGGCCCCGGGAGATTTCGTGGGGTCCGGACCCTCCGGCCTCACCCTCCGGGGAGGACACTGCTTCTTCTTGGCTACTGGTGGTTCCGTCAGTCTGTGACCCTGTCCTCGGTTGCGGTAGTGCTTCTGCCAGGTGGCTCTCTTGTACACTCGTGGGGGCTAGGCTTTCTCCCGCTTCTAGCTCTTCCACAGGTTGGTCCGCTTCCACCCGGTCCATGGGGACTCTCTTGAACCAGGATGTGTTTCTGGTGACTACCCGGGTTCCTCTCATGGCTGACACCATGGTGCCATGTACGTTGACCACTTCCCACACTTCCGGTTCAAAAGGGGTGCGATACTTCCAGCTCGGGTGTCAATCCTTTATGATGACTCTGTCTCCGACTTTGATATTCATGGGCTGAGCCCTTCGAGCCTGGCTGGCTTTCTCGTTGGAGGTCTGTCTCCTGCGCTGTGTCGCATCTTGGTCCAACGGCGTTGGGTGCCATGAGAGACTCGCCGGTATGCTGTCTCTTGGGGCCTTCCGAAACAGGAGGTGGGCCGGTGCGCACCGAGTAGTACAGTGTGGGGTTTGGCGGTATGCACTTTGCGATAGGTATTGTTCCGCATCCTCTCCTTTGTCCACCCCGATCCTCAGGGCCCGGTTCATCGTCCGCATGAACCGCTCCACCTCGCCGTTCACCTGGGGCCCCTGCGGGGTGATCTTCCGGTGCCGGATGCCTCGAGAGGACAGATAGTCTTGGAAGTCTCTCCCTTGGAATGGTGGGCCATTGTCGGACCGGACCTCTTCCGGCAAACCCATCATAGCGAATGTGCGGTCCAGCGCTGCTTTCACCTGGCTGAACGCCGTGGAGGCCACCACCTCGACTACGGGGAATTTGGAATGCGAGTCAATCAGCACCAACGTGTGCCGTCCGTCCGGGAATGATTCGAAATCGATGCTCAGTTTGGACCAGGGATCCGGACAGGGGTCTTCGGTGATTACCGAATGCGGCACCGGTTCTCCCCCTGTGATGTTGCATGAATGGCAGTTGCGAACGACTTCCTCCACCATAGCGTCCATCACTGGGAACCACACCTTGCTCCTCAGCCTGGCCTTTGTTTTCGAGGCGCCCTGGTGTCCTTGGTGCACTAGACGGACCACCTCTCCTTGTAAGCTTCGCGGGATCACGAGGGAGACGCCTCTTAGGACCACCCCTTGGGGCCCTTCGCTGAGTTCACTCTGTGCCCTCCAGACCTGTTGCCGGAACAGCTGTTCTTCCGCTGTGAGGGCTTGGACCCCGTCTAGAAAGTTGCGCCAGTTCCGATTCATTAGCGTGTGTTTTACCTTGACGAGGCACTCGTCCGTTTCCGTGGATCTGCCAATGTCCTCGAGCGTGAGTGCCACCGGGCACGCTTCTTGGGAGACCATTCGGACTAGTTCTTCAGTGTAGTCTTCTTCAGACGGATCTGGAGTTGGCTGGGACGTGCCGGGGTGCCGCGACAGGAAATCAGCTGGATTGTTGGCCCCCGGTCTGAACATCACCTCGAACCAGTATGTTTGCAGCTGCACTGCCCACCTCTCAATCCGCGGTGGGGCAAGCCTGGCAGTGCCGGTGAAGAGCGGGACAAGGGGCTTGTGGTCTGTGATCACAAGGAACTCGTGCCCGTACGGGTACAGGTGGAAGTGCTGGCACGCCCACTTGATGGCCAGCGCCTCCCGTTCTATCTGCGCATACCGCATCTCCGTAGCGGTCTGCACCCGGCTGGCGTATGCGGTGGGAACCCACTCCCGCGCCTCGGTTTCCTGCATCAGGACTGCTCCTAGCCCGACGGGGCTGGCATCCACCACCACCTCCGTTTGTCGATTCGGGCGGAAGTACGCCATGACCCGGTCGACAACGAGGGTGTTCTTGACAGCCTGAAATGCCAGATCTTCTTTAGCCGACCAGGCCCATGGTTGGCCTGTTTTTGTGAGAACACGGAGTGGTTCCGATAGGGACGCGAGATTGGAGAGGAACCGACCACAGTATGTTGCCATCCCTAGGAAACTCCTGACTTCCGTGGCAGACGTGGGCCTCTGGGCCGAACGGATGGCCTCAGCTTTCTTCGGGTCAACCCTCAGCCCTTCTCTCGAGAAGATGTAGCCAAAGAAATCTACGGATTCCTGATAGAAAGAGCACTTAGATTCGTGCAGGGTGAGACCATTGTCCGCCAGCCGCTGTAAGGTGACCCGGAGGTGCTTGTGGTGTTCCTCCAGTGTTTTCGAATATACGAGGATGTCGTCACTCAAGTTTATACAAATCCAATTGGTCGCACACTGCTCGTCCTATCAGCGTGTTACCCCAAAGCATTATGGTCCATGAAGTCAGCATCAGCGAGTGCGCCTCTGCCAGAGTATTAAGCAAATTAAAGTCGCGTTGGCCATCCCTGGACACGTGTTTCGAGGTTATTACCTCTCGTCAGCAGGGAATAGGCATGTGTGTAGGGTAGCTGCGTAGGCTGCCAAAAATTGTTCTCAGGTCCAGTACCGCTCGTGGCACTCAGGTGCGTAACCATGAGCTCGTCAGCCCCACCGGCTCAAGGGAGCCTGAATATTAACACAAATCCAATTGGTCACACACTGCTCGTCCTATCAGCGTGTTACCCCAAAGCATTATGGTCCATGAAGTCAGCATCAGCGAGTGCGCCTCTGCCAGAGTATTAAGCAAATTAAAGTCGCATTGGCCATCCCTGGACACGTGTTTCGAGGTTATTACCTCTCGTCAGCAGGGAATAGGCATGTGTGTAGGGTTGCTGCGTAGGCTGCCAAAAATTGTTCTCAGGTCCAGACCATAATGCTTTGGGGAACACGCTGGTAGGACGAGCAGTGTGCGACCAATTGGATTATTGTCACTCAAGTTTATGACTACTTGCAGTCTCAACAGTGTTTCCCTTATCGCATTTTGAAACACCTCTGCGGCTGACGAGACGCCGAAGCTCAGTCTTTTGTAACGACGTAAGCCAACGTGGGTGGAGAACGTTGTTATGTTTCGGCTATCTGGGTGGAGCTCCAGCTGGTGGTATCCCGCGTTGAGGTCTAGCTTGGTAAACCACTTGGCGCCGTTGAGGTCCGCTATGATGTCGTCCATCGTGGGCGTGAGATGACGCTCTCGCTTTACGGCCTTGTTCGGGAGGCGCATGTCGACACACAAGCGAATGGCCTCCGGCTGCTTGGGTTTCGGGGCCACGATGAGGGGTGACACCCATGGAGTGGGGCCCGACACTTTTTCGATCCCCCCCAGGTCCTCCAGCTTTCTCAGCTCTTCTTCCACTTGTGGCCGCAGGTGGAACGGCACCCTCCGATGTCGGAGCGCCATGGGTCGTGTAGCTTGAACAGCTTCCCTTTTAGGCATCCTAGGCCGTGAAATAGCATCGGGAACTCCTTCAGTATTTCCCGAGCATCCAGATCGTGCACTTGGTTCGCGAGAACACCAACACCAGGTATTCTGCAGTGTGACAGCTGAGTAGGGTGCCCCTCTTCCCTTCCACAACGTGGAATGTCGTGGCCAGCTTCCTGCCGTCACTTGTGACTCCGACTTCCATCACTCCTCGTAGGGACAGCGGCTTGTCGCTATCATACGTGAATATTTGCGCCTTGGACGGTCGCAGGAGTGGGCGCGGCGACAGCTTCTCGTACTGGTCGCTGTCCATCACATTCACTGATGCCCCCGTGTCTATGAGGGCGCTCACAGGGGACCCTGCCACGGTGATGTCACACATGGGTGGCGGCCTGCGCCTCGTACCTTCTCTGCCAACAAATGAGACAAAGAACACCTCGTCGTCCTCCGCACCGCAGTCGAACCCTGGCGGGGTCTTGTCGCTGTGGACGGGTGGGTCTTCCAGCGTCAGCTGACGCACACTGGCCATGACGCCTCGTGCACCTGAGGCGTTGCTTCGTCCTCTCCCACTTCTGCAAACTTTTGCAAAGTGATTCAGTCGCCCGCACTGCGAGCACGTCTTCCCTCTCGCGAAACACCTCCCCCCGGGAGGGTGGTCCAGGCCGCAATTGCCGCAGGTGCTCTTCTGGAGAGGCCTTGCGGGCCCACGTGGCTGGGCCGGTCGTCTCTGGAGCACATCCACTCTCTCTTCCTTGATCGTGGGCGCCCGCTGAGGCGCTGCAGGCCTGTTGAGGGCCTCTTCCATCTCGTCCGCACGCGCGTTCGAAAGCTCGTGGGACCGGGCCAGTACCAGAATCTCGTCGAGGCTGATGCAGGGCTGCCGTAGGATAAGGCGTCGTAGCGGGACTGAGCGACACACTTGAATGAACTGTGCACGGATTTCCGCTCTCTGGTCCGGGAGCGTGCACGAGGTCGCCAGTTTGCGGAGGCGGGCATAGAAGATGTCAATGGTCGCGGTCTCTCCCTGACGCGCCTGCCGGAGCTTGAACCATTCGAAGTCGGGGTTGGTCTGCGGGTAAAAATGGCGATTCAACGCTGTGATGGCTCCAGCGTAGTCGCTGTCGTCCCCTCTGTCCGGCAGGGTCTCGAAGAGGTCATACAGTTCGGCCCCCCCGTAGCACATGAGGAGATATCTCTTCACTCTTCCAACAGTTTCTCGCACCCCAACGAAGTAGTGGTCCAGCCGCCCGATCCAGGAGCGCCACCGTACTGCTGCCGTGGCCGGGTCCGAGAGCTCGCTGAAGGGCGGTACCAGGGCCGCCGTGCCGTACCCGGGCGGGGCAGGTACTCGATGTGCGGCCTACTGTGGTGTCTGTGGCACAGGGGGTGGCGGTCTAACAGGCGGGGTGCTTCCTCCGCTGGCGCCTGGGTCCGTCATGCTCGCCAAGCAGGTGGCTCACTGGGTAGTGCAGGCGCCTGGCGCGGATGCGCGCTGAGATGGTGGGACCTGGGAGGGTGCTGGCTGAGCGGCAAGTGTCCACTCCCCCCCCATTTTCCACGCAGACCCGGAGTGTGTGCCTCTGTCAGGGGCCAATCCTCACCCTTTTCCTTCCACCAGGCAGGCTCTCCCCTCACTGAGAATGCTGTGTGTCCCTGACGTGAGCTGAGCCCAGGCGCTTACCCCCGCAGCTCCTACTACGTAAGCCAAGGATTTCAGCCAGCAGAGGAGGGTGGGGGGTGGGTCTACTCTGCC
Source organism: Triturus cristatus (assembly GCF_964204655.1). Lineage (NCBI taxonomy): Eukaryota > Metazoa > Chordata > Amphibia > Caudata > Salamandridae > Triturus > Triturus cristatus. The sequence continues at coordinate 258,425,861 of NC_140579.1, forward strand.
CCAGCAGTCAAATGCTTCAGCTCGCGAGGGCCGACTTGTCCCTCCGGAGCGAGCGCGTGCAGTCGAGCGGAGAAGATGCCCTCCCACGTGGTGACGGGAGGGCGGCCGATCTCCGCTGTGAAGCAGGCCTGTGCGCGCGGGTGGTGTGTAGATGAGCCGGAGCAGCGCTCGCGGGCTCGCGGGGGCGGGGCGGCCTCACCTTCAGCGCCGCTCCGCGGCAGGACGACAGGTCAGCACAGCGTCAGCAGTGCAGCGATAGCGGGGTGGGCTCCCGCCGCAGGATACCTCTGCCTTAGTTTCGGAGCTTCGCGGGCTGAGGAAAACCGATGACCGGTATGTGTGGGTGGCGAGGCGTGGGCTTGACCCGCCTCGTCGCCAGTGTAGTGACTGGGGGCAGGCACTCACGCTGCTGGGAACATAGGCCAGTGGGGGTGGCGATACTGATTGCGGCACAGACACTCAGATATACAATTGGGCCAAAGACCCCGAGTGGTCTTGCGCCCCTTTATTTATACCTTCGGGCGCGCCCACCCTCAGGATGCGTGTCCTGCGTGTGTGCACGGGCCGGGTGGCTCCGTCATTACAAATACCACAGTGCACGGTATGTGTTTTGGACCGTTGCGGTATTAGCACACTAAATTACCGAAAGCTATAGTGCTGATCCGGGGTCGAAAATCACATTTGCAGCATCTGTGAGCAAGGCAAGACCTTCTCATTCAAAAGAGGCCTTTCGTTTGACACTGGACTTGCTTTCTTCAGGCCTTCTAGCAATCACAAACTGAATATCAGGCAGAGCCTGACGTGTGATGGACTCTACCACAGCTCTCACGTCCTTACCTAGGACCTGGCCTCTCGTTAAACCTAAACTTCTGCCAGCCTGCCTCCATCATCAGGACTCTGAAAGTTCATGTCCATTTCCGACCAAGATCTGGAATTTGGTTTTAGGGCTTTAATGAAGTGTAAAAGTGGCAAGGGACGTCACGGGGTGAAATAACAGAAGCTGTGCCTAGAAAGGAACGCAGGTTCATGGGGCGTCAAGGGAGACAATGGTGGAGGTTGTAAGTTTTGTATGTTTACATTAATTTTTCATGGGACTCGTGGCAAACTGTAAGGGCTCTTGGCTCATAAATATTTTATAACGCAACTCAGTGGCTCTTATTTCATTATTGCTAAAGATTGGGAGTCAATATGACACCAAAAGGACTTTAAACACAATGACGGTGGTTTTAAGCTCTCATACAAGACAGTGCGGCCTTGAAGACAGTACTGATGGCAACTGTGTACAGTACAACATCAAGTAAAAGCGCTCGGAAAAAAACACGGACTTTTTTGTTTGTGGCAGGTGTTTTTTTTGGCTTGCCCAGGAACGCCCAAAAAGCCAAAAAGGGGCTTGAATTTTTGAATAAATTGGATTGGATTAATACATTTAGCTCCTTCAAGTGCAGTGCCATCTATGTACATGATTTCTTTTTTAAGTTAGAAACCGGTGATGCAATGTAAACGGGGTGGTACTAAATATGAATTATAGGCTAAAATGTTAGCCATCACAAAGAAATCTGGAAATTAAGCTTTGTTTCCATGGTGCTTTTTCCTAAAACTAGCAAATCCTATTAACTGTGCATACTTGATATCATGCTTAAAATAAACGATTCCATACAGAAGAAAAGAATGAGGGGTCAGCAGAAAGGAGAGAAAGGATATGTGAGCGTGAGTGCGTTGATGTGGGGAGTGACGAAGTGCATGTGCGGGGGATGATCAAGTAGACCTAAGAGTAGAAGTATGGAGTGAGTGTAGATATGAGGGAGTGGAATCTGGGGTGTTGTGTCAAGTGGCAGTTGTGGGTGTGTGGAGTAGAAGTGTGATTGGATGGGCATCAATGTAGTATAGAAGGGTGAATAAGTGGAGGGTTGAGTGAAAAGATTGAGTGAGATGAGAAGGTCAGAAAAAGGAGTGAGTGAGTGAATGAAGACTCTAAGGTCAGGGAGGTAGTTAGCGAGAAGAAGAGTGATGAAAGACTGGAGGGGAGATGAAACCGAAATAACCGCAAAAGGGTGCAAGTGATGAGTAACGAAAATACGATAAAGAGAAGGCCGCATGTGAAAGAGGCATAAAAGAGGCGAGAGGGGATGAAAAGAAGGTGGAGCGATGGAGAAAGAGGGAAGTAATGGGCTACACTGAAGGACCACAGAGATAAGAGGCAAAAGATGGACAGTAGTGATTGGACACGGGGGTTTGGGGAATGAAGAAGATGGATTGGGAAAGGTGGAGACTGCAGAGGGGACATAATGAGAAGCCAGATGGAAGATGCCTGAGAGTGGAGGAGATGGATGAGAAGAAACGGGAAATTACGGGATAGGAGTGACTGTAGGCAGCAGCAGGAGGAATGCAAAGAAAGAGGAAATTAAGAGAGTGGAGCGATTGTAGGCGGCAGCAGAAGGGAAGTGAAGAAAGAAGAAATAAAGGGAGCGGAGCAATGGTAGGCGGCAGCCGTAGGGAGGTGAGGAAACAGGACATTAAGGGAGTGGAGCGACAGTAGGTGACAGCAGGAGGGATGTGAAGAAACGGGAAATGAACGGAGTGGAGGAACTGCAAGCAGCCACAGGAGGGAAGTGACGGAACGGGAAATTAAGGGTGTGGAGCAATGGTAGGCGGCTGCAGGAGGGAGGTGAAGGAACAGGAAATTAAGGGTGTGGAGTGCCTGTAGACGGCAGTGGGAGTGAGGTGAAGAAAGAAGAAATGAAGGAGGTGGACCAACTGTAGGCGGCCGCAGGAGGGAAGTGAAGAAACAGGAAATGAAGGAAGTGGAGCGATGGTAGGAGGCAGCATGAGGTAGGTGAAGAAACGGGAATGAAAGGAGTAGAGTTATAGTAGGTGGTAATGGATGGGCCATGAAACAGGAAATGAAGGGAGTGAAGTGGCGGTAGGCGGCAGCAGGAGTGGGATGAAGAAAGAGGAAATGAAGGAGGTGGAGCGATGGTAGTAGACCGCTGGTAGTAGACCGCAGAAAGTAGGTGAAGAAACATGAATTAAAAGGAGTAGCGTTAAAGTAGATGGCAATAGATGGGCTACAAAAGAGGAAATGAAGGTACCAGGGTGTTGGCAGCAGGAGGGAGCAGACAGAGGAGCAACTATGATGGTTGCATTGGATTGTAGTGGGGCGTTTGTAAAATTGAATGAGGGTGATGGAAGGATACAAGACGGTAGGAAAAACAGAGAATATTGATGCCAGTAGATGGACAGGGAAGTAGATCGATAGCAAAAGAGTCTTTAGTAAATAAAGACAAATGGGTAATTAAAAAGAGATGGAGGGAGACCTTGATGTGTAGTGATTGGACATGTGATGTTATAAAAGAGGAGGATGTTGTGAGAAATTTGATGGTAGGAGAATATAAAGACCAGTGAAAGCAGAGTAAAGTAAATCCGGAGCAATGCTATGGACGAGGCGATAGACGAGCCATGGTTAGACAATGCAATGAACAACAAGCACAAGCGCGCGCGGCAGGAGGGGAGAGAGGAGGGGGCCTGTGCGATTCCCTTGCGAGAGCGAGCGGCAAGGCGCGATAATATCTTGCTACGAAGGCTTTGCCGCAGGGATGCACACTTTCCAGACCATTTCAGAGGACCTTTTTCTATCTCAACAGTGTGTATTACCAGTAGTGTTGGCATGAATGGTTGTTTTCTGCTGAGCGCATTCAGCAGAAAAGACGTTTACTTGTGCATGCATCTTTGTGCCTCGTATTTGTGTGCTTCTCAAGTAGATTTTAGAACTGGTCTTCAGATTTGCATCACTTCTTTACAGCCTTGAGTGTAGGTGAGGATTATCATGCAAAAGAGGGACAGCTGGAAAGTATAAACTGACATACAGGTGACTCTAACCACCATACAGGCTTACCGTAGTAAGAAAACATTAGGAAGGAATGATGTCTAATTTTGTTCTACTCTTCCACCCACCTCCCTTCCACTTCCAATACATGGAAAAGCTGTCTATCAGAGGTGCATAATTTTGCACCTCACAGATTATATTTTGGCATGAGTTATCTGTTAGCATTCTTCCAATTAGTAAATTAAACAATCACTGCCAATTCCAATAGGTCTGTCTTATACCTGAAAGCACCACTTCTGTTCCTGGTGAGCTTCATCATAAACACACTCCAACACTTATCCTTGCACTAATTCATTTACTTATCTACCCAGTGACTAATTATTGTATGTACTCTTCAACCCATACGAAATAAAACACAGAAAAGCACAACCATATGCATGATAAATCAGAAGAAGAATTGTAGAAAAAAAAGTCACCCTAACACCTAAACTGTATGACCGCAATAAAAAATAAAATTACAAATAGCCATGGATGACTGTCTTACAATAGATTCTACATACTGTATTGTTTAAAAGCTCCAATATGTCTTCGTAGCTAGTAGCAACGTTTTGACTGTCTTAAGATAATAAAAAAACGTTATACTATGGATGTTAGATCTGTTAGCCTAAAGGTGGTCTTCCCCCCCCATCTGTTTGCCTTCCTCCTCCTTTTTTTCTGATACTTTTTTTCCTGGTTTTCGGACTCTTTGCAGTTTACCACTGCTAACCAGTGCTCTTCAAGACTGCACCAGAATCGCACTGCTCGCTCCTAAAATCTTCAGGCTGCCGCTAGCCCATCTCTTTGCACAGCTAGAATTGATCTCCTGTGGAGGACCGCAAACACAAGACAACAGGCCTACCCTCAACAACGCTGTGTCTGCTCCTCAGGCCCTGTCAACCACCACCCGCGATGCTCTCCTTGCTCTCTGTGACCCTCTCCAGCGCAAATGGCACTCTTGGCACAAAACTTGAGAAGGTAAACTTCAGTGGGACTAATCTGGGACTGTGTCGACCTGCACTCCTTCGCGTTCGACCTGAAGTCTTGATTTTGACCTGGTCCAGCGCAACAAGGTAGCCGCGGTTGATGCTTTATGCTTGTATGCGCTATATTGCAGTTTATTCTTTAAAAAATCATAACTCAATTCAATTCAAAATGCTTTATTCGGTATGTACAAGTACAACCATATAGCAACATACATCAAAACAGTAAAGAATCAAATTTATGCAAATTAAATACAAAAACATTTAAAATTACATCACTATCCATGCCAATATTGTTAAATCAATAAAGTATATCACTTTGTGTGCAGAGTTAAATTTAATCATTAAATACATTTTAATAATAGTTGTTAAGGGGGGAGTTAATTCAGTTTAGACATTTTAGCAGCAATTTGTTTGTAATGAAAGTTTGTGCAAATGCCAGTACAGAAATAAATATACAACAAACAATGTAACTTAACAGTAAATCACCGATAGTCATAGCCAACGGGTGAGCGGGGATAACGGAACGAGGGGATCATATAATAATTGATTTCCTGTGCCAGGTGCACTTTAAAATGTAGGTGGCCACGCGATAGCACACATTCGGGGATGCCAAATCAAACAACAATTGTATTGCGGCTCTTGTATTGTATATCTTATATTCTAAAAATAGTTGCTTCAAATAAAACTTCCTAAAACCAGTATAAAAATTACAAAAAAGTAAAAAGTGGCAGATGCTCTGTTTTGATTTCCCATCGCATGGGCACAGACATGACCCGGGTTTTTTTACGGTTGGGAAAGCCACCAGATGGTGGACTATTCCCAACCTCAGGCGTGCTAGAACGAAGCGATGAGAATTAATACTAACAAATGTAAGATAAGGTGGGAATCTTGTACTAAGATTGTACTCCAAATATAATTTGAACGTACTTTGCATTGCATACTCCTTCGTTCTGGTCCCTTTTGCATGGTCCAAGTAAATGGTTTTAAGGTTACGCTTTGTTAAAACCGATGTTGTTAAAATATCTTTAAAAATATCCTGGCCAAAGAGAATCTTATACCAGGAGTGAATATGTTCTAACCAGGGAATTTTCGAATGACGATCTAGTTGGATACAGTCCAAAATTACTTCCTGGGTAAACCTAGTTTCTTCTTTGGCCCATATGGACCGCCATAGGGACAAGGGACGCAATGCAATCAGATCTGCGGCATGATTTATGCCTAGCTCTCTGTGGGTAATCTCGTTTGAGGCAGAAGCGGGGAGGCATAATAGTCGTTTCAGGTACTTGTTTTCCTCTTGCTGGATGGACAGAGCAATCTGACGATTATATCCCCATATCCCTGCTCCATACAAAGCAGAGGACATGCACCTTGAATTATAGATAGAAATCATCTCACGGATTCTACGACCCCCCAATTTCGAGGCGAATCTGAAGATGCAATTTGTATTTCTGGTCATCTTCATACCAACACAGGATTGCTCGTTTACCCATCTCCCATCACCTGAAAAGGTGATACCTAAATAGCAAAAATGTCGGACTGCCTCAAGTTTATCCCCATCTAAAAAGAATGACTTGTTTTTCTTTATTTTCTTACCACAAGTCATAGTCATAGTCTTACCCTTGTTAATTTTAAGCTTTCTGCCCTGAATAAAAATATGAAATTTCTCAATTAACTTTTGCAACCCATTCGCGGTCCTGGAGATCAGGACCGCGTCGTCCGCATATAGTAGGACGGGTATTTGCTTTCCATTGATGATGGGAGCATCAGCATAAGATTCTTGTAAAAATTGATCAACCTGATTTATAAAAAGGGAGAATAAAAGGGGAGCAAGCACACACCCTTGTCGGATCCCTCTACCAATTTTAAAAAGGGGGGTGCATTCACCATTTGTTCCGAATCTAACCTTACTTGAAAGATTACCATACATTCTAGCCAAGAGGTGGATGATTTCAGGTGGTGCGCCCATGTCAAGTAGTACTGGCCAGAGCAGTGCGTGTTCCACTAAATCAAAAGCAGAACTTAAATCGGCAAAGCACATAAACAAATTCCCCTCCTTGGCTTTAGTGTACTTGCCGATGATAAGTTCAAGATTCACGCACTGCTCCATAGTTCCTAAACCCCTTCGGAACCCAAACTGAATAGGCGAAAGAACATTATTGTCCTCAGCCCAGGTCTCTAGTCTCACCAGAAGTATACGACTCAAAATCTTTAACGACGAGTCTAAAAGTGAAATTGGGCGATAATTTCGTGCTTCAGCCCTAGAACCCTTTTTAAAAAGTGGTACTAAGATGGATTGACCCCATGAGGTTGGTAACTCGTCCTCGATTGCAGCATTAAAATAACGGGTTAAAATGGGGGCCCATAGAACAATCTCAGATTTAAAAAAGTCCACGGGGACCCCATCTGGGCCCGGGGCTTTCCCCCCCTTACTCTTTTCAATTGCCACAATCACCTCGCTTAGTGTCACCGAGAACAATAATTTCTCCCATTTAAAACAGGTTGGAGTATCAGTTAAAACATTAGAATTAAAAACGGTAGTAAAATCAGAATTAAAAATCCCAGTAAAGTGAGCTATCCAGGCCTGACAACTGACTTGCGAAGTTAGTTCAGGGACATTGTCATTCTTCAAGAATGGGCTATTTATGGTGTCCCAAAAAAGTTTATGATCTTTAGTATCTGCAGCCTGGTCTAATTTTTCCCATGCCGCATCCTGCAATTCCTTCTTCCTAATGGAAAGTGCAGTTTTATAATTATGACGCTCTTCCCTGATCTTACAAACGTCTCTTGGTATTGCATCAAGTGAAGTTTTTAGCCTTTTTAAAGACTGCGCACAATGGTCATCAAACCACACCGCCTTAACTTTCCTTGATTTCCGAGGTTTGTGTGTCAGGGATTTCTCAATGGTTTTGGTAATAGTTAGGAATTTGGATAACAGAATTCGTGGGCATGGGTCCAGCAATAAGCAATATTCGACCTCCCCACAACAGTTTGTGATCACATTGGCAACAAGTTTAATGGGGTCAACTTTTGTCCATTTCACTCTCATCCCATTCGGTCTTACTGCAACAATGTCCTGAATTGGTTGACCAAAGGTATTCCTTTTGATTCCCCAACCCAATAGTTCAACGGTTACACTGTTGTGATCACTGACCGTTTGTTCAATCACCCAAACATTAATATAAGCTACAGAGCAAGATATCATAATATGATCAATAAATGTTTGACTGTTCCTCCCATGAAATGTTGGACATCTAACGTTGTTTTTGTTCTTATTACATTCAAGGAGGTCCAGGTCATATTTGGCCAATAGGTTATTCAGAGCACTACCATAGTTGTTATGCGGGAAATGATTATATACACATGTTGTTTCCGTTCCCGAGTACTCCTCCCTATGGCCACAAGCCCCCTTGAGTGCATAGGTACATGATTTAATGTTAAAATCTCCCACCCATATGATGGCAGCAGGTTTGGGTGTACTCAGTAAAAAGGCATCAATGGCCTGCTCTATATCAGAAATAAACTTTCCCTGTTTGTGCCCAGCAATGTTGTTATAAAAGTTCACTATTATTAAGTCTCTGCATCCGCTATGGACCATACGCAGAACCGAGGCATGTTCGCCTAGAACTACATGATCACTAACACAGAACTCAGTCAGTGCAGTGGATATCAGGGTCACGAGTCCACCCTTGGCTCGACCAGCTTGGGATGCCACAGCCTGCACGTTAAAAGAAGTATAGCCCTCAACATGTACTTCGGCCCTATCCCAAGTTTCTTGCAGGCAAATAATATCATAACCTTGTTTAATAAAATCAGCCCATATGGGGGTGTTTACCTTAGAGGCTAGCCCAGCTATATTCCACGTAATGGCCCTTAGGTTCTCTTCTAAGGCTACTTGGGATGGGTTGGTATCTATTGTGGCCGATAATATTATTGGATTTAACATACTTTTTTCGGCAGTACATGTGGTGGTATCTATCACATTAGGAATTCTTAAAGTAGTGTTTTCTGCATCCTGGAGAAGCACATCGCTACTTTGGGGGTCATCAACCACATTGGGTAACACAGTAACGTTCCCCGCAACTCCACCTCCAATTGGACCCTCCCGCCTACCCTGCCCAAACTGTAATTTTCAATCACAATCATCAATGCTGGAAAAAACATCAAACCTGTTCCCTAATTCTAAAGGTGTAAAAGGCCTCAGGTGCTCCATTCTCCGAATGTTGTTATTCCTGTGGCCACTAAAGGGAACCGTGTTCCAACCTTGGTGATCGATTCGCTGATTTGGTGCATAAAGGGCAGTGGGGTCATTTGCGTAAACTGAACGATTTTTCCTTACATAGGATGTGGGGAAAACCAAAGACCTGGGATAGAAATAGGTCAAAGATCGAGGGCGAATTTGGCTATTACCATTGCCGAGGGGCCAGTTCAATATAAGAGCTACCGCTTCTGGGTCTCTGAAATTAATCAGAACTATATCACCTTCGACGTCTTTATTCCTTCCACCAAGCCATGGGAGACGTCTAACATGTAATATCTCACCATTTACTTTCCTGTTTATGGGTCTATATGTTCTTAGCCAGTGGATAGTTTTGTTTTTAAGCTGGGCATAATCCTCACTCTTATTAACAGTTAAAACAGGAACCCCAGTCAACACCACCACTAAGGGTGCAGCTTCTGGGGGTAAATCAACCCGAAGACCATGAGTCCCAGGAACCCCCTCCCACCTAAGGTTACCCTGCGCCTGGACAGTGCTCCCTTCTGGGGCAATACTGGCTTCCTCCACCAAATCCATAACGGGCTTGCTAACTAAATGTTCCTTCGGCAACAAAGGTTCATTTCTGCCCTGATCCGTAGTTAGGTGGCCCACAGTCTGCACTACATTCCTACTAAGATCAGGAGGTTCCCTGGGTGGATTTATAAGGGGAGCTCCAGCCTGTTTACTAGTACCATCCGTTGTAACCTTACCTACAACGGCCATATTTCTCATTGTAGATTCGATGTTCGCTAGCCTATGCTCCAGCTTCCTTAAGGTGTCAGTAATTGGTAAAAGGAGAATGCTAATCATGTCCCCCAGTTGGGGTAAAAAATCTATGGGAATGGGCACCTGTGGAATAACTTCAGCTGATAGAGCAGGCTCTGGGGGGGTCACAACAGGGTTCACAGCCGTTGGACAGGTACTAGTGGCCGCCGTCTGGCTATGATCTGGCCCAATTAATAACCCAGAAACAGACCCTTTAGAAAGATAGTGGCCAAATTCTGAATGCTGTGTTCTGGGGCCATTGGTCACCCCCACCCTACGCCTTTTTTTCCTGGGAGGAGGGCCATGAATAATCCCCTTGTTCGGATTCTTAGCCTTTTTTCCTACCCCCCGTCCCACAAGCCGCGTATTAAAAAGTTTAGAATGACTTATGGCATGTGGGGGGAGAGAATCGCTGATAACCTGAACACTAGGGACACAGTTTGTGGGCGAACAGTCACGTAACAATAGCGGAACACCCTCTTGCGAGAGGGGGGTGTCGTTTACACCATTACTACCACTCTCGACAACAGGAATGTTTGGGGAAACAACCTCTGGAGCTCTACGTTTCATGTTTTCAATAGAGCGACGACGTTCTAGTCTGCGCTCCTCCAGGGTAGTGTCCAGCTCCTTATCCGTTACGATAGTTTTTTTAAAATAACTGTCAAGGGGGCCATTTACCACTGGCCTTGGTTTCTCCCCAGGCATAACAGTCTCACTAGAAGCCATGGCAATGTTTAAAAGAAAAGAGAAACTCCCAATTACCACGATGCAGCAGAGTCACTCCTGGCCCAGCCCAGCCTCGATCGGCCTCGGAGGGTCTCAGAGGGTCCGCCCTTAGTCCGGGCTTTGTCCCGGGTGATGTCCCGCAAACGCGTCCCGCTGACGCGTAATACCTTCAGATATTATACTGGCTGTTGATAGAGGGGGCGGAGTCACGGGAAGAGGCGGCAGGTGTGCTGGATGGAACACGCACAGCCTGCTGGTCCTCGCAGTCCCGTCCTCCTCCACAGCAGCTCCCCGATCAACTTTCAATGCACAACGGGGCTCCCTGGACACAGGTTAGGTGAGGTCAATGCCCTACGGGGCTCCAGTAGGCAGCAAGCAACGCAGGTCAAGTACTCCTCTACGAGCGGCTCCCGCAAAGCGGGGGCCGCGAGGAGTTTTCAGCGGTCAGCAGGGGGCGGAGTCACGGGAAGAGGCGGCAGGTGTGCTGGATGGAACACGCACAGCCTGCTGGTCCTCGCAGTCCCGTCCTCCTCCACAGCAGCTCCCCGATCAACTTTCAATGCACAACGGGGCTCCCTGGACACAGGTTAGGTGAGGTCAATGCCCTACGGGGCTCCAGTAGGCAGCAAGCAACGCAGGTCAAGTACTCCTCTACGAGCGGCTCCCGCAAAGCGGGGGCCGCGAGGAGTTTTCAGCGGTCAGCAGGGGGCGGAGTCACGGGAAGAGGCGGCAGGTGTGCTGGATGGAACACGCACAGCCTGCTGGTCCTCGCAGTCCCGTCCTCCTCCACAGCAGCTCCCCGATCAACTTTCAATGCACAACGGGGCTCCCTGGACACAGGTTAGGTGAGGTCAATGCCCTACGGGGCTCCAGTAGGCAGCAAGCAACGCAGGTCAAGTACTCCTCTACGAGCGGCTCCCGCAAAGCGGGGGCCGCGAGGAGTTTTCAGCGGTCAGCAGGGGGCGGAGTCACGGGAAGAGGCGGCAGGTGTGCTGGATGGAACACGCACAGCCTGCTGGTCCTCGCAGTCCCGTCCTCCTCCACAGCAGCTCCCCGATCAACTTTCAATGCACAACGGGGCTCCCTGGACACAGGTTAGGTGAGGTCAATGCCCTACGGGGCTCCAGTAGGCAGCAAGCAACGCAGGTCAAGTACTCCTCTACTCTGGTTCTACTGATTAGTTTTTTGTAATAGTGGTCTTGTTTAATTGATTGAATCTTGCTTAATTTTCATAACTTGATGTGGGATCTTTTTTGTGTGGTGTTTTGTTCTGTTTTACTATTTGAAGTGTGGCACAAATACCTGACACATTACCTCTACATTAAGCCTGGCTTCTTTGTGCCAAGTTACCATGGGGCTGAGCTGAGATTTACTTGGAGTTTGCTTGTGTCTTACTCTAGCAAGGAGTGCGGTTGTTGCTTGACCAGGAAACACACCGCAGTCAACCAACAACCCAATTTCTGACAATAGGCAAAAACATTTGGAGGCGTCTGTCTGGTTTAGAAACCGTGACTGAGAGGGATGCAGCAAACAATCATCAAACACTATCTGGTCAGCTTCAGTACTCACCCAAAAAATATGAAGAAAATAAAAACATTTAAGAAAATGGAAATAAATGAATCTGACCCATAAATAATAAAAATAGAAAACTAAAGGGCTGACACACCATCCATGGCACTGGAGCAAACTCATTTTCAGGCACATGTTATCCGGCAAAATGATGTCACTCATAGGGCAATAGAGATAATTGCTGAAGTGGGCCGAATTAGTGAGAGAATGACACTAGACCAGACCAATGGCAGAAGAGGGTGGATCCAAAGCTCTTTTATTTAACTATATGTCTGCATTTGTTATTGATTTGTTTTATTGCAAGAGCCTGGAAGACAACTAAATCTTTCGCACCCATCTATAAGCATCTAGCAAAGATTATCACAGTGGCAGTCTCACACCCTCATGATGGTGGCCATACCTTTGCAGTTTTCACCTCCAAGGAGTGGACTACGCGTCCATAATGATATTTGTAGAATAAATATATTCTATAGACACTTTTGAAGACCTATCTTTTCTCTCTAAACTTGTTCCTTCCTCTTTCTATGCCTGGCTCAGTGCGGGGAGTCCTTGATCCTGGCAGCTCTGTTCTTTATTAAGCTACTGTTCATGCATTCATTCAAACAACTTTTCATAATAGAACAGACTGGCATCGCTTTTGCCAGGGGACCATTTTGTCCCACATCCTTTTTGAATAGTCTTTTCACCACAACCAGATCCTGCCTGCTATATTGAGCTTAAGCTGCCCCACATGGCGATCATCAGGCGTACAGTCATTAAATAATAACTGTACAAAATGAGGTTCTGAGTTGAGAAGAATGTTAGTCATTCACAAGCAATAAATCTTTAATTGTCATGTAACTGGATACCAAATATCTCATTATGGTATTTGACTGTCAGGGTAGAGGAGCACAGCAGTCCAAGGCATACTCAGGGAAGGTGGTATGGGCTAGTATTCCTAGCTCACTGGTACAAGACAACAGCGCTCAATAAGTTACTGTCCAGTCAGTGCTTTTTCTTTAAAAAGAAAAAAGACTTTTATTAGATACAGAAACTACTAAATACTGTGCATTAAATTACAAATATATTCATTAGCCAGATTGAAATATCTTTCGTGACAGCCTCATATCACATTACACCCCTAATATACCCTGAGATCTACAACCACAATACCCTCCAACTATACTAGATGAAACATCACAATAAAAAGAGGTTTCATTTTAAATAAGGCATGTTTCCTGGCTTTATCAGGGTGGTCATCTCAATAGTAAAAACATCCATATGTCTAACTCAACATTGCACCACTTATCAAAAGCATTTTTTATAATGGTGTACTTTACATTGTCATCATCTATATTATCTATATCATGAAAAAAACCCATTAAATTCAATGACATGTGTCCTGGAATATTTTTGCATTACATTTAGATTGCCACTGCAGTTATAGGGCCAACTACAGGGATCCCCCGCATTCCACAATCCAAGAGTAAAAGCTTCAGCTCTTATAGTGTTTAAAAATCAAGGTAAACCTCTACCGGATCAGGGATTCAATACCCTGGAGTATGTAGGGTTCATTTTTATGAACTTTGCTGGGGGGCTGATGCACCTCCTGCAGCCCCGAAAACACCTCTGTAAAATGTTGGTGAAGGGAAACAGTTGAAAAAACGTGGGCTCTGCCACACGTGTTCTGACAACGCAAGCCCTACCACGCTTGCCTTAACCGTGCTTATGTGCAGTCTATCTGCTGCTGGGCAGAAGAAGGAAGGATTGGGAGAGCCCGAGGATGCAGTGAAGTAAATACGGCTTGGGCTGAGTTTTGAGGGAGTGCGCATTGGTTTGTATGGGTTGGGGGTAGTTTTCGGGTCTGGGGGGATTGTGTATGTTTTCTGGTCTGGGAGCTCAGGAAAGTTTTCAGGGCTGGGGGACAGGGTAGTTTTCAGGGCTGGGATGGGGTTGTGGACATTTTTTGGGTTCAGGACGTCAGGGTAGTATTAGGGCTTAGGGAGGGCGGGGTAGTTTTTAGGGCTTAGTGGGCAGGGACTTTTTAGGGCTGGAGGGGAGGGGTGATTTTTAGAAGGAGGGGTTAGTTTTAAGTGTCAGGGCAGAGGCTTGGGGTCCGTTTTAGGGCTCAAGGTGCAGGGCAGGGATTGCAGTTTTTAGGGCTTAGGGGAGGGCGGGTAGTTTTTAGGACTGGGGCAAGAAAGATTTTAGGGCTCAGAGGGGAGGGGGTTCGTTTTCAGGAGGAAGGGGGTAGTTTTAAGACTCAGGGCAGGGGCAGGGGTCGGGAGGAGGGATAAGACATACCTGTCAAGTCTTAACCACGGATATGTCTTTGCTATACATGCCTTAACAATGCATATTTTGCTGTAAAGACATGCATGGTAAAGGCATATGTGTAGTTAAGACTTACGTGGTTGAGACGTGTGAAACCAGCATGTGTGGTAAACGCATGCGTGGTTCCATCACAAAACCGTGTAAGTAAGCCCCTACTTATTTTCTGGCACCACAGAAGCAAATTGATGTACAGGGTAGCCTCTTCATGAGGCATTATGGGGTGCTCAAACCTGACATCGTGCATATTAAATGAGCAGGTTTCTTCAACTCGTGCAGCATTGCCCCACAATCTTTTTATTTTAAATCCTGAGTGGCTCAGTCCTACCTGGAACATTAAGGAGCAAATTAGGGTGGTGGGGACCACGGGGAGTCCCCTGGCCCCAGCTGGGTGGCATGTACCTCCTGGGCCTTACACAGAGCCAGCATTTCTCTTTTTTCTCCCAAGTGGTAGAAATAAATTCTTCTTGGGCTCCCAAGTGCGGTGGGAGTGGCAATGTTATTGCTGGGGAATTCTACCTCCCAGGTACACACACAGGCTTGGCAACATGCCCAGCCAAGAAGACTCTGCCCCAGGGGATCAGGTCCACGGGACAGTATCTGGAATGTGCTAGCTCCAGGGTAGAACAGGGCCCCCGGGGGCATTATAAATAGATGGGAAGGAGGCCCAGCTGTCACCCATCCCGGACGTTTATTCACAGACAGGCAGAAGGCACAGAATGGTTAAATTAAGAAAATGCCAGCTTTCTAAAAGTGAAATTCTTGGACAGAGTTGTGATTTTAAATGGTGAATCCAGAGACACCAAACTCAAAATATTCATCTTCTCCCAACTGGAAATTAGACTTATAAAGTATAAGTATAAGGTAATCCCAATGTTAATCTACGGGAGAAATAGGCCATGCAGTAGTGAAAAACTAATTTGAGAGTGCTTTCACTACCTGGACATGTAAAACCTAAAAGTGCATGTCCAACTTTTTAAATTCACTGCACCCAGCACTTGGGTCCGTCCAGGGGCTTCCTTAGGGGTGACTTAAATGTATTAAAAAGGAAGGTTTGGGCCTGGCAAGAGTGTACATTTGGCAGGTCATCGTGGCAGTTTAAAACTACACACAAAAGCTCTGCAGTGGCAGGCCTGAGACGTTTTAAGGTGCTACTTAACTAGGTGGCACAATTAGGGCTGAAAGGCCAACAAGTAGCATTTATTTTACAGGCCCTGGTCACATGCAGTGCACTATACTAGGGACTTGAAAGTAAACTAAATAAGCCAATGATACCACATTTTTAGGGGAGAGCATGAGTACTTTAGCAATGGTTAGCAGTAAAAAAGTGCATAGAGTCCTAAAGCCAACAAAACAGAATTCAGCAAAAGGGGAGGAGGAAAGCAAACATTTTGGGGTGAACCTGCAGAAAGGGCCATTTCCAACAATTGCCCTATTGTGTGGGGAAGCCTTTGATCTCCCTGTTGGGGAGCAGAGTAATTAACTTGGCCCTGTAGGGGGCATGAAGGCAGGGAATCTGATTCTGAGTAGAGCTAGGGAGATGTGAGAAATCCTTAATAAAGCGACCCAGGAGGGGAAAAAGAGAAAGAGCATCCAAACACAAGGAGCACTACGATGCCCAAGAAAGACAAGAAGAAAACAATACTGAAGGACAGTTACTCATAAACATTTCTGATTGTGAACTGACATCACAAGAAACCAAAATTCTACAAAAAGGCACATTGTTTGCTCCAACCACACAAACAGACCGATAGGAGCTTGAAGTAAGTCTCTTCAAATTAATGAGAATATTGCGCCTAAGACATTTCTTTGAAAATATTTTACCTGATCAAGGTCCAATAGAACCAGACCAACTACGGGGGCTAAGAACAAAAAGTACATATCAAGCACAGATAAGTCACAAAACCTTGGATCTGTTTGAGAATTTGGTTAAACAAGACCTATCAAAACTTAATTACAACAAAAAAATCACCAAGAATATCACACAGAAGGATCAGGATACACTAAAAAAGTTAACCAATAATGCGGAAATCAAATGCTCAAAAGCCGATAAAGGTGGAGCATTGGTAATAATGAATTCATCAATGTATGAGGCGAAAGTAATGGAACATGTCTCCGACACTACAACATACATGAAACTAGAGGAAAATCCAACAACACAGTTCACCAGCATACTAAAGGACATCGTTCAAAAAGCGTATGATACAGGAGTGATCAGAGAGAAAGATCCATAAAAATCTGAAAGATCCACCACTTAGACCAATAGTATCTACACGTGGTAGTTTACATGAACCTGTAGGCCAATTCTTGGACAGATACTTGCAACCTAGCGTAAAGAAAATGAGAACATATGTGAAGGATACTACAGACTTCATATTAAAACTACAAAGTATCAAGATCAATAAAGAAGAGAAGATGATTGTGTGTACAGCTGATATAAAATCCTTATATACGTCAATTCCTCATCTTCAAGGTATTGACGCTATAGAACAAGCTCTAACAAACACAGAGTTAGAACCATCGATGCAAGTATTTCTGATGGAGTTGATGTATTTTACTCTATACCAGAGTTATTTTAAATGGAAAGACGACTGGTATCTTCAATTAACGGGTACATCCATGGGCAATTGCGCTGCGCCTGTATATGCTAATATCTTTATGCAAAAGTTTGAGGAAGACCACATACTATCCAAACCAGAATGGCAGGATAACATTAGGTTATTTTTGCGATATATTGACGATATTTTTATCCTATGGAAAGGAACACAAAATGATCTAAACAAGGCACTGCTGACATTAAACACCATAGATGACCGAATACAATTCACGTCGGAAATATCAGAAAGCAGGATTACTTTCTTAGACGTGGAAATCACTTTAACCAACAAAGGATTAGAAACTGATATATTTCGAAAGACGACAGATAAAAATAACATGCTACATTATAGCAGCTTTCACCAAGCTTCTTTAAAAGAGCATCTACCAACATCGCAGATATTAAGAGTAAAAAGAATAACATCAGATCCGGAAAAATTGAGAAAAAGAATAGATGAAATGGCAAAAAGATTCCTGGATAGAGGATATCCGGAACCCATTGTAGAGCGGGCTAAACAGTGCTCCCTTTCAACTTCAAGAACGGATCTTTTGAAAAATACTACTAAACCAATAAACACCAGAATGGTGATGGTATCAAGATTTTCTAATCTAAGCAGCAGCTTTAAGAGAATAATCAACCACAATTGGCCACTGTTGGGGTTAGAACCAGATTTCAAATCTATGTTCGTACAGCCACCTATGTTCGCATACACCAGGAGTACAAATTTTGGAGAAATCCTCAATCAGAAACTAATTACTCCACAAATAGCTAAAGGAACTAGACCATGCATGAACTGTAATAATTGTAATAACATCATAAAAGGAACCAGTATACCACCCCCAATGAAGGGATACAACATCAAACTACGCACCTTTGCCACATGTGATACAACTAACATCATATACCTTTTAAAATGCCCATTTGGCAAAGGTTATGTGGGAAAGACTGAGCGAAAAATTAAGACACGGAAAAATGAACATAAATCTAACATAAGAACAAAGAACATGAAATCAGTGGTTGCTACGCATTTCATGGAACAACAGCACAATGTATCGCAACTAAAATTCTTAATATTGGAAACCGTCCAAAAGATGGAAGGAAGAGACAACAATAAACATCTTTTGCGACGAGAAAACTTCTGGATCATGAAGCTGCAATCATACAAGCCATATAGGTTCAATGATCGTATTGAATATGCATGTTATCTTTAATGTAGAAAGGACATTTCATGTCCTCCTGAGTTCTGTTTGCTGGTACCTTTATATGTTGATTGAACAATCTAAATACAGTCCCGCTTGATTTCATGAGATAATAGTATTGCTTTACTACACTTTAACACGTATACATGGCCGCCATCGTATATAAATAGTCTATCATCGATGCCTAGTAGGTCAGGACATTACACACTAGAGTAGTCCGTTTTCAATAGTAATTACACCTTGCATGAACTCGTTGAACCGCGAGCAGCGAGTAGAAATTAGAACAGTCAGTTTTTTACATTTACCAAGCAACCGCGAATGACCTGCAGACATCTGAATCGGTATAAGAACCAATCAGAAGTATGGGTTCTCCCAACACGGAAATGCGGAGGTCTAATACTACGCGCAAACGCTATGAAGGAGACGCCGGTATCTGACAGCCTACAGAAAAACAAGTAAGCTGATTTTTCGACGATTATATAAGCTTGGTATAATGTGTTTAGATTACTCCCAGAATTCTAATCGCTGTCACTTCCATTTTAGGACAGCGCAACATGTTGAACGCTTAGTATCGTGAGTAAACCATTTAAGCTCATGGGATTTGGACACAAGTGAACACGCGGATACTCTTGACAAATCCACATATCACCAGAATAACGTAACACGCACCATATTACACTATAGGTCGACAAAAGCAATATTCACGGGTATACCACAGGGTGATTAACTGTGAAATAGATTGTTTATGAATTTAGATTAAATTTAACAGCGTATATAAATATAATGTGACTATATCATGGCTGCTGATTGAAGTATATATAACTAGAATAACAGAATGCATAATATCTCACGAAAAGTATGTGTGCTATGATTTTTTGTAGTGATGCTCCCTGAAGAAGGGCGAGTAGACCGAAATGCATAGGAGCTACAAAGATGTAATGATAAAAATTCAGGAAGCTTCATAAATTAATTGAAATGAAGAGAATTTCAATGAAGTGAGAACGGAAGTAGAAATAAAGAAATACGTGAAAAATCAATTTTCTGTTGTGAAACTTTCTTAAGTCCTGATATCAGGAATACCGGAGTGCCCATGGGGATGCGACCAACTTTGGAAGCGCAATTAAGCATTCTTTACTGAGACATCTTAAGGACGGAAGACGCCACCCAGGGAGCACCCAAAAAATTAAAAGAGCGATACCCAAAAATTCAAAAACCACAGAGGTAGTGCTCAAGCTACGATTTCATTAAAGTACACATCGTTAAGTGCCATAACGTGTTTTATGTGTGATGTTGGGGATGGTACATTTACACTTGGGGTACATGTTTAACCCAACATTGGTACCTCACAGGACCCTGTAGGCCAAAGCAGCACAGAGCTGTACTTTCAGGCAGATTTCACCTATCATGTGTACAGAGTGAAAGCATCACAGACCTATACTATGAATTTTCACTCCCATTTTAAGTCCTACCATAGATCAGCACCAATCCCTCAAGAGTCCCTTCTGTGACAAACTACCCGTGCTCATATACAGGGCTGTGCAAGACAGTAGTCTGAATTGTACAGCCTGCATATGTGTGCACACAAGTATACTTAAGTGTTCATGTGTAACCATACCAGAGCCTTTTACACTAACTGTGCAGCTGTAGGCTTATCTTAAAAAGCAGACACTGTCAGTTAGCATGCACAGTCTAATTACCATAAATTTACAGTGAGTGAGACTCAGGTAGTGAGACTCACAATATAAAGCCAAAAACATGGCTAGTGAAAAGCAAAAAATCCTGGAGAACTAAATTGGTATAACCCATTTGCTTAAATAAGTATGTAAAAGATTACAGTTGGCAAAGCAATGTACATCCCTCTCAAAAGTGCCTAATACTAATTATCACATTGAAAATCATCTACCCTCAGTGTTTTACTAAAGGGGTTGCCAACATCCCTTTCAAATTGATGTTCATAAAACAATATGCAACCCTTCTCAAAAGGGTTTATCAAATTGCAAACATTTAACCCCTGGATTTGTCATAGGCAAGATTAATACCAAAACCCGTGCTTAGTACATTCATCTCTGAGATTCCATGTAGCAACATATCTTTCTACTGCCTGTTACATAGTGTAATAAGAATCCACACTTAAAATCATATTTTTTAACACATTTCACAATAACTAGGTCAGACTTACATCCATTGTCTATGGTATTGTTGCAGAGATCTGCTCAGAAACAGAACTATGTTTGGGTCCATAGAACCTCAGCATGTAGGGACTGAGTCACCATAATACCTCAGTACCTATGTTATAGTGTCTCGCTTGACCTCCTAACCTTACCAGAGAAGCAGGGGAATTGGCACCCCAGAACACATCACTCTCAACCTTCTCAGGGATCACGGTAACAGGACACACCCTTTTGCTCTGTCACTCCTAATCGTCCACAATAAGATAACCAAGAGACATGAAGGGAGTTTAGAATATTTATTTAAACTGCTGTGCTCTAAAATGCAGTATTAGTGCCACAATAAGAAAACAAATGCATATAAAAAAATATGATTAGGATGGTCAATATTAAGCCTGGGTGGTAAATTCCGTTCAGCTCGCGGAATTTGGGTAATTTTGTGTTCCGCGGAGAACGCGGAATTTCCCAAAAGTCTGCATTCCCCGGCTTCGCTGAATTTTTTGCTTGTTCGCGTTCTCAAAATGCGTGTTCCTGAGATTTTTCCCCCGGAGCATGCAAACAGCATTCACGAACAGGAAAAAAGCATTGCGAACAAGCAATTCCGCATGTTTGCGGAATTTCTGCATGCTCACGGAGATTTTTTACCGTTTCGCGGAGCTTTGCGTAGCGCGACTACGCAAGTTCCGCCCACCCCTAGTCAATATGCCATATATCATAAAAAGCCCTGTCATGCTATAAGACAGAGTAGGCTAAGCCCCCCTCCCCTTCTTCAGAAACGAAATGATTATATATCAAATATCTCTGGGATTAGTGGCGGACCCCGTAACTTAACATACACAGACGGACGTTCTACAGCTCAGCTCACATAGCAATCTTTTCTCAGAACCCTCGTTCAGTGTGTTTGTTTAAACCCTGGTGCTCAGTTATATGACAAGATGTATGCTCACAAACAGCAGCTGCGTTCTCGTGTTATGTCTAAGTGCTAGTGCCTGCCTACAGAGAATAAGCAGAGACATTGTTGTTGGACCTTGTCTGTGGTGTACAGACTAAATCCCAGGAAAAGAACGGAACACAAGAACATATGCAGGTTCCATGTGAAAGTACAATGTGGCACAAAAGCAAGTGTTTATATAGTAACGTGTGCAAAACAAAATGCGGGCTACAACATGCACAATTAGGCTAACATAGCGAAAACTACTAAGGGCCATGGAGGAAACACATGACAGCATCTGACATAATCTTTCCCAGTAAACCAACTCAGGGCAAAAGCCTTTATCATTGACTTGATACCATAGCCGACTCAGGCTTATTATTGGCAGCACTTGCCTTCTACAGTAATCTGTGAGATTGCATATACCAAAATACCTATCCACAGACTTAACACAGTGCAATATCAATCCGCCCTTAAGTGTTGTTGGCTCTAACACATGAATTGTGCAATAAATATGTGTTGTGCCATTGTAGTGACCTTAAGTAATAAACAGATCAGGTCCTTAGCCCTGATGATTGAATTGGCACCATAGAAACTCATTTCTACTGTTTTAAGCATGCACTTTCCCACAAAGAAGAAAATGAAATGCAACCACATATGCCCAATCAAATGCTGTACTCAAGGTAATTAACATATGGTTGGATCCAAAGCCCTTTTCTCAGTTGTACTTCTGGATGCTCTTTGTCTATTGATCACATAAGGTCTGGTGACAGTTGCGCTGCAATGCCAATCCTAAAAATAGACAAGTTAAAACAACTTCTATCCACATCAAAATGGTCAGAAACATACTTTTAAAATGTAAAACGTGAATGGTTCCTGAACATCAGTTGGTTACAGAGCCATCATGTTTTGCTTTGTTTTAACAGTCCCCTTTGATTTAACCTGCCTGGTACTGTGTGGATGGCTTAGGTAAATGAAAACATTAAAGATGAAGAGGGACACACTTTTAAGCTGCCAGTCTTCCTCCTAGCTGGAACAGAAGCACAAGCAGACCCAACATGGAGTCGCAGGACCCCTAAACCAACATGTGAATAGATTTATTAGGGGGTGTTACATCATACACAACCCCCAGAAGAAACGTCCCTGCAATATCCTACTATCTAGGGGAGACATGGAATGTGGGTTTTACCTTTTTAGGTCTCGTGTGACGTAAGCAGCGCATGCGCTGCTCTCGTCTTACGAGGCTTCTTGGAATCAATACGATTCCAGAAGCCTCGCCCCTAGCTCTGCCTTCAGCTTTAATTTGTGCGCGTCGTTTGAAGTCACAAATTATGTTAAAGGCAGTGCAATGATTGCACTGAAGGCATGGCAATCATTGCTTGTTGCCACCCTGTCTCCTTTTAGCCACGCCCAGCGGGATTGGATCTCTTACCTGCGGCGTGACACAGTAGGGATATTAGCAGCTTGCTGCACTTTTTTGGGTAAACTTGTTTGTCAAGCAGACCACTTGCCAGAGGTAATGACTCTGCTTCACACGCTCCCACCGGTGCGCCCGCATGGCATCTCGTCTCTGGCTCCCACCGCGCGCTCACAAGCCCATCGCATGCTTTCACTTTCCGTCCCCCGTCGGCTCCACGGAGACAGCTTGTTCTTTTTTGGATCCATTTCACAGGGAAGCAACTAAATGAAAGAAGGAAAGAGAGGTTGTGAACCGTTTCTTCAAGTCACGGTTTTCAGTAGGTGAGGAGCAAGACAGAAAGAGGGAATAATAGAAAGAGGGTTGGGGGGGCAGCTGCCAGCACAGCAAAGAAGAGGACATTCTCCTGGTCTTTGCTGGGCAGTAAGTCCGGATGTCCGTATCGTGCCGGCTTTGCTTTACTAGTCATTACTACCTCTTGTTAGCAGACTCTTGCAGTTTAATAGCAATGTTAAAAGGCGTTTTCCAACTTGGGACGGCTTACTGGTGATACGAGAGTTTAGTGTACATTCTAGCGCTTGGAAGAACCAAAACCCTCGGTATCATTATTACTTTGTTGTGGGAATTCAGAATATTACAAAACTAGCCCGCCCGATTCCCGTATGTTTCTCAGCTGTTTTTTCACACGGACGTTTTCGATTCTTTGCACAGATAAACCTCTCAACTTCAAGTCGTGATATCTCCCCATGAGTGGCAATCTCAATGCAGACAGTATCTCTCATGAACAGTAACATCGGGGTTACTGCACCACTCGCAGCCCTCAGCGGTGCTCATTTTGAATGAAAGGCTGACTGAGTTACAAAATTCAAGCCTTCAATCCTCAGGCTCCTGTTTACAATAGGAACCCTGACCACCCAGCTACCAAAACCAGCTCTACCTCTACTGGACAATCTTATCTACTGTTTTTTGTGTGTGTATGCAGGTATGTCTGTCTGTATGTATGTATGTATGTATGTATGTAGCTATGTCTGTATGTATGTATGTCTGTCTGTATGTATGTATGTAGGAATGTCTGTCTGTCAATATGTATGTATGTGTATGTCTGTCAGTATGTATGTCTGTATGTATGTCTGTCTGTATGTATGTGTGTATGTATGTTTGTATGTATGTAGGTATGTCTGTCTGTATGTCTGTAGGTATGTTTGTACGTACGTCTGTATGTGTGTATGGATGTATGTAGTATTTCTATAGCGCACATCTAGCCAAAAGCCAATGAAGATGATGTAGGCCCTAACTCACATGAACAGAAGATGCATGTATGTTACATATGTTTTACGTGTTCGTTACATTCCACCACCGATTTGGCATTTTGCCTTGTGCGAGCAAACAAGTTCTTTCAAGGGGGGAGGCTAAATATATGGAAACTAAGTTCCTGTTTGCAGGTGGGAGGATGTAATTTTCAAATATTGAGGCTTTTTAAAACAAGCATTTGCAATGCAATAGGTCTCACATTTACGCGAGTTTAAGCTCTTGGCATTGTAAATGACAATACCTTTTATTTATGTTTAAAAAAAGGTATTTTCATTTACAATGCCAATAGCTTAAACTTGCGTAAATGCGAGACCTATTGCATTGCAAATGCTTGTTTATTTAGTTATTTCCCTTTGAGACAATACCAAAACAAATAGTGGCAACATACTGATTTTACAGCACTATCAGTTTTAGAACTGTGCAGAGCGCAAGTTTGGAATGACCACTTATGAAGTATTTTAACAATTCACAGTTTTCCGCATGAGCCTGGCTCTCCCCTGGTTGTTTACTGCAATAGGGGCAGTCATAGATGTTAGTGTATAGGTTTTACTGACAGTTCAAACAATCTGAATATATATTTTCTTGGCCCTTATACAGTAGTGTTATCCTTGCATTAAATTAAAATATATCATTGAAAATCTTGGAATATCTCCACATTCTTTATGAAACATCTACCATACCAGCATGTTTTTGCTTTCTGGCAACGGGGAAATTATGGCAAAAGATTATGACAAGGGGCGTGGCTTGCAGCCGATCCTAATGGCCGCAGCTTAGAGGAGCTCCGAGGGAGACGTAGCTTCCCCCGACTATCCGGTACCTAATCCGGCTAATTATCCTGTCCCAAAGACGATCACCCACTGCGGAGGCGCCGGGGCTTTGATCGCCCACATTTCCGGCTAAAAAAGACTGTCAGCGCGCTGGGCAGAGCGTGCGGCGTGGAGCGGCATGACCGAGCAGCCGAGACCGGGGACTCGCCTGAGACTGTGGCCCGGAGGGGGAACTCGCGGCCCAGTGAACACGTTAAGGTGAGGGAGACACCCTTGCGAACATCGGGAACCGGGTGCGGGAGCGGCGCCTCTGCACTAGACGATACCCGGCACTCACCTGATCCCCCTGCTGCTCAACGCGGCGGGCGGCCTGCGGAGGGCGCCGGAGGTGGCAGCACCGGCCTGGCTTGGAGAGTGGCGCGCCTTGGAGAGGGCGAAAAACAGTGAGGCCGCGTTGAGACTGCAGCCGCAACCAGGGAGTACTGGGGCCGACCCTGAGATGCCCGATGATGATCCTGGGGCTGCACGCCTACAAGCGCATTTAAACACCCCAATAAACGGACAGCCATCACAGCGCGGCACACTCATTTGTGGAAAGGGATCTGCCCATCCGGCTGAGACCGGAGTCTCGCATGTGAACGAAACCCGCTTGGTAGACCACGAAGTCAGGAATTGGCAACACGTAACTCCATCAGTGGTGCACCGGGAGAATAAGCCCAAACACCGGCCAACAGCACACGGGCGGCAAAGGGCAGGATTGGTGCCCCAGGGGAGTCATGCTGGGTCTAACTCCCTCATTTACATCGGTGGTATATCTTTGGGCGGCGACCTCTTGAACGGCAGCTATATATGTAGCAAGTTTAATTGATTGAAGATCAAGTGGAGATCACCGAAACAAAGTAGGACGTACGCCGGCTGCCTAAGGGCCCACAGTGAATGAATGCCCTTTTGTTGGATTGTCACGTCTAGATAAGTACCCCATTGCCCATACATTCTGACAAGGCGGGAAAACCGACAGGCCGCGCAGGAAGGGAGGTCTTGCGGCAGGCAGCGGTGACTACCGACCAATGCGATATTATCCGGTCTGCGATGGGGGGCAAAGGGCAACGCACGACCTCACAGATAAAGCTGTATAAATATGCCTATGGTAAAGACTTCCCTGCTCAGCCGAATCAGACAGCTGCCACAGACACGGCCCCCGATGGGGAAGGAGCGAGTAAAGTGACGCTCGATGACATTATGGATGCTCTTACTAAGGTGCAGTCGACGGTGGGATCCATTTCTACTGATGTCTCGTTCTTGAGAGTCGACTTCCAAAAAATTACCGCCAGGGTCCCCGAGGTGGAACATGTGACAAAATCTTTGTCTAAAAACTCGGCCACACTAATCCAAAAGGTCAGCCAACTGGAAGCCGAAAACAGAATGATGGCGGCGAAGCTGGACAACCAAGAAGGGCGCTCCCGCAGCAATAACGTTAGAATTACGGGCGTTCCCGAAAGCGAAGGGAGTCCAGCCATGGACCTTTATATTGAAGACCTTATTAAAACCAGACTCCAGCCCAGAGGACTCTCAACCTTTTTCTCTGTGGAAAGAGCACACAGGGTGCCGGGGGGAAGGCCCAATCCTTGGGCGCCCCCCAGACCAATATTGGCCCGTTTCTTCAATTTCCGTGATAGGGACGCTATTCTACAAACAGCGCGAGTGGCTCCGCCGCTGCACATTCACAACTCGGTGATATCCTTCTTCCCAGACTACACGGCAGCGGTCACTAAACGTCGCAGAAGCTTCCTTGAAATAAAGAAAGAACTTAGGCGGAGGGAGCTGTCCTACTCCATGCTGCTTCCGGCGAAGCTGCGGGTGGTGGCAGATGGCAAGGCTTGGTTTTTGACACGTCAGAAGAGGCCCACGACTGGCTCGAGGGTTGGCGGCGAGTGGACGGATCCAGGCGATCGGAGAGATGCCAACAACAGCGAAGGGAGGAGGCGGACTTCGGAGAACGAGGAACTGTACAGGGGGAAGATACCACGCGGCAACCAGAGGTCGAGGAATGATGACAAGTAGGAATGCACAATTGGGCCTCACCAAAATCAGATGCAGAGTACATAACTTGGGCGTGTCTGTGCAGAGGACTTCGGCGCAGATGGGACTGTGAGAACCTGATACCCCCCCCTGCTGGGGGGAGCGCCGAAGCCCATGGCAGTGGTATTGCCAAGAAGCTGCAGTAGTACTCTGTTGTGAGATCGTCTTTGGGGTGGGGATGGACTGTGGCATGCCTCGGACTTCTCACCCCCACACACAAGTACTGTTCATGGGTTTGGGTACTAAGCACTGTGCAAAGTTGGGGTGGCGGGTAGTTTGGAGTTCGTCTAGTAGGGAGGCAGGGAGGGGGGTGGAGGGACTGGGATTGGTTATGTGGTTAGGTTTTTTCTTTATTGTAGTTTTTGTAAAGGCACATATATTTGAGACATTCTTAGACACTGGTCGACGAGGACATTGAGCAACTGAATCCTCATTACTTCTTGTACAATATGGCAGCTATGGCGGAACTGGACTCACTAGCCACTGATCAGAGGTTGTTTCCCATGACTCACGTAGCTCCCTTGACCTTGATTATGTGGAACGTGCATGGCCTGGGGGACAAAATAAAGAGAGGCTTAGTTTTGCAATGCTTAAAACGGAGCTCCCCGACGGTGGCCCTGTTGCAATAGACACATCTCACCGGTGTCACATGTAAGGCGTTGGACAGGTGGGTGTTTAAAATGGTTGCGCACTTGGAATTCTCCTCTGGCTCAAGGGGGATGGGTATCCTGGTCAGAAAGCAGTCGCCACTAATAATAAATAAAATAAAGACATACAGCTACGGTCGCTTCGCGGACATTGCTGGACAATGGGAAGGGCGAGCTATTAATATAGTGTCAGTTTATGTTCCCCCGGCCCTGCATGCTGTAACACTCCTGGCTCTGAGTGACTTTTTGCTTGACCTTCCGGAGGGGGAGCTGCTGATTGGGGGTGACTTTAATGCAATTATAGATGGGTCCATAGACCGATACCCTGTAAAGGCGCACCACACAGGCGGTTCACGCCTTGGGAGCTTTCTAGAAGCGCTGGGTGGCAGCTGAGCTATCTTGGCGAGTGACAGCTTTCATTCTATCTATTTTTAATGTATTGCTTTAAAGCTACTTTTACCATATTTTACTGCATTACCACACTGTTTGGGGGTGGCCCTCTTCGCCTCGCTCTACGGTCCACCACAGACTTTGCCGATT
The DNA here is from genome assembly GCF_964204655.1 of Triturus cristatus. NCBI lineage: Eukaryota > Metazoa > Chordata > Amphibia > Caudata > Salamandridae > Triturus > Triturus cristatus. The sequence continues at coordinate 258,453,986 of NC_140579.1, forward strand.
GTTGTGGAGAGAGCGGGCGAAATTTCCCTCACTTCCGGGACCTTGGGGGCTAACGGACTAGCTGCCTCACCCCATTTTCTATATTTAGGAGATGGCGGCGCTTATGCGCAGCGGATGCACACAGTGGGAGTGCCAACGGCGCGCCTAAGGACTGCCAAAGGCAAGCCCGTCTGTGTCCGTCAACACCAGGTCATCGCCAGGAGCCAGAACCCCCGTATCTTGTCCCTAAGGAACAAGAAATAATATTACAATTGTCTACTCAGCAGAGGAATTGCTCAAAATTGGTAACTATGCTACAAATTCCCTTGCCTATTTACATTGCCACACACAAAGTCAATTAACTACCCTTGAAGGCCCTTTGTCTTGTCGCGAATGCCGTTTTCAAAGTCACAAGCTGACTAACACTGAATCTGCGTCTATGCTCACTAAGAACTCTCCAGATCCCGAGGCTTACTCTATTCACAAAAGCCTCTCTAACTCTAATGCTGCCTCCACAAATGCATGAAGATGCCTTATTTGCAATGTCAGATCATTGTCTAAGCACGAAACTGAAATCTGGGACATGATTGAGTCTACTTCACCAGCTCTGGGGTTTCTTACAGAGACTTGGCTTAATCCTCACTCCAACCCTGCTACTGCTATGGCCCTACCTTCTAACTAAAATATATTAAAAGTAGATAGGTTAGGTAAAACGGGTGGAGGATTAGCAATTATTTTTAATAATTCACTAAAAGTCACAACCACCGAATCAGTCTTGGAGGTATGGGCTGAGATATGTGTCTTTAAAATTGACTTCTCTCCCCAGAATAGCTGGAAAAGAGCTCTTGTCTACTGTCCCAATGGCCCCTTGGGGCCATTTAGTCATAAACTTATGGAGCTCATTGTGTTCCAGGCACTGTCCTCTAATACTTTTATTCTACTCTGCGACTTCACCGTCCACATGGACGATACTTCCAACTCAGAAGCACAACAGCTGTGCTCTGACCTTGCCTCCCTAGGTTTCAAACAATGTGTTGTAGTTTCCACTCATATTGCGGGCCACACGCTAGACTTAATTTTTACTAATTCCCTTTCATTGTCCTGTGAAACCCCTTGTCCTCTTGTCTGGATGGATCATGCTTTAATACACTTTCATATTTCATTGTCTCACATGGCTGTATCTTGCAACAATCCTGCAAAGCCAATCTATAGTATACAACGGCATAATGTCTCTCCTGATGCGTTCACAAAAGTATATACGACCCCTAACATAGAGAATGCAATAGATATGCAGGAAGCCCTCAAATTAATCCATACATCTCTCAATTCGGCCATTGATATTCTAGCGCCTGTGAAACTTCACTCCTCACCAAGATTAACACCACAAGCACCTTGGTACACGCCTGATCTACACAAAGAGAAAACCCAATGTAAAAAGTTGGAACGACAATGGCGATCTACTCCCATTCCAAACCATCAGGAAGCTTATAAAAAATCCTTAGCTCATCATCACAGTAATATTAGGAAAGCGTGGAAAAGTATTATTTCTCAGCAACCTGATAGAGCTGGCAATTCCTCCAAGGAACTTTTTAAAATTCAGAATTTTTTCATCAATTCTCAGGCCTGTACTATCAACACTCCCCCTTCGCAAATACTTTGCGATCTGATTACTGATCACTTAGAGGATAAAGTAAATCTAATCTATAATAATCTCGGAAATTGGACTCACTGCTTTAACCTGGAGCTCACTTATGTTGGTAGTGAGGAAACTTACACTTGCACTCTCGAGAAGTTTGCTCTTTTCAATGTAGAGTTAACTCAACTTGCTCTGAAAACTGCAAAATTAGGTTCTCCTCAGGACACTATCCCAGCGAAGAGAGCAGCCTTGCTGTCTCAGCAATCGGCTCAGCCCATTTGCTCCTTGTTGAATCTTTCTTTGAGCTCAGGCGCAATTCCAGCCGAGTGGAAAGCTGCTCAGGTTATTCCGATCCCGAAAAAACCAACGTTCCTACTAGAGACGTTTCCAACTATCATACTATATCACTCCTTCCCTGGGCTAGGAAAATAATAGAAAGTAATGTCAATTAACAACTGATGGACTACCTTGAGTCTACTAGGATCCTAGATTCCTCTCAGTCAGGCTTCAGACCAAAGCACAGCACCGAAACCGCACTCTCGGCTGTGACAGACCGTATTAGAAGCTGCCAAGACAAAAATCTTCCATCTATGCTTGTGCTGTTAGACCTGTCTGCGGCCTTCGACACAATGTCTCATCCAAGACTGATAAGGAGACTGGAGGAGATAGGTTTCCAGGACCTGGTGCTACAGGGTTTCAGAAACTACCTGTCTGACCGAACTCAGACCATGTATCTGGGACCTTTTCAGTCATGCACCATGAAAATAAACAAAGGAGTGACTCAGTGCTCCTGTTTGAGCCCCACACTGTTCAACATATATGTCACTCCCCTTGCAAACACCATAAGAGCCCATGGTTTTACACCTATCTCATATGTGGATAATACCCAAATTCAGTTAGCCTTTGATAAAGACCCGTCCAAGACGAGAGAGCATTTCACTGAAGGCGTGAAAGCTATTACAGCCTGGATGGCTGCTAACTCTCTCCAGCTAAATGGGGGTAAAACTGAAATCATGCTTTTCGGTGCAGCTCAATTGTTATGGTCTGCTGAGTGCTGGCCACTTGAATTAGGGTCATCACCTACTCCAAAATCTTCTGTGAAAAATGTGGGTTTAAAACTTGTTCAGAAGTTAACCATGAAGGACCAAGTGACATCCATCACTCGCTCCTGCTTTCATGTTAAGATGCTACTACGAAGAGCCTTTCCAATGCTCCCATTGGCAGTACGCAGGACCCTAGTCCAGGCACTGGTAATTAGCCACCTGGACTATAGAAATGCTATCCTGGCGGCGGTCAACGAGTCCCTCCTGGACAAGCTCCAGGTAGTTCAAAATACAGCGGCTAGTCTAATTCACAATCTACGAGCGAGATATGCCTCGGTCCCTTTATTACGTGCACTACACTGGCTGCCAGTGTGGAACGTATCCACTTCAAAATCCATTGCCTAGTGCACAAAGCGCTTAATGGCAAGGGACCTACCTACTTGAAGGCAAAACGTATCCTCTATCGACCTACAAGGTCTTTGAGATCTACGAATAAGTCTCTTCTTACTATACCACGCATTAAGAAAACATGTTCAGGTGGGCGTGCTTTTTCTTTTCTAGTCCCCCATCTTTGGAACAAACTTCCCCTACACCTACAAGAATGCACTGCCCATTACAATTTTAGGATATTATTAAAAACTGAATTATTTTAAACTTTTAGGCTCTTTCGCCTGCATTTCTGATCGCCACTGCGCCGAGATATCCCTTTGGGGATGGTTCATGCGCGTTACAAATTAATAATAATCAAAATTATATTTTATGAAGCCCAACTAGTAGCATTTAATTAACAGGCCCTGGTCTCAGGCACTGCACTCTACTGGAGACTTACAAATCAATTAAATATCCCAATTGTGGTTAAAACAAATGTAACCATGTTTAGGTGAGCAGTGGTAAAGAGTCTTAAGGCCAACAAAAAGAAGGTCAGACAAATAGGAGGCAAAAGGCAAAACGTTTGGTATTACCCTTCAGAGAGGGACATTGTTCAGCCACAACCGTGCCATTTTACAAAGGGTGTAGAGTTTTTGAATTGCTAAAGGGTTTGGACAGTTGGTGGATGTGGGCACCTTGCACCAGTCCAGACAACCCTCATGGTGATTTAAGAAGTCTTAGACAACCTTAGAAAGCATTCTAAGTGGTAGCTGTGGAGAGCAGCCTTCAGGTTTAGTCCAGAAAGAGTGTAAAGCAGCTTGTTGTACCAGAATGCAATCTTGTAGTATAGATTAAGTGAAAAAGAACCACCCAAAGTAGTTATAAAAATATGTATTTATTATATAACACTCTCTAACACATAGACATATTTCCTACCAGGAGATATGCACACAGTACTTTACCAAAGAAACACAGTAAATAGCACGGAATTCACAGTGGCACGGGGGGGCCAAACCATACACTAAGAAAGTGGTCTAAGAACCACGACTGGAGTCAAGACAGTGTTGAGCGGACGTAGAAGTGCTGGGGACCAAAGGAACCACCCAAGGTAAGTAGATAGGGACGCCACGAAGAGCGTGTGCAGTGTGAGTACCCAACTGCGTGCACCGTACAACTCTATGAGTAAGTCACGGTTGGATTTTTAAAGATTAAGGACCCTTCCCAGTGGACTCCGAAGAAACCCCGTGGAAGACAGAAGGTTGGAGAGCCACCCCACCCATGAATACTCTAGTACCCACGTTACCTACAACAGGGAAGCCGGGTGGTGCATACGTGTGAAGTGGTGTCGGAAAGTGCCGCTGCTGGAATATGAAGGTGGATTCTAGATGAGAAGTACCTGCAAGCAGAGAGGACAGAGTCTATGTCACTCAGGAGTGACCAGGAGACTTGGAAGACAAATGCCCTCCGATTTCTGGTGTTGCAGGATGGATGACGGTTACTTTAACTCTGCAGCTGTGAGGACCAGGTGATGCTGAGGAAGACCAGGATCCATGCATGAGCTGTCCCACGAAGGATGTTGAGTGCTGAGGGATCAGTGTTCGGCGGGAGCACCAACAAGCCTTGGCAAAGGCAAGCCATGCAGGAATCAATGCAATGTCGGGACCAGCAAGGTCCAGGGGACTCACCAAAGGCAGGGGAGTCAGGGCAGGCCCCAAGAAAACAGGGGTGCTCAAGAGAGGCAAAGGTGACCCTCAAGTGGACCCACAGGCCAGAGGCACAGAAGTCGCGAGAGGACCTCAAGCAGCTCACCAAAAGATGCAGGCCTTGATGCACACAATGCGGTGTGGCTGAAGATTCTGGTCACAGTAGATGCTCGAGGTTGGGGTTATTTGGAGCCTGAAGATCTTCTTGGAAAGAAGTCAACAAGCCTTTGCAACTTCAAGTTGATGTGGTACACAGTGGTTCAGTTATTGCAACCCCCACGAGGAATACTGGCATCAGACCTGGTGAGACGGTAAAGCAGGCGTCAGGAGCTGTGGAAAACCACCACCTGTGTTGCAGAGCTGTTCGGAGTTCGGAGGAGCTCAGGATCAGCAGACCAGTTGACTTAGTTGCGGTGCCTGCGAATGCAGGGGAATGACTTCTTCACTCCAAGGGAGATTTCTTCAGGTGTTTTTGATGCTTCACAGGCCTTGGAAGGTTCCTGTATGATGCGCAGGCACAGATGATGCAGCAGGCTGGAAGGGAGACGAAGTCAGGCCCAAACGAAGTCCAGCAGAGTCCAGAGTGCCCAGATGGTTGAAGTGCAGTGGTATCTGATCTGAATCTTATCCCACAACGAATTTAGGGACCTACACCCAGGTAACGCCTTAAGTACCCTAGGGAAATGGTTGGGAACATTCAGGGGACCCTCCCAGGGGAGGGTCTGGACAGGAGGGAGGTTACTCCCATGTCCTTTGTCCAGTTTCGTGCCAGAAAGGGAGTTAACGACTTCCAGAACTGGGACACCAAATGTGTCCCTCATGTAGACTGAGCGGCGCTGGCAAGTGCACCCACCCCATCCCAATAAACTAAATCCTGTCTGGGAGGTGGTCACACCTCTCTGTGACAAAATGCCTATTCTGCCTTCCCCTGCTTGAGCTTGGCTCAGCAGCAGGAGGGCAGAATCGTGTCTCCGGTTGGCAGCAACCATTTTGTGCTGTCTGGGTCAAGAAGGCTGGTACCGGGAACACTGAGAGCCTAACAGAGTGCTCTTCCATTGCTTGGAATCATACCTCCACACCGTTTATCATGTGGGGGTATGATTCCAACATGTTTGGTACTAAACATGATAGGATTCATTACAGCAGTTTTCAAGATGGTTATCGCGTAATTATGCGGTGCCCCGCTATATAGTATATGGCTGCTTCACTGACCACCTGGGAGAATGGACTCCGTAGGTTGCAGGAGGTCCTGCTCCTGCAGGAGCACCCTCTCACTTAGAACCAGGCACCCTGTATTCAGGATTGCAAAGGTCTGCTAGAGGGGTGACTTATAGGTCTTAAGTGCAGTGACCCTAGATATAGGGAACCTATATCATTAGTAAGTGGTGTAAGCACCAACTTACATAGGCTGCAATGGCAGGCCTGTAGTGCCATTTTGAATGGTCTCTTGTGGGTGGCATAATACATGCTTCAGCCTAATGGGAGACCTCTGGGGTACCTGTGCCCTGGGTACCTTAGTACCATATTCTAGGGAACTATTAAATCAAGTATTCCTCAGCCTCCTGCATCTGTGGATTTCTGTGGCTCAAATATTAATCCTCACCGCCTGGACCGCTTCCCTCTTATTACCCAAGAAGCTTTCCTCTCCTTACTTAAGAAGGTTAGTTCAGGATCACCCTCTGATAGTTGTCCTCCCTTTATTCTTCGGGAAGTCTTTCTCTCCTGCCCTGAAACCCCTATGTCTCTTCTCAATAACTCCCTTACCCTGGGCATTGTTCCCAACCTTTTTAAGCATGCCGAAGTGGTACCTATCTTAAAAAAAAACTGCCTCTGACCCCTCCATTCCCAGCAATTTTCGCCCTATATCATTGCTGCCCTTTTTGGGAAAAATCTTGGAAGCTCATGTGGCTGACTGTCTCAGCACCTTTGTTGAGAAGTCACTCTACTTGGACCCTCATCAAGCTGGTTTTAGACCCAAACAATCCAATGAGTCTGTTATTTTGGCAGTCCTTGATGAATTACGAAGGGGGGTTGACCAGAGCTCCATGCAAGCCCTGGTGCTCCTAGACCTCTCGGCTGCCTTCTATACGGTCAACCACCATCTTTTGGTCGACCGGGTCGAGAGTGCCGGGATTCGGGGTACTCCTCTGGATTGGATCTCCTCATTTCTCTGTGACCGCTTTCAAGTGGTCCGTCTCGCCAGCTTCTTGGCCCAGAAAAGGAGATTGACGTGTGGGGTTCCTCAGGGTTCAGCACTCTCTCCCCTTCTTTTTAATTTATATATTCTTCCTTTGATCTTGGCCCTCCAAAAGAGAGAGTTGGTTATATTTAATTATGCTGACGATCTCCAACTAGTATTTAACATCGACTCTTCCCCCTCATCTATAGAAAGCTTCCAGTCCACTATGATATTCATCAGCAACTGGATGAGTGCCAACCATCTTAAGTTAAATCCAGATAAAACCGAGCTGATCCTTACGGGCGGCTCAGGGAATCCCTGGAATTCCAACTTCTAGCCTCATTCTCTGGGATGCCCTCCTTCTCTTGTCAAGTCAGTCAAAAGCTTGGGAATCGTAATTAGCAATGACCTTACGATGAAGGCACAGATTAATACTGTGGTATCTGCTTGTGTTTTTCATCTTCGAAGAATTCGTAAAATAAGCAGATATTTGACCTTTGAGGCCCGGATTCAAGCTGTTCTTGCCCTGGTGATGTCGCGTATTGTATACGCCAACTCTTTGTAGGCCGGCATCCCAGCCTACCAACTACGCCAACTCCAACTGGTGCAGAATCAAGCCGCGAGACTTGTATATGGTCAACCTAAATCTTATCATGTGAAACTGCTGTTGAAAAATTTACACTGGCTTCCCGTGTGTCAACACAGTCCCTTCAAATTAGGCTGCACTGTCTATAAAGCTCTCTCTGACTGCGGCCCGGCTTTTATTGCGTCCAGACTACAACGTTATGCCCCCTCTCGAGCCTTGCGCTCTGCAAACTTGAATCTATTAACTCCTTGTCTGTTTAAGCGTAAAAAACACGGGGGTCTTTGATTCTCGATTCTGGCGCCTGTCCTCTTCCTATGCTCAGTTTAGAACCTCTCTCAAAACCTGGCTGTTTGTCCAGGCCTATAACTGAACTTTCCTCTTCCTTTGGCTTTGCAATTGACCGACTCCGCTCAGCGCCAAGAAACCGTTGGTGAACGTGCGCTGTATAAATATTTTTTTAACATAACAGGGACTTATAAGAGTACTCCAATATCCTATCATACTTTAAGGGAGGAAGCAGAGAGACTGGGGCCCTGATTAGCAGGATCCCAGTCAGACTAGTCCAAAAACAGCTTAGCACTAGGCAAAAAGTGGGGGTAACAATGCGGAAGGATCCTACCTTCCTACAGTGGACCGCTGTTAGACTTGACATCCTTGGTGTGGTATTCCCACACACGTTTTACCTCCACTTCTGTTTGCTGAATTTGTGTCTGTTGGCTTTAGGACTCTGCAAGCTTTACCACTGCTAAGCAGTGCTAAAGTGCTTGTGCTCTTCCCTTCAAACATGGTAACATTTAACATATTTGTAAGTCCCTAGAAAATGGGAATCAGATGTACCCAGTGCCTGTAATTAAATGCTACTAGTGGGCATTAATACCCAGAGGACTGCCCAGCTGCTACAAGAGGTCTTGTCCCCCAAAGGGCTGTCTGCTGCTTGAGCCCTGCCCTGTTCTCTGAGAAAGAAGACTTGACCTGACCTCTTCATCCAAGGCTAACCTGAGTGACTCCAAAGGCCAGTTGGCGGACCTTCTTTTCTGAGCTAGAGGAACAAAACAAGCTCCAGAGGCCTCCCTGTACCTGTCTGTTAGAAATGGGAGCACGCACTTTACCCTGGGACACAGCGGTAAAGTGCGCAGAAACCCCAAAATCACTACACCATGTCATCAATAAAAGCAAAAAAAGTTCAGGGGTGAACCTGCCAGAAGGGCCAAGTCCAACACAACCCCCTTCCAGCCAAAACGCAGGGCAGACCAATCACCACCGTGATGGTCTTCCCTGCTTGGGGCGATAGAACACGGACGCAGGCCCGCACTGCAGGGACACTCTCCGGCTCTATGCCATTCTCACTCAACATGGTTCCATCTGAAAAAAAAAAAAAACGAAAAGAACTCAGGCCCAACTAGGCTACCCCACTGGTACTACCTAGTTGTCCACGGCCAGGACCAGGCCCTAGGCCACCCAGATACCACTGGTCCTTGCCAAACCCAGAGTGGGGGGTAGTAACCCCTGGCATAGAAACCATTCTCCACTCTCCCTCTCAGTGTAGTTCCCAACTACCACTGGTCCTTCAACCTAGGGTCCGCACGCTCAGGCTGACCAGAGGTCACGGGCAAGAATGCCCCACCCTACCTCTACTTCTGGGGTTCTGCACCCTCCCAGGGAAGCACCCACCAGAACACAACTCTCCCACCAGTTCAGGACCTCTCTCCACCAACTGGTCTACCACCTGGGATCAAAGTTCGCCGGCTGCACCGGGGTCAGAGGCGAGGCCGCCCTCCCTCTGCACCCCCTTCCAGAGTTCTGCACCCTCCCAACTGGAGTGGTACCCCTAGAAGGCAACCCGGCCAGGACACTGACTACAGTCGTCCTTACGTCCAGATCCGGAAACACCGGCTACTGGCTCCCCAACCGAGGGACGTACCCTTTGGTCAGATGCCTGGCGGACCAGGACTTCCTAAGGGTGACACATACCTAGCGTGTCGTGTGACAGTCTGCCTGGCGCAGAGCTCACGACCTCCTGTCCCTCTGACAGTGCGTGAAGATGCCCCAGGACAGAAGTGGCGTCACCATGGTCACTCATTGGTGGCCCAGCCCTTCTGGCCGGCCCCTGACCCACTGGCTCCCACTGGGGACTCTTCCCCCTCTCACCCCTCAAAACTGAACCTCTGCACCCTCCACCTAGGAGTGACACTGCTCGACACCAAAACTGATGGAGGCCTGACTACAGACACTCCCAGCTTACCTCAAACAGGAAGAACCACCTCGAAGAACAGTCCAACAGGACAGACTAGGCTCCCTACCTGGTGTTCCCTCATGGAACCAACCAGTCCTGGAGACTGAGGTTGGGGTTGGGAATACAACCCAGGGTCACGCCCTCAACCAGTTCAGGCGTGAGACCACTCAACCTCCTCACAAATAAGGGTACCTAGCTGGGCTACTCTAAACCATCTCCGCCGCAAGGGTTTGTGGAGATACCTGCACCATTCTTCTAGGGTTACTCCCAAAAACAAGCTCAAAAAGACTCAAAATAATTTACACACACCAGGCGTTGGTGCAACTTCGGAAAACAATAACTCTGAGATTTTCTCTGACACAACAGACTGGAGAACCTCTTAACACCATTTAACACTCAGTCTTCCAGTGCAACACAACATTCATCCACACTCACACCCCCCAGACTAGTAAGACAGTTTCTACCGCCCCTGATTTCTCAACCTGACCACCACGTGACACAGGTGCTATTACTCTGGGAGCTGGGAATGGGACATTCACATTCATCCAGCGCATTACACATTCATCTCCAAACCCCTCCCAAGACTGGTAAGACAGTTTCTACCGCCCCTGATTTCTCAACCTGACCACCACGTGACACAGGTACTTGACTCTGGGCGCAGGGCGGGGGACAAATGTACTGGACACTATTACGCTGCCACCACTGGATCCCACCCTCTGGTGAATCCAGAAAACACAATGCACTAAGGGGGATGATCTACCCTCCCGAGCTAGGGACACCTAACTCACAGTGCACAAGAAACACATTTCCAAAGAAATGACAATTAAAAACAAACTTAGAACAATAATCCCTATACCATGTGATTTATCTAAATGCAGAGTTTTGTAGTGCGGCCAGTTGCCGCTGCGGTACAGCGCAAACGCAAGTCCAAATCCCACCGCTGCCACCAATGTTAGAAATGGGATTTCTGGTTGGCTGAGGCTTGCGCCAAAGCCAGGCAGAAACCACCACTCTAGTCAGGGCTGGGGAGTTACACGCCAAAGATAACCCCTGCTCACCCCCTTGGTAGCTTGGCACGAGCAGTCAGGCTTATCTCTGAGGCGATGTGTAAAGCGTTTGCGCGCGCACCCAGCAACAACACCCAAGGCCCACCACAAAGGAAACTCCACACAAGGTATTCTATAAAAATAGCCTTTGTATTATAGCAAAACATATTAGATAACAAATATATACTTTACAAAGTGCCACTGGTACGGGTAGAATTTACAAGGGATATGTACAAGACAGGGCCACCTGGACCACTGTCAGGAATAAGCACTTTTTGGACATAGCACGTTTTGTAGAACTAGTACTTTGTAGGAATTAGCACTTGGTAGGAATAATACTTTGAGAACATAGCACATATAATCACTGTAGCATCAATTAGAAGACGTAGCGCACAATCAGTAACCACTGGTAACAGGTAAGTACCACCTACGCAACCCTAACCACCTTAGGAGAATCTCACGCAGGGAACCAGTACCACTATGCTAGGTAACACAACCTCCTAGGGATAAAAATACATCTAGAGGGGTACACAAAGCATGGTATAAATCATATTAGGAAGGCATCAAGCAGCACAGCAATGCACCGGCGCAAAAGCGCCTAAGTAACAATGATCAGGAAAAGTTCCTTCTTTAGGAAATAGTCCTTTAGCAACCAATTTAGATATTCTTCTGAAACACAGTTCTTTGGCAACAATGTGACCCCCACGGGAGTCACACGACGTCGAGTCTACGATATTCCCAAGGTTCGGCGTCGACCGCGAGGAGCGCTACGTCGAGCCTGGAGTTACAACAGACCCCATAAACACAGTACCTTTGGAAAATGAAGAAACGATGGTCCACGGCGTCGAGAGGTCGGCGTCGAGGTCGGCATCGATCGTGCCTCGGAGTCGGGTCGATCTGCAGCGGCGTCGAGAGATGTCGGGCCGGAGCAGCGCTCACGGTGTCGAGAAAGGCGTCGAGTCAATGCGATCAGCAGCGGCGTCGAGACGGGGTCGCTTGGAGCCGGGGCCGATACCCACTGCTCACTGGCGTCGATACCGGCGTCAAGACGGGGCACTTGGAGCCGGGGCCGATACCCACTGCTCACTGGCGTTGCTGCTGGCGTCGATCGGGCCCGGCGGCCGGCGTCGAAGGCTCAGGACACTGGGGCCGTTACCCACGATGTCGAGCTGGATTCGGCGGCGTCCGGCGACGTCGAGACTGCAGATTTTCCCTTGGGTACTGGAGACAACACTTTCCAGCAACCAGCAATTCAGTAGAGGGTGAAGTCCTTTGGCCCTGTGACTTCAACAGGAGGCTGGCACTCTTCCAGCCCTTGGAGATTTTCTTAGCAAGATTGAGAGTACACACACAGTTCCTCTCTCCTGGTCCCTAGGCAAAAATAAAGAAGCAGCTTTGAGGTTCTTCCACAGCAAAACAGCACTCTGGCAGAAAGGGGAGGCAAGTCCTTAGATCAGCAGGCTTCTTGTCCTTGGTACAGGTTTCTTTGTCAGAAGGGATCTCAAGAAAAGCAAAAGGTCCTAAAAGTCCTGGAGGTATCAGAGGGGCAAAACAGCCCCCAGCAAAGGCAGAAGGGTCCCAAGAGGTCCTGGGCATAAAGACATGGAGCAGAAAAAAAACTCCCAGCAAAGAAAAGTCCTCCAGGCAAACAGGGGCAGGGCAGGGCCCAGGGAGGCAAGCCTTCCCCTGAGCCCCAGCAGCAGCACGCTCCTGGTAGATTCAAGTCCAGAACAAGAAGACAAACAAGAACATTTTCATGGGGTCACAGCCCCTCTTTTATACACCGAATCCCTTTGTCTCAAGGGTGCAGGGAAGGGGCGAACCAGATCCAACTGGTTCCTGAGCACTTTGTTTTGCTCAGCCCCTCTCCCTATTCAGAGGACAGGCCAGGGTCATCAGTCGCACCACAGGGGGCGGAGCCATCATTGTGTGGGGAAAACCCAGCCCTATTCAGGACCCAGGTGTACTCCTCCCACCCATCTAGCTGCTGATCTCCCCATTCACCACTGGGTGACTCATCCTGACTCTGGGGAATCCCTAGCCCGTCACATGACCTCAACCAGCCAATCACGCGACAAGGCACACATTTTACACTGCACACCGAAGTGCCCACTTCTAGAAGTGGCACTTCCACACTAGGTACATGCACGCCGCACACATCATCGCGCAGCATTCAATCCCACGAGTCCGCACATACCAAACTCGGGCCTGCACACCCCACGCATCAGGAACTACCAGGACACATACATTCCCCCATGCATTCCTATGGGAGGGCAGGCCAACCTCAACACACGCACGCACTTTACCCTGGGACACAGCGGTAAAGTGCGCAGAAACCCCAAAATCACTACACCATGTCATCAATAAAAGCAAAAAAAGTTCAGGGGTGAACCTGCCAGAAGGGCCAAGTCCAACACTGTCCAGCTAACCTGACGCAACGAGACTTGCCTTGCCCTGCAACTGGAACTGCCTGAGCCCGGCTGGCCTCTGCTTGACTGAGTCCCTGATCCTCAAGAGGTGCCTCCCCAGGTTCTGAACCCTTAACTGGCATCAGAGTGCACTCCCCTGCAAGAAAAGGAGAAAGCCAGACGTTTTGAGCTCTTCGAGACTGTGAATGGGCCAGTTCGCGCTGAGACTCTGCTTCCTATGATGACCAGCAACGGAAAGCTCTGGCGAACCCGAATCTTCACACTATAGTGACTGTCAGTGACGACTGGTAATGCACTACGCGCTACACCAATTTCAGCCTGTGGTGGCCGCAAACGTGTATCTCCACCAACGACCATCTGCAGTGCCCGACTGGATCTTCGCACTACAGAGACGGCCATCAGCGACACCAGGCCTGCTCTTTGGCTACAGAAACGACTATCTGCAACTCTCTCCCTGCTCCACCCAAACCTCTTTAGTGGATCTAACTTGGTCCCTTCATCGGCCCACACTCCACTGTGTTCCACCTGAAGTTGTGACTCTCTTCCGGTGTAGCACAACCAGATGACCGCAAGTGTCACTTTAGGCTGTTAGGCGCTATAGCTACTTAAAACATTAAAATTGAATATCTCCAGTTCTGCTGACTGGATTTTTGTCTTTCTGGTAACATTTTATTTATTAACATTTTCTTTATTTTTCTAATTTGGGATGGGATTTTTCTGGTATTGTATTTTCACTTTATTACTGTTTGTGCGCTGCATAAATACTTTCACTTTGTCGCTTTATTAAACTGACTGCTTTGTGCCTATTGACCAGAGGGTTAGACATAGGTTAATTTAGTGACTTTTGTGGTTCACCCCGACAAGGATTGTGCTTGCTCCGTGAGAGGGGCTTCCACCCCCCTCAACCAATAATCCAACTTCTTACAACCACAATATCCTCAGTGGCTAGTAGAAAGACACTGATTAATTGATGAGCTGATTTGGACTAGTTAAAGGTTCAGTGGAAGCTTAGTCAGGATGCCTTGGAAGGAGATGTTTTCTATCAGACTGCCTGCACGCACATAGAGGACAAGTACAAAAAGAACAATTGATGGACAGAATGCAGAACAATGTCATACATTCACCCCAGTACAGAGATCTGGGCCATCATTTCTTTGCTCACCATGCCATTTAAGTTTGGACCCAGCCATATGCAAATCAGTCTTGACCCTGCGCCCAATGGGAACAGTCAAGCCCGAACTGCCAGGCCAGGTCCTCCCTGGACTTGAAACAAGCAACTTAGGACCCGTTTTGGGCTTTCAGCCCTCATCAGCCAGGATAGCTTGACTCCAGTGGCATGGAGAGCACGGGACCCACGTCTGGGCATACCCGTCCCACTCGGGGTGCCAAATACAAAAAGGACAATTGATGGACAGCATGCAGAACAATGTCATGCATTCACCCCAGTACAGAGACCTGGGCCTAAATCCATCGTTTTTGTGCTCACCATGCCATTCCAGTTTGGACACAGCCATATGCAAATCAGTCTTGACCCTGCACCCAATGGGAACAGCCCAGCCCGAACTGCCAGGCCAGGTCCTCCCTGGACTGGAAACCAGCATCCTAGGACCGAACGATGGATTTAACCCAGATCTCTTGACTACGTGTGAATGTATGATTTATTCAGCATTCCGTCCATCATTTGTTTGCATAGCATACAGGACAAGTAGGCATGAAATATGCGACCTGGAGCACCATGAGATGCCTTAATACTCAGGACATGGTGAGGGAACCCAGCCAGCATACGCCCTGGAGCTCTGGGTCTGGAAAGATTGCTGGAAAAGGATAGGATCTGGGGACTGGAAGCTGGGCAAAGACAGTCAAGCAGCTGGTTAAGCTGGTTAGGTACAGTCGAAGGTGTTATGTACTGTAACTATAGAATGTTGGTATCCTGGTGACTTTTGCCATGTTCCAGTGCAATCTGTGACTCGAGCTAGTGGATGGGAAGTTGGGAACCTTAGAGCATAGGGGTGGAGCACAGTTGCGGAGGAACTGCTGGAGCCCCCAGGGTCTGTATACATCTGCCAATAAAGAAGTTCCACTTCAGCCTGTGCCTCCTGTCGTTACCATGTGAGAGAGTCTTAGCCCATTCCGTGAGAACAATTACACGTAATGGTGTCATGCAGTGACAAGAATGGAAAAATTAGATGTGCACCCAAATGGCAAAAAAACTTGCACACTAGCAAGGTATGCATTGGTCATGGAACCCTTACATGGGCTGGTCTTTGCTTTCAGTTGCCTTTTGGCTAGGCCAAAGCTATGCAAATACAACATACATATATCCCTACATATGTACATACTATATCAACGACAAGAAAGAAAATGTATTCTAATCCTAATAAAGTACAAACAGATGACCATCATTGTAATGCAAAATGTAAAATAAAAAGTAATCTGTTCTTTTGAAGTGCGAAAAGAGGGAGTCATTCATCTATTCAAATAGTCATGTATTACTCCTTCAGTAATAGATGCACCCATTCAACAATCAGTCTGTTTATGCATCTAGTCACCCATCCATCTATTCATACAGGAACACTCATCCACTAATCTATCCATGCACTAAATAGCTAATACACCCATGCACCCACTTGTATATTCTCATCTCTATGCCCTTGATCACTACCTGTTCATATATTCAAGCCCCAAGTCATTCATCCCTTCCATTCATCAAATGATTGGCTCATTCTCACATTCAGTCACACACAGACACACAATATATATATATATATATATATATATATATATATATATATATATATATATATATATATATATATATATTATCTACTGGCGGTCGCCAGTAGATAGTTATAGTTAGGACCGTGTTTCCATAGGAAATCCGCAACATTCTATTTGGAATAACTTTGGCGCCGGTTGACGAATCCTCGCGAAATTTTCAAAATAGGTGGGGCGCTCCGCTCCGCTCCTACCCTGAAAGTCTCGGGGGGATTCGTCAAGCGGGGGCTGAGAAAAAAGGGGGTCCCAAAACACGTTTTCCCCATGCAATTTTCCATGGGGACCTTTAGTCCAAGGTACAGCCCGAACGGCTGAACAGAATTACTTGAAATTTTGAAGAGAGGTAGTCCTCAGGTCAGGGAAGTGCCTTTTGCAGGTCTGGTGTCAATCTGTTCAGTAGTTCCCGAGAAAATCAAAAGTAAAATCATATATATATGTGGGCGGAGCCTAACCACACATCTCATCCTGAGATCTGATTGGCTGTCAGCACTTCATCCAAGAAGTGTTGGCAGCCATCTTGGGACCAATATACATGATAGCACCTCATTAAAAAGCATTGCAGTTAATAGAAGGTTTTAAGACTTTAGTTACATTATAAATCATTTGTTGATGGTACCATACTAATTTTAGGAATTGTGGTATGTTCTAAGGTGATTTCTATTATAATGATGAAGTACACATAGTCTCTTAATGTGTTTATTCTTAACACCCACCAAATACACAGCGATGACAGCAGGCTATGGCTCCAACTGTCCCTTCAGTCCCTTGTACACTCTCCACCCATGTCATCACATTCCGAGACAGAACTATCCCTTAAAGGAGAAGCTACAACAATTTCACCATGTGAAAAAGCCTTCTGCTGGGATATCATGATTGAGAAAAAAATATTTTCTCATGCTTTTCCCACAGAGGTTTGGAAGGTGATCTATAAGCTAAACTGAGAGCTTATTTTCTGTAAATTCACATTATCTTTCTCAGTCATGTGAGAATGAAGTCTGACATTCTCAGTAAAACATGTACATCCAACAAGGGCAGAGACTGTCAGTTGATTCCTTTGTGTTCTACTGCAGCTTCCCAGAGTGTTCCAAAGAACAACTAGAGCGCTAACAGTCCTACTTATGATAAACATATGGCACACCTGAAGCCATCTTGCTTGTATTAAAGTGGTAACTCTTAAAACATTTAATTTAAAAAGGAACAAAATGAGGGGGTTCATTTTTCCATAAAAAGTATGATTAGTGCTGCAGAAAGAAAAATTAGGGCACATTTTGAGTGACTTCTCAAATCCTCTTCTATTTCATTAAAAAGTTCTGACATGCAGACTGAAACAAGCACTTTCAATACCAGCAGCAGTTTTCCCTGGTGAGCAGTAGCTTTACTACAGTGATCTAATGAGCAAAAAGAGTGCTAACATTCTGAATTTATGGCAAATGTGTGACACATCTGAATGCCTTCTTGATGGAATCAAAGTAAAAAACTGAAAGTATGTCCTACTCAGGAGACTGCAATAAATGAGGAAATTAGGAAACTTCATAACAAATAAGTCTCCCAAGATGGCCACCAGAGACAAAAGAGCCCAAATGTAGCCCAAATATCACCCAGATGTAGCCCAAGTATAGCCCAATGACAGAATTCCCCAGAGTGTTCTTAAAAACAACTAGAGCGCTTACTGTCTTCATTATGACACAAGTATGGCACACCTGAAGCCATCTTGATTGGAATAAACTGGTGACACTTAAAACATTTAATTTAAAAAGGAACACAATGAGGGGGTTCATTTTGCCATAGTAATTATGATTAATGCTGAAGAAAGAAAATGAGGGCACATTTTGAGTGACTTCTCAAATCCTCTTCTATTTCATTAAAAAATTCTGACATGCAGACTGAAACATGCACTTTTAATACCAGGAGCAGACTTCCATGGTGAACAGTAGTTTTACTACAGTGATCTAATGAGCAACTAGAGTGCTAAAATTCAGAATTTATGGCAAATTTGTGACATATCTGAATACTTTCATGATGGAATCAAAGTAAAAAACTGAAAGCATTTCCTACTGAGGAGACTGCAGTACATGAGGAAATTAGGAAACTTCATAACAAATAAATCTCCCAAGATGGCCACCGGAGACAAAAGAGCCCAAATGTAGCCCAAAATCACCCAGATGTAGCCCAAATATAGCCCAATGACAGAAGTGTGCAAAACACTTATTATTTTGTGTTTTGCAGTGTTATATAGTGCAGACTTGTCAGGTATTGGAGTGCTTTACATGAGCTTTGGTTACATCACACAAGAACAAATTCATTTTGGTTGTAGACATGGGGAGACTAAGTGACTTGACCAGAATCACAGAATGTCGAGCTGAAGCAGAAACTCCAACCTGGTTCCCCAGTTGCAAAGTCTGCAGTTCTGGAAGTAACACCACATCCTCTCCCCTAAGTGCAACATTTAATCAAGTGGTCAACTGGATAAAAAAACATAAAGATAACAAATAATTTAAAAGTGCTTTGTCGCTATTTGAATACTCAGAAAATATGTCCTTATTTTAGTCTTTTAGAGCACTAACCATAATTTTGATGCCAATAAGACCCTCTCATATATGTAATTTCTAAAGGAAATGCTCTAGGTATTACAGTTTTGATTACATCAAGATGACGTCAGGCGTTCCACACTTTTGTACTAAATATAGAATGTTAGCAATCTAGTTGTTCATTAGGATACTGTTGAGAGGCAGAGGCCAGGGGCACGGGCTCTGAAAATTGAAGGCAGGTAGGAGGGTGCAAAGGCAACACTTTAATCACACTGAGCAGGCAGGAAGGGCCGTGGCAGCACAACAGACTATGGAGGGCAGTGGAAAGGGGGGCAGGGACAACAAACCAACAATACAGGACTTGCAAGAGAGGCTGTGGCAATGTAATAGACCATTGTGGGCAGAAGGAAGAGGCAATGTTAGTACAACCGTACATGCCAACAGACCCGATTCAGCCAGGAAACGTCCAATGTTGTTAAGCTCAAATGGGATTTATTTGATCTTTCTCCTGTCTACAATCTCCTCTTTTTCAATGTAACTCAAAGGGGAAAATCAATACCCCAGTTTTTTTTCAAAATCTCCCTCTTACCAAGTTCAAAATGTTCGCAAGTATGGTACATTGGATCATGGTAGGAAATGGGGTAGGGACATGGACTTGGATAACAGAGGACAGGAGGGACATGGAGAGATGCACCAAACTGACCCTGCAGGGCAGGCATCAGGGTTTGCAGCAGCACAATACACCACACAGGGCATGCGGGGCGGGAGTGCAGCACAACAATCCATAGAAAGCAAGAGGGAGGGGACAGGACCATGCACATGGACAACAGAGAACAGAGGGGCAAGAGGCAATGGTAGCTAGCTGACCATAATGGACAGACAGGAGAGAAAGCTGCAGCATAACAGACCATAAAGGGCAGGAGGGACAGATCAGGGGCATTACAATGGAACAGACAAGCCAGGAGGGAGGGAGTAGGGGTCTGCACATGTAAACAGAGGGCTGGGGGCAAGGGGGCAGGGCAGGAGCAGCAAGATAGCCATGGAGGTCAGGCAGGATGGGCACTAGAAGCAAGACACACCATGAAGAGCAACACTGAGTCTGTGATGGCATACACACAGACCAAGGAGGGAAGGTGGGAGGGGGTCAGGGGCAGCTAACTGACCACACAGGGAAGGTGGGAGGGGCCATGGCAGCACAGAAGACCATGCATGGCAAGTGGGAGGGTTAGTGGCAGCACAATGGCTATGATGGGCAAGAAGGAGGGTGCAGGGGCATGCACAAAGGACGATGGAGGATAGAAGTGAGGGTCAGGACCTGTGCACAGACAAGAAAGTTCAGGGGAAGGGGCCTCACAACAGACCGCACGGGGCAGGCAGGAGGAGCAGTTGCAGCACAACAGACCAGGGAGGGCAGAAGGGTGTGGCAGTACAATGGACCATGTAGGACAGGAGGAAGAGGATAGGGGCATGGCATGTGGACAGGCAGGGTGGAGTTGGCAGGGACAGGTTACAGTCATCTGACAATGCTAGGCAGGTGGGAGGGGAGTGGCAGCTCAACAGAACACTCAGAGTAGATAGGAGTGGCAGGTCCATGGAACATGGTGGGCAAAAAGGATGGAGCAGGGGCATGTACAAAGACATCGGAGGGCAGGGGGAAGGAGAATAGGGGCAGCACGCTAAGCACAGAGTTTAAGCAGGAGGTCAATGATGGGGCATAGAATTGGGCAATGAAGGGCAGGAGGAGTGGACTGGTACATCATACTAAATTGAGGGCAGTGGCAGCACATCAGACCATGCATGGCAGGAGGGAGGAGGCTAGTCCATGGATTCACACAACAGAGGATAGGGAGGAGGGGGATGGGGCAGCAAGCTAACTGTTCAGAGAAGGCGGGTATTAGGAACTTTATTATTTTTAAAACGTGTGTCTGTGCGAACTACTTAAAATATGAACAAGTATGCAGCATAATCTCACTTTTATTCAGGAAGAAGAGGACGTTTGTGACTGTGACTCCGGGCTCACTTGGCAGAAACACCCCCTGACCCTCCACCCCCTATCACAAGATGTAATGCCCGTGAAAAGGGTAGGTGGACGCAGTGTTATATAGAACATAGTCCTGAGAGCACGATTGAAAATGAAAACTAGATATAGTGTATGGTATAAACTATTCACCAAAAAGTGTGATATAAGATGAACCGGGCGTGAAATATAATATGCAATACATTGTGCGCAATTACAGATTCATTGGAGAGCGCGAGATAGCACAGGCACTAGCGCGTGCTATGCGATATGCGCCTTGGAGTGTAATATGCACAGGGCAGTGTTTTGTAACGTAACTAGTCTCTAAAGTTGTAATATAAAATATGTGCTGGGGAGTGTAATGTTGCATATGCACTGTGACAAAGATATGGATCCCAGATTGTAATATGTATGGCATAGCACTGTGCGTTATAACATAGGCATCGAGGAAGGCACGTTAGATGGGGCAATATAACCCGTGCGAAGACAAGTGTGGCATGACATATTCACGGGGTGGTGTTACAGTGCACATGGGCTAGAGAGTGTCATAGCATACGCACTAGCTAGTGGAATACAACACAGAGGTGTGTGGCACTCAGCAGGCAATGGTGG
Source organism: Triturus cristatus (assembly GCF_964204655.1). Classification (NCBI taxonomy): domain Eukaryota; kingdom Metazoa; phylum Chordata; class Amphibia; order Caudata; family Salamandridae; genus Triturus; species Triturus cristatus. The sequence goes on from NC_140579.1 coordinate 258,475,121, forward strand.
GTGTAACACAGCATTGGGCTCTGCCAGGAGCGCGCTGTGACTCTCAAGTGATGTTCGTCCCCTTTCCAGAGAGTAAAATAAAAAGTATTACACATCCGGCAGTGGATGTGTGTTTTATTAACCGTGAGGGGGGTTTCTTGCCCGTCAATAGCTACCCATGTTTGTATAAATAAACGACAAGGGTGTCTACCGGGATTAGGCACGGTAGGGCATCAGACATGTCAGAGCTTCACTAGTGGTGTAAATACATTCCACGTGGATTCATTGTATGCATAGTCGCCTTTTAATGAATATCACGCAAATCGTCATGGTGATAGGTACGTACGGTTTGTCCAGCATGTCTTAGGTGTGTCTATAAATATATATTTTTTAAAAATAATAAAAAACAGTGGCTGGCCCTGGGGATTGGGGTCAAAAAAATATAATTAGGAGACAGGCCTTGGGGGATGGGGTCATCAGGGCCAATAAATTAGAATAAGAAGGGGAACCACACAGCCCCCCTTCTTAAAAAATTAAAATAAATAAAAGACTGGCATTGTGCCGGAGGCCACGCCCCCTCCTTGCAGCACTCTGCAAACGCACCCCCTGGCGAATTGTAAGTTGGGGAATTAATTCCTCTTCAATACTGAGGGTCCCTGAGGGCCAACTAGCCCAACAGGCATCTCCAGTATGCGCCAGGGAGCTGCGCTGCAGACAGGTGTTCTGAGGCCAAGCCCCTTTTTACACCTCTCTGCAACGCAGCTCTGTGGCGCTTACTGAAGGTACCTAGTGGTCTAGTTTGACCCTAGGGACCCTTAGGATTCAAGGGGACTTAATCTCTCAACTTAGAACAGCCACAGGGCGCGTTTACACAGTGATGAAGGGAGGGGACGGGGCCTGAGGTGACGTGTGCAAACACGCACTATGGCATGTTTTAAATTGGGGATATAATTTCCCTTCAATACTGAGGGCCCCTGGGGGCTAACTAGCCCACCAAGTGCTTCCAGTAAGCGCCACTGAGCTGCATTGCAGAGAGGTGGTCCAGGCCGTGCCACTTTTTACACCTCTCTGCAACGCAGCTCTGTGGCACTTACTGGAGGTACCTAGTGGGCTAGTTGGACCCTAGGGACCCTCAGGATTCAAATGAACTTAATCTCCCAACTAAAAACGGACACAGGGCGTGTTTACACAGTGGTGAAGGGAGGGGACGGGGCCTGAGTTAACGTGTGCAAAAACGCCCTGTGGCCTGTTTTAAGAGGTAGTTTTAATCCCCCTGCCCTATTATATAACTAGGGGCTTACAGAGGAGGTCATGCTAATCACAGGGGGACCCCAACGCATAATGTTCCCTAGTGTATGTAGGTGTTTTCACTGTATTCTAAGTGTCTTTTAACATAGCACTGGCTCTAGGACTGGTTAGTCAGACTCAGTTACCACCAGTATCTGTCTGAAAAAGTTGAGGGTACAGGATGATTCTGCAACAAGGCTTCTTTCTGCTCTTCTTTTTGTTCTTTCTGCACATTATCCTTCTTCCTGCACTTTTCTTCGTCTTTGAGGACCTCTGTTGCTTCTTTCTGCACTTCTTTTTTTTCTTTCTGTGCATTTTTTCTTCTTTCTTCACATGTCCTATCTCTGTAGGCATAGGTAGAAATTAGCATTTAAAAAACCTTTGAAATTCACAGAAAAAAACATAGGTTTCAGGCACGTTATAGTTAGGAATTAGCATTTAAAAAACCTCAGAAATTCACTGGGAAAAACCATAGGTTTCAGGGGTGTTATAGTTAGCTGGACTTTTCACTTGTACAAAACCATTGAAATTCCCCCGTTATAGTTAGTTCAGCTAACTATAACTCGCGCGCCCGCAATGCACTGCTGATGACGTCACATATTACATCACTCATGACATGGTCAGTGACATCACTCATGACATCACTGATGACATCTCAAATGACATCACTGATGACATCACTGATGACATCATCCTTGTGATAGAGTGGCAGACCTCCTCTCACCCTAATATAACCTTTGATACACACATTAAAAAATAGAGACTAAAATTTTCAAAACAATGGACATACCAATACCAGATACAACAACCTCTTTAGTAATTCTAAGATCCACATACACATCCACTCATTCACCAACAGTCCTATACAGTCACTCATACATGTACTCACTCATCATATGTACTCATACACCTATACATCCTGTTACACAATGCCACTCATCCATAGAGTTACTCACACACATAGTCACTCATGCTAATAAAGAATCAAAGATACATTTACTTGCATATACAGTTATACACACACCACCACACTTACTTCTACGGAAACTTACACATACTTAGTCTTTTAAACAATCACTTATAGAAACACATACTTATTCATACAGGAACTCTTTCAATCTCTCACTCTCTCATATACTCACTTATATACACCAATAGTCACTAACACACCCATACACACACTCATCCACCCATACAGTCCTGCACACATGCTGTCTTCAACACATACAAACAGTGAGTCACTCATTCATGCACCTATGCACTACGTAATACCCCCCACCGAACCATGCAGACACTCAGACTGATACTCAAAAAAACAACTAATAACCTATATAGACACCCATGTAGCTACTCACCAACCCATGCAGCCACTTATACACAAAGTGAGAGACTGATACAGATATTTACATATTTAAACATTACTCACTAAGCCATGTATTCACTATGATACACTTAATCAGTCAGTTACACAATCAATTTTTCAAAAACAAATCATCCATTTAGACACTTATATACCCATTTATTCTTCCATCGACCTTGAGATATACATATATAAAACATATTTAATTTTCAGAAAAACACACATTCACTGGATGATGTCATCAGTGATGTCATTTGAGATGTCACCAGTGATGTCATGAGTGATGTCACTGACCATGTCATGAGTGATGTAATATGTGACGTCATCAGCAGTGCATTGCGGGCGCGCGAGTTATAGTTAGCTGAACTAACTATAACGGGGGAATTTCAATGGTTTTGTACAAGTGAAAAGTCCAGCTAACTATAACACCCCTGAAACCTATGGTTTTTTTCAGTGAATTTCAGAGGTTTTTTAAATGCTAATTCCTAACTATAACGTGCCTGAAACCTATGTTTTTTTCTGTGAATATATATATATATATTACCTACTGGCGGTCGCCAGTAGGTAGTTATAGTTAGGACCCCTTTTCCATAGGAAAACCTCAACATTCTATTTTGAATAACTTTGGCGCCGGTCGATGAATCCTCGCGAATTTCTCAAAATAGGTGGGGCGCTACGCTCCGCTCCTACCCTGAAAGTCTCGGGGGGATCCGTCAAGCGGGGGCTGAGATAAAAGGGGGGTCCCAAAACGCGTTTTCCCCATGCATTTTTCCATAGGACCTTTAGAACGAGCTACAGCCCGAACGGCTGAACAGAATTACTCGAAATTTGGCAGAGAGGTAGTCCCTAGGTCAAGAAAGTGCCTTTTGTAGGTTTGGTGTAAATCTGTTCAGTAGATTCTGAGAAAATAGCCTTTAAATCAATATATATATCTGAGCCCGCTTACGGTACGCTTACCGTACGCTTACCGTAAGCGTACGGTGGCGTGCGCGAGCGCGATTCTGATTGGCTCTTAGATCTTAGTAAACATTCGAATCGGCCGAAACCAGGAAGCGGCGGCCGCCATTTTGTGTATTTCACTCAGAAAAAAAAGAGTGAAAACAAGAAAAGGGGGCAATGAGGAGAGTTACAGACCCCCTTACATTTGTGAGGGGGTCAAAGAAGGACTGTAAAGTACAAAGAAAACATTTATTGATTTTAAAAAAAATCACGGGGTACGCGTACGGTAAGCTTACGGTAAGCGTACGGTAGAAAAAAAAAAAAAAAAAAATGAAAATCAGATTTAAGTGTTTAGATATTAGGGGGCTCTAAAAAGAGCCGTTGTGTTTATGAAATGATTTTTTAGTGGTACCTACAAGTAAGTACCGATGCAGAGTCTAAGGTTCAAGAGGAAGACTCTGTTCCCTTCATCATTGAAGTGCACACCATCTCCTCTATAAATGTCTTGCATGTCATAACGCAAGTTGTTGTGGTAAATGGCACCCATACCATAGTCACGGAGGAAAGCAGAAACAGATTTGTTGACGTGCTTTCTTGCTTTGTCATCGCACCGCGTGCCCACCGTGCGTGCACGGCACTAACTGCGTAAAGTGGGCGCGCGGTGCGCGAAGCGCACCGCGTGCTCACTGTGCGAGCACGGTGCGCGAAGCGCACCGTGCGCGCACGGAACGAACTGCGTTAAGTGGGCACGCACGCCACGAATGGCGTAAAGTAACTTAGCATTTAAAAAACCGTACAAATTCACTGAAAAAACCATAGGTTTCACACACGTTATAGTTAGGAATTAGCATTTAAAAAACCTTGCAAATTCACTGAAAAAACCATAGGTTTCACACATGTTATAGTTAGCGGAAATTTTACTGATAAAAAACCAATGAAATTCCCCCGTTATAGTTAGTGCAGGCAACTATAACTCACGCGACCGCAATCTTCTGCTGATGACATATGTGTCTTTATGAAAAAAAAATATTTGTAATATATGTATAGCTAAAAATGTATGGAAGAAGACATGGGCAAATAAGTGTCTAAATACAGTATTAGCATCAGCAGAGGATTGCGGTCGCGTGAGTTATAGTTGCCTGCACTAACTATAACGGGGGAATTTCATTGGTTTTTTATCAGTAAAATTTCCGCTAACTATAACATGTGTGAAACCTATGGTTTTTTCAGTGAATATATATATATATATATATATATATATATATATATATATATATATATATATATATATATATATATATATATATAAGTGCTTTCACTTAGTAAAAAAAGTCAAACCTCTAAGTGGGAATAGGTGTTTTACTGTGCACCCTGTCTTTTTAAGTAGTAAATATAGCTTAAAAAAGTATTTTGGCTGTGCCTCAATTCCCTCTTGCTCCATACCTTTATAGTTCTGGCTTGACAGCGCTGCTGTCGCCAGACGAGATGTGTTCAAAAAAGAGTCTTCAGAAGTACTGCGGAGAGGGACTATGCCACCGTCCTGATTTTGGTTTACCGGAGTTCTTGTTTAGATTTGTCCAATGCTTTGTGCTTCCACAGAAAGAGTGCTTAACTTCTTCACATCTATATTAATCTGTTAATCAACCTGCCTGAGACAGGCTACTGTGTCACAGAGGAACTTAGTGTTTAAGGTCATACACATGCCACTTCTATATGTCTCATTTTTGGTGACCTCTGGGAACAGCACAGATGTAAGTGGGCAGTCAGGAGGGATCTGTTATTGTATTACACTCCCAGTCCCTCCCTCGTTCCCTTTTCAGCATCAACTAGACCAGGCTTTATTGTGATAAACTTTTATGCACAACATGCAGGCAAACAGTATTTGCGAACGCCTGATGTTACATTTGTTGGTACTTTAAAGCCTGAAATATTGGCATTGTCAAAGTATTTTACTTTGTCAATTACATAAAATGAGATACGTTAGGATACAAAACTAAGGGGCATATCTACAAGGCGGTGATATAAAATTATCGCTGCTTTTGCGGCCATTTTCGGCCGAAAAGCGGCGATAATTTTATCGCTATATCAGGTAGGTCACGCTATCGCGTGAAATCTTGCCTTAGCGCCTGAATTCCTAACGCCCATCTTTGCATCTCTAATGAGATGGAAAGTGGGCGTTCCTCCACAGGATAACGGGGGAAATGTCGCTAAGCGACATTTCTCCTATTATCAAGCCTCACGCAAAGCAGCATAGCGACAAGAAAAGTAGCGCTAACCTCTGTTATCGCTACTTTCCTTACGCCTGCTTTGAAACTGACTTAGCCATGATATCCTATGTAAGGTGGATATCATGGCTAAGTATGTAAGGCCCTATTAGCAAGCTATCGCCAAACTTTGTAGGATTATCGCTGGATTTCCAGTGATAATCTCACGTTTGGCAGTTAGCGCTAGGATTTTTATCGTTTTTGAGATAAGCGTTGCTAATAGCACGCTATCTCAGTGATAAAAATCCATGCTAGCCGGCGATAATTATCCTAGCGCTAAGTGTGCTTAGCAATAATTATCGCCGATTGTTGCTTATATGCCCTTAAATTGTGTTGTGCTGTTTTCTATACCTAGAAACCGGTCCCAGGATGCTTGTTTCGGGTCCAGGGAAGACATGGATTGGCAGTTCGGGCTGGACTGTTCCCATGAGGCACAAGGTCAGACTGATTTGCAAATGGCCATGTCTGAACTGGGGTGGTGGAGTGAGCTAAAGAATGATGATGGATTAAACCCAGATCAGTTGACTGGGGGTGAGTGTTTGATTTGCTCAAGCGCTCTGTCCATCATCCCCTTTGGTATCGCTTTGTTCACCCTAAGTTGGCAGGGTATGCCCAGACGTGGGTCTCTTGCTCACTTTGCCAATGGATTCAAGCTAGCCTGGCTGATGAGGGTTATGAATCTGACACCGGTCCCAGGATGCTTGTTTCCGGTCCAGGGAAGACATGGCTTGGCAGTTCGGGCTGGACTGTTCCCATGAGGCACAGGGTCATACTGATTTGCATATGGCCATGTCTGAACTGGGGTGGTGGAGTGAGCTAAAGAATGATGATGGATTAAACCCAGATCGGTTGACTGGGGGTGAGTGCTTGATTTACTCAAGCACTCCGTCCATCATCCCCTTTGGTATCGCTTTTTTCACCCTAAGTTGGCAGGGTATGCCCAGACATGGGTCCCTTGCTCACTTTGCCACTGGATTCAAGGTAGCCTGGCTAATGAGGGTTATGAACCCGAAACCGGTCCCAGGATGCTTGTTTCCGGTCCAGGGAAGACATGGTTAGGCAGTTCAGGGCTGGACTGTTCCCATGAGGTACAGGGTCAGACTGATTTGCATATGGCCATGTCTGAACTGGGGTGGTGGAGTGAGCTAAAGAATGATGATGGATTAAACCCAGATCAGTTGACTGGGGATGAGTGTTTGATTTGCTCAAGCGCTCCGTCCATCATCTCCTTTGGTATCACTTTGTTCAACCTAAGTTGGTAGGTAATGCCCAGACGTGGGTCCCTTGCTCACTTTGCCACTGGATTCAAGGTAGCCTGGCTGATGAGGGTAATGAACCCAAAACTGGTCCCAGGATGCTTGTTTCCGGTCCAGGGAAGACATGACTTGGCAGTTCGGGCTGGACTGTTCCCATGAGGCACAGGGTCAGACTGATTTGCACATGGCCATGTCTGAACTGGGGTGGTTGAGTGAGCTAAAGAATGATGATGGATTAAACTCAGATCAGTTGACTGGGGATGAGTATTTGATTTGCTCAAGCACTCCGTCCATCATCCCCTTTGGTATCGCCGTTTTCTATACCTAAGCATAGAGTTGATAGATAACTGTAAGGGGGTTTATCAAACACTTGTATTCTTAATTTTAACAGAATGAGACTTGGACGGAAAGGGATCTCCTGATCTGAACTAGGATTTTTGGTTCTTTACTTTCAAACCCATGAACGTAGTTATGATTCCACATACGTTGTTTTGAACAAAGATTTGTATGCTTCTGTAAAAACTGTTTTTGATAAAGTTTCAGCCTATGCAAGCGACTTTGTCCATATTAAATGTGTTTCTTGTTTCTTTTATATCAACGTTAAAGTTTTAGTTTTGTTCTGGTTTGGTGTCCAAATCTTGTTTGGTGATCTGAAATTTGGTTTGCCCATCTATAATGGTCTACTGGATTGGTAAATCCTAGGAATGTGACAGTTTATTGCTTGGCTTGATTGTGGCTTGGGTCGGTTTGTGGCTTTCACTAAAGTATTCTTTGCAGGGATTGCAAACTAGCAAAGGGGCATATTCTCAAGGAGCTATCGCGGAGTTAACAGCACTTTATGGCAGCCAAAGTTGCGATAAATTTATCACCTTATTCACAAGCCGGTGTTAACAGCCCACAGCACCAGTTCAACCGCGATAGCAGCCGCAAAAAACATCGCCACAGAAGACCCCCGCAACTATCGCTAATGAGATGCAGAGTAGGTATTCTCGGGCCAAAAGCCGCGACAACACCACTCCACAGCATTCACCACGACCAGGCAGAACTGTGATAACAACACAAAACAGGTGATAAGGCGCGTTAGCTGCAGGAAAATAACACCGGCTCTGACCTGGTGCAAAGTCGGACCACAGCCTGCACCACAAATGGAGCACAGCCCACAGCCACACCGGAAGGGCAACAGATGCCATGGAGCCACTGGTCATGCGGCCTGGACACCCAAAAGGGCCACAACACCCACCGCCACCACCCCAGGACCCCAACCTCCACCCGGAACCCCCCCCAAACACCACAGAGGCAGCGCGGACAAAGACAGCGGACCCCCAGGAAACGCACTAGCCTCACAGACCCAACACCTGACAATGTCATTGCTCACTACAGGCCCAAAAGGACAACCATCCTACGCATCTTGACCAACAACCCCCAACAGGCCGACTGAACCAACACAGCTGACAACTAACATCCCACCACATATAAAGCTGCTGGCTGTGCTGTACCTGTTGGCCCCTGGTACTCCCCAATCAACACCCGCCAGAGGCGGAGCAGTCACACAGCCAGCCACATCCAAGTCCCTCACACCTGTCCTGGACCTCACCACAGCCTGGTACCCCAGTCCCTATACGTCCAACACAATGCGCAGGATCTGCTGGACACTAAGCAGGGACCATACACCATAGCTGGATGCACGCACGTGTTGGGGGCAATCCACAGCACACATGTCATACCTGTGCCCCCTGCCGACACAGCACACAATTGCCTCAACATAAAGCACATGTCTCACATCAATGTGCAGGCAGCAACCAAACACTGTGGAACCTCCACCAATGTCGCCTCGAAACACCCAGCCAGTGTGCATGGATCCTCCATCCTCCGACAGTCCAATAGCAACCAGCGTTCCCAGGATGGCACCAAGGGAAATGCACAGCCCCTTGGCAAGTTCCAAATGAACACCCCACTCACCTCAACTCCACAACCATGCAACTCACAACCCTGGCAATGCACACGTCACAAATTCACAACCAACATGCAAAACAACATGCTCATCCACCAGACACAGCAGAACAACTCACAATGGTAACCTGGGCAAGCCCTGCACATGAGCCATCAACGGCATGGCACCTCAGCCACGCACTAGCCAAATGTCCGGAGAGGTGGCAACCAGGCATGTGTGAAGGAGGCAGGAGAACCATGATTGGGAAAGTACACAATGCCAAGTGTGGCGGAGATGTGCTGGACAGACCACAGTATGCAGAACACACCCATATCCATGGCGACATACACCTCTGGTGTATGGAGTGTAGTGGACAGTGGACGCAACCATGTCACCCTGGCCAGTGGGGCAGTTTGCGGAAATGTTGCCTGTTACGTCCCCTCCGTAAGCGTGCGTGGAGTGGGACGGCCCGGCGTACACCAGGCCAGCGTAGGGGTGTGAATAAAAAGCATGCAGCCCTGGGCGGGGTCCTCTTCCAGAAAGCCCAATGTCTCTGCCACGGTGGTGCCTCTGACCACGCCACGAGGCCGACGCCGTCCACGTGAGCGGAGTTGCATGCGATCCTGTGTGCCTGCCGTACCCCGGCCCGCTGGACCCCGAACCCATCAAGCCCGCCCCTGCGCAGCCAGGTCACACTGATCACCTGCTGAAACCGGCGTGTGTCATGGAGGGCCCACCACGTGCAGACGCAAGCTCCAACCCCGAGGGCTACGACCCTGGCAGCCTCTCAGACCATCGCTGTCCCCCCGACACTGGCCCACATTACTCCATCCTCATTCACATACTACACCAGCGTCATCTTTGGCCCAGTAGGTCCCATATGTGAAACTGTGTCCTGAGCCCTTAATGGCAGTGACCTAAAGCCGGGGCAGCGGCCACAGCATCAGACCCCCCGATCAGTGAGGCATAGTTCCACATTGGTATCTTGCAAAACGTGGTGCCACTAACCCTGTTCAATGCCAGCCGGCGACACGTGGTGCCACTAACCCTGTTCAACGCCAGCCGGCGACACGTGATGCCACTAACCCTGTTCAACGCAACCCAGCGACACGTGGATGAGGGACCAGGACTACCCTGATGACCAGTAGGTCCCACATCCAGCACTTAGTTGCGAATCACGAATGGCAGAGTCCACACCAGTGGTCGCACGGAGAGGAGTAGGCAGAAGATGCGGCTCAGTCCGGACAAAAGCCGGGTCACAGTCACGGAGGTGACCGAACACTACCAACAACTGACTTGGTGCCATCAACCCTGTTCATCGCAAGTCCACGTCCCGTGGTGCCACTGAAGCTGAACTACGCAGGCCGGTGGGGCAATCCAACCTATGCCGGCGACACTCGGTGAATGGCCCGTGCTGACCGCTGCTACATGCCTACACTGCGATCCAATAGGTCACACGTGTGGAACTGTGTCTTGGGTAAGATGTGGAGGACTCCACATCATTGGACAAGCCGCATCGTAGGAGGAATCCCCGAACAGCACTGGTGCCACTAACTCTATGCGCAATGAGTCATGGGCACCATCTGGTTGGACCTTGGTGGCGTCAGAGCCCATGGCCTGGTGGTTTTCTGCATCTTCTTCTGGCTGGACCGGACTTAGTGTCTGACATGTGTCTGTTCCATTCATCTCCACCACGGTGACTGTATCAGCGTGGGCCTGCCCTCTGCATCCTGCCCTGGGGGTACACCTTCCACTGTCCATCGATACACTCTGCAACAAGGCCCCTTGTCATCCCATGAACCTGCTCTGCACCCGTGACCCTGCCCCAGTGCACCGCAAGTCAGCGGCCCGTGGCGGCAGGCCCATGCAGGATGCAGTGCATCCGGGGCTACTAGCTCCGTGCAGCACACATCATGGGGCCTTTATGGTTGAATGGTTGTGTCCTTTATGATGTACACTGTTGTCAGATTCTGACTGCGCCAGGCAGCCCTTGCTGGCTTGTGTGCACACACACATCCAACACAGCTGTCACTCGTTAAGTGTGCCTGATATGACATGCCCGTAGCCATTTTCTCCATCTGAGCAAGTGTGTCTGTGTGTTCATTGTGTCAGCATGATGGGCACGGGCCCTGCAACATCACAGTGTGCTGTCTTCTGTGGACGTTGCCATGTCACCTCAGCGTTGGCAGTGAGCCTGGACATGTAGCCCCGCACCTGCCCCCCTGCATGCACAGGCTGCGTGTGCTGGGGAGACTGGGGAGGCAGGGCGTGGTCCGGACATAGGCCAGTGCATGAAGTACAGTGTGTCTTTGTTTTGGGGTTTTGTCTCCACCAGCGCCACAGTACACGATGTTGCAATGTGGCATGTACCAGGAGTGCGGGCCCACAGGGACGGGGACATGTAGGAGCGCAAGAACGCTCGGGTTCTTGGCACATGCATGCCAGGTGTCATGTGTATCAGTCTTGCGGATGCATGAGTCTGTTGCCTGGCCTCATTCGCAGTGCAATCCCAGCCAGCCATGGGCTGAACACCTGTGTCCGCCCTGTCCGGACCACTGGCCTACACCCAAGTGGGCGCACACCTTCGAAGGCCAGCATCGCGGTATTGTTGGTATGGGGCTGGACATGCGTGGACAGACATTAGAATGGTGTCCCATAGGAGTGCACGTGATGCAACCGTGCAGTTCACACAAGTGTGGGTGCCCGTGGCAGGGAGGAGCAGCTGTGTGGCAACGTGACACACAGTGAGTCCGCTCATGTGCATCGTTCTGGGCATATCATCCATGAATCCCAGGGTCGCTGACGTCCCACCACACCCACGACCGGCCACTGTACGTCTCCGGTATGCATGCAGCTGTTGAAGTTACTGTAGGATTGAAAGCTCCTTTGTCTGTACTATCAGGCGGTAGCGCATCTGCAGCTCCGAGTAGGAACTTGCATGTGCCAGTACCCCCTGACAGATACGATAGCATTTGTTTACGACTCACACACTACGCACTGTCCGACGTGAGATCAACGTGTACACATCCCAAACTCCATAGTCCTTGGTTGTAGTTGGCGTGCGTGAAATGGCCTTCACACGTACTCCCACCCCACCCAAGGTCTGCACCTGTTGCACACAAACACTGCTCATTGCACCGAGCTGTGCCATTTCATCCACCGGACTGTCTCAGGGCAGCCAGTGCCGCTTCAAGCAGAGCCACTGACGCAATGGTAGACCATCCCGGACACATGCTCGACTCCAGTCACATGGAGCTGTACCGTGCACGTCTGCTGTATGTACTGGGGGCACTGCCGTTGGCAGTGCTGCGGATCAGTTGCCAGCTGAGCTTCCGCCTTGTGCACGTCACCTGCGTGCAGCCTGTGTTGCATTGTCGCTCATGCATATTCGAGTGGCCCATGGTTGTCTGCCTCTCCAACGTGACGGTAGCCAACCTGGATTACGAGGTGTGTGTGCGCCCCCTGTTGGCCCATGACCAGGAGTGTCACCAGGATGACCGCTTATGGCTTTCATGGATGTTTGACATGCAGGCTGGAAACTGGACCTGGAAGATTGCACGAGTCATAGTGTGCAGTGGGCACATTGAGCCACTATCCGATTGGGCTTTGGTGCACATTGGGTCCAGTGGTTGGAGTCAGCACATCTGTCCGGGTCAGCTGATGGATTACGTCAGCGACATGTCAGATGTGGTGGACGACGATTGCTCATTGGAGATGTCAGCCTACACAGCTGCACTCGCGTTCATGGACGAGTGATAAGGTACCTGCAGCCACAACTGGATGTGAGCCATTGCATGTGTCCCGACACATGGTTGCATGTTGTGGATATGGTCACATGTCCCAAGACAACAGTGGACATGACTGCATTGGCCAGGACTCATGTTCCAGGCGTGGACAACCAACGCGGGTTGGCACTGACTTGTGTTGGTGAGGGTCTCTCCCAAGGTGGACATGGGCGCTTTCCTTCAGTCCTCATCCAGACATGCTGCTGCATTTGTCTGCATATTGTGGCACTTCTCTTGGCTGTTATGTCTGTTGTTTGGTGCAGTTTCCGGTCCCCGAGTTCTGCCACCGTATCCAGACTGATGTGGTGGACACCATTTCCTTCATGTCATCCAGCTCCTGGTGTGGCGCTGGACTCCCACCTCCGGTGCACATTGCTGCCTTCTTGTTGTTGGCGGGTTTCTGCTTGTTTGTGCCTTTCGCATAATTGCTGGAGTTCTGGTTTTCTGCCATTGTCCTCCTCCGCTCTCAGGCTGCATTCATCTTTTCCAAGATGGCCTGCCATGTACAATGTTTTGTTGCCAATGAGTTTGGTGGGGTTGTCTGCTGGCTCTGGTTGCCTCCATTGTGTTTGGCTGTTGTTTTCTGTTTGGTCTGTCTTACTTCTTCAGGCTTTTGTTGTGCTTATTCCTGCCTGCCGTGTGTTTTGCGGTCCTGGCGGTGCTTATCCCTGCTTTCCTCATCGCGAATGGGCTCATCGCACACTGAGAAAATGAGAGTAAGGATAAATCGGAAAATAAAACGAGGGATCTTAAAACACGGGTGTTGATGGAACAAGTTGTTCAAGGACGAGGCAGAGAGAGAGGCGGTAGAGGGTTCGTTCCGAGGGGGGCGGGAACTGGAAGAGGCAGAGGGCCGGCTGTTGTTTTGGGAATAAATCAGTGTGCTTATTGTAAGGAGGAAGGGCATTGGCGATCTCAGTGTCCGTTGTCGACAAACCAGAACGGGGCTATGAGAGGTAGAGGAAGACGTCGGGGAAGTGTGGATCGCAGTGACATGCGACGAGAAGAGGCGACGCAAGTTGGACAAGAAAATAATTATTTTGATAATCCAAGAGGTAGGCAGTTTTATAATGAGGAGTGTGCAATAGATGCGATCGAAGAGTATGCCTATACATAGGATAGCCATGGACAGAGTGAGGGCCAGGTGTCAGTACCCGTTGATCAGCAAGGACCTTATGTAGAGGCGCATTTGATGGGGACATCTGAAAAGTTTTTAGTTAATACGGGTGCAATGAATAGTTCTATTTCTCGTTCCCTGGTCCCAGGGGCTGCTCTGTCCGGGCACAATAATGTTTTGCTAGGATTCTCGGGAATTCCAGTCGTGAGACCAATCTCCAAACCTATTCCTTTTACAATTGGTCCTGTTACGATAGAATCCCCGTTTCTTTTGACTTCCCATTGTGGCGATAATGTATTGGGCTTGGATTTGTTGAAGAAATTACATGTTTAGATTCATTGTTCACCTGATGGTATTTACTTGACTATTAATTCCCTTGGGAAACATACTTTGCAGTGCTTCACTAAAAATGAACCCCTCCCTCCTGAGTTTGCCGCTATTCCAGCGACATTGTGGGCCACTGGTGACACAGATGTAGGATTATTAAAGATTCGGCCCGTTTCTATTACTTTGAAGCAAAATGCTCGGCTTCCTCGTATACCTCAGTACAAAATTTCTCCGGCTGGCGAGAAGGCTTTGCTCTCCATCATACAAGATTTGGTAAAAAGGGGTGTGGTGGAAGAGACAGCTGCTAATGTGTGCAACAGCCCCATTTTGCCTATCTTAAAAAAGGCCCCTGTTGGAAGCGATCCAGACTATGCTGATACCCATCGTTTTGTGATTGATTTGAGCGAAATTAATAAAATAGTGTTGCCCCAATACCCTGTGGTTTCAGACATCACTACTATTCTCACTATGATTCCTCCTACTGCTAAATATTTCTCTGTGATTGATTTAAAAAATGCTTTCTTTAGCATTCTGATTCATCCTGATAGCCGCCATATTTTTGGCTTCTCATTATCTGGTCGCAGTTTCCGGTTCTGTCGTGCTCCCCAGGGGTACACAGAGAGTCCTAGTATTTATAGTCAAGCTTTGAAAACATTGTTGGATGATTTGGTCTTGCCCCCTGGTAATGTGCTTTTGCAATACGTAGATGATTTGTTAGTGGCCTCTGATACCGAGGAAGGTTGTAAGAAGGCCACTGTACAATTATTGTCTCATTTGGCTGCTAATGGCAATAAAGTATCCCTTTCTAAATTTCAATATTGTCGACAGGAGGTGACCTATCTCGGTCATCTACTGTCGAAGGAGGGGAGGAGACTAACCCCTGACCATGTGACTACCATTTTTAGTGTGTCTGTACCTCGTACTCAGCGTGATGTTCGTGCATTTCTCGGCATAACTTCTTACTGTCGCCAATGGATCCCTAATTTTTCCCTCCTTACTAAACCTCTTCTGTACTTAACCACTAAAGATGTGCATGAACCTTTACCCTGGACTGATGTTTGTCAAGATGCTTTTGACTCTTTGAAATCTGCACTTTGTTCTGCACCTGTTCTTGGTACTCCTGACTACCGCAAACCTTTTGTGCTTTACGTAAACGAGGTGGACGGTTGTTCGCTTTCAGTGTTAACACAAGGATTTGGTGGTAAGCAGAGACCTTGTGCTTCTTTCTCGGCGGTGTTGGATAACGTCGCCAGAGCACTCCCTAGCTGTTTAAGAGCTACTGCTGCGGTTGCGGTGGCTAATTCGACAGTCGGAAGGGCTCGTTCTGAACACTGACCTCACAGTGATGGTACCGCACGCTGTGGATACATTGTTGAACAAAACGAAGACCCAGCACCTTACGAGTGCGCGTCTTACCAGATACGAATTGACCTTATTTGCTCCACACATTATGATTAAACGATGTGCCACTCTGAACCCTGCTACGTTACTACCCCTCCCTTCAAATGAACAGAACAATGATGTTCATGATTGTATATTTCGGACTGAGGAAGAAACGAAGGGACGGGTAGACCTGACTGACACTCCTCTATCTGACCCTCAAGGGGAGTTGTACGTCGATGGCTCTTGTTTCAAGTTACCAGATGGCACGACAACTGCTTCATATGCGATAACTACTCTTCACACTATAGTTGAGGCTTCTCGACTACCCTATCAGTCAGCACAGGCAGCTGAATTAGTGGCATTGTTTCAGGCCTGTGAGTTAAGTGAAGGACTGAGAGTAAATATTTACACCGACAGCCAGTACGCCTTTGGCGTGGCTCATAGTTTTGGCCGACTTTGGGCAGAAAGAGGTTTTCTTACTTCTCATGGTCAGCGAATACAGTATGGCCTCTTGATTTTGCGATTACTGACAGCATTGACGTTACCAGAAATAGTGGCTGTAGTCAAATGTAGTGCACACAAGGCAGTGGTTGATGCAGTAGGGGAGGGTAATGCTTTTGCCGATCAAGTAGCTAAGGAAACTGCAAAATCCAAATTGACCTCAATGTTTGTGACTAGCTCTGCTAGGTGGGTGGCTGAAACAGATGTTTGAGCAATACAGAAAGAGGCTACCCCTATTGAACTGGCTCACTGGAAACAGCAAATTGGGAGATTAGATGCAGACGGTTGTTGGATTGATCTGACAGAAAAGCAGCGGTGGCTGTTGCCTAATGCATTAGTGAATGCGGTGGTGACAATGGCACATGGTTCAGCTCATATTGGGGTGAAAGGTATTTGTGCATTATTAGATCCTGTATGGTACAATCCCAATATTTCTAGGACCGCTGCTTATTTGGTACAATATTGCATAGTTTGCTTACGACATAATCCTGGGGGCAGGGAGCCTGTTCTGAGTGGAAACTTTGCACCATCATCTTTGCCTTTTGAAGTACTTCAAATGGATTATATCCAGCTGGAGCGCGTTAACAATTTGAAGTATGTCCTGGTCGTGGTATGCGCTTTCAGTAAATGGGTGGAAGCCTACCCGACCAAAGAAAACACTGCTTTGGCAACGGCAAAGGCGTTGGTAAAGGAGTATTTCCCTCGCTACGGATTGCCTCGTGTGATTTGGAGTGACAATGGAAGTCATTTTAATGCAGAACTCATTACACATATTTGTAATGGACTACAGATTAAACAGAAATTCCATGCGGCTCGACACCCCCAGTCCGCTGGGTTGGTCGAGAAGTATAATGGGATATTAAAGCTCAAATTAGCAAAAATTCAAGAAAGTACTGGATTAAGGTGGCCAGATGCTCTGCCCCTGGCATTAATGTCAATACGAGTTGCCCCACATTCTCGTTCTGGTTTGTCTCCGTATGAGGTCATTTTTGGGCGCCCTGCTAATGTTTGGGGCCTCCCGAGACCCAGAACGTTCCCTGATATAGAGTACCTTATGCTGACAGACTATTTGTATGCTTTGACTAAAGATCTTCCTTCCATTCATCAACAGGTTTCAGCAGTTCTGCAGCCCCTGCCGGAGGGTCCTGGACATCGCTTGGAACCAGGACAGTGGGTTCTGGTCCATAACTATCAGCGAAAATCCAGCTTGGATCCTCGTTGGTCTGAACCCTTTCAAGTCTTATTGGCCACGCGGACGGCGGTAAAAATGAACGGCAAGCGACACTGGATTCATGTGTCACATCTGAAAAAATTACCCCTCCCGCTTCCATATGATCAGCGAATCCAGGACGGGGTTCTGACTCAGGAAAGTGAGCGAGTTCCTCGATTCACCCCTTTTTCTGATGCCCAGGTAATTGGAGAAGGGCAAGGAGAAGGTGCATCAGGCTCAGAAGGGGCTCTGCTATCAGCACAATTGATCGCCCAGATTCTGTTGTTCCTACAGCTAACCGAGAGGCTCACAGTACCCCTGTTTCACCAGATTCGTCATCCTCTGTTTTGTTCTCTGATCAAGAAGTGCCTGGCCATACTCGATACAATATGCGGCCCCGAAAACAGCACGGTACACCAGGTGAACATATTAGGAGATAGGGAGAGACTTGAGTGATAGGGTACAGACCTGTGCTCTGAATGTCTGTTCGATACGCTTCTGGTGTACTGAGCGAGACACTGGACTGAACGTGCTGAGAGCCTTGAACATTTTTTTGCTCTGTTCAGAAAGAAAGACAGAATTTCATGTTCAAAGGAGCCCAGGTTGTGTTTTCTTCAAAGGTTGTGTGAGAACATAACTCCAACGTGAGAAGTTTGTTTTGGAATTATCTGTGATGAACGATAGGAGCCTGCCTGTGAGGCTCTAAACGGACACAGGAAAGAAGTACCCTCTAGCAGGTTGGACTGCATTGCCCTAGTTTATTGTTGGACTTTTAGTTAGCATTTCTCCCTTTGCTCGTTTTGTTCCTGAAGAGGAACGCCCTTTTGTACCACGCTATTTCCCTACATATATGCCTGTTTTTTTTAGTTGGACCAATCGTGTTCAAATTGCATTAATAGCTACTATAGCAATATTGCTAATTATATTACTGGGAGTATTCATATATTTAGAATTTCGCCACCCTATGCATACTGTTTTAGGAACAACTACCCCACCTCCGGAACATGTGTTTCATACTTTAGCCCCTCATAAGGAAAGGCATCGTCAGACCTATATGAAAAACGCATTCCTTGAAATACTTCACCAAGCACACAGTGCCACCAATACTGCAAATTGTTGGGTTTGTGGTCTTCTACCATCTGTTATGCACAAGCACGACTTATTTATATCCATACCTTTGTCTCATCTGGGAAGTTGCGAGGCTTGGTTCAAATTGCTTTCTATGATGTATATGCATTATGTTGTGGACGCTCGTAGGTTTTCAGAGAGAGATTATGAAATGATTTTAGCAGATATTGAGGTTCATCAAGGATTTAACCCCGATGGGAAAAATGGAGAGGGAATCTTAGATCCGAATGCCTGGATGAATATGTATATAACGCATGAAAATACCACTTGACTGAAAAATGAAATTTCGGACTTTGTTGAATTCAATTTCACCCAATATTATCGACACTTTCAGGACCGTAATGTTACTGAAGATAGGGCTATTCCAGTGCCTGTATTAAATAGTACCTCTATGTTTTGTGTTCAAGGGGTAGGGTACATATCAGTAGGAGAAAGCCGATGCAATTACACTTATCAATTGCGTACCCTTAGCAGCCCCCCGTTGTTAACCCCTCCTAATGTATATTTTGTCTGCGGAGAAAGTGCCTATACTTGGCTTCCACGAGGTTGTACTGGACGTTGCTACCTGTCCTTCCTGTACCCTCCAGTTTATATTGCCCCTTCTAACTATCACAAGGATCACCGACTAGATAAACGTAGCGTGCTTATTAGGAGAAATAAAGGGGTGATAGATACCACCGATATAGATCAGACTGATACTCCATCGCAGCATTTCATTGACATTATGAAGGGAGTGTTCCCCTTTTGGGGGCCTATGATTACTAGCCAAGAAGTACGACGTTTGTCTAGAGTAGTTGAAGGGGTAATTAACACTACTGCAGGAATACTGACCAATATAACAGTAGAGCTACAGGCGACCAGACTTGTTTCGCTTCAAAACCGTATGGTTTTGGACGTTATCTTGGCAGATCGAGGAGGAGCATGCCGTGTGATCGGCAGCTCTTGCTGTGTTTATATTCCTGACTCCGCCCCCTCCGTTCATTTGGCTATACAGAAGTTACATCGTTTATCTTCCGAGATACATGTAGAAACTGGTACGTGGTCTCTCTCTGGTTGGTTCTGGGGTTTGCTGTTTACTTTAGGATAGAACATTTTGATGGTGCTGGCAGGTATAGCTGGTATCATATTCACGTGTTGTGTTTGTGTACAATGTGGATCTCCATGTTGCTCTTATTGCGCGACAAAACTCACTTCCTCTGTGTCTGGTCCATCCCCAACAGCGGTAAAAGCTCAGCTAGTTCAGCAGGAGCTCAAGGACCTGATGCAGATTGATGAGGGAATATTTGAAGACTGAACTGTTTTAGTTAGCTACATCATGCTAAAAGGGACATTCTGTGGGATAAAAAGTAGATTTCCCGTATATAAGGAGTATCGGACCTATATTATGTTAGCATGATGCATCTATACGTACACTCCCTGTTTGATATATATGCTTTTGCTTGGAGGAAACTCGTTTATTTCCTCCCTGTATATCTATTGCTATAAGAGTAGGCCGAGAACCATACAGATGCCATCTTCTGATCATATGCTCGAGCACGGGCCGTGATCACGTGTTGATCACGTGCAGTTGTCAGGCCCCAGTTCATTTGAGTTACTGGTAGCAGCTGAAGGTAGGCTGTTTCCTCGACTGTTCTAAGACTCAAGGTCGCATCTGGCTTTGGGGGTGATAAGCGCATTCCTGGAGGTGCCGTGTCTACACTCCCAGGCACCAAGACAAAAGGGAGTCACACCTCCTGACCTCATCAGTAATAGATAGTCAAGCCTTTGTACTGGTGTGATGTGTACCATATATGGTCCTTCCTTGGAGCTCGAGGGCCAACTGGTGTTTTTCCTTTTTACAGTGATTATATGTGTTTAACCGAAAAGTATATAACCTCATGTTTGAATACGAGCCAGCAGTCTTCTCGGCGCACCTGATGGGTGAGGTTCGGAGAGGCTCCTCTATAGAGTATTTTGTTTAATAAATGAATGAACCTTCTTCACTGCCAACTGACTGATTATTTGGTAATAGTACTGGGACTATTGGTAGGTATAGTCCATTAGTTCGATTTTTTGTGGTACATCAGTCTGTTCAGAGTTTGAAGGGCAGTAAATTGGAGCGGAAGAGATCTCCGCAAACATGTGGAAACCTATTTGTCATAATTTGCACAATCAACTTATTTTTTTACATACTGTTTTTTAAAGACTTATTTAAAAAAACAGATATTAAAATGTTTGTATTGATTCAGCTATTAAATAGAAAAGGTTATGTATAGAATTAATTGAAACTCATTTATTTTTTCCTGAAAAATGAGTTACATTAATTCTACAATTTATAAAGATTATTAAAATATTTTAGCATTAAAAACGATTGATTTTAAAAAAAAACCTATAATTTTAAATCATTTAATTTATTATATATATTTTTTATTATTTTGACTGATGTCAAAGATTCTTAGGAAAAAAGCAGTACTGTCATGTACATCCATTGTGGGCACAAGAAAGAAATACAACCGTTAACAGTGATACATGCCTTTCCAACATAACCATCAAGCAAACAAAGGGGGGGATCAACAGAGCCAGTCACATGTCAACAGTCATGGCAGTGGGTGGGGGAAGCAGCAGGGTCATCTCCGGAAGAGGCAAAAGAAAGGGTTGGCAGGAAAGAGAAGAGAAAGTGGGAGGAGACAGGAAAGAGAGAGGAGTGAAAAGAAGGGGACAAATGGGTGGCATAAGTTGGCAGTTCCCGTGTATGGCATGGTAATAGAAAACCGGTTGGAAAGGGAGGGGAAAGGAAGGGGAAGGCTCATGGTGGTAGATGAGAAGAGTGAGAGTCATGGTCAGTACTCCCGCAGGAAGGGGGGTCATATGAAAAGAAACATGTTGGACTATGGAATTATCTTCTCATTGGAAGCAGTTTAGTGTGAGCCATTCCTTATGAAGCAGCAGTTGTGGCGAACGCCAATGTCACAGAATGCAGATCTTGGCTGCTGTGAGAGCAGTGGTGAGCAACTGGCGAGTATGGTGTATCAGCTGGGGAGGCCCCTCAGGTCATGGGGAAGTGTCAGTGCCTGGAAGTGGCAGAGGCACACCCATGGATTCCCGCAGTATGGACCCTATCGCTGCCCAAAAGGGATGGATGGTGGGGCAGTCCAGTAAGATATGGATGATGTCACAAGCCGAGTGATGGCACTGCCAACAGGAAGAGTGTGGCAAAAGCCCTATGGCCTGGAGCCGCTCTGGCTTCAAGTGCCAGCCCTGAAGGATCTTGATGAGGCTAATCTTCATCCAGGCTTACCTAACTCCCCAGAAGCTCTGCCCAGTCTTCTTCCTCATACTCTACCTGTAGATGAGCCTTCTAGTTTGTCCAAAGACTTGCCAGTTGAGGTTGCGAGTAGAGATGACCAATCAGAAGATTGTAAAAAATCATAGAGCACACCCTTGAACTGTTCCCAGGTGTTATTGCATGCGAGCACTGGGGAATGAGGAATGGACCAGGGCTGTGAGGTTCATCAGGCAGTGACGCAGTTGCCTGTAGCACCACTGTTCATGAGATGGCATTCCGAATTTCTCCCACAGCACCGCAAAGCGCCTCAGCTCACCGTGAGAGAGCAGACATGTGATAGTTTGGATCCATGATGCACACCAGGGGCCCCAGTTAAGCATGTTCCTCCCAACACGGATACAGTGGTTGTTCCAGATGGTTGTCTTGTCATGAAGTACGCTTCTACCAAGAGGAGCTTGTGGGCTTGCCCCAAGTTTTGTGCAATTCCTGAAGAAGGGGGTTTGGATTCCCGGAGTTAGGAGGACTGGGTAGGTAGAGTGAGAGCTGCCCCAGTGGGGCATCCACAAGCCATTTCTCATTCGTGACCCAAAGCTGGGCAACTCTGACCCATATGGGCATGTACAACAGTTGTGCCAGATGCAGGGCCATGCAGTAATGATCCACAGATGGGAGGCTCAGGCCCCCTGCAGATCTATGGGCAATGAGTTTCCTGATGGCAACAATGAGGCCTCACCAGTCCCCAAATGTAGGCTTTGATTCCCTTGTCCACCTTCCAGAATGTTAAGAGAGGAGTCAGTTGAGGGAACATGCCCAGAACATACGTGAATGGTCGGAGGGTCACTATTTTCACTTGCTGGGCCAGACGCCACAGCGGTAGGTTCAACTGTGACCATTTCGCAAAATCCAATCGCAAGGGCTCCATGAACAGGTACAGGTTTTCCGCCACCATGAGCTCCGGGCCTCTCTTAATAAAGGTGCCCAGGTATTTGAGACAAGCATTTTTACACTGGCACGGATATCCGGCAATAGCGGTGCACGTGGTAATGCTTGATAACGGGAGGGCCTCGCTTTTACCCCTGTTGACCTTATAGCCTGATATGTCAGAGAAGGTGCCAATGAATTCCAGTACCCCAGGGATGGAGGAGAGCAGGGCAAACAGGGTGAGCAGTATTTCGTCCACATGGAGCTATATATTTTGGGGGCTTCTGGGTGTAGGTATACCCACAGTCCTGTCTGACTGGTCTAAAAATGCCACCAGGGGCTCAATGGCAAGGGGAAACAGAAGTAGGAAGAATGGACACCTCTGGCATGCACCCTAGCAAACCGGAAATGGGTTGGAGAGGAAGCCACAACAGTTAACCGGCACTGTGGGGGAGTCATAAAGCCAGCGCACACTGGAGATGAAATCCTCACCTAGGCCAAATTTTCAGAATGCGACAAACAGGTAGTCCCTTCGGAATGCGGCAAACAGGTAGTCCCACTCTATCTTGCCAAAGGCCTTCTCGTCATCCAACGAGAGGCCAAGGCCTCCTCTGGCAAGTCTGCTGCCACACAGACCATGTGAGCCAGTTTTCATAGGTGATTGTGTGATAAGCAGCCTGGTACAAATCCCACCTGCATGTGATAGATAAGAGAGGGGAGAACCTGCTGCTTGAAGCAGTTAGCAAGTATCTTAACATCTGCATTGAGCAGAGGATGGGGTATTTCCCCGGTTTGGTGAGAACCAAAATCAATACCTTGTTGGATATTAGACCCAGGGAAACAGTTCGATCAGCCTCAGTGAAGGCCTTATGGAGAAGATCCACTATCTGGTCCACTACCTCAAACTTAGCCCAGCTGTAGAACTCTGCAGGAAAGCCATGTGATAGGGTAGGCACTAGATGCCCTACATGATCTCGTCTTTAGAGATTGCACCTCAGAGCAGTTCCCTGCCTTTATCCGTGAGGTAGGGAACAGAGATGTCTACCTGGGAGTTATTTCTGAGGAGTAAAGGAACCGTAGTAGGAAGCAAAGGCATCTGGGATTTCTTGTGGCTTGGTGACCAGAGTCCCCAAGTCAGTGCTAACGACGGGTATAACCATTCCTGCTTCCCTTGGCCTCAGCTGTGCCTCAAGTAGCCTGCCGACCTTCTCCCATTATTTGTAATGCATGTGTCTCAGTTTCTGGAGTGTGTACTTAGCCTTGGAGGTAAAGAGGATGTTGAGGATCATGTGTTCTCTCTCTAGGCTACATCTGGTGACATCCAAGAGGTGGGATATATAGGCATGCATGAGGAGGGCTACACCCCCTTTCAGTGCCGCATGCCATTCCTTTCTCTGCCCGTTGGACAGGTAAGCATCTCGCATCAGCTGGCCCCTCAAGGTTGCCTTCACCACCGCTTATAGGGTCTGGGCTGAGTCAACCGAGCCCTTATTGTGCTCATGATTGGTACCAGCGTCGGTTTTGAGTAATTTCTTACCAAATGATTGTAACTGGATAGGTAGAGGCACCAGGGAAGCCTCGAGTACAAGGGGGAGCATGGGGTGAGCCACCAAAAAGAAGTATAACCACGATTGTGTGCCATGGACCAGGCACAGGTAGGTGTACTCTCTGTCCTTCATGTGTAGAAGGCACCACAGTTCTTGGAGACTATGATCTTCCTTAATGTCTCCTAGAAGAGCCCAGTCTGTGTTGGGGATCGTATAAATAGGACCTGTATGGTCCAAGATCGAGTCCTAGGCCAGATTCCAGATGCCCCTTATCACACCTTCCCATCCTACTCGACACAGCCGGAGGTACCGACGGACAGAGTGGGGCCTCATTTCTCTGAGCGGATGCCAGGTGAGGTGAGGAGAGCTCCCGTACTTAGACGGGATTTGTGTGAAAAAAAACTCCAAAACGTTTTGAGAGTCTCCGAAAATCCCAACTCAAGTAGGTTATGTATATTTTATCACTGGTGTGTTTAATTTTTGAAATACACTATTGATACAGCAGTAGCAAAAGCTCATTTTGGTCCTGACGAAAGCCTGATTGCCATTAAATCCAGAGGCTAAAACATGTAGACCTATCCCTTGGACTCAGGCAGTTATTTTTTCAAACTGCTCCTACATTGGTTTTAATCTCATCACCTGGTTAGTTATTAATAAAATGCTTTTTCTGGCCCGGTAGATGATCTTAATATTTGCACTCACTGCTCACTGTTCACTTGCACTGTTTCCATCACCACTACCTAAATACATGATAGCTACATCACAAGGATTCAAGGTATGATATTAATACCTGAGTAAAACCGTATCAATAAAAAACGATATGGTTGCTCACACAAGATGCAGCCCTGATGTCTTGGAGGGTTTTGCATGAGCCAATGAATCCCAAATTATGATGATCGCTACTTTTGTGGCTGATGGGATTTATCAAAAATGATAATGTTCACTTGCTTTCTCACTTTTTTGAGTATTTTACTGAATTTCTGTTGTGCTCATTGCTTATGACCCTAGGTTTCTTTATTGTTGTTTCATACAAGGTATTAAGGGATTAGAAACCTGTGGGTCTTTAAATATATTTCCCTTGGACCCCCTTTTTTGATAAAATTTGTTTGTTCATTGCCTTCACCACCGCCTATAGGGTCTGGGCTGAGTCAACCGAGCCTTATTGTGCTCATGATTGGTACCAGCGTCAGTTTTGAGTAATTTCTTACCCGTCGAATGATTGTAACTGGATAGGTTGAGGCGCCAGGGAAGCCTCGAGTACAAGGGGGAGCATGGGGTGAGCCACCAAAAAGAAGTATAACCACGATTGTGTGCCATGGACCAGGCACAGGTAGGTTTACTCTCTGTCCTTCATGTGTAGAAGGCACCACAGTTCTTGGAGACTATGGTCTTCCTTAATGTCTCCTAGAAGAGCCCAGTCTGTGTTGGGGATCGTATAAATAGGACCTGTATGGTCCAAGATCGTGTCCTAGGCCAGATTCCAGATGCCCCTTATCAGAATGTTCGATTTGTGTAAATTTCTGTGAAAACCTGGGTGAACTGAAGGAAGAACGGGTGCTTCAGGCCAACTGGGCTGATTTTGTACTTGCCGAGCGCTTACCGGGCCACAGGGTCGCCCAGGTCTGGGCGGCGGCTGGCACAGGTAAACACAGTGGAGCGGTGAGGCGAGGCAGGACTCCACCACTCCACAGCGCTTAACTGTGCCGGCCACCACTGCCAGGTCTTGATTACTTCGTGGGGCAGGGACCTACAGATCAGGATAGCCACTAATTGTTTTTAGGGGGCAGACAAGCTGTCTGCTGCCTGCAAGGAACAGCTGCTATGGAGCACCTTTCCCTACCAATCCCGCAGAGGTGCTTCTCCTGGTGGAGGGTAATGTCAGCCTGTTTGGATTTGAGGTATGTCAGCATCTTTTTGCGCTTAACATGGTGTGTGAGGCTGTTGAAATTCCAAGAAATATTATTAAGGGTGTGTGAGGACATTGCTGGACATGAAACCCAGAAGGTGGGGCATGAGGCCTGTGGAGGATTCGGGGGACCGAACTTACCTGTTGGATCCTGTAAGCCAACTTTAGTAAGCAGGACAAAGGAAACGGGGACTCCCACAGGTCTGGGAGAAGGAAAGTGGGCCAGTCGGTAAGGAGGCCAGGTGGGGTAGGAGAGGAAGCCGACCAGAAGAAAGAAAGGAAGGAAAGCAAAGGAGGGAAAAAGAGGGCCAAGGAGAGGGAGGGAAAGAACAAAGCACTAATAAACACAACAAAGAGGACAAGAACTACATGTAGATGCAAAGCCGCGTGCCTTGGAAAGCATAATCAGTGGGTCTCGACGTGAGGAGCCGCTTGTTCTAGAAGGCCATAGGGTGCAAAGGATAGGGGGAGGACAAGGGAGGGTGGCAATCTAGGAGGAGTCTTGAGGAGATGCCGGGGATGGCAAGAGCAGGTGATCAAGAGATTGGGGGGGAGGTCCTTCCAGTGGAGGGAGAGGGGTATACCCATTTGCGGTGGCCCCAGGGGAGGGGGAGTGAAGGAGGGCAGCAACATCTCTTCGGCAAGGGCAGGGCAGACCCAGGTGATTAGGGGCCAAGGGAACGGTCACTGGTCAGTTGTATGGTGACTGTATAGTATGGATGGAAGTGGTAACTGGGCAGGTATGGGGGAAGCTGCAAGCAGCCCCACTCCACAGTGCTCGTGGAATAAATGAGCGGGTGTTGGAGGATGCAGTGAATTGCTGGTTAAGCACCTAGCATGACGGCAATCCAGGGGCAGGGAGAAGGGGATGGAGGGAAGGGACCTCTGTGATCTATACTGCCATATAGCAGTGGAGCACCTGCAGGGGGTGGCCTGTGCTGTAGATGGACAGGCCCTAGCATCAAACAAGCAATAGTACGAAACCACCAAGCAAAGAACCAGCAATATCAAACATGCAGACTATACTCAGCCTTAGGGCAGGAGGATATTGAAGGACCAGCGCACAGAGGCTGGCATGATGACTATCAGTCTGCAGGTGGCCCCAACTTCAGTGGATAGCAGGATTTATACCGCCCTCTGTCTTGCGTGTGGTCTGCCACTTCTTACAGCGCTGTGTTTCTGCTGCTGTGCATGCAGTGCTTCTTGTCCTGGGGTCCTTGAGGTTGTGCGTCCAGGTTCCCTAAAGCGGGTGGTCCTTTCGCCATGGTGGGTAGGTCTGGGGCAGGTATCTCCAATGATTAGCTCATGAGCTACTAGTAGCTCTTCAGCTACCTGTGAGTAGCTCTCCTGTGTGCAGACCAGCCTACTAATATAGAAGATATTACTTGGTTGAACTATTATATGTATACCAAAATTAAAACACATGTATTCAAGATGAAAATGTGTGTATTTTTGCAAAACTCATAAGCTGTTGTTTGGGAAAACTGATTTCTTTTTCAAAACATATTTTTGCTATTATATGACTTGGAGAGATTTATCTCTCATATTATTACCTTGGTGCTAAGGGGATTGCATCTTTGGCTTTTATGTATTACCCATGTACAGTAATTTCAAATTGCCAAAGCCTTTTTTACATTACTGCTTGAAACTCAGCCTAATGCATGAATGTAATCACAGCTGACAATCTTGGATTCGGTGGTCACCATTACATCACTAATGTTAGTAGCTCAGGGTGATTTTCATTGAGCCTAAGTAGCTCTTATTACAGAAAAGGTTGGAGAACCCTGGGGATAAGGTGGCATTATCCATCCCACAGCCTATCCAGAAAAACCTGTAGCCCTTCTCGGTTGTAGAAGTCCTGGGATTTGCCGTCCATGGTAATACACATACATCCTCCGCTGGTCGTTTGTTTTGTGGTCTTCAGAAAGGTAGGGCCCGTGCACCCGAGGTACTATCAGGATCTGTTGTTCCTGTTCATGCCAGAGGAAGCAGTGTATAATGGGCCTCAAGCCGGGTGGGATCAGGGATACCATGTGTGCCGTCTGCATCTTCTATGGGGGCAAGAAGGTGATTCCAAGGAGAATGGGTAGAAAGTCACGAAGAGAGCCTCTGACATCGGTGTCCTCCGTTTTCTCTGAGATACCGAAGAAGCAGACCTTGTCTTTACAGCTCTGATCCTCAAGGTCCACAATCTTTTTGTACAGGGCATGAAGCTTCCTGTCCACAAGGAGCTCAACCCCAGATTCCAGGGAGGAAAGACAGTGGCCCAGGATCTCCACTTTGTCAAGGAAGCCAGAGATCTCAGCACAGATCAATTTAGTTTCCACTGTGAAGTTGGTCATCTTCACGTTGATAGCCTCCAGCTGGAGCCTCACCACTGTTATCTCCTTGGGGATCAGATCCATTGTGGTCTTCGACGGACCCAACGGGGGAGGTTGGGTTTGATTTGGGACACCACCTCTGTGAAAAGCAGCTTCCTCGTCGACTTCCCAGATGCCATTGTGGACTTAGACGGCTCCTACGATTGACAGCAGTTAGCGGTTGGTGCAGGCATGGGCCTGTTGAGTGGAAAGTCGGCAGCAGGATCGAAGAGAGTCAAGGGTAGAGCATGGCCCCCGATGAGGGGGGAAAGGAGAGCTGGGACTGCATGGGACGAGTCAACCCGAGAGAGGGCCACAGCAAGCCAGGGAGGGGTGGAGCAGTGGCTTTGCATTTCTATGTTCTGTCCTCTGCATCAGAGGGGCTCTCTGGAGGAGGAGGACAGCACTCAGGAATCAGCAGTCCCAACTACGGTGAGGCTCACCACTGGGCAGCATGTGGCCACTGCCCAAAGGGTGGTGAAAGGGCGTCTCTGAGTGACTACCAGTGTGGATGTAGCCAGCAGAGAAGGCTGTCTGGCCGGTGCGCAAGACTCTGTAGGGCAGTGGTTTAGATAAAGGTCGAAGAGTGGGGCCTGAGGACTCCAAAGGGCAAGCAGACCCAGCAGGCTGAGTGGATGCAGGAAGACAAGACAGTGGACTAAGTACAGGGCCCGCCCCACCATGATGGTTGTATCACACCCAGGCCATCTGATGCAATTGTGGTAGCAGGCTCTTGGGGCGACATAGGGGCAGGCAGCTCCCAATACTCTGAGGCCAATAATTTTGGGGCTGGGTAGGCTGCGGGTGTGTGGCCTCCCTCGGAGGTACATCAGGCATCCAAGATGTGGCATGGGCACCCCCCCCGCGGCCCCCAGAGCTAGACAAGACGTGAGCTGGTGATTAGGTAAGGTCAGTGGCATAGAGAGCATTGTGGGTCATAAACATCTACCCCGGGGAGGCAGGGTACAATGATCCATACAGGCCTCAGGTGCTTATATGCAGTGTGTGATTCAGTGAGTCTTGGAGGCCATGCTATGCTGCTCCCAAGCGAATATGTGACGTTACAACGCTATCAAAATGATCGCGGAATGTTGCATCGCAGTTTTTACAACGCAAGTCGTTACAACGACTTGCGTTGGAGGGCGCTGGACTTAGAAATAGTATGATTTCCTATTCCAACACCAGTCTACGTACAGTAGGGAAGGTGTTGGAATAGTAAAGGATACTATTCCTAAGGTTAGAGCGCCATCCAGCGCAAGTTGGGCTACACCAGAACATGGGCTTCTATGGGAATTCTCAAGGGCATATTATCAAGCCCATTATCGCCGCTTTAGCGGCAGTTTTCTGCCGATAAAGCGGCGATAATTTTAACGCCGGACCTTGATAATATGCCCCTTAGTTAATTAAGGCAATCCGATAAAACCGGCTGCCATAGTATTATAGGAAAGTGAGCGCACAATACAATGGCCCACATGCATCAAAGAGAAAATTAGCGATTCCAAAACAGCGAGAAATAAGGAATCGCTATTACAGATTCGTTAAACCGAATGCACCAACAAATTTGGTAAATATTTGCGATTCCTTAAAAATCGCTAAAATATTTACAATTACTTATTTACCGATTCTGTATTTGCAAATTTGCAATTACCGAATCGGTAATTGCAAAAGCGTCAATCGTCTCATGGAGATGACATCACAGCAGGAAGTGATTCTCAGATTCCACACACCTGTGCAGAGGGAAAGACTGAGGAGGGGGAAGACTGTTGGTGCACAGCTTGGAAAACACTTTTTCCTGCAGAAGTTGAGACAAACACCATGGACACAGGAAAAGAACAGCAAAAAGGAGAAGGAAGGAAGAGGAAGATAAAATTCAGTGAGAGAGAACTGGAAATACTCACTGAGGAAGTTGTTCAAAAACATGACCAGCTGTTTGGCAAACAATCCCTGCATGTTGCAGAGTCAGTGAAGAGGAAGATCTGGCTAGGGATACAAGCCAGGGTCAATTCTGTGGGGGTCACACACCATGACATAAACAATCTACAGAAGAGATGGTACGATCGTAGCAGCCGGGCGAAAGAGAGAGTGGCTCAAAGGCTGGCCTCTGCAAGAAAAACAGGAGGGGGAACATCCACTCAGCCTGCAAACACCCCACTGGACGACTTGGTGGAGTCCACCCTGCAGCCAGAGGCAGTTGTCGGGGTCACGCAGATTGACACCTCAGGACGTGCTGGGACCTCCCAAGGTAAGAGCACAACCAAACATATTGCAAGATAATTGCACCCCAACTGCCACAAATGCATACCCTGCGTAGTGTAGCAGACATGAGTCCAGTCCACCTCTAACTTGCAACCCCCTAATGCTTTGTGGGAGTTGTATGCATACAAATGTAATGGCAAAGCATGGAGGGAGTAGCACGGCTCAAATGCATCAGAGTACAGCAAGGCAGTGAAGTCAATTTATTATACCGCTGTAAGCGCAATGTCACAGCCATGTGCAAAAAAAGAAATTTCATTTTACTACAAAAAATCATCTTGCACTGTTTCCCTCACAGATGCATCACAGGAGAGTGACGTAGCAGAGGTCCACGATCCTGAGGGACATACAGTACAGCCGGCATCCTCGCCCCTACCTGTTCCCACTCATCGCAGGAGAAGAGTCCTACCACTTCCCAATTTGGATAGTGAAGAGGAGACCCAAACAGGAGCAAACCCACAGGGCACTGCCCATACACCACCACCCCCATCACCAGAGGAGACGATCCCACAACGTCACAGTCTGTTCCGCAAGTGAAGGTCAAGTGAATTTCTGAGGTCTGCTGTGGATGATGGTGAAGCTGCCTGCAGTGTGCTGGAGTCCAAGATGCTGAGGGTCCAGCGCCTGCAACAAAAGAACATGCGTGTAATGCAGGAGCAACTGGGAACAATGGTCACACACATGGGTGGGATACGTGACTGCATGAAGGAGTAGACAACTGCAGTCGTTGAGGGGCTCAGGGCACACAGTGATAAACTGGACCGGGTAGCAACAGCCATTGAACAGATGTGCAGGGTCATCCAGGCTGTGCATGTCTCTAATGCCAGGAGGCAGCAACATTCCATGGGGCGCATGCGCGGATACACCAGGGCCATCAACAGGCTGAGTACTACAACAGCTCAGCTATACAGGCGTGCAGTCGCCATGCAGGTTGAGATGACCCACTGCTGTGGGGATGTGGCCAGGGGCCTAATCCAGATCTCCACTGCGGTGGAAGGGCTACAGACAGCATTAGCCAGTGGGAACCTCATGCATGGAGGGGGACAGTGAGGAGTCCTCCAGCCTTAGCAGCCTACTGGAGCCAGTGGCACATAGCAGGAGGCGCAGTAGCAGGAGTCAGGCAGGCACAGAAGGCACCATGTCAGATGCAGCTGGGCCTACTACAAGGGCCACAGGAGGGCGTCACAGGAAGTGTTATACATTTGGACATTCGAACAATCTGGTGAGGTAACCAGATATGTGTTACGTATTCACACTGTAGTTGCAGTCCCAAGGCAATGGAAAGTAATTGTCTGTACATGGTATGTGTGCATTAGCACAACCGCTCAATTGTCACATTAAACCTTGAAAGCAATTACTGTGTTGTCATGTGCTTACTCACCTTAGAAGTAATGTTGCGTGATTTCTGCTCTTCTTCGTCTGCTTTCTGCTGCATTTGGTCCGCCTGCTGCATGGGGTGGTTGTGTCGGCAGTATGTCCTGTTCTGGCTCGCTGTCAGAGTCCACCAAGGGTATGCCTCTATTAGTGGCTATGTTGTGCAACATAGCACACGTTGCCACAATCTTACAGCATATCTCAGGACTATACTGTAATGCCCCACCGGTCTTGTGTAGGGTGCGGAATCGTGATTTTAGTACCCCAAATGTCCTTTCTATCACATTGCGCATCACAATGTGCGCACGATTGTAACGTCGCTCCCTTTGTGCGGCAGGATTCAGGTATGGGGTGAGTATGTAAGACCTCACAGGGTATGCGCTATCATCGACAGGATGTGAGAGATCAACATACATTAGTCACTGCTATGTGTCACCATGGTGAACGGTTTTGAAATACAGTATTACATAGATTTACCCAGAAGCTATCCTTCTCCAAACTCCCCCGCAAGTAGACGTCTGTGTATTACACTGTGCCGGAAGATGTAGGCGTCATGTGCACTGCCAAGGTAACTTGCCACTATGTCAGTGATTAGCGTTTTTAAGTTGCATGTTACCTGTATGTTGAGTGAATGGTAAGATTTCCTGTTGCGGTAGATATACTCATTCACTGCAAGGGGACATATGGGTACATGCGTCCCATCGATACAACCAATCACATGCGGAAACTGTGCAACCTGATAGAAATCTAATTTTGTTTGCATCAAATCCTGTGGTGTCGTGGGCAACCTGATGTGGTGGTGTATCCTCTGCAACATGGCATTTAGGAAACTGTTAAAAAAGCGCGATATGGCACTTTGTGAGACCTCTCCAGCTGCTGCAATTTCTCCCTGGAAGGTCCCTGAAGCTAGGAGATGCAGGGAACACAGGACCTGCACATGGGTGTGTATGGCATGTGTCCTGTGGGTCTGCCGCTGCAGTATGGGGACTAACTCTGCAATTAG
This sequence comes from Triturus cristatus, assembly GCF_964204655.1. Classification (NCBI taxonomy): domain Eukaryota; kingdom Metazoa; phylum Chordata; class Amphibia; order Caudata; family Salamandridae; genus Triturus; species Triturus cristatus. The sequence goes on from NC_140579.1 coordinate 258,508,216, forward strand.
ATCTAAGATAGCTGCAGCATTCAGCCTATATTTATCTTAAATCTCCTCTTCCGTCTGCCCTAGCAATGTGACGTGCACTCTAAATATTCTCTCCTGGATCTTCCTTCTCCTCTGTGCTGCTGCTCTCAGCCTCATTCTCCTCACCACGACGTAGAGCGCTGCCATGGTGGGTCATTGTGATGCATTCTGGGACTGTTTAAGCTGTTTGCTGATGATTTCCACCTATTTTTGCTTATGTGTAATTTTTACCACCTGATTTGATTTGTATTTGTATTTGTATTTGTATGTGGATTTATTAAGCGCGATTGATGCCCGGGGGCGTCCAAGCGCTGAGGGACCGACAGATGTATAGGCAGAGGCGGGGATAGTTACCAGAATTATTGTGGGGAGTTGAAAAGAAGAGTCTTGAGCTGTTTCCGGAATGAGGTAAGATTAGAATTGGCTCTCAGATAAAGAGGAAGGGCGTTCCATAGCTTGGAAGCGTTATGGGTGAAGGTCCTACCGCCTGCTCTGGCTCTTTTTATTCTGGGTGCGGTGGCCAGAAAAGTCTGGTTTGACCGTAGGTTTCTGCTTGGATGGTAGTGAGAGATTAGGTCGCGGGTGATTATTGGGCCTTTGTCCCAGAAGGCCAGGTGGGCAATACACAAGGCTTTGAAGTGGATTCTTTGGCGGACTGGCAGCCAGTGTAGACTGGTCAGACTAGCTCTGATGGATTGTCGGCGTGGGAGCTGGAGCAGTGTCCGAGCTGCACAGTTCTGCACTGTTTGAAGTCTCCGCAGTGTGTAGTCTGGTGCAGCGAGGTATAGGACGTTATTGAAGTCCAGGCGGGACTGGATCAGACCCTGGATGGCCACTTGTTTTGCCTCCATGGGTAAAAGATGAAGAATTTTTTTGAGCATTTTAAGAAGGCCAAAGCAGGTGGCGGAAAGTTTGGTAGCTTGTGTGTCGAATGACAGGGATTTATCGAGCCACACCCCAAGACTCCTGATGTTGTCCTTGGGTGTTGGGGGGTGCCCAGACAGGGTGGCCACAGGGAATTGAAGGAGCTAGGATTCGCGGGACCTAGAAGCATCAGCTCCGTCTTGTCCCCGCTTGAGTGATGAGGAAGACATCCAGCTCTTTACTTCCTCAAGGCATTTACAGAGTCCCCCGCTCATGGGAATGTTGGCCTCATGTGCCAGTGAGACCACCAGCTGGGTGTCGTCCGCATAGGAGATGATCTTAACTCCATACGGACGAACAACCTCAGCCAGTGGCCCCATATAAATGTTAAATAGCGCCGGGCTTAAAGAGGAGCCTTGTGGGACCCCGCACCTTAAAGGTCTGCTGGTAGATACTGATTCACCGTCGAATACCTGAAAGGATCTGTCTTTCAGGAAGGACTCGAACCATAGCCAAGCCTGGTGCTTGACGCCAACATTAGACAGACGGTTCAGCAGGATGTCATGGCTGACCGTGTCAAAGGCCGCGCTGAGGTCAAGGAGGATCACTGCCACTGATCCTCCTTGGTCCAAGATTTTTCTGGATTCCTCGGTGACCTTGAGGAGGGCGGTCTCGGTTCCGTGCTTGGGTCGGAAGCCTGTCTGGGTGGGGTCTAGCAGTTGGTTGGTTTCTAGGAAGGTGACCAGAAGGCTGTTGATGTATTTCTCCAACACCTTGCTCAGCCAGGGAAGCAGGGAGATTGGCCGATAGTTGCTGAAGTCTAATGGGTCCAAACTGGGTTTCTTCAGCAGTGCTTTAACCATGGCCCGTTTCCATCCAGGAGGGACCGTGTCCCGGAAGAGATAGAGGCATTCAGGAGGTCCATTATGATGGGTAGGGTGACCTGAGATGCCGACATTATAATGTCTGGTGGGGCTGGGTCGTTGGGGGAGCCAGATTTGACTTTCCGGGCTACAGTTTCCAGAGATGCCAGATCTAGGGGGGGGGAAGTGAGCTAGTGTAGTGGGAGTCTGTAAGGTAGGGTGTGCCAAGACTGTGTTAGTCGAGGCTGGAGCGGAGGTGGCCAGGGGGGGAAAGGAGGCGTAGATTTTGTCAATTTTTTGGTGGAAAAAGGCTGCCACATTGTTGCAATGCTCTGTGGATGTGGTTACAGGTGGGCTGGGTGGTAGCTTGGAGAGATTTTTTACTATTAGGAAAATCTCCCTAGGTTTTGATTTGGCTGACATGATTTTGTTAGAAAAATATGCCGCTTGAGTGGCTTTGATTTCTTCTTTGTACTCTTTAAGTAGCGTTCGGTATTGGGTTTTTCCTATTGGAGAGAAGTCCAGATGCCATTTCCTTTCAGCTTTCCTGCATAGGCGTTTCTTTGCCCTAAGGGCCTCTGAATACCATGGTGCCGATTTGTGGGAACGTTTTAGAGTGGTTTTTCTTTTGGGGAGAGTATTGTCAAGGGATTGGGTGATCCAGACTTCATAGGACTGGTCAGCTAGGCGTGGATCCTTATTATGGAGAGGAGGGTTGCTAGCGAGTTTGCTCATCCATTTGTCGACTGGAAGGCGGGACCAGGCTCTGGCTATTCGTACTGTGGGTTTGATGGTTGGAGGTTTGAGTGTGGTCCAGGTGAAGGGGACTAGTAAATGGTCAGTCCATGGAAGGGGGATTAGTAGGCTAGATGTAAGATCTGCGCAATTGCTGAACACAGGGTCCAGCAAATGGCCTTTGACGTGAGTGGAGGACCTAACGATTTGGGTTAGCTGCAGCGCTGCTAGATCATTTATCATCATAGTGGCTATGTGATCGGTTGTGGAGTCAAAGTGGCAGTTAAGATCCCCTAACAGGGTGAAGTTCGAGGAAGTGCTGACGCGTTCCGCCACAATCGAGGCGAGAAGATTGTGGAATTGTTTGGGAGGGCCTGGAGGGCGGTAAATTAGAGTACCTGTGAAGCAGGTGTTAGGGGAGAGTTCGAGGCAGAAGGCTAGGCTCTCGCAGTCAGGGATGGTCTCCGGAATTACTCGACAGAGGAATTGGTCTTTATAGATGATAGCTAGACCTCCTCCTCTGCCCTCAGGGCGGTCCTGCCGAATGATTTGGAAGCCGGGAGGGAGGGCTGTGATTACCGCGGGGTCCGAATCTGTGGCCAGCCATGTTTCTGTTAGGAAGACAATGTCTGGCATACGTTCTTCCAACAATAATGCGAACTCTGCCCTGTGTTTGGGCAGGGATCTGCAGTTGAGCAAGAACATGCGGTACTCATGTGAATGGTCTGGAGCCGGCTTAGGTTTAAGGGTTGATTGGCAGGAGGGGCAGGAATGTGGGATGTTTTCTGCATGAAACTGGGGCTGAAGGCAATCTCTGCCGGTGGGTCTTAATCCCATGAGAGTTTCCGAGTTGTAATGTCTGAGTTTTATAGTCGGGGATATAGGGGGGGTGGCCCTAGGCCCGGTCTCGGCACGGACGAGCACAGACGAGCTTGCCTTATGCGCGCCTTCGGCGCGCAATCGTCGCGCCCGCAGCGCTCGTCCGCTGCGCTTCCGGCACATGCACATGTTTTGAAAAAGGGGATAGGTGAAGGCGTGGCCTCTAGTGGGCGTGCCCAATCAGGGCGAGGGGAGATAATTAGGCGGGAAATGCGGCGATTTCGCCCTTCCCAGCGCTCGTTTTCAGCGTGGAAGGGTGCCTGCACACAGAGGATGTGTCCCAGGAGGGGTGAGTGAGTTAAATCCAAGTGACAAAAATACAGTATTTTAAGTTTTAAAAACAGTGAATAGTTCTGTCTCCTTCTACTCCCGGCTGCGCCTCAGGAGACTCCAAGTTATCTGACTCGCTTGTAGTTCAGCGCGTTTTTTATAGCTAGGACTAAGGGGGCGTGGCCTCTAGTGGGCGTGCCCAATCAGGGCGAGGGGAGATAATTAGGCGGGAAATGCGGCGATTTCGCCCTTCCCAGTGCTCGTTATCAGCGTGGAAGGGTGCCTGCACACAGAGGATGTGTCCCAGGAGGGGTGAGTGAGTTAAAATCCAAGTGACAAAAATACAGTATTTTAAGTTTTAAAAACAGTGAATAGTTCTGTCTCCTTCTACTCCCGGCTGCGCCTCAGGAGGGTCCAAGTTATCTCACTCGCTTGTAGTTCAGCGCGTTTTTTATAGCTAGGACTAAGGGGGCGTGGCCTCTAGTGGGCATGCCCAATCAGGGCGAGGGGAGATAATTAGGCGGGAAATGCGGCGATTTCGCCCTTCCCAGCGCTTGTTTTCAGCGTGGAAGGGTGCCTGCACACAGAGGATGTGTCCCAGGAGGGGTGAGTGAGTTAAAATCCAAGTGACAAAAATACAGTATTTTAAGTTTTTAAAACAGTGAATAGTTCTGTCTTCTTCTACTCCCGGCTGCGCCTCAGGAGGGTCCAAGTTATCTGACTCGCTTGTAGTTCAGCGCGTTTTTTATAGCTAGGACTAAGGGGGCGTGGCCTCTAGTGGGCGTGCCCAATCAGGGCGAGGGGAGATAATTAGGCGGGAAATGCGGCGATTTCGCCCTTCCCAGTGCTCGTTTTCAGCGTGGAAGGTTGCCTGCACACAGAGGATGTGTCCCAGGAGGGGTGAGTGAGTTAAAATCCAAGTGACAAAAATACAGTATTTTAAGTTTTAAAAACAGTGAATAGTTCTGTCTCCTTCTACTCCCGGCTGCGCCTCAGGAGGGTGGCTGCACACAGAGGATGTGTCCCAGGAGGGGTGAGTGAGTTAAAATACAAGTGACAAAAATACAGTATTTTAAGTTTTAAAAACAGTGAATAGTTCTGTCTCCTTCTACTCCCGGCTGCGCCTCAAGAGGGTCCAAGTTATCTGTTTAAGGAATGCAAATATCGATTTTTGACTAGTTCTGTATTTGCAAAAAACCATTTTGCGATTTCTTAATTGCGCTTCCTAAAATACCGATTCTGTATTTTATGAAGCGCAAAAATTGCGAAGAGTACTATTTTGTGCGATTTTGCTTGATGCATCGGAACAAGCTATTTTGCGTTCGGAAACGGCATTTTTTACCGACTCGCAATTTTTCCAGTCGCAAATTAGCTTGTTGCATGTGGGCCCATATCTCTTCCCAAGACTCACTTATAACATAATCATTGAACCTTATAGGTATATATTACAGGGTATTCTATAGTCTAGATATTTGCCCAATTATCCCAGACTTCCCACATTCTAATCCTTTTCTTTGAAGAACTCACAAGATCCAGTCTATGGATGCGTTTCACTGAGGAAACCCAGTCTAGTAATGTTGGAGGTTGGGGGGAAATCCATTTTATACAGATTTCCCTCCTTGCTTGCAGTGAGGTATTACATTATCATTCACAATGCCATGCCCCTTTCCTAGGCAATTAAAAGTTTGAGGCTGGGAATGGGAAAATATGTGACTCCTGCAATTACCAGACAGTTTACCAAATGTTGATTTGCTAAATTCTACTCTCTTTGCTTTCTACATTTCTACATGCTTTTAGCACATACAAAATATGAGTGGAAAAACAGGCGATATTACCGGTTTCAATGCTGCACTCGATAAAACTTGTGCTGGGTCGTACATCAACAGAAAACCTGCTGAATTACCACTTTGACAACTTATAACTGGTCCCCTAGCATAACTGTTGAGTAGACTGAATCTATGTGATCTTGATGGAGAGACTGAGTATGGATTGTGAAAAAAGGAAAGTGTGCATATAAGATGCAATGAGCATATAGCAGATGGCAAGTATGTAAACAGAAGACTAGGTTAACCAGAATTAGATAAGTGGGTTTGCCAGTAGTATGTGCTTTTAATATTTAGTGGAAATGTTTATGTCATTTAGTTGTTTAGATTGAATTCCTCTATTTGGAAATACTTAACTGAAATGTAGTCAATGTTAACCCAACAATACCCAACTAGTTAAAATACTATTGTAAATCCAGTCCTAGGATATTTTAAGTGCATCTATGGCATAATATCGATCACAAACAAAATTCTAATACAAACATAGCAATGACAAAATATTGAAACAACCAGAACACCAACAACAATAATATTGCTATACAAAATAGAGGAAAACTTATACCATCTAATAAATGGAAGAAATATGTACAGTATTGAATACATAAATACATACATAAAAGTAAACAAGAAAAGCATAAGTACCGTCCACAACAAAAGGATAAACATGACATTAACATTTAACCAAAGGAATTCAAACTTCAAAAGGAAAACAACAAATAGGAACACACTCACAGTTAATTAAAAAAAAATACAGAAAGAAAATGTGCAACAAACTGCTGCACATGTTGTCACAATAGCAGGAGAGCATCACCCTGACCAACTAACAGGCAACGCACAAGGACTATATAAAACTGAAAAGAAAACACCTCAACAACAGCAGCAAGGTAAGAATATAAACAATAAAATAACTTACAATTTAACTTAAACAACACTAAATTAAAACATACATTTATACACCAATAAGTAATTTATGTATGTCTTGAACATACAGCCATGATGGCAGAAAAACAAAATGAAAACTACCACAAAAGAAGAAAACCCTAAAAAGTCAAGGCATAGTCCAAAGTAAGTATATTGTAACATAATATAAATATATACACTAAAACACCAATGAATAGAATTAATTAAATCAAAATTAATGCAGAATAAATAAACAAAATATATCAGTAAATGTCAAAACAAAAAAAGATAATCTATACTCATTTTTCAATAGTTGATTTGAGAAACAAAAAGGTGAACGGAAATAAATAAATCAGCCTTAAAGAAATAGAGTAACTTTTAATTGTAAAATATGTTTACAGTTGTAACAGCAATATATAATAATATTGAAGAATATTTTGAAAACATAACCCACTCCCATATTCCAATAACCCACAGATATCATTTTTTTTTGTTTAAATCTGTTTTTATTTACTTTCATTTTACATCTCCATGAAAGGCAACTTACAGTGTGGAAAGCCATCTATACACTGAACTATCTACCAATATTAGAGAGACATTCCTGTTAAGTAGGTATTAAACATAACATGCATACTGATGACATTGTTGGTTCAGGAACGAGTTGAACCCCAACAATCAATCCATGTCACCAAGGGTAAAGGTTACAATACAATAATTGCATGGTTCCATTAGTACATTGTACAGAGTCCTTTCAGATCATTCAGCGTGGGCAATTGAACAGATGTTATAGGCAAGAACAAACAGAACCCAAAACCAATAACAGCAGCGTTGACCGATGTTTGCGTGATTATCCCTCACGGTGCCCCCCTCCATCCTCATCGTCCCACTTCGTTGCATCAGCTTGACAGTTGCCCCCACACATTGACTGTGGCTATGCCCACCCTGGGTGTCAAGTAGTATATGTGTGTGCACATGTTATTACGGTTGACTACTGGCGGGATACCTGTCACTCACTGCAGGCACGCATCCCTCATCCTCGGGCTGTCCCTCAGGGCTATCCTCCTATATTTGCTGTAAAGCCAGGAGCAGTCCCTCCCACTGTGCCGCTATAGGCTCCTTCCGCAGCCCCAACGTTTCCTCCCGCAGGATGGTGATTCCCTCTGCTCTGGCCCATGCTAAAAGCGAGTACTTCATGCCTGTATATGTGGCGGATCCTGTGCCTTCCACCGCTTAGTTAGAAGCCGCTTGGCGACCACCAATCCCAAGTCAAGAAACCGAGATGAGACTTTTGTGGCCAGGGTTCTACGGAAATGGTGTAACAAGTATACAGGCCATTCAAAGTGTATGTCGCTGCTTGTGCATGCGTGTAATAGCCCACTGACTGCCCGCCAATATGTATTTAGTCTGTGACAGCTCCACAACATGTGTATCAGTCCAGTCCCTGGTTCGGCGCAGCGAGGACATTCTGCATCCGTGCAGTGGAAGTATCTATTGATCGTCTCGGGTGTAAGATATGCTCTGTGGACTATGAACAGTTGTATTTGTCTGAACCTCATGTTTCTGGGTATACGTACTGGGCTCTTTATTATCTTTTCCCATTCCCTGTCCTCCAGCTGTCGCTCTAGATCTGCTTCCCATTTGCGGCGGAGTGGATCCAGACTTATCGCTGCATGTGTTCGGAGTGACTCTGCAAACCAGCGAACCAAGTGTCAGCCACGCCCCATAACGTGGAGGTACTGTATAGTGAGGTGTTGGCTCGGCTCCGTGGTCATGTCCCCCCATCTAGCTGTTAGTGTCGCAACCACTTCCTCAACCAGGGATTCATATGGTATAAGCGCGCCATCCCGATACAAAGCTCCCAGGTTATGTATGACGGCTTTGCGCCATTCCATGGGGGAACTCTCCAATGGCATCCCCGGTGCATAAGGGACTAGCGCCCTGGTGAGATACAGACTACGGCGGTAGCAATAACCCACAGATATCATAATCAATGAAAGTGCAACATATACTACCTCACAAAAAACACTGTTCATTCTAATGACGGCTATGTTAGAACCACAACCAAATATGGCAGTAGAAAGAATAATAATTAAACCTAAAAGACTTATAACAAAAACGAGGAGCGTAGCATGGTAAAGCCCAACAGCATCAAGCTCAATTGAAGAAATACCAATCCCAGAACACCTGAAAATAATATATACTAATGAAGAATTCATAATGCATGAGAACCAAAATAATTAGAAAATAATAATTGTCCTTGCAACTAACACGATCCTACTAACTTTACGAGAATGCTAAACCTGAATGATGGATGGGATATTTAACTATTATCTTTCACCATTCACAAAAATAGACTATACATGGACAAGAACAATACCTCAAAACAAAAGTGACATTGATATATGCACTACTTATAAATAGAGAACAACGTTTCTAAAGAACTCCTTATAGTAGTAAAACAAATAACAAATATTTACGCCTCCAACAAAATTATTATGAACATTGAGCAATCTTTTACCCAGGTCATGGTAGACATATACCCACACACACCCATACAAAGGAGCTACTATAACTTTAATCAATCATTATAGAGGTACCCAGAGAATCATCATTAAACAGACTATAGGCCTTATATGAGCGTTGTTCCATCTGTGACGCCGCCACCTGCAGGAGGACTGCCATAGCTGTGATGCACCCGCCCGCCAGATTGCAAGTTAAATCAATGATTCGGTGCTGTTCTGTCTCACAGCGGTGGTCTGTTAGGCTCATAGGAGAGCCTAACAAGCAGATCACCGCCATGAGAGCACCTGCAGCATGTTCCTTCATGGTGTGGCATGCACCATGCCATGCATGCCACACCGTGCAGGAAGGGGGTGCAAATCCAGGGGAGCACAAGATGTGCCCCTCTGCATGAACCCCTCAGGTCCAGGAGCAGTAAAGGGCCCTGTTACAGCCCCCTTAGTTGCCTCTACCCCACCCTTTTCATAGCAGGTTCACCACCATAAAAAGGCGGTGGACAGGCAATTCCTAATACGCTTGGCAGTTTCACAGCCTGTTAGGGCTCCTCATCACTGCGACACTGCCGCAGGATCCTGAATTCCCAGTGGATGGAGCGGTCCTGTGGTGGTCCGACCACCACACTCCTAATACTGAGGGCGGCCCCATAGTGTGACGGTGGTCGGACTACTACCGCAAGTACGTAATATGACCCTATGCCTCAAGCTTAAAAATTGCTCATGGAATTAACACGTTAATTGTTCTAGCTTATGTGCCTATAACAGAGGTTACAAAGCAATATGATATCCTTACTGAGTCACTGTTCTACCAAAAACACAAAGCAAAAACTGTCAACACTACTGGATTAATTTGAAGACATCTGGGTTGCATGCCTACACTGATCAGAAAGTCAACTCAAGTTTCAAATAACAAAGTGGAATGTAAATTACAGCCCACCATCACAAGATGCAAAAATTAAAATGCAGAGGAATGGTGGCATAATTTCTTCCTAGAAAATTTAGAAGGAGCCACTCAACACAGAGAGCAGAGAGACCAAGAGCTGATCAAAACCCAATTTTTAACTCAAACAAAAGTACTGAATTAAGCCAAACAAAAGTATGAAGGCTGTAAGGTAATTCAATTATATTTCTAAACCATCAATGCCTTCATAGGGGCTTATTACGAGTTTGGCAGTCCATGGACTGTTGTCCTGGTGGTGGTGATCCGCCGGCAGTGAGCTGTGTGCCGTATTACGGCTCAAGTTGGGCAGATTGCTTTTTGCAAAGACTGCGGCTGGACTGCCAGCACCGCCGGCAAACTGCTGACAGCTGGTGTTGCGGACAGGGGAAGGCAGCTTCCGAAGAGGCGCAACAACACCGACTGTAGTAAGAGCTGGCTTCCCGACGAGCAGACCGCGGTGGTCAAACCGCCCCCTAAAGGTCGGCAGAAACAAAGGATTTGGGGTGCATACTCAATCCTTTCTAGTTCTTCCAAGAAGATTTCAATGTGGATCCCTTTCTCCAGGTCCCCCCTACACAGGAGGATGTTCACCACGAGGAATAAGACCCCATTTTCTGCAAAATACAGGTAAATGATTTGGTACAATGTACCCACTACCAGGACAGCCCACATTTAGGCCAGACTCTGGCAATGGGTAGGTGGTATTTTTCAACATCTATCATGCATATGTGTGTATTCGACACATATGCAGTTATAATGTACACACAGGCATCGATATATATGGGAATACATTGCCCACCACCGCAAGACCACCACAGTCACGCCGCCGGCCCCTTAGGAAACTCGTAATACGGCAGTCAGAAGGCCACAGGCATAGAGGTCTCCTAGCGGTCGAGGACATAGTCCTTCAGCGGTCGGACCGCCAAACTCGTAATATGGCCCATAATCTTGAAACAATAGTCAAAACACTACTCTAAAAATTAAAATAGCACTCTATACAACGCATGTGTTTACAACGCAAGTTGTTACAACTAAGCGTTGTTACATCACATGCCATTTCAATGCAAGTTGTTACAACGACTTGCGGTGGGGGGGGCGCTGGAGTTTGGAATAGTATAATTTACTATTCCAACTCCAGTGTGTGCAACAGTAGGGAAGGTGTTGGATTGAAAATCCAACAAATCCAACACCTTCCGCCCCTTACAGCAAGTCGTTGTAATGACTTGCGTTGTAATGGCATGCGATGTAACAACGCATCTTTGTAACGACTTGCGTTGTAAGCGCATGCACTGTAAATGCTGCGTCGTAAAAGTTGTTTCCCTAAAACCTACACTATAAAATTAATCCTATTCAAAAGTAAGATTAAGCTAAAAAAATTAAAATAACTCAAAAAGATTTTAATAAATAATATAAAATTGCAACTGTATTTTTATCACTGAATAAAAGGAATAACTTTTGGAGAAAAAATAGCTAAAAAGTCAGAATTTAAAAAATAAATAATAATTAGGATTTTTTAAAATTTTAAAACGACCACAAATCATACAGTATTAGAAACTAAACATATTATTATACAACACATAATATATACGCAGCCTAAAATCCACACCACACTCATGTAACCTATTGACATTCCCATTAAATAATACACACTAATATAAAATAATGTATGAAGGATGTGCTCCTTTTGCGTAGTTAATACATTTTTGGGATTGAAGATTCTATTTTAACTCCGCACACAGTGTCACTGCGACCTGGCCCCAGTATATGTACTCTGACTCCTAAAACATGATACAATTGGCTAATTGCAAAGTGGAATATTTAACTTTCCATCTACTAGGCTGACAATGAAAACATGGATTAAGGCCTACCTGAGCAGCCTGACTGCTGCAGCTTTTAAACCTGTGGGTACACCTATTTGACTGGGAGAAATCATAATTTAAAAATATGTTATAAGCGACTCCTAACTAGGCCTTGTAACCCACGGAGATGATGCCTAGTATTTAAAAGTGCAACATGTACAAATGTGCTGGTAGCATGTTTCTACAAGGACTAGCCCCCAAAATCAATTTTCACTGTAAATGATTCAAGTTGCTTGTCTGAGAAAAACTACAGTACAATTAAAATGCTAATTTAATAATTTTGGTTTAGAATAAGCTACATGGCTCATTCAACCACAGTGTTTGAGATTTATTAAAAAATGTGTCCAATGATGAAGTTGGATTTTTGGTACATCCAGAAGAAAAGTAGCTTTTGCACTTTTATACTTTTCGTGCTTGAAGATTTTAAAAGATAATTAGCCTTAGCCTGTGTTTTCCCCTCCGTCAGTGCCTTACCCTTGATAATGTGTGAAATCTGCTCCCAGAACAGAGACAATAGCTTGGGACGTTTGGCAGGAAGACCTTGGTGTGAAGTAGAGACTCAACCTCTCTCAGAAAAGGCAGCTGGGGAGGGTTTAGGAACATCTTTAACTTACCATGGAGTGTGGTGACGCCTCCTATTTCACATTTAATTGTAAAGTGAGGCCCTGAGTAAAGGGGCCTTTTGATACCAGGGCACACTGTAGACATCTCGACTCTCCCCCAGTGGAATGGTGAGCTGGTTCCAGACACTGTCAGGTATTGTGGAGGATGAAGATCTACTCATTTCCATACAAACACTCATGGGTGAGCCATCAGCTACCTCTAGGGTCACAAAGCAAAAGCACACCAAATTCTTTCAAATTGGCCGTAAGAGGCTGTAGAAACCAAAGAAAGAATCCTGGTCCCCCAAGTGGACTGGCAAGGATAAGGCATGTATAGCACCCTATCGTATTTACATCAGATGTCTTTCGGTCAACCTTCTCACCCAGGATGAAGCAGAGGAAAAAGGCCTGGGGGAAGGGTAGAGTGGACATGCCCTCTCATTTTGTCCCCATATGTTCTCATATCTCCAGGAGCCAATGCCAAAAGGATAGCATTGAGCACGCCCGGGCTCTGATACAAAGAAAAGGTCCTCGAGTGCCCCCATATTGCTGAGGTCTAGGTCAGCAGGTAGAGCACTGTAATGCTTGTTGAGCATTCGCTCCTGAAGAGGTGACTCGTCAGATTTACAATTCTCAATACAAACCTATCCACATAGATGAAAATGTTTGACTTGAGGGTGGTGGGCAGATTTACGATCGCCACTTTCAATCAATCAGGATTTGTGTAGTGCGGCTAAACACCTGTGGGGATATCCAGGCACTGAGAGTGCTGCTGCTGGGGGGCTCAGTTGAACAGCCAGTCTTTAGTCCTTTTCTGAATTCCAGCTGAGAGGATGAGGTCTGTAGTTGAAGTGGGAGATTGTTCCAGGACTTCGCAGTGAGATTGGAGAAGGAACGTCTTCCACTGTTGCGGCAGCGGATGTAAAGGGTGTGGGCAAGGAAGAGTGAGGAGGAGTGCAGTTGTCTGGAGGGATGTAAGTTCAGTCAGTGGTTGATGTAAACTGGTCACTAGTTGTGGAGGGCTTTGTAGGTGTGGATCAGCATCTTGAAGTGGCAACTTTTCTGAATGGGGAGCCAGTGGAACTTGCTGAGGTGGAGGGATGATGTTGGTCCATTTAGTGAGGTCTAGGATCAGTCTGGCTGCTGAATTCTGTATTAGCCCTCCTGTCATGTCTGTGATAAGTTTAAGGCAGTTGTCTCCCATCCAGTCAGCACTGCTTGTCACTCACCTGCAGAGGTTGGCCATTGTAGCAGAGGGGTCTTCTGAAAGTGAGAAGATGGGCTGGGTATCATTGTTGTATGCTATGATATTCAGAACATGCGATCTGACGACATTGGACAAGGGGTTCATGTAGGTGTTGAACAAGGTTGGGCTGAGGGACAACCCTTGAGGGAGACCACAGATGGTGTTCTTGGTTTCCGAGGTGAAGGGAGGATGGCAGATTGCCTGGGTTTTTCTGGTGAGAAAAGAGGTCATCCACTTAAGGGCGTCTCCTTTGAATCCAATATTGTGAAGCCTCTTGATCAGTGTATGGTGTGATACTGTGTCAAATGTTGCTGAGAGGTCGAGGAGGATCAGAGCCATTGTTTTTCCTTAGTCAAGGAGGGAACTGATGTCATCTGTGGCTGCAATCAGTGTAGTTTCAGTGCTATGGTTGGTGCAGAATCAGGACAGGGAAGTGGCCAGAAGATTGCTGTTCTCCAGGTGTTCGTTGAGTTTTGAGATGATGGGCTTCTCGAGGACTTTGGCGGGGAAGGACAGAGGGGAGATGGGATGGTAATTCTTGAGTTTGTTGGGGTTGAGGGATGGTTTCTTGAGTAGGAGCTTGACTACTGCATGTTTCCATTCTTTGGGGAAGGTGGAAGTTATGATGAAAGCGTTGAAGATGGCAATGGGGGTCACTGCTGATCGTCTTACTCCCAAGATTGAAGATGTGGGGGCAGGGGTCCGTGGATGCTCATGAGTAGATGGAGTTCATGATGGCAGTGGTGTCTTGTGTGGTGAGCTGGTCCCAGGTGGTGAGCAGGTGGGCGTGAGCCTCATTCGTGGTTGCGAGATGGCTGAGGATGTCAGTGGTTTGGGGTTTGAAATTTCTATAGATGGTGGAGATCTTGTCGGGGAAGAAGTCCACCAATGTGTCACAGACATTCTAGGAAGGTATGATGATGTTTTCGGTGGCTGAGAATTCTCTGATGATGTTGAAGACTTCCTTGCAGTGGTTGGAGCTTGCTTCGATGCTGTGGGCCAGGGCACTTCTTTTAATCTTTTTCAGGAGTTGATGGTACTGGTTGGGGCAGTTTTGAATGTGGTTTGGTCCGTAGACTCCTTGCTGGTGTGTCATTTCTTTTTGAGTCATTTGCAGGTGCATTTCTTGGTTCTTAGTTCCGTAGTGTACCAACCAGCTTGCTTGGAGGACCGCCTGCATTTGGTGGGTTTGCTGGGGTTGACTCTGTCTGCGCAGTCTGTGATCCAGCTGGAAAATTTCTTAACCGTCTGTTCTAGGTTGGTTGCGGTGTGAGGGTGGGAGGTGTTGAGGGCGTCACTCCATTGGCTCTCTGAGACCTTGTTTTGGGTGCGTTATGAGGTGCTGGGTGGCTTGGGGGCAGTGCCGGGGGATCCCGAGATGGTGAAGTGGACAATGGTGGGGTCTGTCCAGGTGAGCTTGGTGATATGGCTGTACTTGACTTTGTGACTGGCTGTGAAAATGGGGTTGAGTGTGTGTCCTGCGATGTGTGTGGGGTTGGTGACAAGTTGGGTGAAGCCAATGTTGCTCATGCTTTTGAGGAGGTTGGAGGTGTTAGCATTGTTGGAGTCATCAAGGTGAAAATTAAGATCACTGAGGAAGATGTCATTTTTGGAGTTGATGGCGAGTGGAGAATTGGAATCAGGAATTGCTTTGCAGAAACTGGGGCATGGTTGTCGAGGTCTTTCTGTAGGCAAGGGTGCCTCTGATGGTGGTTTTGCTATTGGTTTGGAGCTGGAAGTTGAGGTGTCCCATGATTGTGGGTGATGTTGTTTGCGGTGGTTGTGCAGTAGATGGTTTCCTTGTGGATCATGGTGATTTCACCTATGTGCTTGTTGACGCATTCTCAGCGAGAAATCTTGTAGCCATTGGGCGTAGCAGAGGTGATGTCAGGTGCAGATGTGGGGATGTGCCAGGTCTCAGTGAGGAAGATGACATTAGGGGTGAAGGAGTTGATGGTGTCCCAGATCTCAGTGGCATGCTTGCAAAGTGATTGTGCATTGAGCAGGAGGCAGTGGAGAAGTTCTGGGGTGGTCATGGTAGGCATGGTAGAGATCGCCGTGCATGCTGGTGCTTCGGTGTTGCAGGAGATTAGGTAGTACCGGCAGGAAAAAGTCCAACCGTGGAATGTGGAGAGGTACAGCAGCAGTTGTTGTTGCAGTCCTGGGTCCCAAGCTTGGAGCTCAGCTAAGGTGGATGTTCTGGTGGCTCTAGGGCCAGGGTCTCTGGAGTTGGGCACAGTCCAGGCATGGATGGGTACAGACTGGCTAGCCTTCAGTGCCCCCGCTGTGTGCATCCACTGCACGACTATGCTGCAGCCTCTATAAGTAGTCCTGGGAGGTGTGAGGGGCTGGAGGGAGGGATTAAGTGGGTAAAAAGACAGAGGAAGCAGCGTAAAACAATACAATGAAGGCATAAGGAGAGAAGTTTACAAGAGCAGTAAAATACACCAATAAAACAAAATCAGCACAGTAACAATTCAGTTGATGGACGGAATATGTGCAGAGTCCAAGAAACAAAAGAGCAATACCACAGCAGCAGGGGAGCTGGCTCGGAGACTGAGAGGTCGATTAGCTGGTCACTGGAAAGTCTGCCACTTTTGTGAAAATTCAGAACTTTAGGGGAGTAAACTTAATAATACCACTAAAAGCACATTCACTATGGAGACATTAGAGGAATTATTAATAATCCTAGTGAAACGAAGTTTTGCGACTCACAATTTGCGGCTCGTAAAATGGAATGTACAACAGTGTCTCAGACACTGTTTGTGGTTCCGAAGGGGTTCGCAAATAACCTGCCTCATCAATATTTATAAGGCAGGCCACAATTTGCAACCCATTAGGAATGGCCAGCACTTAGAAGGATGGTGGTCTGCAGGGGTCAACAGACCACCATGTCTGTGACTGCTTCTTCAATAAAGCAGTTTTTCTTTCTTTTAAATGCAGCCCGTTTTCCTTAATGGAAAATGGGATGCATTTAAAAAAGAAAAATAAACATTTCAGTTAAATTTTTTAAGAGTATGCTCTTAAAAAATATTTTTGCATCCATTCACAAAGGGGAAGGGGTCCCCTAGGCTCCTCTTCCAATTTGCTAGTGGCTTATTACCTACTTAAAGTAGGTGGTAAACTGTGAGTGTTTTGCAACCGCAAATGCGGTTGCAAAACAATGGTACATACCATTCTGGCTCGCTATTAGGAATGGACGCCCTTGGTACGCCCCTTCCTAATAGTGACTTACAAACACAATTTTGCGAGTCACTGACTCGCAAAATAACGTTTGTACATGCCAACACCCTTTTTGCGGTCACAAACGGGCCGATTTCTTATTTGCGACCGCAAAAAATGGTCGTACATCTGGCCCTTAAACTACCACTATCAACAAACTGCTTTTCATAGCTTAAGAAACCCAAATGGAATCATTTTTTAAATTAAAAATAGCAACAATTCTAACAATACCACTAATAAATTATAAAAAGACTGTGTTGTGGTCTCTTGCTATCTTATGCATTCACCCCACAGTAATGATGTTCCCTGCTGTTCACCAAGTGAGTGAGGTCATTGGATGGTTGGAGTGTTTGTGCTTGGATGAGTGGACAGTTGGAGTGAGAAGGGCTGAGCAGCAGGATGCAGCTCCTGGTGGGGCTTTACCTGATTTACCTGTAACCTGATCTAAACCTAATAAACCTATTCCTTTTGTAACCTACAAGACTACATCCTTGATTGTAACAGATTCATATATATTCAGAAATAATTATGAAACATAAATTAATAACATAATTACCATCAACATGTATTAAATTACAAATAAATCTCACAAAACCCCTTCAAACCCAACACACCACCACTAAAACGTTAAATAACAATTACAGAAATACATTTTTTATACTTTATTATTTCCAAATATTAAATGAATCAATTAACAATTTTAATTATAATAACCCTCCCGACCCAACCCGACACAAATTTCAGCCAATAAACCCCCGTACTCATGGTGGGGGTCCAACCACCACCACACTGCGTGCCCACCAGCAGTATTACAAGTTTGATGGTTGGACCGCCATAGGTCTACCCCTGCATTTGCACTACCAGCTCCTGCATGGTGTAGCATGTATGCCACACCATGCAGGAACATGCAATTGGCCCTCTCACAGCAGCTGTCTGCATGTTAGTCTCTTCTATGAGCATAAGAGAATACCACTGTCAGACCACCGCAGCACCACCCACCAGATCAGGATTTAACTCCTAATCTGGCTTGCTCACCACGGGTTTGGAGGTCCTACAGCTGACGACGCGTTGGCGACAACGCTGTAGGACCGCCAAAGTTGTAATGAGGCCCTTAGTATTTAAATAGGATTATACATATATTAAGCCATTGTTAAATAATTCACTTAATTAATAAAGTAAATTAAGAAAAGGCTCATTTAAAAATAAACATATACTATAAAAGGTCCTACCCTACTCCCATATTAACCCATTAACAAGACTTAAATTATTTAAAATAAATATTGAAAAATGCTAAAATAAGTAAAACCAATATAACCAAAAATAACATTTTATTGAAATATAAATAAACTATGTAGGAACAAATCTTTATTATACAGAGTGATACTAAAACATTCAATATAACTTTCAATACTACTAACTGCTAAGTAAAAAAAAAGAAAAAAAGGCATGAGTCTGATTAAGAGTTCAGAGTACCTGTAATCGAATATTAGAGTAAGCCCGGGAGGTAAAATCTACTCCACTCGCGGAGTTTGTAGAATTCGGGCACTCCGCGCTCCGAGGAAGAACACAGAATTCCTGAATTCTGCCAGTCAGGCGTGAAGCGCTGTTTTTTTTTTGTTCGCGCGCTAGTTTTTTTGGGCACACCATCAAGACTCTTGGGCAACTTACGAGCATGCACAAGACTTCTCACACTGCTTATGAGCGCCCACAAGACTTCCAAGCACAACGGCACCAATCTAGCATTCTTAGTGCCGATCGAGAGAAGCCATTTTTTAAAACCTTTTTTTTTCAAACCATAAGGAAGTGCTGCACAGACTCCAACTTCCTAATCCTGTCCAGCAGACTCCTCCCAGTGTTTTGATCCTCGCCTGGTCACTTTTCATTGGGATTTGGTGCTGGAAGGATCACTCTCCTTGTCTGCTGCATAGATACCATTGGATTTAAGGACTTCGTTTTTTAGATGTCACAAGTACGTGGAAAGACTGGTGTATAACAGCGTTGTTTGTTTGACTGGGGGCATGCACCTGGATTTATTTGTACTTTTCTTTGATTTTTAACATTTACTGTGGTGGGTGGCCTGTGGTTTTAGTAGGGGCCTAGTTATTTTTTTGCATGACATTTATCTTCTTTAGTAAAGGAAAAATGTTGCACAGTTCAGTACATTTTCATCTCCATGTTTCTTAATAAGTTTGCAATATTGATTGATTTAATTCACTATGTGGCCTAGTCTGCCAAAGGGTCCTCCAGTCAGTAGGCTCTGTAATATTCATAGGTGCATAAAACAACTGTTCTGTGGCGTCTGTAGTATAGAAACATCATTTAGGCCATGGATAGCATTGGATTAAAATACAAAATTAGTTTTTTGTTGTATCTTAAATTTCTTTCCCCTGCAAATAGTGTTTAGGTTGGGTTATGCCTTTGAAGGATGTGTGTTGTTGTGACAATCTTTAGCCCTGTTATTTTTCGTTTTTGGCATTGCTGGATTAATGCTATGTTCTCTGTGTTACCATGCGTCTTTTGTCTGGCCAGTGTTTGTTTGTGTATGTGTGTATGGCATAGGCCACAATGTGCCTTTGTTGTTCATTATGCCATGTGGCCATGGGCCATTTTGTATAGTCAGTGTCCACCCTAGGCCTGCATGTGTTCTTTGTTTACCAGGCCTCCTGCTTGTTGTTGTTCTGACCTGTGGCAGCCATTTTGTGTAGCCAGCCAGGGTGCTTTCCCCATAGGCTTGCATATCTTCTTTGTTTGTGGCTACGCCTTCTTGCTGGTTGTTCTTGTTGTCTGACCATGTGGCTGGCGGCCATTTTGTGTAGCCAGCCAGTGTGCTTTACCCATAGTCCTGCATGTCTTCTTTGTTTGTGGCCATGCTTTCTTGCTGGTTGTTGATGTTCTGATCATGTGACTGGTGGCCATTTTGTGTAGCCAGCCAGTGTGCTTTTCCCATAAGCCTGCATGTCTTCTCTGTTTGTGGCCATGCCTTCTTGCTGGTTGCTGTTATTCTGACCATGCGGCTTGTGGCCATTTTGTGTTGCCAGCCAGTGTGCTTTTGCCATAAGCCTGCATGTCTTCTCTGTTTGTGAGTGACCATGCCTCCTTGCTGGTTGTTGCTGTTCTGACCATGTGGCTGGAGGCCATTTTGTGTATCCAGCAAGTGTGCTTGCATGGATGGTTGAGCAATGAGATAGCAGTTTAATACATTAAAATTATATACTTTAGGATAATGTCACTTATTTATATATTTTTTAATTAAAATCTTTGTCAATTTTAAATGTTATTTTTTTCAAATTATATTTATTGTTTTAATTTTTATTATTTTAACTTTTGTAAATGTTTTTTTATTTATATATTTTATTTATTTATTTCATTTTTAGATTACTTTTTTAAACCATTTTCATAAAATCTGGCATCAATTAATCAACCACATGTCTGCTATAGGTGCACAGCAGCATTCATAAGTGACAAATCCCACGTGATGCACATAAAGCAAACAGTTACAACTGTATGTTTTGTTGTTGTTATTGTTGCTCTTTCTAATCTTTCCTGAGTGTACACCATGAAAGTTTATGCTGGTGTAGTTTTCCGATTTTACGAATGAACACTATATTGTTAATTATTTATATAAGTAACCACACTAAATAATATTGTTTGTTTGTACTACTACTTGAACTGCAACAATGCCACATTTCACTGACGCTTTTCTTGCATGTTTGCTTTTAGGTGCACAAGAGAAGAGACATCACCCAGAGTACTGCCAGACAGAAGGCGTGTGCACAACATGACTCATGACTGACTATGTAACACAGTCATCTCTCCAGCTTGTGAAGCTAAGTGCCACTGACAATTGACAGCTTGAAGATGGCCCTAAAGATAGGTGCTGCCAAGAAAGTGGCTAGTGGGGCGGAGAAGAAGCAGATTTCCACCACTGGTGTGCTGTCTGAAACCTTTTTCAGGAAAGTTGTGCCTGCTGCACCAGCCTCCAGCATGCAAGCTGAGAGCAGCACTCTTGCATCAACAGCACCAACCCCCCAACCTAAGCCCAGGACCATGTTTGTGAATGAGGCAGCCAGTGCAATCATGTCGACGCCAACGAGTAGTGATGTTGAATTGAATTTGTCCCTTTCGCAAAGTAGTATACAATTATTTCAGGAAACACAGCAAAGTGGACAGCAGCCGGAGCCCGCAATGGTACATTTGTCTGATGTTGGAGCAGAACAGGAGGTTGAGCTTCCTCCAGAGCAAGAAGTTGAACCTCTTCTTTTAGAATCACTGGCTTCCATATCTCCAGCAAGGAAAAAGAAGGGTACTACAGCACCATCTTCTCCAAGCACCACTTCTGATGATGATGATAGGGACATGGATTGGACCTCAACAGA
Organism: Triturus cristatus; assembly: GCF_964204655.1. Classification (NCBI taxonomy): domain Eukaryota; kingdom Metazoa; phylum Chordata; class Amphibia; order Caudata; family Salamandridae; genus Triturus; species Triturus cristatus. Next base: position 258,529,329 of record NC_140579.1, read on the forward strand.
GACTGTGAGACAACAGGAGAGATAAGGGAAAAGAAAGACCCCAGAAAGACTTAGACTTATGGAAAGGGATGAAGAGGAGAATGACGATGACGAGGTAGTCATGGTGGAAACTGACACAGAGGAATCTGACATTGCTATTCAACAAGCTCAGAGGGATGTGGCACAGGTAGGACCGTCACCAGCTCCCACATTTGCAAAGTCCCAGCTGAGACCTGGCACCAAACCCTGCCTCAGGAGAAGCAGAGAGGAAATCAACGACATGCCCACCTACCTCCAGTTCTTCTTCAGGCATTGGCAGTGGCATTGTAAAAAAGGACTCCACCCCAGTTTGCAAAGAGGGGGAGCACATTGCAGTATGCACCATTTACCACACCAATATTTGTCGAGGTAAGCCGGGTACACATTATGGTACTGGAGGCCGGATGACCCATATGAAAAAACAACAGACAATCAAATGGGAGGAGCACCTTAAACAAATTGCTGTACATGGTTGTGTTGGTGGGGAGAACATCAGCTACAAATCCAATTATGAGGAAGGTGACGATGATGAGGAAGATGAGGGTGACATCTTCACGCAACGCACCCCTGTCCCCAGCAGTGTGCCAGCATATTCACCCACCTCAGCGACTTCACAATGGCACAAGAAGACTCAGAGTGAGATGATGACACCACAGCATACAGTGATTGCCTCATCACCACCACGCACATTGAGTCTACCACTAGCATCTACTTCTCAAAAGACACCTGTGTCAGTGCCCCAAGAAAAGAAGGAAATCCAGGTTACTATTACGGGCTTGTTAAGGCAGGAAGAGCCCTGCGAGCGAAACTACTCAACTGCATGTTTGTACAATGGGAATCTGGCAAAAATGTTAGCACTGGGCCTCCTCCCTTTTTCTTTTGTGGGAGGAGTGGAATTCTTAGAATTTGTGGTAGCCATCTGCACAAAATGAAAAGTACCAAGTAGGACCTATTTTGCCAGAGTGGCAGTTCTAGCGCTGCATCACGGTGTGCTGCAGTTGGTTGGGCAAGCTTTACAGCAAAGTGTTGTTCACACCATCCACCTGATGACAGACAGTTGTCAGGCGACTGATTATATGTGCATCACAGCATACTGAATCTCTTTTGCAAGGGTAAAGCAAAAGATATCTACAGGTCTTGACCCTGAAGAAAGTTTTAAGAGCATTTGGCGGCATGCAGCAGTGGCCATGTTCGCGATGGAGAAATTACATACAGCTGTAAGTATCTTGGAGGAATTTAACAGCAAGGTGTATGAGCAGCTGCTACCCAGAGGTCTTTAGAATTGGACTTGTTGCCACAGACAATGGCAGTAACAGAGTCAGGGCCATGTCAGATGGAGGCTATCTCACGGTCCTGTGTTTGGCCCATTGCATCAACCCGGTGGTGCAAGACTTCCTCTAAAAGGAAGACATAGTCAGCAACATACTGACCACCTGCAGGAGAATCCACACCCATTTCAGCCATTCTTTTAAAGTCTGGAAGCAGCTGAGGATTATTGAGCGTAATAATAGAGCACCAGTTAAAGCCCTGATACAGGAGGTGGCAACACATTAGAACTCCATTTTTTAACATGTTGCAACATCTGTTTCAGCAATACAAACAGAATAATGACTTTGTCACTTAAAGAGGAGGGGATGCAGTTGGGAAAGCTATGATAATGGACATATGGGGTCTAGTCATATGTCTGACATAGATCCTACTCCCTTTTGAGTTTTTATACTGGAAGTTAGGAAGGAGGACAGTACGATGGGCCAAGTCATCCTGTTGCTGCATCTCCTACAAGACCAGGTAAAGAAGGCGTCTGAAAGGTTCGCCCCTGCAGGTGTGAATGAAAACACAGAAGAACATGCCTTGTTTGAGACCTTAGTCCTGCGCTTGGCTTCTAATATAAGGCTGCAACATAACATAATTGAGTCCAAAGAGTACATATGTGCTACATAACTTGATCCACAGTACAAAACAATTCTGCCCACTTTCATCGCTTTTTCTGAAGGGAATGTTTAGTAGAGCAAGAGAGAAAAACAGCTGTAACTTCGAGTCCCACCCGCAGTTCTAGGGTGCCACCTTCAACATCCAGAGATGGCAGTCTTGTCTCACAGCAGCCAACCACACCATCAGCCAGAACACCGGCAACAACAGCAAAAGGAGGACCGAACCCAACCTCTGCATTGTATTGGTTTCAATTGGCAGGGCTCCAGTCTAGTGCAGAGACGATGAAAAACAGGTCGAGCAAGTGGCAACACCAATGACCATCCACAGGATGTTCCAGGAGTATCTGGATGATCCAAAAGAGGTCTATGTGGATCAAAATCCATTGATGTATTGATATGGGAAGATGGGCCAATGGCCAGAACTCAGCAGGCTGGCAATGAAGTATCTGGCTTGTCCTGTCGCCAGGGTATCTGCTGAACGTGTGTTCAGTGCAGCTGGTGTGGTAGTCACAGTGAGAAGGACCAGTCTCTCATCTCAAAATGTGGAGAGATTGACTATGATCAAAATGAACCAGCATTTTATACCACACAATTACACTGTTCCTGAAACAGCAGCACAGGAGGAGGACGAGGGTGATTTGTCCAAAATTGAATCAAATGTGTTAGCTGACCAACTTCTGGGTGAACCACCTGAGTTTGAGGACAAACTCTACTTCTAGGACTAAGTATGCCAGTGCCCCCATAGAAGGTTGACATTTTTCTTGTCAAACTTAGTTCTTACTTTGAAAAAAAAATTAGCAAGTGGAACATTATTATTTTTGTGTCAGATTTATGCTGCCCCACCTTTTTTATTAGTCACATATAGATTGCAGTTGGACCAGTGTGCATTGAAGAAGCCTCCACAATTCCTTCATGACATTGGTGACAATGCCTGCCCCCCTTGCATGCCTATTGCCAATTCCTTTATGCATCTATGCATCACTTAGCAATAGAAGGGCTGCCCCACAAAATTATTTATTACATATAAAACTGCCTGCCAAGACTAAATTCTAATGTGTTGACTGCATCAAAGATGATTGAATACCTATCTCAACTACCCGTGTTTGGATTGGATGAGGTAACTTCAACTATTGCAATGGTAAGTGACTGATTGCGTGAGTGAATTTTTAAGGTGATTGATGATTCATGTGGTGGCAAACACTGAGGGAGGGTGCTTGTTGAACTGCAATATGGGAAATATCTTGATATCTTTATTGATTTGCATTGTTTGGGGCCTGAGTGATGGGTGCTCATTTTTTCCCCTGTAGGTGATGAACAGCCCTTTCACACTTAGCCAGGTTTATTTAATTGCAGGGAATTCTCCCTTTTTCTGGTTCTTCAATTGCCAGAACAGTCACTTTAGTTAAGAAACAAAAACCTATGCAAAATACTGCAATTGTGTTTCATTCTCTACTTCTTCTTCAACAGCAGTGCACTGCACTCCACATCTATCTTGCTCGGGTCATCGCGATTCGTGAATCATGAGTATGACGTTGACTGGTCTGGGACAGCGTTACTCAGAGTCAGGACTAGAGGAGTATCATGGAAGAACTCAGGGCGGGAGCGGCAGGATCATGAAACCAACAGCTGAAAGCAAGAGGTTATTTTGTATACTATCCACTTGAGTTCAAACATAAACCAAGATTCTGAGGCCTAGTACTCAGCTGTGTGAAATAGAGAGTGGTGTGTTTGTGAAATGCTGCTCTGTGTGTGTGTGTGTTGGACTTGTGGCAAAAGTGATGCTCTGACTCCGACTTTTGTTTTCTTTGTGCTGCCTCTGAGTCTTCTTGATACACTCCTCATGAAGCTTACCTTCCTTTTGTCCCTCTCCTTGACTCTAAAATACAGTTTCTCTTTTACGATAAGCAGGCCTTGTTCTGGTCTCCTTCATGAATGAAAGGTGAAAGCTAGCTGAGCTCAACAACACTCCTGCTTACCAAATGAATCAGTGCAGACAGGCCCCAAAGAGTAGACATTCCCGAGAGAATGCAGATGCACCACCCAATTTTGCAATACAGTATCATCTTTCTTTTAATAATCATATTAATTAAGAGAAGTGGATGGGTGGGTTCTCTTCCTAACCTAGGAGACAGAACATTTAGATACATGATAAATTGGGTCTTGGGAGCACAGGGACTGTTTGCAATGGATGTATATGTACTCTGTCATAGTCATTACTGTGTTTCTTTCTAACAACAGATTGATTGCGAATGATGTGCTGCTGCTTATTGCCCTGATCAATGTTGGCCTTGTGTTGTAATGTTTGTCTTTGTCAAACCTTTCCCCAAATCCCATTACCCATCTATTCATCAAACCCCTAACCCTCTTCCCCTGAGCTGTTTGATTTATTGAGGTATGGCTTAAATTGCACCATCAATGTATGACACTCTTGGTGGGGCAAATTTTGTGAAAGCAACACCAACTTCTTGTAGAATCTTTTAAGCAGTAACCCACACCAGCCCATTACCAACCAGTGCATTACAAATGATCCATATTGTTTTAGATATAGAATGAAGAACATCAGTTCTCACCATCATCATCATTCAGGCATTGTGTTGTCTAACCACAAACGCCTAACTTATGCTTGTCGACTCCATACTTTGAGTCCATTTTTTATAACTTGAGGATTTCACAAATAATACTGCAAGCTCCACATTAGCCGTAACTTACTAGTATTGCTATTTTTTCTGTTTTAATACAACAAGGCATTCTCATTGTGTCATCATGTAGTACTCAGGTAGTGTCAATTCTTTGATAAATATATAACCAACTTACTCAGTCTTTCTAGTTCCATTCAGTTACCTATGATGGATAATCAATCAATCATTCAGATCAATCCTACAGTTGGAGCTCACCGGGGTGGAACTGGAAGTGGGACCTCGCTTGTGAAGTTGTGATTCCTCCCGTTATTGCTGCATGTATTTTCAGGTAAGACAACTAGTATGGATGCAATTTAATTTAGTAAGAAATAATTTAACTGCTACTGTTTTTTATCTGTATAGTTCAGAACTTGAACACAATATAGGTCATCATGGCAGCATTCAAGATAGTTAGACTTAAAAAGACTTCAATTGTCATGTTTCATACTTGACAGACCTCCTGAGGCGGAAGCCGGGAGTGTGAACTGCCGCTCATTTTAATACATTTTGAATTTCTGTATGTTTTAAAACCCACTTTCCCTCTCCCCCTCCTTCACGACTTCAGGGCATTTCCCTGCCTGTGGAGACGCCGCGCAGCCGATATTAACGCTGCCGCGGTCTAAACACCTAAGGTAATCTTGCCGCCATTGCCTGCTCGATCGTGGAGGCCACGCCCCCCTAGAGGCCACGCCCACCCCGAACCAGCATTTAAAGCGCTGACTACAAGCGCTTTAATTCATACTTGACAGACCTCCTGAGGCGGAAGCCGGGAGTGTGAATTGCCGCTCATTTTTTAAAATTGTGAATTTCTGTATGTTTTAAAACCCACTTTCCCTCTCCCCCTCCTTCACGATTTCAGGGCATTTACCTGCCTGTGGAGACACAGCGCAGCTGATATTAACGCTGCCACGGTCTAAACACCTAAGGTAATCGTGCTGCCATTGCCTGCTCGATCGCGGAGGCCACGCCCCCTTTGAGGCCACACCCACCCCGAACCAGCATTTAAAGCACTGACTACAAGCGCTTTAATTCGTACTTGACAGACCTCCTGAGGCGGAAGCCGGGAGTGTGAACTGCCGCTCATTTTTAAAAATTGTGAATTTCTGTATGTTTTAAAACCCACTTTCCCTCTCCCCCTCCTTCACGACTTCAGGGCATTTACCTGCCTGTGGAGACGCCGCGCAGCCGATATTAACGCTGCCGCGGTCTAAACACCTAAGGTAATCTTGCCGCCATTGCCTGCTCGATCGCGGAGGCCACGCCCCCCTTGAGGCCACGCCCACCCCCTTGACGCTAGTCACAGCCTTATAAAAATGTGCTTTCCTAGGAAGCGCAGCGGGCACGACGTTTGCGCGCCGAAGGCGCACCTAAGGCAAGCCCGTCTGCGCCCGTCCGCGCCAAGGTAGGGCCATGGGCCCCTTATGCTGCCGGTTTCGACCCTTTATATCAGGATCAGCTTCCGTCTGGGCCTCCCTACTCCAGAGAGGAGCTCATCCAAATAGGTAAGCAATTTGCCGACAAAGGAATACTGTCTCTATCACCCTCCTCTCTCCCCCGGGCTGATGTACTTTGTGATGATGTTCTGTATTGTGGGCTATTAAACGTCAGGTCTCTGCCCAAACACTGCACAGAGATCCAACTTCTGATTGACTCTCATGAACTTGACATCCTTTTCATGACAGAAACTTGGACGCGTCCAGACTGTTTGGTCGATCCGGGAATTGCCTGCCCCTCCGGGTTTAAATTTCTCCACCTCCCTAGGCCTACTGGTAGAGGCGGAGGTGTGGGAGTCATTTTCAGAGCCTCTTGCAGCATTAAAATCCTTACTCTTGACCCTATTCTGGGCACCGAGTTACTAGGACTCTCAATTCAGACCCACGCCGGAAATTTAGTCACAGGGATTTTCTGCTATCGCCCACCAGGGGCATTCAGCCTTCAGCAGCAACAAGCACTAATCTCTACCCTAACCAATATCGCCTTATCTCACCAGAAGCTGTTTATACTCGGTGATTTTAATCTATGGCAAAACGGTATCCTTGACTCAGCTCTCAAGAACCTACTCTCCACCTGTGACAGCTTTGGCCTCTCTCAGCTGACCTCCAAGGCCACCCACAAAGCGGGTCATCTGCTTGACCTGATCTTTGCGGCACCTGACTTGGTGGTAATGGGAGAAATTCTTCCAATGGATTGGACTGATCACTGATTGGTTAATTTCTTTCTTCACAAGACGACTGGCCCTTAGAAGGCCCCGGCACCGACCAAGGAAATTAAATGCAGAGACTGGAGGGCTCTCTCACGCGCACATCTTTCGGGCGAAATATTCCATTTGCAACAACTTTATGATGTGAACAAAAGCACAGTCGACAATTACAATTCCCTTGTCTCCAGTATCTCTAGGGTGGTCGACACCCACGCCCCCCTCAAAAATCGGACCTGCAGGGGTAAAGACTCTGCCCCTTGGTTCAACGTCGACCTAAAACTGCTAAAACTTGAATGTAAACAAGCAGAGAGAAGGTGGAGACGTGATTATAATAAAACTTGCAAAGACACGTGGAAAACCAATGTCCACGCGTACCAAACTCTCATCAAAAAATCTAAAGCCGATCACTACTCCTCCTTGATCTGTAACACTACCAACAATTCCAGGAGCATTTTTAGCATCCTGAACAGCGTCACTAACCCGGAGTCTTGTAAAAATGCGATCGTCCCGTCCCAAGACCTCTGTGACAATCTGGCCGTATTCTTCAAGGAGAAAATTGAACTTATCCTTAAAGATCTGGATACTCCTCTTACTGCTGGAAATCCCCTTTCCTTGAACACTGTTACTCTGGAGAATCAAGCACCTAACTTAGCTGTGTCTCCAGAAGAATTCCTTTGCAGGTTTCCACCGCTAACACTCGAACTCTTCACTAAGATAGCTAGAGGGATCGTGTCTGGGTCTCCACTGGACCCAGTACCCCCTAAAATCTGGAAAGAATTCGAAGCAGAACTTTTCCCCCCGCTCCATCTAATTTGTCAGCAATCCTTGCTGACCGGCACTGTCCCCGCCCACTGGACAGTTCGATGCCTCCAGAAGGGATGCTAAAGTACCTACTACAAAGAACAGGCCAAATAGCCTTATATAGATTCTTTTTATCCTTGTTAGGTAATGAAAATTACAAAAATAAAGTCCTAACTTTTTAAAACAGCGATTTTTAAAGCTTATGTGTATGTGTGTCATGCACAGAGCAGGCACTCAGTCACTGGGGTGATCGCTATGAAGAAGCGTCAGACAGCCAAGGGAGTATTTTATCTTTTCCTTTGACTTTTTGTTATCTACTGTATAAATATTACTCCTGGGAAGATGCTCATACCATTGCATACCATTGCTGAACAGTCTGCATATTCCCCTCTGACCCTTTGCCACTGCCCACATACCTCGTGTTTCCAAATTAATCTAAAAAAATAGACATCCTTCTTTCAAGAGACAAGTCCTTTTCTGAGTAATACGTGTTTGGCAATGTTGCTCTGTTTGGACATTAGCAGGAAAATGGCGATACATATTTCTGAGCCGATAAGATAGCTTGATGATTTAAGTACAGTCAACCCGAGCTCACCGCAATAGTGAAATAATAGTCACTGCTTTTTGTCTTAAAGTGCTCATGAGTAAATGTGGTAGGAGCACATTAATAATCTCTTTAATAGGAGTGAAGAATAAGGCTGAAAATGCACAGACTGAAACATTTAACAGTGTTTTCAGTCTGACTAACTAGACATCCAAGAGTAGCGGAACTTCTGCTACCCTTAGATTTCTAGTGAGTCAAACAGAAAACAGTGAGAAGTGACTTCACAAACCTTATGGAGATGCGTTGGAAAGGTGGCACAGTACTGAGCAGCACAGAGTCTAAAATAGGTCTGTAATGTGCGGAGCAGAAATGGAAAAAATATCAATCCAGTTTTTTTAGGCCTCAGCAGCCCAACCAATCTAGTTTTGGAATTGTATAATATCAGGAAAATGTATTTAGAGTTCTCTCGGTATAGATACAGTGTGGGAGGATGAGGTATAAGAACGCACGTTGGGGTCTTTGTTATGTAGTGCCGTTTTCAACATTTGAGCAGCACCGGGCACTGCACCGGGCCGGCATTGTGCAGATTGTATAAATAAATACGCTAAGTGGTGGTGGCACTTAAAACGTAGGCAATAATGCCAGGGATTAGCTGCATTGGAATATGCTACTTAGGGGCCAACTCCGATCTCGCTCGGAAGGGCTCTGAACGCGATCTGGCCGGAAAAAGTATGAGCCAAACGCGTGTCTTCCGCCCGACTCGTACAGCTGTACGAGCAAGTAAGTACGATGCGAGAAACGCAAAATCGCCGACCAAATCGTTTCTGGGTCCGAACCGCTCCGTACGCCTCGTCCGTAAGCAAACCGTGCCGTGCAATGGAGGCGAATTCTGACTGAGCCAGTACGATGCACAATTCGGACAGCTGGATCGAGTCGGAGCCTCCGACACATAAACGCTCCAGGAAGTGGACTTCGGGGGTCCACGCCTGACCCCCCTTCACCCGTAGCCTTACGAGTCGGTCACAGGTGGGGACCCAAGGGTCCCCCCAACACATGCATGTACGGTGCGGGTGGCACAGACACGTCCCCACTGCAGGAGGCGCACTTGTGCGCAACTTACCTTTTTTATCATGGGGAGTCTATGTACGTGTCGTACAACAGGCTCCCATTGACTTCAATAGGAGCCCCGGAGCACGAGTCGGTCGGAAAACCCTCCGAATCCGAGATGGACGGAGCCTTCTCCCAGCGAGACCGGAATCGGCCTCTTAATGTAAACAGTGCAGCATCTGGCGTGTTTCTATGCAGAGCACTTCCAACTTTTTCAGAAGAGGTTCACAGGCAGGGCAGTGGCCAGCAGTGAGGCCGAGTTATTTATGTATTACTGCTGGGCTGCAGCTACAGAGAGAACATGTTTTATGTTTCCTATTGCAGTCCCGCTGTGTAAGGTAGCGAATGAGCACTGCCTTTGAAATGAACCATACCGCAATACTATCATTTCAGCATAGCCCGAAAACTGCACATTAATGATTATAGCAGAGCTTTTCAAAGTATGCAGCGTTCTTGTTTCAAGTCATATTCATGTATTTACAGTTCTAATACTCCCTGCGCATTCAACGATCAACGCGCGCTGCAAAGGAAACCGGCCGCGCACACACGCTCCTCTCCTGTCTTCGCGTACCGCGTACCGTACTGCGTTACTGACATGCACAGACGTCCTGTTGTACGCACCGTCGCGGGACACACACACACATGTCAGGCGACACAGTACCGTGTTGCGACACATACTTTCGAAAGCTCTGGGATAAACAAAGGAGATAGTAGGTGACTTCTTCTGAAACCGAAGCTGGCAAATTTGCACAAACATAACAATCCTTAACATTTAAAGCAGTTGTACAATCCTGCACTAATCTAGAATAGACATTGGTAGAGTAATCCTCTCCTTTAAAATTTGTGAAGTGTTTAGTAAAGGTGTTGTCTTTAAAAGTCTGTGCATAGACATTAGTAATGTTAACTCTAGGGGTCTCTCTGAATTGGGTGTCAAATAAAATCCTATTAGTACAATGGAAATCATTATAACTGTTACTATGAAAACCACACGCATAATGCATTTACAATACTTTCTAATGCAATACATCCTTGTAAGTCAGTAATTAGAAATTGATTACTTTAATGTAGGATTGCTTCTTCTTTCTTTTTTTTCATTTCTTCTTTTTCTTCTGGACAGTTCCCTGTCCAACAATCCTTAATCCTACACTGTGTTCTTCTAATATGTTATCCCCATTCTTCTGTAACTTTCTTCTCGGACCTAGGTTAGTCTTCAATTAACAAATAATAACCATCCAATAGACCTAGTTCAATTTTATTTTTGAACACCATTTTACTTCTGTATTTTAATTAAATCTTTCCTAATAGTAGAGTTATTTTATTTTCAGGGAGGTTCTAATAGTTCAAGATGTACTTTCCATGAATCTTCTAGAGTCACATTCAATGCTGAGTTTATGTAGTGAGACCATTCAGGTGCTGAATATCTTCTGCAAAGTATTCAAGTTCTTTTGGATCTTCTCACAACCTGCTGATTTGGGTCAAGTGAACTATCATCCTCTGTTTACTCTGGGATAGGAGCTACAGACAGACTCCTTTTTATCGCTTTATTAATCGAAATCCTTGGCCATTCAGCTGTAAACACTGTCTCATAGTTCCAAAGCTTGTTCCTTCAGCAGTATTTTGTTTTGCTCCTAATTCTGTTTTAGCCTTTTTACTTTCACCTCTGGAGTCTTCGTAACCAGTTTACAATATTTCAGGAACTTGCACTTGTCTTTCATCTTCACCCCTTACTTCCCCTTGCACTTCTACTTTTTCTGCTGCTTGTTCTCCTGCTTGCTCTCCTGCAGATGTCACATGTCGGTCTGGTCTTTCCACTGGTGGAGTAACCACTAGTCCTATTCCTCTGGATTGCTCACTCTCCCTGTGTGTATGTGGCATTAAAATTCAATTTGGGGTCCGGCACATTTAACAGCAGTATTTAATGAAAGCAGAATTTGGTAAGGGCCTTTCCATCCGGGTTCAAGATAAGTCTTACGAATGTGCTTCTTGATAACGCCCCAATGTCCCGGATTGAGGTTGTGGCACTGTGCGTGATTCGGATCTGGTGTTGCAGATGACACCTGATGAGAGATGGAACAAACCACATCAGCGAGGACTTTGCAGTAGTCCATATTAATATCATCAGTGATGTTCACCAAGGTATTAGTTGGAACAGCGGTAACCTTCTGGCCCTCCCTATAAGTATCTCATTTGGAGATAACCCTGTCCTTCTATCTGGAATACATCGGACACTCATCAGTTACCAATGGTGATGCATCTGGCCATTTCAATGATTTCGAAGCACAAACTTTCACCAATCTGGTCTTTATTGTTCTGTTCATTTGCTCAACTATACCTGACGTTTCTGGTTTGTAGCTGCAGTGTAATTTCTGTTCAATCTGTAATGCAGCACATAGCATGTTCATCACTTTGTTGTTGTTGAAGTGTGTTCCTCTATCTGACTCAAGAAGGACTGGCATTCCGAATCTAGGGATGATCTCTCGTAGTAACAGTTTATCTACAGTAAGACTGTCATTTCTCCTCGTTGGGTAGGTTTTCACCCACCAAGAGAATACACAGATAATCACAAGAATATATCTCAACCGTTTTGCACGGGCATGTCAATAAAATCCATCTGTAATCTGTCAAACAACCACCTGATCTAACTAGGTCTGTGCTTCTGACGTATCTTTTTACCTACATTCAGTTGTTGGCATGTGACACATCTCCTGATTTTCTGTCAGCAATTATTTGAAATCTTGGATCAAACCAACTTTGTCTGAAAATCCTTACCATTGCATCTCTCCCCAAATATGTGTACCCATGATAATATCTAGCCATTGGTAACAACAAGCTGTCTTGTAACATTGGTCTCACATCTTCTGACATCCAAATCTCATTTGCATTTTTTGTATAACCTGCTTTGATATGCCCTTTCTGTTCAGTTTCTGTTACAGTTTCCTGTACTCTATTCAATTCTTCCCAGTTATTTCCATCACCATTGCAAAAACACATTCTTCATCAGTTCTGTAAGTGAAACAATTACTTACTGTAAAACCTCCATTGGTTTTGCACTCTAGCATGGCACAATACCTATCCACTGAGTCAGCGCATCTATTGCCAATGGCAACATATCCACTGCCTGTTTGATGCCTGAGGTATTTCACAACTGCAATTTCCTTGGGCAGTTGCAATGCTTCCAGTAGATTCTTCACAATCTGCCCGTTTCGAATAGGCGATCCTGTGAAAGTTAAAAACCTATTTGCATCCATACCTTCCCAAAATCATGAACTACACCAAATCCATACTGGCTGCCTGTAAAGATGGTGACTTTCAATTGTGCAGTTAAACTGCAGGCCCGGGTAAGGGCAATTAGTGCAACTGTGCAAAGAAAACAGATTGGAGCAGGCGGCTGCAACCACATCATTTATAGTGCACACGCATAAGCTGCCCTCAGTATGCCTTCATTACTTCACAAGCATAAACCATCAACAAATAGGACATAGTCAGGCTCAATCAGAGGTTTATCCTTAATGTCTGGATGTGGTTTTGTGCATAATTCAGTGGCACTTAGGCAATAATGATCAAAATCATAAGTTTTGTCTTCTGGTTCAATCACAGGAAATAGAGTATAAACATTTAACAGATTGCAACGCCTGATTGTGACATTATCTGGTGCAAGCAGACTTTACTTGTATTTATTGAGTCTATTATGCATCAGATATTGTGTTTTTGTTCTGCTAAGTAATAACTCAACAGAATGAGTAACCATTACCACCAAAGGATGTCTCATTACAAAGTTGTTAATTTTTTCCAGATTTACACTCACGCAGCCACTGCCTTCAAGCAGCCGGGGAGTCCTGACGCTACAGGGTCAAGGGTGGTAGAAAAGTAAGCCACAGGTGTTCGGCCTCCCCCATGCATCTGTGTTAACCCTGAATAATAACATCTCCCCTCACAAATTTCTTAAAATTCTTTAAACATTTCATTTTTGTAACTCAATCGACCAAATCATTTTTGTGAAAGAAATGTTTTGATTTTGTTTTGTGTATGTCAAACATTTTATTGACCAACCAAATAACAGCTTTAATTTTCAGTAGCCCTCTATCCAATCTGTTATCCAAACTCACATTGTCCAATATGCAGTACGACAAGAAACGCTAACTGACCAATACCAGCATGAAGCACACACACCAGTCAATCCTAGTGCTAACACTATGACACCAACCTCTCACTCCTCACAGCATCCACCTGCCAATTTGTTTTCGGTTATTTCGAACAACAATTTTTAACCTATCTTATTTGCTTAGCTCCTTTCTAACAGAAAATATTTAGATCTACATTCACTCAGAAAGATTTCACAAAGGCAAGTGACGTCCCGACCAGCGAAAATTCACACCAATTATTGCAGCTTCACCCTAGTGCACAATATCGTTTTACCAACACTTGTCCCTTCTTTTACTGATGAAAGTGGTGGTACCTCACACTCCACATCTACTGATCTTTTTGCAAACCAAGAATAATATCCCAGGATCTTTTGACTTCTTGTAGCCTGAAATCAACTTCTTCACAGCAACAACTTTCTAATACTATTCCTATAAATATTGAATCATCCAATTACAACACATTCACTCTACTCTCACAACCATAACATTATTCTCCCTATTGATACTTGCAACTCCAAACTGCAATCGCCAAGACCGTAACAGTTTGTAACTCCATCTGAGATTCGGGAACTGGAAATTGGGACTATTAAAATATATTGTTTGGTTAATAATTTGAAGCTCTTTCTATGTGTAAAAGCAGCAGTCTGCGAGCAGAAATTGCTACAGCCCAAAAAGAACTCTCCACGATGGTTCAGACCTTTTACATACACCCACTTACAAATGTTGCCATGGAGAACCCAGGAGCTCCGAAGATGTTAATGCACCTTTTCCACCATTTGGAGAATTAGAACTTCCCTAAAGAAAGTCATTAAAACCTCATGGACATTTAGAATTTGATCTGCAATGAGTCAATGACAAGAGATTGGGATAGTTTTAAAACCTTTATTTTACCATAAGGTTAGAGTTTCTAATTATCTTTATTCAGTTTAGTAAGGCTTCCCCAAAAATTAAAGAATGGCCAGAGGTGACAGTAAAATGTCCTTGCGATGGAAGATTGTCCCAATCTACTTTATCTCTATTCTATTTTGTAGCTTATACAGTGAAATTAGAAAAACGTATTTAAAGCCATTGTTCATTGCTAAAACTATTAGGAAGTACGAGGAAGCTTATATTCTTTTTGTTCCTTAGAGAATCCAGATATGTGTTTCAGAGTTGCATTATGTTTTTGGAAAGTTATTGGCATTAGCAAACATTTTAATTCCATGCATCAAATATTTGTCTAGGTTATATGCATTAGTATGTTCCAGGCAGAAGTGCTTGTCTAATGGGGCTGTTTCTATGGGGCCCAACCCTATTGTTCTGTTTTTACAAACCACATAGTATCGCCCAGAGAGACTTGTTATTCTTTTAAGACTCTGCAGCTATTCTTTGAAAACCGCAGCTACAGGCTAATCGTCTTATGGTGCATTAATATAGCAGACCCTGGTTAGAGGTTTTTTTGTGTACAATTTAGAGGATATAGTGTTTGCACTTTAATTTTAATTAACCACTAGAATTTATGGGAAGGGCCACTTAGTACAATAAGCGCTCCAACACCTGCCAAGCCCAACTGAACATGCATGAATATATACATTTACAATAGTATTTTTTATAATTGTAAGAATCCTGCCACTTGTTTAAATGGTTTTTGCACCTTATATTGAGCCACAGCAGCCTCCATATTGTTTTACGTTCAACTTGTGACAAGTTTTTGTTTTGTTGTCTTCTTATGAATTGCCATAGTGCTATATTGTTGTTATCGCTGATGGTATAAGCTATTAGCTGCAACAATGTTAGGAGAAGGCCTTTTGTATACACATTATGGAATTGTTGTGCTCTTGTACAGTTTTGTATTAAAACAGAATGAAAATGTTAACTTGAACTGACTAGGACGTTTCCATCTATGCACCCGTAATCTTGAACAACATCCTCAGACGAATCAAGATCACCCCAATGTGGGCCCAATTTAGGAAAGAGATTAAGATGATGCACCTCTTTTAAGAACACTATATCATAGTGCAATAGCAGTGCATTTCTGGTCCCTTAACCGAGATACCTGACCTATAACGTGTTGGCTGTATGTTAACCTTTGACCCTGTACAATGGTCCCCTGCCTTTTGACTAGGTTTGTATTACACACATACTACATATCTACATATATATGTTATTAGCAAACGTAAAGGAACAGCAATGCAGTGTAATTAGGGAAGAAAAAACGTCACCACAGAAAACTTCAGTCAGGATTTTTAAAACACAAACTATACATTGCCAAAAATGAGCTACAACTGCAATTCCTCTCCCTGTGTCATAATACCTATTTGGCAGGTCACTCAAGAAAGACAAAGGAATTTGTAGAACGCATGTTCTGGTGGCAACATATGCAGAAAACAACTGAAAAATATATTTAGAAATGTAGTGCCCGTACACAAGCTAAAACCTTTCATGAAAAACCAGCTGGCTAGTTACGGTCCCTTCCACTTACTAGCCAAACTTTGTCCCCACTTCCAGGGGCAGTGTAGTTGATATGCATTCTAGGGTCTGATCATCATGTTTCACCAAGATAGATCATTTCATCCCTTAAAAGAAATTACCATCAGCTCTCAAATTAGATGTTTAAAAGTAAATTTTAAACTACATGGATTGCCTGAATCATTGTTACTGACAAGGGAGCCAATTTCTTTCTATGTTTTGGAATGAGCTGCTAACCAAGTTAAGCACCATCAATTTCAAATTGACCAGTCACCAGCCCCAGGTGGATTGGCAGCTTGAAACAGTAAGTCAGATACTGAAACCATACCTTATTTGTTTTTTTGATAAACTACACTCATGTATGGGAAAATGTCTTCCGTCTGCTGAGTAGGCTTACAAAATTTCAAAACGGACATTCCAAAGCTGGGGGCGCTAGGTGGCGCACGGGCGAAATGGCTGCCTTCTAGCGCAGCTCTCGCAGGCTGGCTCCGCTATCTGTAAATTATCCTTCTCCACTCACTGATAAGAAAGGACATACCCCATGGCATGAAGTGCTGCAAGGCTAGTGACCCCAGCGGTGCTGCGGTTTGACGGCGAGAGGCTGCGGGAGGATGAATACTGGCCCCTGAGTCTACTAGCGGAAGGCGGCCGGAACTTGCCCGGTGCAGAAGGGCGGCGATGCAAGCTATGCAAGCGGTGGGCGGCACACGCGGCAGATAGGCCGCAGAGACACTGTCGGCAGAATCCGCTGCGGGAACAATTAAAGGCCGCCGCAGTGCGGAAATGGACTCACCGATCCCTGAGGCGCCCTGACAAAGGTACGCGACGCGGTTGGCACTGGAGGGCACAGGCAACAGTTGATTGCTGCCGGGGGCGACGCTGGAGCGCGGATGATGAGCCCCAACCTGTGGTGATTAGAGGAGGAGCGGAACTGACCTGATCGGGTAGCGAGGGCGGAGGCGCACCCGTGTGAAGGCATCAGAAGGAGGGAGTGGAGGAGGTGAGTCGAGGGGATCCTCTCCTCTGTCTGAGTGCTATATGAGTCCTGGGAGAGCTGCTGATAAGGCCTGCAAGCAACACAGGGGAGAAGTAGGCCGCACATGCCCACCACTAATGCGGTGACAGAATTAGAGCCCACATGGGAGGTGCCACGGTACGAGAAGCGCGCTAGAGCCTGGTGCAGAGGAGTGCAGGGAGCGGCTGGCATAGGAGGAGGAACCCTTTTACTATGGATTCTTGTATGCAGTGAAGTGCTGAGAGTGTGCAGACTCCCAGGCCTGGTTGGAGGGGGAAGCCTGGCCGCCATGTTACCAGTGATGCTGGGCTCTCACGTCCGACAGGAGTAGAATACTAGGCGCGGAGGCGCGTTCGTCTGGGGCTCGACTGGTATACTCATCCCTTGCACAATACCAGTCCCGGGCGAACACTATAGCTGCACCTGGCAGGATACACTGCGGTGCCTACACGTGACAGGCGGAGTGCCGCGGAGCCGAGTGAGCGGAGCCCCGTGGCTAGGGGTGGAGACTTGGTGGGATAGCCCTGTTGTGGAGCGACGGCGACAGTGCCCGGGTGCTGCCATGAATTGAGAAGGCGTGTGCACAGTGCCTGAGATTGCTTGTTGGCATTGGGCTGGTTAACCTATTGCGCTCCACATGTGGAACCCACAGACCGCAGAGGATTCGGGCCCCAGCATTCCTCGCAGAGGCCTTAGGATGGGGAAGTCAGAGGCTCGTCAGCAGAAGTTGACATTTTTTTTTAAATTTTTTTTTGAAACCGTTTATTGCAATCTCAAGAATATACAAGTATGGGCCTACAACCTTCCGGCCGGCCGCTAGAATGACAGGAGCATATGACATACGTTCAAAAACACTTGGCCTTGCAGAGAAGCAGAATCAGGAGGTATCAACGTCGTGGGCCACATCACTCTGACCCCACAATACGGTTTCATTTTATACAAACAACACGAAAAATCACACCCGCAAGGCAACCCGCAATCGAAAGTAACAGCACGTGCTCCCCGAATGGGGGACCCCAGCCATCCACAGGAGTCTAAAGAGGGGAAGGGGAACAGATCGAGGACTGGGGGAACTCTGTGCCCGGGGCTGGGGAAAGGAGTCAACTAAGGGGACGGGGTTGGCGAGGCAGCAGGCAGCAGGGGTGGCGCGCAGATACCCCCGCGGTAGGCGTTCCAGGGGCCCCATACTTTCACCCATGCCCCAGGCTTACCCCTCGCCACATACACCACCTTTTCTCGGAACATGCACCAATCCATGTGTTCTTTCCAGGCCGACACCGCCGGGGGCCTCTGGGATCCCCACAGTTGAGCAATGTCACGCTTAGCAATCATATATCCCAGAGTCACCCATCGCGTCTGCGGAACCGAGTAGTCAGTTGGTTCCCACACATTCAGCAGGCATCTCCTCGCTTCAGGCAGCAGCGCGACATGCGTAACCACTCGCAGGACCTCATGCACACCACGCCAGAATCGCTCCACCTTCGGGCATTCCCACAAAATATGCAAAAAAGTAGCCAAAGCACCACACCCACGCTTACACAACCCATCCTCAGCATAGCCCATACGCAGAAGCCTTGGCCCCGTCATGTAAACCCGGTGGAGTATCTTAAGCTGGACGAAGCGAAGGCGAGCCGGTATGGCCACCTCCTTCGGAGAGGCCACAGCGGAAATCCAGTCCTCGTCGTCCAACTCCAGCCCATCGGCAACCCAAGCCTCGCGGAGGCCAGTCAGCAAGCCCGATCGGTCATTAATCAATTTTTTGTAAATAAGGGAGATCGTGCTGTCCGGAACGTGGCCGTCCAGCACCCTATCTTCCAGGGGGGAGGACTCCGGGATGGAGGCGACGTCTGGGAAGACGGAGCCCAGTGCGTGACGGACCTGCAAGTACCGAAAGTATTCACTGCCCTGCAGCTAAAACTCCGTCTGCAGCGTCTCGAATGTTTTAAATCCCCCCCTCGTCCAGAGATCCCCAACTTTACTGATGCCTATCGTGTCCCACCTCTCGAAGCCCTTCGAGGTCCACAGGGAGCCCAATCTCTCAGACGCGTACAACGGTGATGCCCGGGTCAAACGGTCCTTCCACCCCATAGCTGCGTTAGCCGCGTGCCATACTCGCACCATGACACGCGTAGGTCCCGTTAGGCGGGGGCCGGGCGCGCCAGAGTAGAGCGCTCGATTATAGTCGCCACCAGGCAGGAGCATCTTGTCCATTTCAAATGCCGGGTTTAAGGCGGGCCCGTAAAGGCCATGGTTAATTGCAGCTAGCTGGGAGGCCCAGTAATACCGTTTAATATCCGGGAGGGCAATCCCCCCGTCGTACCATGGGAGCGTCAACTTCGCCAGGGCAATACGCGGCCTCCCGTCCCAGAACAGGCGGCGCTGTAGACTCTCCACCTCACGGAAGTAGCGCACTGGGACTAAATCCATAGTGTTCTGGAGAGCGTACAGGAAGCGTGGCAACGACATCATCTTAAACAATGCCGCCCGGCCGAGCGGCGAAAGCGGCAGGCGCCGCCAACGCGCGACGTCCTCCTTCAAGCGCTGGAGGGGGGGAAGCAAATTCCGCTCGTAGCGGGCCTCCGGGTCCAGAGTAATATAAACACCCAGGTACCGAAACCCCTGAGAGGCAATCTGGATCGGACAGCCCCGCGGGAGGACTGGAGCCTCCCCGTAAAGCACATACACACATGATTTAGCCCAGTTGATGACAAGGCCTGAGTTGCGGCCGAATGAGCGCAAAACATCAACCAGGACAATCAGTGATTTACGCGGGGAGGCTAGGTACAAAAGGATATCGTCAGCGTATAGGGACACGCGGTCCTCATACTCGGGGGTCCAACGGAGACCACGGATGGAAGGGTGCCACCGCAGCCACTCCGCCAGGGGTTCCAAGGCCAGCGCGAACAGGAGCGGCGACAAGGGGCAGCCCTGTCGCGTGCCCCGTCCCAGCTCGAATGGGACCGATACTCTTCCATTCACCACCACCTGCGCCAAAGGGCCCGAATACAACAATTTGACCCAGCTGATGAACCCCGGGCCAAATCCAAACTTCGCCAGCATCGCCCAAATATATGGCCACTCGAGCGTGTCAAACGCCATGGTGGCGTCTAAGGACGCCAATACGGCCGGCTCCCGCACAAACGGGACACGCGCGAGCACCCCGTACAAGCGCCGCAGATTGAGGGCCGTGTTGCGATGGGGAATAAAGCCGGACTGGTCTTGGTGGACCAGATCGCCCACCACGCCGACCAGCCGGTTGGCTAGCACCTTGGCGAGGATTTTGGGCTCCGCATTCAAGAGCGAGATGGGCCGATAGGATGTAACCCGGTCCCGGGGTCTCCCTTCCTTGTGCAGAAGTTGACATTTGACGCTCAGAAGCAGATGAGACAGCCACAGATGGGGGCGGACTTGGAGGCGGCATCCTCCCAGCCGGAGCAGACGACCGCCCCGGGGAGCAACTTGCAAATTATTCTAACGGAAATGAGACAGGGGTTTGCGGGCATCACAGTTAAAATGGATGCAATGGCCACCTGTATGGATGTGATAGCTCGGAAGATCGAGAACCATGAGGTGCGGTTAAACAAGGCGGAGCAACGAATCTCCACTGTTGAGGACACCACTGCCCAAGTGCAAACAGCAACAGAGCAGCTTGACAAACTGCTTAAAGTAATAGCGGCAAAGAATGAGGACATCGAAGCGCGTAGCCATAGAAATAACATACGCGTTTTGAGCATACCAGAGAGCACAAATACAGGGAGATTGGAAGACTATATTGAAAAATTGCTTACGGCAGTGGTGGGAAAAGACTCTCTATCTTCACAGTTTATAGTTGAGCGCGCTCATCGCTCCCTTGGGCCTCGGCCGCCTCCGGGCGCCGCCCCCGACCGATCATCACTTGCATACTCAACTGCAGAGATAGGGATGTGGCTCTACGAGTGGCCAGGGAGAAGAGACAATTGTCGTATGAAGGAGTGACTTTTACTATGTACTCGGATTTCACAATGCATGTACAGGAGGAGCGCCGCCGCTTCCTGGCGGTGAAGCAGAAACTGAGGCAGGCTGGAATAGATTACGCCTTACTGTATCCAGCCCGTCTCAGGGTGACCCATCAGGGAACGCAGAGATTCTTCACTAATCCGCACCAGGTAGAAGAATTTCTGAAGCAGCTTCGGAGACAAAACAAAGGGTCGGAGCCGCGGACGGGGTCGGAGAGATCCCCCTCGCCAGGGATGGAATGATAACTACTGTGGCAGGTGCTGACAGGAGGAGTCGGCTACCACTGTGACTTATGGTAAAATGTGATGTGTACCGATGTGGCAGGGGGAAGCCGAATGCCGTCATAGCCAACAAAAACACCTTAATATGGGTCATACAAAGTGTAGAGGAGAAGAATATTCTGTTATGGCCAGCCACCCTCTGTGTCTGGTCTGGGACTGGTGAACGCTGCTACCGGATCCGGACTGACTGGAGGTTATCGAGTGCCACCTAGCAGTAAGGCCTCAAAGAGAAGTACCCTATGTTTGTTACTAGTTATCTACGGCTTTCTCTTTTGTGGCTCCCCAATGGGGAATGGGAAATGGTTGTCAAATCAAATGACATGGAGAAGCTGAGGGGAGTTGGGGAGGAGGGGGGGGGGTTCATTCTGGCATGATTGGGATGCTTCAGTGGGTGGGGTGGTAGGGTGTAGGAAGTTTCATGGGTATGATGTGGAACACATGCAGATTGTTTTTTATGTGCAGATTACTCTTGAGATGCAGTGCTGGAAGTGCGTAGGATTGCACCATACAGGGCCTGTTGACTTTGGAACCATCAATGGCGCAGGAGAGTAGGGGCACGCTTAGAGTGTTGTCTTGGAATGTAAGGGGCCTTGGAGATCCGAGGAAGCGGAGGCAGATCTTAGCATACCTAGAGAGGCAGCGGATTCAAGTGGCATTATTGCAGGAGACTCATTTAGACCCACGGGCTAGTAACAATTTTGCATGTAAGTGGACAGGCTTCCGCCTGTTTTCATCCTATTCCTCCTATGCCCGTGGGACAGCGATTCTTTTTAAAAAGCAGGTTCAGTTTGAACAGGCAGGGATGATTGCAGATACGCAGGGCCGGTATGTTATAACATGGGGTAGGCTAGGAGGTGACTCGATAACGGTAGCCAACTGCTATGGCCCTAACACTGATAGCCCAGACTTCTTTATTGACCTGTGGGGTAAAATTCTGACAGTTGGCTCCACTCACATAATATGGGGCGGGGATTTTAATGTTGCATTGCAGCCACATCAAGATAGGTCTAACGCCAAGGCGCATCATTATACTAAGTCCAGGGAGGTGTTATATGGCATACTTGAAGAAGGAGGGCTGGTTGACAGTTGGAGACATCTTCACCCACTAGAGAGGGAGGGCACGCACTTTACCTCCCATACAGGAACCTGGGCAAGAATTGACTATTGCTTTATGTCCAGAGGGCTGGTGTCTGGCATACACACTGTGTCACATTTGGCTAGAACCTTTTCGGACCATTGCCCGGTAAAGGTATCGTTTACCCCTCCAGGATTTGACAGCCCCAGGCCGCGATGGAGATTGCAACCCACGGCTCTATTAGACACTGCGTTTCAAGCAGAACTACAGGAGGAGATTCGGGACTTCTTCGCTAGAAACAAGGGCTCGGTGGGCAGTGTAGAGGTGATCTGGGAGGGCTTCAAAGTGACGATCAGAGGGTTTTGTCTTTCTAAAAGTTATGGGGTGTTACAAGATATACAACGCACGCTGAGACGACTGGAGGGGGAACTGAAAGGGTTGGAGAGGCAGATGGGGCAGGGACAAACCGGACAAGTGCATAGTGTATTTCGAGATACGCTTACAAAGTACGAAGCTGAGGCGCAGCGTGAACTGAAGTTTCGAGGAAAATACTGGGTGACCCGCAGGTATGGTGAGGGGGAGCGGCCTGGGAAAGCATTGGCGGCGGTGACGCGATATCTCCGCTTTACCACATATATATTGGAGGTGTGGGGACCAGACGACACGTTACAGCGTGACTCTTCGGGCATACTCGACGTGTTTGTTGAGCGTTATGGCACGCTCTACACATCTCAGAGGAGAGGGCCGCTTGAGATGGAAGAATTTCTGGGGGAAGTAGCGCTTGGCTGGCTCGGCGATGCACAACGTGAATTCTTATGTCATCCATTCGAATTAGACGAACTGCGAGAGGCAATTATGCAGTTGCAGAACGGGAAGGCGCCTGGATTGGATGGCCTGCCGGCTGAGTTTTATAAAAGTTATATTGACATTATGGCACCAGTCCTCAAGGAAGTATATGAGGAATCCTTAGAGGCGGGCACATTGCCGCCTTCGATGAGGGAGGCAATAGTCACGTCGCTGCTGAAGCCTGGAAAGCCCCATGATTCTTGTGACTCATATAGGCCGCTCTCACTGATAAACTGCGATGCCAAGATATTGGCCAAGGTGCTTGCTAATCGCCTTTCCCTGCTGATGGAAAAACTGGTGCTACCGGACTAGTCTGGGTTCGTGCCAGGCAGGTCAACATCGCAGAATCTCCGGACGCTGTTCTCCTTGATACAGACGGTAGACCTCGAGTTCCCGTTAGCTGCGGTATTTCTCGATGCCACCAAGGCATTTGAATCTGTGGAATGGGACTATCTGTTGGGAGTCCTACGGAGGATGGGTTTCCTGCGCTTGTACCTGTCCTGGCTCCAGCTTTTATATCACCAACCGAGGGCCCATATACTGATTAATGGCAAATTGTCCCCCCCAATCGTACTTTCCAGGGGCACTCGACAAGGGTGCCCGTTATCCCCCTTATTATTTGCTCTTGCTGTAGAGCCGCTAGCTGCCTGGCTGCGGCAGGTTCATAACGATAAGGCGTTCCGCTGCTGTAGGCGACAAATATTGATATCGTTATATGCTGACGATATTACATTATACATTAGAGACCCGCAAAGTAACATTAATCCCATATTGCGGGAATTTATTCGGTTTGGAAGGCTTTCTGGAGTGGGAATTAACTGGGGGAAGTCCCAGGTGTTTCCGCTTACGTCGGTTGTGACTCCTTTCCCACTTGACTTCCCGCTGGAATGGTGTCAAGATGATTTGAAGTATCTTGGGGTACGGGTGACTAGGGACAGAGAGGAAACTATCCGGGCGAACTATGGCACAGCACTTGAGCGCCTCAGAGCTAACATTACTCACTGGGTGGCACTGCCCCTGTCCATGGCGGGTCGAGCGTCGCTCATTAAAATGGTGGTACTTCCACAATTTTTGTACCTATTTCTCAACATTCCCTATCACCCGGGGTGAGTTTTCTTCGCTATGCTACGCTCTGAACTCATACGATTGGTGTGGGGGGGTAAACAGTCGCGACTAAAGTGGTCTATACTAACCAGGCCATACGAACAAGGGGGTTTCGATGTCCCAGACTTCGAGGTTTATTTTTTAAGTGCTCAAGCGCATTATGCCTATTATTGGGTGTATCCGCCGCGATACATGCCGCAAGTGGCGGTGGAGGACTGGCTCGTGGACCCGGTACCCCTTAGTGGCCTCATATATGGACCGGCGAACACGCAAGTGGCATCACCTACCACAATTACTAGCACAGTGGAGGCGTGGCGTCGAATAGCGGCCCTTCTAGATGTCCCGTTCCTCTATTCTCCGAGGCTGCCGCTTACATACCACCCGCGTTTGACGCTGCTACAGGAGAAAGGATTTCAAGATTTACGTAAACAAGTGCAGATTAGCACATGGGGAGATCTTTTTCATAAGGGAATCTTCTGCACGTCTGCACAATTTTTGAAGGCTGAGACGCATACGCCGCTAGATGTCTTTTTTTATGTGCGATTGCGACAGGGTATAAGATCGATACTTCCAGACTTCCCCAGGGAACCGGAGAGTTTAGAGCCATTGCACCGGATGCTGCGATCTGCGGATGGTAGACATATGGTGTCCGGATTGTACACCTCGATACGAGCATATGAGGTGGGAACTAATAGTTCGTCTAAGATACGTAGGGGGAGGACTTGGGGAGTGAGGTCGCTGATGATCAGTGGCGATATTGTTGTCTCCAGACAGCGCAGATATCGGCTAGTATCAGATTCCCTGTAATACACTTCAAGTTTCTGCACCAATTATACTACACGCCGGTTAAGAAGCTGCATTTTAAATTGGCTGATGATGATTGCTGTGGGAGATGTGGACAGCCGGGTGCGGGGTTTCTGAATTTAGCCTGGGATCGTGAAAGGGTGCGAGAATACTGGGAACAAGTGTTCTCGGCATTAGAGGTTATGATTGATACTCACCCTGCCAGGGATCCGATGCTTGCGCTACTGGGGCACACAGCGCATACACTCACAAAATACAGAAAGTATGTTGCTGTCTCTCTATTGCTGGCAAAGCGAAAAGTGGCCTGCAGATCGGGTAGAGGCCGGGCCCCGAAATTCAAGGAATGGTTGGCAGATATGGTTCACTGTCAAGAACAGAGTAGCATTTATGCTGAACTATTGCCGAGGACTTCACAACCCAAGGATACATGGGGGCCGTTGGTGGGATATCTTCTAATGCATAGTCCCGAGGGGGATGCAGCCACGACATGCCCGACTGAAGTGGAAAGGGGGGTAAATTCAGCAGAGAGCCTATCTCTAGTTACATAGGATTTGTTCCCTTTTGCCAGCTAGGAGTGGTCTGGATACCAGCCTAATGAGGGTCCCTTATGTGCTGCAAGACCCGCGAATGTCAATAGTGCTTCAATGTTTGGTCGGTCTTTCTGCGCTGATTGTAAAAGGTTTAACTTTTATTCTTTGCTCTCCTGCACCCTAGTCATTGATTGGACAGTATCATTGAACATGGGATGTTATTCACGAGATGTGTATGGTAGGCTGCATGACATTTGTTCCAAATGCTCTACTAAATATGGTGACACTGTGATGTTGAACTAAGATGTAACTGTTTAAAAGCATAAATAAAGTTAAAAACATTTTTTTTTAAAAAAACATTCCAAAGCTACACATTGCTTTTCTGTATTTCTCAAATTCAATCTAGGAACTGCCCATCTCAGTCTAGATATACTTTAGATGCATTCTTACAGTGTTTGCTATAAGGAATTAACCTCTTCGCTGCGGCGGGAATTCCGCCGCAGCGCTGGGGGGGGTTTGGGGGCAGTGCGGTGGCGCTGTGCTCATGACGGAGCCACTCCGTCATGAGCCACGGTTGAGCTGTGCTCATGACGGAGTGGTTCCGTCATGACTCCGCCCACTGCGCTAATCGCCCGCACAGGCGGGGAATTAGCGCCGCGTGGGCGGAGCGGCCGCCAACGGCCGCGGCATGACGGAACCACTCCGTCATGAGCACACGGCGACCGTGGCTCATGACGGAGTGGTTCCGTCATGAGCAGGGGAGGGGTTAAAGTGATTCACAAAACAGGAGTAATAGAATTAGGCAAGACAAAAATGGATCAAAAAAGATTAGGAAGATTTGACATAGACAAAATGCTCCAAAATACAAGTAAGAAGTTATGGTGTGGCAAACCTATATAGTTAAAAGTCCCAAAAAGTCATCCAAAATTCTCCTCTCATTTTTTGTGTCCTTTTAAAGTGATACAGATGGTGCACCTATCGGCACTGAGCTTACAGCTCCCTCAAAGTTGGCTTATGTATCTGTGAAACATGTTAAACTCAGCTGACTCACAGGGACAAAGACCTCCTACAGTAGTAATGGTTGAGCGTAAAACTGCTTTTGAGATAGATGGCATGCTAGATTCCTGAGTTGGGGAAGGCCAAATGCAGCATCTCATTGGATACCACCATAATTTGTACATGTCCCTAGACTAGTGTGCAAGGTCCATGAAAGATTTCCCAACAAGCCTTCCAGATCTTCCTAGAGGCTGATGCTTGAGGGGACAGGGATGCTGTAAGGTTTTGATCTCCATCACATCACAGCACAAGACTTCTGATTACAAGTATAGGAAGCAGATTACCAGCAAAGCGGGATTCTTGGTAGTTTAGAAGAGCAATAGGACAGTGGAAGCACTGGTGAACAGGCATGTGGAGGCTTGGACATAGGTGAGGGGTGGAGTTCATAAGAAACAGTTCAGGGAGAGAAAAGTCTTGAAAGGTTCTGGAGTTATAAAGGCAAATTCTGCCAAGATCAATTTACATAGTGTCAGCAATCAGTTTTCTCAGGGCGTTAGCATGGCGTGCTCAAACTTATTACTCATCAATCAACCATTAGTCAAAATAATTCCAATATCCAGTCCAGTGCTTGTCTTTTCAAGGAAAGATAGTGTTTTCAATCACACAGTTGTACTAAACAATACACATTAAATTTATCACACAAAATAATCGGTCCCTGGGTCCAGGTTAGTTTTCAAGGCACAACACCCATCTCAGTTGACCCTTCAGCCGCGGGTCCCCCCTTTACAAATCAGGCAAAACAGTGCATCAAGCAAAGTGGCATCTTTTACTCATTCACTAACAGAAGCACACTAAGTTTCAAATCTCACCTCCTCAGTGTAGAGATAGCCATAATAGAGTGCTCATTCATCTCTTGGTGGCTCGGATGGGCCTTTCGCTGTATCTACTGCAGGTGCCACAGTAAGAACCAACTGGTTGTATGGCGGAACAATGCAGGGAAATACTCTGCATGACTTTACCACGCATTTTTTTAGAATGCATGTGCTTTTACAACATATGCTTTTACCATGCGTTCTTTATATATATATATATATATATATGACGAATCCTCGCAAAATTTTCAAAATAGGTGGGGCGCTCCACTCCGCTCCTACCCTGAAAGTCTCGGGGGGATTCGTCAAGCGGGGGCTGAGAAAAAAGGGGGTCCCAAAACGCCTTTTCCCCATGCAATTTTCCATAGGGACCTTTAGTCCAAGGTACAGCCCGAACGGCTGAACAGAATTACTTGAAATTTGGCAGAGAGGTAGTCCTCAGGTCAGGGAAGTGCCTTTTGCAGGTCTGGTGTCAATCTTTTCAGTAGTTCCTGATAAAATCAAAAGTAAAATCATATATATATGTGGGCGGAGCCTAACCACACATCTCATCCTGAGATCTGATTGGCTGTCAGCACTTCATCCAAGAATTGTTGGCAGCCATCTTGGGACCAATATACATGATAGCACCTCATTAAAAAGCATTGCAGTTAACCCCTTCGCTGCCAGGCTTTTTCCCCCTCCTGTGCCAGTCCTTTTTTTGGCTATTTGGGGTAGTGCGCGCTTAGGCCCCTGTAACTTTTTGACCGCATTAGGTAGCCACGCCAAATTTGCGTCCTTTTCTTCCAACATCATGGGGATTCTAAAGGTACCCAGGGTTTGTGGATTCCCCTGGAGGGTCACAGAAAAGAACCAAAATACAGCAAAATTTTGGTTTTTTTTGGAAAAATTGGAAAAACGGGCTGCAAATGAAAGCATCTGGGTTTTTCCCTGCAAATGTTATCAAAAAAGGGTTTGTGGGGTTGAAATCACCATTTTCCCAGCTTTTCGGGGATACTTGACTTTTGATAGAAATCCAACATTTTTTACACAGTTTTGGCATTTTTCTGGGACATAGCCTATTTTTGCAATTTTTTGTGCTTTTGACCTCCTTCCAGTTAGTGGCTGAAATGGGTACAAAAGCAATAGTGGATCCTGGAAAGCTATACATTTTTGAAAAGAAGACAACATTCTGAATTCAGCAAGGGGTCATTTGTGTAGATCCATCAAGGTTTTTTTATAGAAACAAACAGTTAAATGTAGGATAAATTGAAATTCAGTTGAAAAAAACAGCCTTTTGTGTCAACGTTTTCACCTGTAACTTCTTCTAATTATGACAGCTCTTTGAAAGCAATTTACCGTTGCATCCGCTGGACATTACTGGTTGTGGGGATATATAGGACTTGTAGGTTCACCAAGAACCCGACGAACCCAGAGCCAAAAACTGAGTTGTAACTTGCAATGGTTTTTTATTATGTATCGGGTATATAGTAATTATTCTGTAAAAAAGTGTACATGGAAAAAACGGTATGAAAGACACCTATGTATTTCTGATTTGGGAACAAAATATAGAGTTTAGAAACAGTAGATATTTGCACATTTCTGAAATTGGGAATACTCATACTAGCATGAGAATTATCAGTCATTTTTTAGAATGACTTCTTTTTTACACAATATCTTTCATTTGGAAAGCAGAAATGCATGTAAAGTCAATAGATAATAACAGTTCCTTTACAAATCTGAATTACCCTAAGTCTCCCGATAAAAATGGTACCTCACTTGTGTGGGTAGGCATAGTGCCCACGACAGGAAACGGCGCAAAACGCAACGTGGTCACACCACATTTTCACAATGCAAAATTACCCTTTTTTTGCAAAGTGCCTAGCTCTAGTTTTTGAACCCTAGCTCTGCGGGCACCTTGGGAAACCTAGCAAACCTATACATTTTTGAAAAGTAGACAACCAGGGGAATCCAGGATGGGGTGACTTGACTGCCTCCCACCAGGGTCTGTTACCCAGAATCCCTTGTAAACCTAAAGAATTGGCAAAAAAAACACATTTTCCACACATTTCTGTCGTGGAAAGTTCCAGAATCTGCGTGGATCCACAAATTTCCACCCACCCCGCGTTCCCCAAAGTCTTACGAGAAAAACGGTACCTCACTTGTGTGGATCGGCCTAGTGCCCGCGACAGGAAACGGCGCAAAACGCAACCTGGTCACAACTCAATTTCGCAGTGAAAAATGACCCTTTTTTGGAAAAAGGACTAGCTGTAGTTTTTGAACCCTAGCTCTGCGGGCACCTGGGGAAACCTAGCAAACCTATACATTTTTGAAAACTAGACACCCAGGGGAATCCAGGATGGGGTGACTTGACTGCCTCCCACCAGGGTCTGTTACCCAGAATCCCTTGCAAACCTAAAAAATTGGCAAAAAAAACACATTTTCCACACATTTCTGTCGTGGAAAGTTCCGGAATCTGCGTGGATCCACAAATTTCCACCCACCCCGCGTTCCCCAAAGTCTTACGAGAAAAACGGTACCTCACTTGTGTGGATCGGCCTAGTGCCCGCGACAGGAAACGGCGCAAAACGCAACCTGGTCACACCTCAATTTCGCAGTGAAAAATGACCCTTTTTTGGAAAAATGACTAGCTGTAGTTTTTGAACCCTAGCTCTGCGGGCACCTGGGGAAACCTAGCAAACCTATACATTTTTGAAAACTAGACACCCAGGGGAATCCAGGATGGGGTGACTTGACTGCCTCCCACCAGGGTCTGTTACCCAGAATCCCTTGCAAACCTAAAAAATTGGCAAAAAAAACACATTTTCCCCACATTTCTGTTGTGGAAAGTTCCGGAATCTGCGTGGATCCACAAATTTCCACCCACCCCGCATTCCCCAAAGTCTTACGAGAAAAACGGTACCTCACTTGTGTGGCTCGGCCTAGTGCCCGCGACAGGAAACGGCGCAAAACGCAACCTGGTCACACCTCAATTTCGCAGTGAAAAATGACCCTTTTTTTGAAAAATGACTAGCTGTAGTTTTTGAACCCTAGCTCTGCGGGCACCTGGGGAAACCTAGCAAACCTATACATTTTTGAAAACTAGACACCCAGGGGAATCCAGGATGGGGTGACTTGACTGCCTCCCACCAGGGTCTGTTACCCAGAATCCCTTGCAAACCTAAAAAATTGGCAAAAAAAACACATTTTCCCCACATTTCTGTCGTGGAAAGTTCCGGAATCTGCGTGGATCCACAAATTTCCACCCACCCCGCGTTCCCCAGAGTCTTACGAGAAAAACGGTACCTCACTTGTGTGGCTCGGCCTAGTGCCCGCGACAGGAAACGGCGCAAAACGCAACCTGGTGACACCTCAATTTCGCAGTGAAAAATGACCCTTTTTTGGAAAAATGACTAGCTGTAGTTTTTGAACCCTAGCTCTGCGGGCACCTGGGGAAACCTAGCAAACCTATACATTTTTGAAAACTAGACACCCAGGGGAATCCAGGATGGGGTGACTTGACTGCCTCCCACCAGGGTCTGTTACCCAGAATCCCTTGCAAACCTAAAAAATTGGCAAAAAAAACACATTTTCCCCACATTTCGGTCGTGGAAAGTTCCGGAATCTGCGTGGATCCACAAATTTCCACCCACCCCGCATTCCCCAAAGTCTTACGAGAAAAACGGTACCTCACTTGTGTGGCTCGGCCTAGTGCCCGCGACAGGAAACGGCGCAAAACGCAACCTGGTCACACCTCAATTTCGCAGTGAAAAATGACCCTTTTTTGGACAAATGACTAGCTGTAGTTTTTGAACCCTAGCTCTGCGGGCACCTGGGGAAACCTAGCAAACCTATACATTTTTGAAAACTAGACACCCAGGGGAATCCAGGATGGGGTGACTTGACTGCCTCCCACCAGGGTCTGTTACCCAGAATCCCTTGCAAACCTAAAAAATTGGCAAAAAAAACACATTTTCCCCACATTTCGGTCGTGGAAAGTTCCGGAATCTGCGTGGATCCACAAATTTCCACCCACCCCGCGTTCCCCAGAGTCTTACGAGAAAAACGGTACCTCACTTGTGTGGCTCGGCCTAGTGCCCGCGACAGGAAACGGCGCAAAACGCAACCTGGTCACACCTCAATTTCGCAGTGAAAAATGACCCTTTTTTGGACAAATGACTAGCTGTAGTTTTTGAACCCTAGCTCTGCGGGCACCTGGGGAAACCTAGCAAACCTATACATTTTTGAAAACTAGACACCCAGGGGAATCCAGGATGGGGTGACTTGACTGCCTCCCACCAGGGTCTGTTACCCAGAATCCCTTGCAAACCTAAAAAATTGGCAAAAAAAACACATTTTCCCCACATTTCTGTCGTGGAAAGTTCCGGAATCTGCGTGGATCCACAAATTTCCACCCACCCCGCGTTCCCCAGAGTCTTACGAGAAAAACGGTACCTCACTTGTGTGGCTCGGCCTAGTGCCCGCGACAGGAAACGGCGCAAAACGCAACCTGGTCACACCTCAATTTCGCAGTGAAAAATGACCCTTTTTTGGAAAAATGACTAGCTGTAGTTTTTGAACCCTAGCTCTGCGGGCACCTGGGGAAACCTAGCAAACCTATACATTTTTGAAAACTAGACACCCAGGGGAATCCAGGATGGGGTGACTTGACTGCCTCCCACCAGGGTCTGTTACCCAGAATCCCTTGCAAACCTAAAAAATTGGCAAAAAAACCACATTTTCCCCACATTTCGGTCGTGGAAAGTTCCGGAATCTGCGTGGATCCACAAATTTCCACCCACCCCGCATTCCCCAAAGTCTTACGAGAAAAACGGTACCTCACTTGTGTGGCTCGGCCTAGTGCCCGCGACAGGAAACGGCGCAAAACGCAACCTGGTCACACCTCAATTTCGCAGTGAAAAATGACCCTTTTTTGGACAAATGACTAGCTGTAGTTTTTGAACCCTAGCTCTGCGGGCACCTGGGGAAACCTAGCAAACCTATACATTTTTGAAAACTAGACACCCAGGGGAATCCAGGATGGGGTGACTTGACTGCCTCCCACCAGGGTCTGTTACCCAGAATCCCTTGCAAACCTAAAAAATTGGCAAAAAAAACACATTTTCCCCACATTTCGGTCGTGGAAAGTTCCGGAATCTGCGTGGATCCACAAATTTCCACCCACCCCGCATTCCCCAGAGTCTTACGAGAAAAACGGTACCTCACTTGTGTGGCTCGGCCTAGTGCCCGCGACAGGAAACGGCGCAAAACGCAACCTGGTCACACCTCAATTTCGCAGTGAAAAATGACCCTTTTTTGGAAAAATGACTAGCTGTAGTTTTTGAACCCTAGCTCTGCGGGCACCTGGGGAAACCTAGCAAACCTATACATTTTTGAAAACTAGACACCCAGGGGAATCCAGGATGGGGTGACTTGACTGCCTCCCACCAGGGTCTGTTACCCAGAATCCCTTGCAAACCTAAAAAATTGGCAAAAAAACCACATTTTCCCCACATTTCGGTCGTGGAAAGTTCCGGAATCTGTGTGGATCCACAAATTTCCACCCACCCCGCGTTCCCCAAAGTCTTACGAGAAAAACGGTACCTCACTTGTGTGGCTCGGCCTAGTGCCCGCGACAGGAAACGGCGCAAAACGCAACCTGGTCACACCTCAATTTCGCAGTGAAAAATGACCCTTTTTTGGAAAAATGACTAGCTGTAGTTTTTGAACCCTAGCTCTGCGGGCACCTGGGGAAACCTAGCAAACCTATACATTTTTGAAAACTAGACACCCAGGGGAATCCAGGATGGGGTGACTTGACTGCCTCCCACCAGGGTCTGTTACCCAGAATCCCTTGCAAACCTAAAAAATTGGCAAAAAAAACACATTTTCCCCACATTTCGGTCGTGGAAAGTTCCGGAATCTGCGTGGATCCACAAATTTCCACCCACCCCGCGTTCCCCAAAGTCTTACGAGAAAAACGGTACCTCACTTGTGCGGATCGGCCTAGTGCCTGCGACAGGAAACGGCGCAAAACGCAACCTGGTCACACCTCAATTTCGCAGTGAAAAATGACCCTTTTTTGGAAAAATGACTAGCTGTAGTTTTTGAACCCTAGCTCTGCGGGCACCTGGGGAAACCTAGCAAACCTATACATTTTTGAAAACTAGACACCCAGGGGAATCCAGGATGGGGTGACTTGACTGCCTCCCACCAGGGTCTGTTACCCAGAATCCCTTGCAAACCTAAAAAATTGGCAAAAAAAACACATTTTCCACACATTTCTGTTGTGGAAAGTTCCGGAATCTGCGTGGTTCCACAAATTTCCACCCACCCCGCATTCCCCAAAGTCTTACGAGAAAAACGGTACCTCACTTGTGTGGCTCGGCCTAGTGCCCGCGACAGGAAACGGCGCAAAACGCAACCTGGTCACACCTCAATTTCGCAGTGAAAAATGACCCTTTTTTGGACAAATGACTAGCTGTAGTTTTTGAACCCTAGCTCTGCGGGCACCTGGGGAAACCTAGCAAACCTATACATTTTTGAAAACTAGACACCCAGGGGAATCCAGGATGGGGTGACTTGACTGCCTCCCACCAGGGTCTGTTACCCAGAATCCCTTGCAAACCTAAAAAATTGGCAAAAAAAACACATTTTCCCCACATTTCGGTCGTGGAAAGTTCCGGAATCTGCGTGGATCCACAAATTTCCACCCACCCCGCGTTCCCCAGAGTCTTACGAGAAAAACGGTACCTCACTTGTGTGGCTCGGCCTAGTGCCCGCGACAGGAAACGGCGCAAAACGCAACCTGGTCACACCTCAATTTCGCAGTGAAAAATGACCCTTTTTTGGACAAATGACTAGCTGTAGTTTTTGAACCCTAGCTCTGCGGGCACCTGGGGAAACCTAGCAAACCTATACATTTTTGAAAACTAGACACCCAGGGGAATCCAGGATGGGGTGACTTGACTGCCTCCCACCAGGGTCTGTTACCCAGAATCCCTTGCAAACCTAAAAAATTGGCAAAAAAAACACATTTTCCCCACATTTCGGTCGTGGAAAGTTCCGGAATCTGCGTGGATCCACAAATTTCCACCCACCCCGCATTCCCCAAAGTCTTACGAGAAAAACGGTACCTCACTTGTGTGGCTCGGCCTAGTGCCCGCGACAGGAAACGGCGCAAAACGCAACCTGGTCACACCTCAATTTCGCAGTGAAAAATGACCCTTTTTTTGAAAAATGACTAGCTGTAGTTTTTGAACCCTAGCTCTGCGGGCACCTGGGGAAACCTAGCAAACCTATACATTTTTGAAAACTAGACACCCAGGGGAATCCAGGATGGGGTGACTTGACTGCCTCCCACCAGGGTCTGTTACCCAGAATCCCTTGCAAACCTAAAAAATTGGCAAAAAAAACACATTTTCCCCACATTTCTGTCGTGGAAAGTTCCGGAATCTGCGTGGTTCCACAAATTTCCACCCACCCCGCGTTCCCCAGAGTCTTACGAGAAAAACGGTACCTCACTTGTGTGGCTCGGCCTAGTGCCCGCGACAGGAAACGGCGCAAAACGCAACCTGGTGACACCTCAATTTCGCAGTGAAAAATGACCCTTTTTTGGAAAAATGACTAGCTGTAGTTTTTGAACCCTAGCTCTGCGGGCACCTGGGGAAACCTAGCAAACCTATACATTTTTGAAAACTAGACACCCAGGGGAATCCAGGATGGGGTGACTTGACTGCCTCCCACCAGGGTCTGTTACCCAGAATCCCTTGCAAACCTAAAAAATTGGCAAAAAAAACACATTTTCCCCACATTTCGGTCGTGGAAAGTTCCGGAATCTGCGTGGATCCACAAATTTCCACCCACCCCGCATTCCCCAAAGTCTTACGAGAAAAACGGTACCTCACTTGTGTGGCTCGGCCTAGTGCCCGCGACAGGAAACGGCGCAAAACGCAACCTGGTCACACCTCAATTTCGCAGTGAAAAATGACCCTTTTTTGGACAAATGACTAGCTGTAGTTTTTGAACCCTAGCTCTGCGGGCACCTGGGGAAACCTAGCAAACCTATACATTTTTGAAAACTAGACACCCAGGGGAATCCAGGATGGGGTGACTTGACTGCCTCCCACCAGGGTCTGTTACCCAGAATCCCTTGCAAACCTAAAAAATTGGCAAAAAAAACACATTTTCCCCACATTTCGGTCGTGGAAAGTTCCGGAATCTGCGTGGATCCACAAATTTCCACCCACCCCGCGTTCCCCAGAGTCTTACGAGAAAAACGGTACCTCACTTGTGTGGCTCGGCCTAGTGCCCGCGACAGGAAACGGCGCAAAACGCAACCTGGTCACACCTCAATTTCGCAGTGAAAAATGACCCTTTTTTGGACAAATGACTAGCTGTAGTTTTTGAACCCTAGCTCTGCGGGCACCTGGGGAAACCTAGCAAACCTATACATTTTTGAAAACTAGACACCCAGGGGAATCCAGGATGGGGTGACTTGACTGCCTCCCACCAGGGTCTGTTACCCAGAATCCCTTGCAAACCTAAAAAATTGGCAAAAAAAACACATTTTCCACACATTTCTGTTGTGGAAAGTTCCGGAATCTGCGTGGTTCCACAAATTTCCACCCACCCCGCATTCCCCAAAGTCTTACGAGAAAAACGGTACCTCACTTGTGTGGCTCGGCCTAGTGCCCGCGACAGGAAACGGCGCAAAACGCAACCTGGTCACACCTCAATTTCGCAGTGAAAAATGACCCTTTTTTGGACAAATGACTAGCTGTAGTTTTTGAACCCTAGCTCTGCGGGCACCTGGGGAAACCTAGCAAACCTATACATTTTTGAAAACTAGACACCCAGGGGAATCCAGGATGGGGTGACTTGACTGCCTCCCACCAGGGTCTGTTACCCAGAATCCCTTGCAAACCTAAAAAATTGGCAAAAAAACCACATTTTCCCCACATTTCGGTCGTGGAAAGTTCCGGAATCTGCGTGGATCCACAAATTTCCACCCACCCCGCATTCCCCAAAGTCTTACGAGAAAAACGGTACCTCACTTGTGTGGCTCGGCCTAGTGCCCGCGACAGGAAACGGCGCAAAACGCAACCTGGTCACACCTCAATTTCGCAGTGAAAAATGACCCTTTTTTGGACAAATGACTAGCTGTAGTTTTTGAACCCTAGCTCTGCGGGCACCTGGGGAAACCTAGCAAACCTATACATTTTTGAAAACTAGACACCCAGGGGAATCCAGGATGGGGTGACTTGACTGCCTCCCACCAGGGTCTGTTACCCAGAATCCCTTGCAAACCTAAAAAATTGGCAAAAAAAACACATTTTCCCCACATTTCGGTCGTGGAAAGTTCCGGAATCTGCGTGGATCCACAAATTTCCACCCACCCCGCATTCCCCAGAGTCTTACGAGAAAAACGGTACCTCACTTGTGTGGCTCGGCCTAGTGCCCGCGACAGGAAACGGCGCAAAACGCAACCTGGTCACACCTCAATTTCGCAGTGAAAAATGACCCTTTTTTGGAAAAATGACTAGCTGTAGTTTTTGAACCCTAGCTCTGCGGGCACCTGGGGAAACCTAGCAAACCTATACATTTTTGAAAACTAGACACCCAGGGGAATCCAGGATGGGGTGACTTGACTGCCTCCCACCAGGGTCTGTTACCCAGAATCCCTTGCAAACCTAAAAAATTGGCAAAAAAACCACATTTTCCCCACATTTCGGTCGTGGAAAGTTCCGGAATCTGTGTGGATCCACAAATTTCCACCCACCCCGCGTTCCCCAAAGTCTTACGAGAAAAACGGTACCTCACTTGTGTGGCTCGGCCTAGTGCCCGTGACAGGAAACGGCGCAAAACGCAACCTGGTCACACCTCAATTTCGCAGTGAAAAATGACCCTTTTTTGGAAAAATGACTAGCTGTAGTTTTTGAACCCTAGCTCTGCGGGCACCTGGGGAAACCTAGCAAACCTATACATTTTTGAAAACTAGACACCCAGGGGAATCCAGGATGGGGTGACTTGACTGCCTCCCACCAGGGTCTGTTACCCAGAATCCCTTGCAAACCTAAAAAATTGGCAAAAAAAACACATTTTCCCCACATTTCGGTCGTGGAAAGTTCCGGAATCTGCGTGGATCCACAAATTTCCACCCACCCCGCGTTCCCCAAAGTCTTACGAGAAAAACGGTACCTCACTTGTGTGGATCGGCCTAGTGCCTGCGACAGGAAACGGCGCAAAACGCAACCTGGTCACACCTCAATTTCGCAGTGAAAAATGACCCTTTTTTGGAAAAATGACTAGCTGTAGTTTTTGAACCCTAGCTCTGCGGGCACCTGGGGAAACCTAGCAAACCTATACATTTTTGAAAACTAGACACCCAGGGGAATCCAGGATGGGGTGACTTGACTGCCTCCCACCAGGGTCTGTTACCCAGAATCCCTTGCAAACCTAAAAAATTGGCAAAAAAAACACATTTTCCACACATTTCTGTTGTGGAAAGTTCCGGAATCTGCGTGGTTCCACAAATTTCCACCCACCCCGCATTCCCCAAAGTCTTACGAGAAAAACGGTACCTCACTTGTGTGGCTCGGCCTAGTGCCCGCGACAGGAAACGGCGCAAAACGCAACCTGGTCACACCTCAATTTCGCAGTGAAAAATGACCCTTTTTTGGACAAATGACTAGCTGTAGTTTTTGAACCCTAGCTCTGCGGGCACCTGGGGAAACCTAGCAAACCTATACATTTTTGAAAACTAGACACCCAGGGGAATCCAGGATGGGGTGACTTGACTGCCTCCCACCAGGGTCTGTTACCCAGAATCCCTTGCAAACCTAAAAAATTGGCAAAAAAAACACATTTTCCCCACATTTCGGTCGTGGAAAGTTCCGGAATCTGCGTGGATCCACAAATTTCCACCCACCCCGCGTTCCCCAGAGTCTTACGAGAAAAACGGTACCTCACTTGTGTGGCTCGGCCTAGTGCCCGCGACAGGAAACGGCGCAAAACGCAACCTGGTCACACCTCAATTTCGCAGTGAAAAATGACCCTTTTTTGGACAAATGACTAGCTGTAGTTTTTGAACCCTAGCTCTGCGGGCACCTGGGGAAACCTAGCAAACCTATACATTTTTGAAAACTAGACACCCAGGGGAATCCAGGATGGGGTGACTTGACTGCCTCCCACCAGGGTCTGTTACCCAGAATCCCTTGCAAACCTAAAAAATTGGCAAAAAAAACACATTTTCCCCACATTTCTGTTGTGGAAAGTTCCGGAATCTGCGTGGATCCACAAATTTCCACCCACCCCGCGTTCCCCAGAGTCTTACGAGAAAAACGGTACCTCACTTGTGTGGCTCGGCCTAGTGTCCGCGACAGGAAACGGCGCAAAACGCAACCTGGTCACACCTCAATTTCGCAGTGAAAAATGACCCTTTTTTGGAAAAATGACTAGCTGTAGTTTTTGAACCCTAGCTCTGCGGGCACCTGGGGAAACCTAGCAAACCTATACATTTTTGAAAACTAGACACCCAGGGGAATCCAGGATGGGGTGACTTGACTGCCTCCCACCAGGGTCTGTTACCCAGAATCCCTTGCAAACCTAAAAAATTGGCAAAAAAAACACATTTTCCCCACATTTCGGTCGTGGAAAGTTCCGGAATCTGTGTGGATCCACAAATTTCCACCCACCCCGCGTTCCCCAAAGTCTTACGAGAAAAACGGTACCTCACTTGTGTGGCTCGGCCTAGTGCCCGCGACAGGAAACGGCGCAAAACGCAACCTGGTCACACCTCAATTTCGCAGTGAAAAATGACCCTTTTTTGGAAAAATGACTAGCTGTAGTTTTTGAACCCTAGCTCTGCGGGCACCTGGGGAAACCTAGCAAACCTATACATTTTTGAAAACTAGACACCCAGGGGAATCCAGGATGGGGTGACTTGACTGCCTCCCACCAGGGTCTGTTACCCAGAATCCCTTGCAAACCTAAAAAATTGGCAAAAAAAACACATTTTCCCCACATTTCGGTCGTGGAAAGTTCCGGATTCTGCGTGGATCCACAAATTTCCACCCACCCCGCGTTCCCCAAAGTCTTACGAGAAAAACGGTACCTCACTTGTGTGGATCGGCCTAGTGCCTGCGACAGGAAACGGCGCAAAACGCAACCTGGTCACACCTCAATTTCGCAGTGAAAAATGACCCTTTTTTGGAAAAATGACTAGCTGTAGTTTTTGAACCCTAGCTCTGCGGGCACCTGGGGAAACCTAGCAAACCTATACATTTTTGAAAACTAGACACCCAGGGGAATCCAGGATGGGGTGACTTGACTGCCACCCACCAGGGTCTGTTACCCAGAATCCCTTGCAAACCTAAAAAATTGGCAAAAAAAACACATTTTCCCCACATTTCGGTCGTGGAAAGTTCCGGAATCTGCGTGGATCCACAAATTTCCACCCACCCCGCGTTCCCCAAAGTCTTACGAGAAAAACGGTACCTCACTTGTGTGGATCGGCCTAGTGCCTGCGACAGGAAACGGCGCAAAACGCAACCTGGTCACACCTCAATTTCGCAGTGAAAAATGACCCTTTTTTGGAAAAATGACTAGCTGTAGTTTTTGAACCCTAGCTCTGCGGGCACCTGGGGAAACCTAGCAAACCTATACATTTTTGAAAACTAGACACCCAGGGGAATCCAGGATGGGGTGACTTGACTGCCTCCCACCAGGGTCTGTTACCCAGAATCCCTTGCAAACCTAAAAAATTGGCAAAAAAAACACATTTTCCACACATTTCTGTTGTGGAAAGTTCCGGAATCTGCGTGGTTCCACAAATTTCCACCCACCCCGCATTCCCCAAAGTCTTACGAGAAAAACGGTACCTCACTTGTGTGGCTCGGCCTAGTGCCCGCGACAGGAAACGGCGCAAAACGCAACCTGGTCACACCTCAATTTCGCAGTGAAAAATGACCCTTTTTTGGACAAATGACTAGCTGTAGTTTTTGAACCCTAGCTCTGCGGGCACCTGGGGAAACCTAGCAAACCTATACATTTTTGAAAACTAGACACCCAGGGGAATCCAGGATGGGGTGACTTGACTGCCTCCCACCAGGGTCTGTTACCCAGAATCCCTTGCAAACCTAAAAAATTGGCAAAAAAAACACATTTTCCCCACATTTCGGTCGTGGAAAGTTCCGGAATCTGCGTGGATCCACAAATTTCCACCCACCCCGCGTTCCCCAGAGTCTTACGAGAAAAACGGTACCTCACTTGTGTGGCTCGGCCTAGTGCCCGCGACAGGAAACGGCGCAAAACGCAACCTGGTCACACCTCAATTTCGCAGTGAAAAATGACCCTTTTTTGGAAAAATGACTAGCTGTAGTTTTTGAACCCTAGCTCTGCGGGCACCTGGGGAAACCTAGAAAACCTATACATTTTTGAAAACTAGACACCCAGGGGAATCCAGGATGGGGTGACTTGACTGCCTCCCACCAGGGTCTGTTACCCAGAATCCCTTGCAAACCTAAAAAATTGGCAAAAAAAACACATTTTCCCCACATTTCGGTCGTGGAAAGTTCCGGAATCTGCGTGGATCCACAAATTTCCACCCACCCCGCATTCCCCAAAGTCTTACGAGAAAAACGGTACCTCACTTGTGTGGCTCGGCCTAGTGCCCGCGACAGGAAACGGCGCAAAACGCAACCTGGTCACACCTCAATTTCGCAGTGAAAAATGACCCTTTTTTGGACAAATGACTAGCTGTAGTTTTTGAACCCTAGCTCTGCGGGCACCTGGGGAAACCTAGCAAACCTATACATTTTTGAAAACTAGACACCCAGGGGAATCCAGGATGGGGTGACTTGACTGCCTCCCACCAGGGTCTGTTACCCAG
This sequence comes from Triturus cristatus, assembly GCF_964204655.1. Lineage (NCBI taxonomy): Eukaryota > Metazoa > Chordata > Amphibia > Caudata > Salamandridae > Triturus > Triturus cristatus. The sequence continues at coordinate 258,570,587 of NC_140579.1, forward strand.
AATCCCTTGCAAACCTAAAAAATTGGCAAAAAAAACACATTTTCCCCACATTTCGGTCGTGGAAAGTTCCGGAATCTGCGTGGATCCACAAATTTCCACCCACCCCGCGTTCCCCAGAGTCTTACGAGAAAAACGGTACCTCACTTGTGTGGCTCGGCCTAGTGCCCGCGACAGGAAACGGCGCAAAACGCAACCTGGTCACACCTCAATTTCGCAGTGAAAAATGACCCTTTTTTGGAAAAATGACTAGCTGTAGTTTTTGAACCCTAGCTCTGCGGGCACCTGGGGAAACCTAGCAAACCTATACATTTTTGAAAACTAGACACCCAGGGGAATCCAGGATGGGGTGACTTGACTGCCTCCCACCAGGGTCTGTTACCCAGAATCCCTTGCAAACCTAAAAAATTGGCAAAAAAAACACATTTTCCCCACATTTCGGTCGTGGAAAGTTCCGGAATCTGTGTGGATCCACAAATTTCTACCCACCCCGCGTTCCCCAAAGTCTTACGAGAAAAACGGTACCTCACTTGTGTGGCTCGGCCTAGTGCCCGCGACAGGAAACGGCGCAAAACGCAACCTGGTCACACCTCAATTTCGCAGTGAAAAATGACCCTTTTTTGGAAAAATGACTAGCTGTAGTTTTTGAACCCTAGCTCTGCGGGCACCTGGGGAAACCTAGCAAACCTATACATTTTTGAAAACTAGACACCCAGGGGAATCCAGGATGGGGTGACTTGACTGCCTCCCACCAGGGTCTGTTACCCAGAATCCCTTGCAAACCTAAAAAATTGGCAAAAAAACACATTTTCCCCACATTTCGGTCGTGGAAAGTTCCGGAATCTGCGTGGATCCACAAATTTCCACCCACCCCGCGTTCCCCAAAGTCTTACGAGAAAAACGGTACCTCACTTGTGTGGATCGGCCTAGTGCCTGCGACAGGAAACGGCGCAAAACGCAACCTGGTCACACCTCAATTTCGCAGTGAAAAATGACCCTTTTTTGGAAAAATGACTAGCTGTAGTTTTTGAACCCTAGCTCTGCGGGCACCTGGGGAAACCTAGCAAACCTATACATTTTTGAAAACTAGACACCCAGGGGAATCCAGGATGGGGTGACTTGACTGCCTCCCACCAGGGTCTGTTACCCAGAATCCCTTGCAAACCTAAAAAATTGGCAAAAAAAACACATTTTCCCCACATTTCGGTCGTGGAAAGTTCCGGAATCTGCGTGGATCCACAAATTTCCACCCACCCCGCGTTCCCCAAAGTCTTACGAGAAAAACGGTACCTCACTTGTGTGGATCGGCCTAGTGCCTGCGACAGGAAACGGCGCAAAACGCAACCTGGTCACACCTCAATTTCGCAGTGAAAAATGACCCTTTTTTGGAAAAATGACTAGCTGTAGTTTTTGAACCCTAGCTCTGCGGGCACCTGGGGAAACCTAGCAAACCTATACATTTTTGAAAACTAGACACCCAGGGGAATCCAGGATGGGGTGACTTGACTGCCTCCCACCAGGGTCTGTTACCCAGAATCCCTTGCAAACCTAAAAAATTGGCAAAAAAACCACATTTTCCACACATTTCTGTTGTGGAAAGTTCCGGAATCTGCGTGGTTCCACAAATTTCCACCCACCCCGCATTCCCCAAAGTCTTACGAGAAAAACGGTACCTCACTTGTGTGGCTCGGCCTAGTGCCCGCGACAGGAAACGGCGCAAAACGCAACCTGGTCACACCTCAATTTCGCAGTGAAAAATGACCCTTTTTTGGAAAAATGACTAGCTGTAGTTTTTGAACCCTAGCTCTGCGGGCACCTGGGGAAACCTAGCAAACCTATACATTTTTTAAAACTAGACACCCAGGGGAATCCAGGATGGGGTGACTTGACTGCCTCCCACCAGGGTCTGTTACCCAGAATCCCTTGCAAACCTAAAAAATTGGCAAAAAAACCACATTTTCCCCACATTTCGGTCGTGGAAAGTTCCGGAATCTGCGTGGATCCACAAATTTCCACCCACCCCGCGTTCCCCAAAGTCTTACGAGAAAAACGGTACCTCACTTGTGTGGATCGGCCTAGTGCCCGCGACAGGAAACGGCGCAAAACGCAACCTGGTCACACCTCAATTTCGCAGTGAAAAATGACCCTTTTTTGGAAAAATGACTAACTGTAGTTTTTGAACCCTAGCTCTGCGGGCACCTGGGGAAACCTAGCAAACCTATACATTTTTGAAAACTAGACACCCAGGGGAATCCAGGATGGGGTGACTTGACTGCCTCCCACCAGGGTCTGTTACCCAGAATACCTTGCAAACCTAAAAAATTGGCAAAAAAACCACATTTTCCACACATTTCTGTCGTGGAAAGTTCCGGAATCTGCGTGGTTCCACAAATTTCCACCCACCCCGCATTCCCCAAAGTCTTACGAGAAAAACGGTACCTCACTTGTGTGGATCGGCCTAGTGCCCGCGACAGGAAACGGCACAAAACGCAACCTGGTCACACCTCAATTTCGCAGTGAAAAATGACCCTTTTTTGGAAAAATGACTAGCTGTAGTTTTTGAACCCTAGCTCTGCGGGCACCTGGGGAAACCTAGCAAACCTATACATTTTTGAAAACTAGACACCCAGGGGAATCCAGGATGGGGTGACTTGACTGCCTCCCACCAGGGTCTGTTACCCAGAATCCCTTGCAAACCTAAAAAATTGGCAAAAAAAACACATTTTCCACACATTTCTGTCGTGGAAAGTTCCGGAATCTGCGTGGTTCCACAAATTTCCACCCACCCCGCATTCCCCAAAGTCTTACGAGAAAAACGGTACCTCACTTGTGTGGATCGGCCTAGTGCCCGCGACAGGAAACGGCACAAAACGCAACCTGGTCACACCTCAATTTCGCAGTGAAAAATGACCCTTTTTTGGAAAAATGACTAGCTGTAGTTTTTGAACCCTAGCTCTGCGGGCACCTGGGGAAACCTAGCAAACCTATACATTTTTTAAAACTAGACACCCAGGGGAATCCAGGATGGGGTGACTTGACTGCCTCCCACCAGGGTCTGTTACCCAGAATCCCTTGCAAACCTAAAAAATTGGCAAAAAAAACACATTTTCCCCACATTTCTGTCGTGGAAAGTTCCGGAATCTGCGTGGTTCCACAAATTTCCACCCACCCCGCATTCCCCAAAGTCTTACGAGAAAAACGGTACCTCACTTGTGTGGATCGGCCTAGTGCCCGCGACAGGAAACGGCACAAAACGCAACCTGGTCACACCTCAATTTCGCAGTGAAAAATGACCCTTTTTTGGAAAAATGACTAGCTGTAGTTTTTGAACCCTAGCTCTGCGGGCACCTGGGGAAACCTAGCAAACCTATACATTTTTGAAAACTAGACACCCAGGGGAATCCAGGATGGGGTGACTTGACTGCCTCCCACCAGGGTCTGTTACCCAGAATCCCTTGCAAACCTAAAAAATTGGCAAAAAAAACACATTTTCCACACATTTCTGTCGTGGAAAGTTCCGGAATCTGCGTGGTTCCACAAATTTCCACCCACCCCGCATTCCCCAAAGTCTTACGAGAAAAACGGTACCTCACTTGTGTGGATCGGCCTAGTGCCCGCGACAGGAAACGGCACAAAACGCAACCTGGTCACACCTCAATTTCGCAGTGAAAAATGACCCTTTTTTGGAAAAATGACTAGCTGTAGTTTTTGAACCCTAGCTCTGCGGGCACCTGGGGAAACCTAGCAAACCTATACATTTTTGAAAACTAGACACCCAGGGGAATCCAGGATGGGGTGACTTGACTGCCTCCCACCAGGGTCTGTTACCCAGAATCCCTTGCAAACTTAAAAAATTGGCAAAAAAAACACATTTTCCACACATTTCTGTCGTGGAAAGTTCCGGAATCTGCGTGGATCCACAAATTTCCACCCACCCCGCGTTCCCCAAAGTCTTACGAGAAAAACGGTACCTCACTTGTGTGGATCGGCCTAGTGCCCGCGACAGGAAACGGCGCAAAACGCAACCTGGTCACACCTCAATTTCGCAGTGAAAAATGACCCTTTTTTGGAAAAATGACTAGCTGTGGTTTTTGAACCCTAGCTCTGCGGGCACCTGGGGAAACCTAGCAAACCTATACATTTTTGAAAACTAGACACCCAGGGGAATCCAGGATGGGGTGACTTGACTGCCTCCCACCAGGGTCTGTTACCCAGAATCCCTTGCAAACCTAAAAAATTGGCAAAAAAAACACATTTTCCCCACATTTCGGTCGTGGAAAGTTCCGGAGTCTGCGTGGATCCACAAATTTCCACCCACCCCGCGTTCCCCAAAGTCTTACGAGAAAAACGGTACCTCACTTGTGTGGCTCGGCCTAGTGCCCGCGACAGGAAACGGCGCAAAACGCAACCTCGTCACACCTCAATTTCGCAGTGAAAAATGACCCTTTTTTGGACAAATGACTAGCTGTAGTTTTTGAACCCTAGCTCTGCGGGCACCTGGGGAAACCTAGCAAACCTATACATTTTTGAAAACTAGACACCCAGGGGAATCCAGGATGGGGTGACTTGACTGCCTCCCACCAGGGTCTGTTACCCAGAATCCCTTGCAAACCTAAAAAATTGGCAAAAAAAACACATTTTCCCCACATTTCTGTGATGGAAAGTTCTGGAATCTGCGTGGATCCACAAATTTCCACCCACCCCGCATTCCCCAAAGTCTTACGAGAAAAACGGTACCTCACTTGTGTGGCTCGGCCTAGTGCCCGCGACAGGAAACGGCGCAAAACGCAACCTGGTCACACCTCAATTTCGCAGTGAAAAATGACCCTTTTTTGGAAAAATGACTAGCTGTATTTTTTGAACCCTAGCTCTGCGGGCACCTGGGGAAACCTAGCAAACCTATACATTTTTGAAAACTAGACACCCAGGGGAATCCAGGATGGGGTGACTTGACTGCCTCCCACCAGGGTCTGTTACCCAGAATCCCTTGCAAACCTAAAAAATTGGCAAAAAAAACAAATTTTCCCCACATTTCGGTCGTGGAAAGTTCCGGAATCTGCGTGGATCCACAAATTTCCACCCACCCCGCGTTCCCCAAAGTCTTACGAGAAAAACGGTACCTCACTTGTGTGGATCGGCCTAGTGCCCGCGACAGGAAACGGCGCAAAACGCAACCTGGTCACACCTCAATTTCGCAGTGAAAAATGACCCTTTTTTGGAAAAATGACTAGCTGTAGTTTTTGAACCCTAGCTCTGCGGGCACCTGGGGAAACCTAGCAAACCTATACATTTTTGAAAACTAGACACCCAGGGGAATCCAGGATGGGGTGACTTGACTGCCTCCCACCAGGGTCTGTTACCCAGAATACCTTGCAAACCTAAAGAATTGGCAAAAAAACCACATTTTCCACACATTTCTGTCGTGGAAAGTTCCGGAATCTGCGTGGTTCCACAAATTTCCACGCACCCCGCATTCCCCAAAGTCTTACGAGAAAAACGGTACCTCACTTGTGTGGATCGGCCTAGTGCCCGCGACAGGAAATGGCACAAAACGCAACCTGGTCACACCTCAATTTCGCAGTGAAAAATGACCCTTTTTTGGAAAAATGACTAGCTGTAGTTTTTGAACCCTAGCTCTGCGGGCACCTGGGGAAACCTAGCAAACCTATACATTTTTGAAAACTAGACACCCAGGGGAATCCAGGATGGGGTGACTTGACTGCCTCCCACCAGGGTCTGTTACCCAGAATCCCTTGCAAACCTAAAAAATTGGCAAAAAAAACACATTTTCCACACATTTCTGTCGTGGAAAGTTCCGGAATCTGCGTGGTTCCACAAATTTCCACCCACCCCGCATTCCCCAAAGTCTTACGAGAAAAACGGTACCTCACTTGTGTGGATCGGCCTAGTGCCCGCGACAGGAAACGGCACAAAACGCAACCTGGTCACACCTCAATTTCGCAGTGAAAAATGACCCTTTTTTGGAAAAATGACTAGCTGTAGTTTTTGAACCCTAGCTCTGCGGGCACCTGGGGAAACCTAGCAAACCTATACATTTTTGAAAACTAGACACCCAGGGGAATCCAGGATGGGGTGACTTGACTGCCTCCCACCAGGGTCTGTTACCCAGAATCCCTTGCAAACCTAAAAAATTGGCAAAAAAAACACATTTTCCACACATTTCTGTCGTGGAAAGTTCCGGAATCTGCGTGGTTCCACAAATTTTCACCCACCCCGCATTCCCCAAAGTCTTACGAGAAAAACGGTACCTCACTTGTGTGGATCGGCCTAGTGCCCGCGACAGGAAACGGCACAAAACGCAACCTGGTCACACCTCAATTTCGCAGTGAAAAATGACCCTTTTTTGGAAAAATGACTAGCTGTAGTTTTTGAACCCTAGCTCTGCGGGCACCTGGGGAAACCTAGCAAACCTATACATTTTTGAAAACTAGACACCCAGGGGAATCCAGGATGGGGTGACTTGACTGCCTCCCACCAGGGTCTGTTACCCAGAATCCCTTGCAAACCTAAAAAATTGGCAAAAAAAACACATTTTCCACACATTTCTGTCGTGGAAAGTTCCGGAATCTGCGTGGTTCCACAAATTTCCACCCACCCCGCATTCCCCAAAGTCTTACAAGAAAAACGGTACCTCACTTGTGTGGATCGGCCTAGTGCCCGCGACAGGAAACGGCACAAAACGCAACCTGGTCACACCTCAATTTGGCAGTGAAAAATGACCCTTTTTTGGAAAAATGACTAGCTGTAGTTTTTGAACCCTAGCTCTGCGGGCACCTGGGGAAACCTAGCAAACCTATACATTTTTGAAAACTAGACACCCAGGGGAATCCAGGATGGGGTGACTTGACTGCCTCCCACCAGGGTCTGTTACCCAGAATCCCTTGCAAACTTAAAAAATTGGCAAAAAAAACACATTTTCCACACATTTCTGTCGTGGAAAGTTCCGGAATCTGCGTGGATCCACAAATTTCCACCCACCCCGCGTTCCCCAAAGTCTTACGAGAAAAACGGTACCTCACTTGTGTGGATCGGCCTAGTGCCCGCGACAGGAAACAGCGCAAAACGCAACCTGGTCACACCTCAATTTCGCAGTGAAAAATGACCCTTTTTTGGAAAAATGACTAGCTGTAGTTTTTGAACCCTAGCTCTGCGGGCACCTGGGGAAACCTAGCAAACCTATACATTTTTGAAAACTAGACACCCAGGGGAATCCAGGATGGGGTGACTTGACTGCCTCCCACCAGGGTCTGTTACCCAGAATCCCTTGCAAACCTAAAAAATTGGCAAAAAAAACACATTTTCCCCACATTTCGGTCGTGGAAAGTTCCGGAGTCTGCGTGGATCCACAAATTTCCACCCACCCCGCGTTCCCCAAAGTCTTACGAGAAAAACGGTACCTCACTTGTGTGGCTCGGCCTAGTGCCCGCGACAGGAAACGGCGCAAAACGCAACCTGGTCACACCTCAATTTCGCAGTGAAAAATGACCCTTTTTTGGACAAATGACTAGCTGTAGTTTTTGAACCCTAGCTCTGCGGGCACCTGGGGAAACCTAGCAAACCTATACATTTTTGAAAACTAGACACCCAGGGGAATCCAGGATGGGGTGACTTGACTGCCTCCCACCAGGGTCTGTTACCCAGAATCCCTTGCAAACCTAAAAAATTGGCAAAAAAAACACATTTTCCCCACATTTCTGTCGTGGAAAGTTCCGGAATCTGCGTGGATCCACAAATTTCCACCCACCCCGCGTTCCCCAACGTCTTACGAGAAAAACGGTACCTCACTTGTGTGGGTCGGCCTAGTGCCCGCGACAGGAAACGGCGCAAAACGCAACCTGGTCACACCTCAATTTCGCAGTGAAAAATGACCCTTTTTTGCAAAAATGACTAGCTGTAGTTTTTGAACCCTAGCTCTGCGGGCACCTGGGGAAACCTAGCAAACCTATACATTTTTGAAAACTAGACACCCAGGGGAATCCAGGATGGGGTGACTTGACTGCCTCCCACCAGGGTCTGTTACCCAGAATACCTTGCAAACCTAAAAAATTGGCAAAAAAACCACATTTTCCACACATTTCTGTCGTGGAAAGTTCCGGAATCTGCGTGGTTCCACAAATTTCCACCCACCCCGCATTCCCCAAAGTCTTACGAGAAAAACGGTACCTCACTTGTGTGGATCGGCCTAGTGCCCGCGACAGGAAACGGCACAAAACGCAACCTGGTCACACCTCAATTTCGCAGTGAAAAATGACCCTTTTTTGGAAAAATGACTAGCTGTAGTTTTTGAACCCTAGCTCTGCGGGCACCTGGGGAAACCTAGCAAACCTATACATTTTTGAAAACTAGACACCCAGGGGAATCCAGGATGGGGTGACTTGACTGCCTCCCACCAGGGTCTGTTACCCAGAATCCCTTGCAAACCTAAAAAATTGGCAAAAAAAACACATTTTCCCCTCATTTCTGTCGTGGAAAGTTCCGGAATCTGCGTGGTTCCACAAATTTCCACCCACCCCGCATTCCCCAAAGTCTTACGAGAAAAACGGTACCTCACTTGTGTGGATCGGCCTAGTGCCCGCGACAGGAAACGGCACAAAACGCAACCTGGTCACACCTCAATTTCGCAGTGAAAAATGACCCTTTTTTGGAAAAATGACTAGCTGTAGTTTTTGAACCCTAGCTCTGCGGGCACCTGGGGAAACCTAGCAAACCTATACATTTTTGAAAACTAGACACCCAGGGGAATCCAGGATGGGGTGACTTGACTGCCTCCCAGCAGGGTCTGTTACCCAGAATCCCTTGCAAACTTAAAAAATTGGCAAAAAAAACACATTTTCCACACATTTCTGTCGTGGAAAGTTCCGGAATCTGCGTGGATCCACAAATTTCCACCCACCCCGCGTTCCCCAAAGTCTTACGAGAAAAACGGTACCTCACTTGTGTGGATCGGCCTAGTGCCCGCGACAGGAAACGGCGCAAAACGCAACCTGGTCACACCTCAATTTCGCAGTGAAAAATGACCCTTTTTTGGAAAAATGACTAGCTGTAGTTTTTGAACCCTAGCTCTGCGGGCACCTGGGGAAACCTAGCAAACCTATACATTTTTGAAAACTAGACACCCAGGGGAATCCAGGATGGGGTGACTTGACTGCCTCCCACCAGGGTCTGTTACCCAGAATACCTTGCAAACCTAAAAAATTGGCAAAAAAACCACATTTTCCACACATTTCTGTCGTGGAAAGTTCCGGAATCTGCGTGGTTCCACAAATTTCCACCCACCCCGCATTCCCCAAAGTCTTACGAGAAAAACGGTACCTCACTTGTGTGGATCGGCCTAGTGCCCGCGACAGGAAACGGCACAAAACGCAACCTGGTCACACCTCAATTTCGCAGTGAAAAATGACCCTTTTTTGGAAAAATGACTAGCTGTAGTTTTTGAACCCTAGCTCTGCGGGCACCTGGGGAAACCTAGCAAACCTATACATTTTTGAAAACTAGACACCCAGGGGAATCCAGGATGGGGTGACTTGACTGCCTCCCACCAGGGTCTGTTACCCAGAATCCCTTGCAAACCTAAAAAATTGGCAAAAAAAACACATTTTCCCCACATTTCTGTCGTGGAAAGTTCCGGAATCTGCGTGGTTCCACAAATTTCCACCCACCCCGCATTCCCCAAAGTCTTACGAGAAAAACGGTACCTCACTTGTGTGGATCGGCCTAGTGCCCGCGACAGGAAACGGCACAAAACGCAACCTGGTCACACCTCAATTTCGCAGTGAAAAATGACCCTTTTTTGGAAAAATGACTAGCTGTAGTTTTTGAACCCTAGCTCTGCGGGCACCTGGGGAAACCTAGCAAACCTATACATTTTTGAAAACTAGACACCCAGGGGAATCCAGGATGGGGTGACTTGACTGCCTCCCAGCAGGGTCTGTTACCCAGAATCCCTTGCAAACTTAAAAAATTGGCAAAAAAAACACATTTTCCACACATTTCTGTCGTGGAAAGTTCCGGAATCTGCGTGGATCCACAAATTTCCACCCACCCCGCGTTCCCCAAAGTCTTACGAGAAAAACGGTACCTCACTTGTGTGGATCGGCCTAGTGCCCGCGACAGGAAACGGCGCAAAACGCAACCTGGTCACACCTCAATTTCGCAGTGAAAAATGACCCTTTTTTGGAAAAATGACTAGCTGTTGTTTTTGAACCCTAGCTCTGCGGGCACCTGGGGAAACCTAGCAAACCTATACATTTTTGAAAACTAGACACCCAGGGGAATCCAGGATGGGGTGACTTGACTGCCTCCCACCAGGGTCTGTTACCCAGAATCCCTTGCAAACCTAAAAAATTGGCAAAAAAAACACATTTTCCCCACATTTCGGTCGTGGAAAGTTCCGGAATCTGCGTGGATCCACAAATTTCCACCCACCCCGCGTTCCCCAAAGTCTTACGAGAAAAACGGTACCTCACTTGTGTGGGTCGGCCCAGTGCCCGCGACAGGAAACGGCGCAAAACGCAACCTGGTCACACCTCAATTTCGCAGTGAAAAATGACCCTTTTTTGGAAAAATGACTAGCTGTAGTTTTTGAACCCTAGCTCTGCGGGCACCTGGGGAAACCTAGCAAACCTATACATTTTTGAAAACTAGACACCCAGGGGAATCCAGGATGGGGTGACTTGACTGCCTTCCACCAGGGTCTGTTACCCAGAATCCCTTGCAAACCTAAAAAATTGGCAAAAAAAAACACATTTTCCCCACATTTCGGTCGTGGAAAGTTCCGGAGTCTGCGTGGATCCACAAATTTCCACCCACCCCGTGTTCCCCAAAGTCTTACGAGAAAAACGGTACCTCACTTGTGTGGCTCGGCCTAGTGCCCGCGGCAGGAAACGGCGCAAAACGCAACCTGGTCACACCTCAATTTCGCAGTGAAAAATGACCCTTTTTTGGACAAATGACTAGCTGTAGTTTTTGAACCCTAGCTCTGCGGGCACCTGGGGAAACCTAGCAAACCTATACATTTTTGAAAACTAGACACCCAGGGGAATCCAGGATGGGGTGACTTGACTGCCTCCCACCAGGGTCTGTTACCCAGAATCCCTTGCAAACCTAAAAAATTGGCAAAAAAAACACATTTTCCCCACATTTCTGTCGTGGAAAGTTCCGGAATCTGCGTGGATCCACAAATTTCCACCCACCCCGCGTTCCCCAAAGTCTTACGAGAAAAACGGTACCTCACTTGTGTGGATCGGCCTAGTGCCCGCGACAGGAAACGGCGCAAAACGCAACCTGGTCACACCTCAATTTCGCAGTGAAAAATGACCCTTTTTTGGACAAATGACTAGCTGTAGTTTTTGAACCCTAGCTCTGCGGGCACCTGGGTAAACCTAGCAAACCTATACATTTTTGAAAACTAGACACCCAGGGGAATCCAGGATGGGGTGACTTGACTGCCTCCCACCAGGGTCTGTTACCCAGAATCCCTTGCAAACCTAAAAAATTGGCAAAAAAAACACATTTTCCCCACATTTCTGTCGTGGAAAGTTCCGGAATCTGCGTGGATCCACAAATTTCCACCCACCCTGCGTTCCCCAAAGTCTTTCGAGAAAAACGGTACCTCACTTGTGTGGCTCGGCCTAGTGCCCGCGACAGGAAACGGCGCAAAACATAGTGAGGTGACATCAAAATTGCCTATCTCAAAACCACCTGGTTTTGCAAGGGGGGTCTCTTGGCTTTTTGGCCCTGGGCACGGCGGCCATCTAGGGAAACCTACCAAACCCACGCATTTCTGAAAACTAGACACCCGGCGGCTTCCAGGGAGGTATGGCTTGCGTGGATCCCCCAACGTTTCCTTACCCAGAATCCCCAGCAAACCTCAATTTTTGCTGAAAAAATCACTTTTTTCACACATTTTGGGCTGGGAAAGTAGTGGCATCACCGGGCTCACACAAATTTACCACCACCCAGCGTTCCCCCAGGTCTCCCGGTAAAAATGGTGCCTCACTTGTGTGGGAGGCCCAAGTACCCGCCGCAGGCAAGGGCCCAAAACGCAGTGAGGCGACATCAAAAGGGCCTGTCGCAAAACCACCTGGTTTTGCAAGGGGGGTCACTTGGGTTTTTGGCCCGGTGCTCGGCGGCCATCTAGGGAAACCTACCAAACCCACACATTTCTGAAAACTAGACACCCGGCGGCTTCCAGGGAGGTATGGCTTGCGTGGATCCCCCAGCGTTTCCTTACCCAGAATCCCCTGCAAACCTCAATTTTTGCTGGAAAAAGCACTTTTTTCACACATTTTGGGGTGGGAAAGTAGTGGCATCACCGGGCTCACACAAATTTACCACCACCCAGCGTTCCCCCAGGTCTCCCGGTAAAAATGGTGCCTCACTTGTGTGGGAGGCCCAAGTACCCGCCGCAGGCAAGGGCCCAAAACGCAGTGAGGCGACATCAAAAGGGCCTGTCGCAAAACCACCTGGTTTTGCAAGGGGGGTCACTTGGGTTTTTGGCCCGGTGCTCGGCGGCCATCTAGGGAAACCTACCAAACCCACGCATTTCTGAAAACTAGACACCCGGCGGCTTCCAGGGAGGTATGGCTTGCGTGGATCCCCCAACGTTTCCTTACCCAGAATCCCCTGCAAACCTCAATTTTTGCTGGAAAAAGCACTTTTTTCACACATTTTGGGGTGGGAAAGTAGTGGCATCATCGGGCTCACACAAATTTACCACCACCCAGCGTTCCCCCAGGTCTCCCGGTAAAAATGGTGCCTCACTTGTGTGGGAGGCCCAAGTACCCGCCGCAGGCAAGGGCCCAAAACGCAGTGAGGCGACATCAAAAGGGCCTGTCGCAAAACCACCTGGTTTTGCAAGGGGGGTCACTTGGGTTTTTGGCCCGGTGCTCGGCGGCCATCTAGGGAAACCTACCAAACCCACACATTTCTGAAAACTAGACACCCGGCGGCTTCCAGGGAGGTATGGCTTGCGTGGATCCCCCAACGTTTCCTTACCCAGAATCCCCGGCAAACCTCAATTTTTGCTGGAAAAATCACTTTTTTCACACATTTTGGGGTGGGAAAGTAGTGGCATCACCGGGCTCACACAAATTTACCACCACCCAGCGTTCCCCCAGGTCTCCCGGTAAAAATGGTGCCTCACTTGTGTGGGAGGCCCAAGTACCCGCCGCAGGCAAGGGCCCAAAACGCAGTGAGGCGACATCAAAAGGGCCTGTCGCAAAACCACCTGGTTTTGCAAGGGGGGTCACTTGAGTTTTTGGCCCGGTGCTCGGCGGCCATCTAGGGAAACCTACCAAACCCACGCATTTCTGAAAACTAGACACCCGGCGGCTTCCAGGGAGGTATGGCTTGCGTGGATCCCCCAACGTTTCCTTACCCAGAATCCCCTGCAAACCTCAATTTTTGCTGGAAAAATCACTTTTTTCACACATTTTGGGGTGGGAAAGTAGTGGCATCACCGGGCTCACACAAATTTACCACCCCCCAGCGTTCCCCCAGGTCTCCTGGTAAAAATGGTGCCTCACTTGTGTGGGAGGCCCAAGTACCCGCCGCAGGCAAGGGCCCAAAACGCAGTGAGGCGACATCAAAAGGGCCTGTCGCAAAACCACCTGGTTTTGCAAGGGGGGTCACTTGGGTTTTTGGCCCGGTGCTCGGCGGCCATCTAGGGAACCCTACCAAACCCACACATTTCTGAAAACTAGACACCCGGCGGCTTCCAGGGAGGTATGGCTTGCGTGGATCCCCCAACGTTTCCTTACCCAGAATCCCCTGCAAACCTCAATTTTTGCTGGAAAAAGCACTTTTTTCACACATTTTGGGGTGGGAAAGTAGTGGCATCACCGGGCTCACACAAATTTACCACCACCCAGCGTTCCCCCAGGTCTCCCGGTAAAAATGGTGCCTCACTTGTGTGGAAGGCCCAAGTACCCGCCGCAGGCAAGGGCCCAAAACGCAGTGAGGCGACATCAAAAGGGCCTGTCGCAAAACCACCTGGTTTTGCAAGGGGGGTCACTCGGGTTTTTGGCCCGGTGCTCGGCGGCCATCTAGGGAAACCTACCAAACCCACGCATTTCTGAAAACTAGACACCCGGCGGCTTCCAGGGAGGTATGGCTTGCGTGGATCCCCCAACGTTTCCTTACCCAGAATCCCCTGCAAACCTCAATTTTTGCTGGAAAAATCACTTTTTTCACACATTTTGGGGTGGGAAAGTAGTGGCATCACCGGGCTCACACAAATTTACCACCACCCAGCGTTCCCCCAGGTCTCCTGGTAAAAATGGTGCCTCACTTGTGTGGGAGGCCCAAGTACCCGCCGCAGGCAAGGGCCCAAAACGCAGTGAGGCGACATCAAAAGGGCCTGTCGCAAAACCACCTGGTTTTGCAAGGGGGGTCACTTGGGTTTTTGGCCCGGTGCTCGGCGGCCATCTAGGGAACCCTACCAAACCCACACATTTCTGAAAACTAGACACCCGGCGGCTTCCAGGGAGGTATGGCTTGCGTGGATCCCCCAACGTTTCCTTACCCAGAATCCCCTGCAAACCTCAATTTTTGCTGGAAAAAGCACTTTTTTCACACATTTTGGGGTGGGAAAGTAGTGGCATCACCGGGCTCACACAAATTTACCACCACCCAGCGTTCCCCCAGGTCTCCCGGTAAAAATGGTGCCTCACTTGTGTGGGAGGCCCAAGTACCCGCCGCAGGCAAGGGCCCAAAACGCAGTGAGGCGACATCAAAAGGGCCTGTCGCAAAACCACCTGGTTTTGCAAGGGGGGTCACTCGGGTTTTTGGCCCGGTGCTCGGCGGCCATCTAGGGAAACCTACCAAACCCACGCATTTCTGAAAACTAGACACCCGGCGGCTTCCAGGGAGGTATGGCTTGCGTGGATCCCCCAACGTTTCCTTACCCAGAATCCCCTGCAAACCTCAATTTTTGCTGGAAAAATCACTTTTTTCACACATTTTGGGGTGGGAAAGTAGTGGCATCACCGGGCTCACACAAATTTACCACCACCCAGCGTTCCCCCAGGTCTCCTGGTAAAAATGGTGCCTCACTTGTGTGGGAGGCCCAAGTACCCGCCGCAGGCAAGGGCCCAAAACGCAGTGAGGCGACATCAAAAGGGCCTGTCGCAAAACCACCTGGTTTTGCAAGGGGGGTCACTTGGGTTTTTGGCCCGGTGCTCGGCGGCCATCTAGGGAACCCTACCAAACCCACACATTTCTGAAAACTAGACACCCGGCGGCTTCCAGGGAGGTATGGCTTGCGTGGATCCCCCAACGTTTCCTTACCCAGAATCCCCTGCAAACCTCAATTTTTGCTGGAAAAAGCACTTTTTTCACACATTTTGGGGTGGGAAAGTAGTGGCATCACCGGGCTCACACAAATTTACCACCACCCAGCGTTCCCCCAGGTCTCCCGGTAAAAATGGTGCCTCACTTGTGTGGGAGGCCCAAGTACCCGCCGCAGGCAAGGGCCCAAAACGCAGTGAGGCGACATCAAAAGGGCCTGTCGCAAAACCACCTGGTTTTGCAAGGGGGGTCACTTGGGTTTTTGGCCCGGTGCTCGGCGGCCATCTAGGGAAACCTACCAAACCCACACATTTCTAAAAACTAGACACCCGGCGGCTTCCAGGGAGGTATGGCTTGCGTGGATCCCCCAACGTTTCCTTACCCAGAATCCCCTGCAAACCTCAATTTTTGCTGGAAAAAGCACTTTTTTCACACATTTTGGGGTGAGAAAGTAGTGGCATCACCGGGCTCACACAAATTTACCACCACCCAGCGTTCCCCCAGGTCTCCCGGTAAAAATGGTGCCTCACTTGTGTGGGAGGCCCAAGTACCCGCCGCAGGCAAGGGCCCAAAACGCAGTGAGGCGACATCAAAAGGGCCTGTCGCAAAACCACCTGGTTTTGCAAGGGGGGTCACTTGGGTTTTTGGCCCGGTGCTCGGCGGCCATCTAGGGAAACCTACCAAACCCACGCATTTCTGAAAACTAGACACCCGGCGGCTTCCAGGGAGGTATGGCTTGCGTGGATCCCCCAACGTTTCCTTACCCAGAATCCCCTGCAAACCTCAATTTTTGCTGGAAAAATCACTTTTTTCACACATTTTGGGGTGGGAAAGTAGTGGCATCACCGGGCTCACACAAATTTACCACCACCCAGCGTTCCCCCAGGTCTCCTGGTAAAAATGGTGCCTCACTTGTGTGGAAGGCCCAAGTACCCGCCGCAGGCAAGGGCCCAAAACGCAGTGAGGCGACATCAAAAGGGCCTGTCGCAAAACCACCTGGTTTTGCAAGGGGGGTCACTTGGGTTTTTGGCCCGGTGCTCGGCGGCCATCTAGGGAACCCTACCAAACCCACACATTTCTGAAAACTAGACACCCGGCGGCTTCCAGGGAGGTATGGCTTGCGTGGATCCCCCAACGTTTCCTTACCCAGAATCCCCTGCAAACCTCAATTTTTGCTGAAAAAAGCACTTTTTTCACACATTTTGGGGTGGGAAAGTAGTGGCATCACCGGGCTCACACAAATTTACCACCACCCAGCGTTCCCCCAGGTCTCCCGGTAAAAATGGTGCCTCACTTGTGTGGGAGGCCCAAGTACCCGCCGCAGGCAAGGGCCCAAAACGCAGTGAGGCGACATCAAAAGGGCCTGTCGCAAAACCACCTGGTTTTGCAAGGGGGGTCACTTGGGTTTTTGGCCCGGTGCTCGGCGGCCATCTAGGGAAACCTACCAAACCCACACATTTCTAAAAACTAGACACCCGGCGGCTTCCAGGGAGGTATGGCTTGCGTGGATCCCCCAACGTTTCCTTACCCAGAATCCCCTGCAAACCTCAATTTTTGCTGGAAAAAGCACTTTTTTCACACATTTTGGGGTGGGAAAGTAGTGGCATCACCGGGCTCACACAAATTTACCACCACCCAGCGTTCCCCCAGGTCTCCCGGTAAAAATGGTGCCTCACTTGTGTGGGAGGCCCAAGTACCCGCGGTAGGCAAGGACAACAAACGTAGTGAGGCGACATCAACATTGCCTATCCCAAATGTCGCCTCACTACGTTTGGATTTTTCCAGCAAAAATTGAGGTTTGCAGGGGATTCTGGGTAAGGAAACGTTGGGGGATCCACGCAAGCCATACCTCCCTGGAAGCCGCCGGGTGTCTAGTTTTCAGAAATGTGTGAGTTTGGTAGGTTTCCCTAGATGGCCGCCGAGCACCGGGCCAAAAACCCAAGTGACCCCCCTTGCAAAACCAGGTGGTTTTGCGACAGGCCCTTTTAATGTCGCCTCACTGCGTTTTGGGCCCTTGCCTGCGGCGGGTACTTGGGCCTCCCACACAAGTGAGGCACCATTTTTACCGGGAGACCTGGGGGAACGCTGGGTGGTGGTAAATTTGTGTGAGCCCGGTGATGCCACTACTTTCCCACCCCAAAATGTGTGAAAAAAGTGATTTTTTCAGCAAAAATTGAGGTTTGCTGGGGATTCAGGGTAAGGAAACGTTGGGGGATCCACGCAAGCCATACCTCCCTGGAAGCCGCCGGGTGTCTAGTTTTCAGAAATGGTGGATTTGGTAGGTTTCCCTAGATGGCCGCCGAGCACGGGCCAAAAAGACAGTTGACCCCCTTGAAAACAAGAAAGTTTCGACATTGTTTCTACAACGTGAGAATTTTGGAACAAAATTGCATGGACAATTTGATCGATATTTTGAGGTTTGCAGGACATTGAGGATAAAAAACCTTTTTGAAATTCACAAGAGAGACATCACCATGAACTCCCATGGGTTTACCACAATATCTACAGTCGGTGGGTTATTTTTACATGGAACATACACTTTGGCAGAGAAACTAAACAGACAAAGAATCCTGCACAGCCACCTATTCCTCAAACACACACACATACTGGTTGGATTTGGCACGAGGGCGAGTGATGGTTCAGTATATTAAATTTTATTAACAAGAGATTTCACAAAAATGAAATGCACTGTCAATAATTCAATGGAGAAAAAACTGAACCAATGACTCGCAGCTCGTGAGCTGTAAAGCCACGGCAAGGCACCAACCGCTTTACAGGCCATTCACACATCTTTCATACGTGATACACACAAGACCATTCACACCACCAGGCACAAAAAAAAACACATTACAAAATTCACAAAAGGGACAAGGTACACCCTGCTTCAGAAAGGCAAATATTACTGCACAGCCATCTAAACCTCAAGCACACACACATACTGGTTGGATTTGGCACGAGAGTGAGTGATGGTTTAGAATATACAATTGTATTAGCAAGTGATTTCACAACAATGAAATGCACTGTTAATAATTGAAAGGGCGAGAAACTGAACCATTGACTCACAGCTCGTGAGCTGTAAAGCCACGACAAGGCACCAACCTCTTTACAGGCCATTCATACACCTTTCATACGCGTGAGACATACAAAACCATTCATACCGCCAGCCGCGGGCCCATCACATAACAAAACTCCCACCAGCACACAGCGCCATTCAAGGGCCCATCACTTTCACATGCCCACATTCCTGAAACAGAAACTACACAAGTAGATGGATTGCGTGGAGTGGCACTCAGCTAGCAGTGTGTGTAGTGACCAGCAGCAAGTCACTACTCACACAGCCAGCCGAGCGCCAGTCCACGCACACCGCTAGCCGAGCACCAGTTCACGCACACCGCCAGCTAAACACCAGTCCACGCACACCGCCAGCCAAGCACCAGTCCACGCACACCGCCAGCCAAGCACCAGTCCACGCACACCGCCAGCCAAGCACCAGTCCACGCACACCGCCAGCCAAGCACCAGTCCACGCACACCGCCAGCCAAGCACCAGTCCACGCACACCGCCAGCCAAGCACCAGTCCACGCACACCGCCAGCCAAGCACCAGTCCACACACACCGCCAGCCAAGCACCAGTCCACGCACACCGCCGGCCAAGCACCAGTCCACACACACCGCCAGCCAAGCACCAGGCCACGCACGCCAACAGCCAAGCACCAGTCCACGCACACCGCCAGCCAAGCACCATTCCACGTACACCGCCAAAGAAGTGCCAGTCCACACACACTGCCAACACATTTAGGATTTTTTTAGCCAAAAATAAAAACACAAACAAATCACAAATACATAAAAATCTACAAACACAAAATCAGAAACTTAACACATTGCACTAAAGCCAACCTGGAAACAGAATCACATTTTCCAAAGAAAACAAACCAATCAGTTAACTTTACCACTCATGATTGCTCCCAAAACTTCTTTTGGGTATGGTACGCTCTAAAACAAGCAGGGACACACAGCCCAGGTTTAGATGGACAGTCGGAGCAGTACATACGAGTCTCCTTCCGCTTATCTCTTCGCCAACAGACTCTACATCTCCTAGTGGGAAAATCTTTTGCCGGTGTGGGAGGGATGAAATCAGGAAAGTGGCGATCTTTCAATCGAACCACATCCTCCACCACTCCAAATCTAGGAACACTTGCCTGTTCCACAACAACAAGGCTAGCTATCACAGAGTGCTGAAACTGAATAAATGTCAACTTTGACGCAGGAGAATACTCCTTGAACACAATAAAAGCATTGAACATTGCTAATTCGAAGAAATGGATGGCCAACTTCTTATACCAAACATAAGCCTTACGAATAGCAGAGTAAGGTTCCAACCTCTGATCTACTCTGTCAACACCACCCATGTGCTTATTGTAGTCTAGAATGCACACAGGTTTGCGCACTTCAGCAACCTGACCCCAAACAGCCACAGGTGAAGTACTCTCATCATGGATGGTAGTCAGCATGTACACATCCCTCCTGTCCACAAATTTCACAGCTAGTAGTTCATCACTACGCAAGGAACTGCACTGCCCCCTCTGAAGTTTTTTGCAAACAAGCTCTTTCGGATAAGCTTTACGGTTAGAGCGGATTGTGCCACATGCAAAAGTGTCCACTTTATACAATTGCTTAAATAATTGCACAGCAGTATAGAAGTTATCCAGGTACAAATGGTGGCCTCTGTTAAACAGTCTCCTAGCAAGATCCCACACAATTTTCTCTGCAACTCCAAAAGTGGACGGACATCCTGGGGGGTCAATGGCAGAATCTCTACCAGTATACACACGAAAATTAAATACATATCCTGTCCTACTCTCAGACAACATATACAGCTTAATTCCATAGCGTGCCCTCTTGCTAGGGATGTACTGCCTAAAAACCAAACGGCCCTTGAACAAGACCAAAGACTCATCAATAGATATTTCTTTCCCGGGAGTATAGATCTCAGAAAACCGATCCACAAAGTGATCAAGAACGGGCCGAATCTTAAAAAGACGGTCACAGTCAGGGTGATCTCGTGGCAACGCCATTGAATTATCAACAAAATGCAGCATACGTAGCAAAAGTAAATACCGATTACGAGTCATAACTGCAGGAAATATGGCAGTTGCCAACAAGGGGCTAGTAGACCAATATGAAGCCAAGGTTGGCTTCCTTACCACACCCATCAATAAAGTCAAACCCAAAAACTTCTTAATCTCTTCCAGATATGTGGGAGTCCACCGGGTAGCTCTAGACTGGGGCCTAAGTTTGTCACTGTTGATCCTCAAAAACTGTTCAGCATACAAATTCGTCTGCTCAACAATCTCACCCAAAAATACATCATCCATAAACAACTGAAAAAACTGAATAGGCAAAAAGTTTTCACAATTCACTGTACACCCTGCAACACCACTAAAGGCAGGCAACACCGGCTGCACCATGTTTGGATCAACCCAAAGTCCAGCACTTCCAGTAGGAAGCCTAGCAGCCTCAGACTGCAATCCAGATGCCTCTTGCACCATCGGCACAGCAGTTTCCTCCTCTAAGACAGGCACTTCATCCGCACTGAGAGTTGCTTCATCCACACCAAGAGTACCTTCATCTGCACTGAGAGTACCTTCATCATCCGATGATTCCATGTTGAGTGAAAACTCACTGCCAGAATCTTCCCCTCCCTCCTCTCCCTCAGACGCACTGTCAGTCTCATAATCATGATCAGAGGAAGATTCAAGAAGCATACCGACCACCTGTTGAGCAGTCATTCTACGGCTAGCCATATTGCTTACTAATAAATGTAACTTGTCAACAACAACAAACTCTTTGTAAAATAAGTAATAAGCAAAAAGCACCTTTATCAAAAACTCAAATATACTCCAAAACAATACCACTCACTTGCCAGAGGCAGCAAAACTACTCACCACCACCTACTCTGTACAGACACAGTATGGATCAACAATATCCCACTAAAAAAGAAAGAGAAAAACAATTACACATAAGACTATACAAAACACATCGCAAAGATTTTCATGCTCAAACCACTAACTAAATATGCCGCCATTATGACATCACTTACAAAAAAAATCATTCGGACATTACATTATTACTCATTTGGTGTAAATACAACAACAAAAAAATTCTTACCAACACAATGCAACTACACAAAACTGCAGAACAGCCACCGTTGAAAAGCTTTAGTCTAGAAAAAAAAGAGGAAAAAAAACTTTATTGTAACATATACATATAATGCTCTAGACCATCACGTACTGCGCAAAATGTTTTGCTTGACCCTCCCACTTTCAAAAAGGAAAGATTGATGGCCCAATCCTTTACAAGCAACGCGGCAAGATTCTGGAACTGAGCCTCAGCTCCGGACCACCCCCTCCCTCTTCCCAGTCCTTCAAAACTAACCTCAAATTTCTCCTCCTGCAAAGACACTTCCAAACTTAATTCACACCCTCTCCATTGTGTGAAGTAAGTCTTTACATTATAGGAAATTCTCCATGCCCGTAGAAGTGCCTACCCAGTGTGTTCCTGTGTTTTGCGTGTCTGCCATTTATTGCACTTTTATACCTCTAGTCTTAGCACAAGCAGGTGTAATGTAGTGGTGTCAACTTACAAAGAGTATAAAGTACAACCATGGTGCACATTGTGTTTTCCAATTCACCCATCAACCAGGTATTGCAGTACCTACAGAAATGGTAACCTCTCCCACCCTAGAAACAACAATGCTGTTCAAAGGAAGACGAGAAAATGAAAGTAGCAAAACACTGGCAAACTCTGACGCTGGTGTACTTGGATGCAAATGAAATCAATCTGGCCACTTTGCAACCCCTCTGTCTTACATTATTTCGCCCCCCCTGGAAACAACAATGCTGTTCAAAGTTAGATGAGAAAACGAAAGTAGCAATACACTGGCAAACTCTGAAGCTGGTGTACTTGGATGCAAATAAAAACAATCTGGCAACTTGGCAACCCCTAAGTCTTACTTTATTTCGCCCCCCCTGGGAACAACAATACTGTTCAAAGTTAGGCGAAAAAACTAAAGACGCACTGCACTGGCAAACTCTGATGCTGGTGTGCTTGGATGCAAATAAAATCAATCTGGCCACTTTGCAATCCCTCTGTCTAACTTTACTTCGCCCCCCCTGGGAACAACAATACTGTTCAAAGTTAGGCGAGAAAACTAAAGACGCACTGCACTGGCAATCTCTGATGCTGGTGTGCTTGGATGCAAATAAAATCAATCTGGCAACTTTGCAATCCCTCTGTCTAACTTTATTTCGCCCCCCCTGGGAACAACAATACTGTTCAAAGTTAGGCGAGAAAACTGAAGACGCACTGCACTGGCAAACTCTGATGCTGGTGTGCTTGGATGCAAATAAAATCAATCTGGCCACTTTGCAATCCCTCTGTCTAACTTTATTTCGCCCCCCCTGGGAACAACAATACTGTTCAAAGTTAGGCGAGAAAACTAAAGACGCACTGCACTGGCAAACTCTGATGCTGGTGTGCTTGGATGCAAATAAAATCAATCTGGCCACTTTGCAATCCCTCTGTCTAACTTTTATTTCGCCCCCCCTGTGAACAACAATACTGTTCAAAGTTAGGCGAGAAAACTAAAGACGCACTGCACTGGCAAACTGATGCTGGTGTGCTTGGATGCAAATAAAATCAATCTGGCCACTTTGCAATCCCTCTGTCTAACTTTTATTTCGCCCCCCCTGTGAACAACAATACTGTTCAAAGTTAGGCGAGAAAACTAAAGACGCACTGCACTGGCAAACTATGATGCTGGTGTGCTTGGATGCAAATAAAATCAATCTGGCCACTTTGCAATCCCTCTGTCTAACTTTATTTCGCCCCCCCTGGGAACAACAATACTGTTCAAAGTTAGGCGAGAAAACTAAAGACGCACTGCACTGGCAAACTCTGATGCTGGTGTGCTTGGATGCAAATAAAATCAATCTGGCCACTTTGCAATCCCTCTGTCTAACTTTATTTCGCCCCACCCTGAGAACAACAATACTGTTCAAAGTTAGGCGAAAAAACTATAGACGCACTGCACTGGCAAACTCTGATGCTGGTGTGCTTTGGTAAAAATAAAATCAATCTGGCCACTTTGCAATCCCTCTGTCTAACTTTATTTCATCCCCCCAGGGAACAACAATACTGGTCAAAGTTAGGCGAGAAAACTAAAGACGCACTGCACTGGCAAACTCTGATGCTGGTGTGCTTTGTTGCAAATAAAATCAATATGGCCACTTTGCAATCCCTCTGTCTAACTTTATTTCGCCCCCCCAGGGAACAACAATACTGGTCAAAGTTAGGCGAGAAAACTAAAGACGCACTGCACTGGCAAACTCTGATGCTGGTGTGCTTTGGTGCAAATAAAATCAATCTGGCCACTTTGCAATCCCTCTGTCTAACTTTATTTCGCCCCCCCTGGGAACAACAATACTGTTCAAAGTTAGGCGAGAAAACTAAACACGCACTGCACTGGCAAACTCTGATGCTGGTGTGCTTGGATGCAAATAAAATCAATCTGGCCACTTTGCAATCCCTCTGTCTAACTTTATTTTGCCCCCCCCTGGGAACAACAATACTGTTCAAAGTTAGGCGAGAAAACTAAAGACGCACTGCACTGGCAAACTCTGATGCTGGTGTGCTTGGATGCAAATAAAATCAATCTGGCCACTTTGCAATCCCTCTGTCTAACTTTATTTCGCCCCCCCCTGGGAACAACAATACTGTTCAAAGTTAGGCGAAAAAACTAAAGACGCACTGCACTGGCAAACTCTGATGCTGGTGTGCTTTGGTGCAAATAAAATCAATCTGGCCACTTTGCAATCCCTCTGTCTAACTTTATTTCGCCCCCCCCAGGGAACAACAATACTGGTCAAAGTTAGGCGAGAAAACTAAAGACGCACTGCACTGGCAAACTCTGATGCTGGTGTGCTTTGGTGCAAATAAAATCAATCTGGCCACTTTGCAATCCCTCTGTCTAACTTTATTTGGCCCCCCCAGGGAACAACAATACTGGTCAAAGTTAGGCGAGAAAACTAAAGACGCACTGCACTGGCAAACTCTGATGCTGGTGTGCTTTGGTGCAAATAAAATCAATCTGGCCACTTTGCAATCCCTCTGTCTAACTTTATTTCGCCCCCCCTGGGAACAACAATACTGTTCAAAGTTAGGCGAGAAAACTAAAGACGCACTGCACTGGCAAACTCTGATGCTGGTGTGCTTGGATGCAAATAAAATCAATCTGGCCACTTTGCAATCCCTCTGTCTAACTTTATTTCGCCCCCCCCTGGGAACAACAATACTGTTCAAAGTTAGGCGAGAAAACTAAAGACGCACTGCACTGGCAAACTCTGATGCTGGTGTGCTTGGATGCAAATAAAATCAATCTGGCCACTTTGCAATCCCTCTGTCTAACTTTATTTCGCCCCCCCCTGGGAACAACAATACTGTTCAAAGTTAGGCGAAAAAACTAAAGACGCACTGCACTGGCAAACTCTGATGCTGGTGTGCTTGGATGCAAATAAAATCAATCTGGCCACTTTGCAATCCCTCTGTCTAATTTTATTTCGCCCCCCCTGGGAACAACAATACTGTTCAAAGTTAGGTGAAAAAACTAAAGACGCACTGCACTGGCAAACTCTGATGCTGGTGTGCTTGGATGCAAATAAAATCAATCTGGCCACTTTGCAATCCCTCTGTCTAACTTTATTTCGTCCCCCCTGGGAACAACAATACTGTTCAAAGTTAGGCGAAAAAACTAAAGACGCACTGCACTGGCAAACTCAGATGCTGGTGTGCTTGGATGCAAATAAAATCAATCTGGCCACTTTGCAATCCCTCTGTCTAACTTTATTTCGCCCCCCCTGGGAACAACAATACTGTTCAAAGTTAGGCGAGAAAACTAAAGACGCACTGCACTGGCAAACTCTGATGCTGGTGTGCTTGGATGCAAATAAAATCAATCTGGCCACTTTGCAATCCCTCTGTCTAACTTTATTTCGCCCCCCCTGGGAACAACAATACTGTTCAAAGTTAGGCGAGAAAACTAAAGACGCACTGCACTGGCAAACTCTGATGCTGGTGTGCTTGGATGCAAATAAAATCAATCTGGCCACTTTGCAATCCCTCTGTCTAACTTTATTTCGCCCCCCCTGGGAACAACAATACTGTTCAAAGTTAGGCGAAAAAACTAAAGACGCACTGCACTGGCAAAATCTGATGCTGGTGTGCTTGGATGCAAATAAAATCAATCTGGCCACTTTGCAATCCCTCTGTCTAACTTTATTTCGCCCCCCCCTGGGAACAACAATACTGTTCAAAGTTAGGCGAAAAAACTAAAGACGCACTGCACTGGCAAACTCAGATGCTGGTGTGCTTGGATGCAAATAAAATCAATCTGGGCACTTTGCAATCCCTCTGTCTAACTTTATTTCGCCCCCCCTGGAAACAAAAATACTGTTCAAAGTTAGGCGAGAAAACTAAAGACGCACTGCACTGGCAAACTCTGATGCAGGTGTGCTTGGATGCAAATAAAATCAATCTGGCCACTTTGCAATCCCTCTATCTAACTTTATTTTGCCCCCCCTGGGAACAACAATACTGTTCAAAGTTAGGTGAAAAAACTAAAGACGCACTGCACTGGCAAACTCTGATGCTGGTGTGCTTGGATGCAAATAAAATCAATCTGGCCACTTTGCAATCCCTCTGTCTAACTTTATTTCGCCCCCCCTGGGAATAACAATACTGTTCAAAGTTAGGCGAGAAAACTAAAGACGCACTGCACTGGCAAACTCTGATGCTGGTGTGCTTGGATGCAAATAAAATCAATCTGGCCACTTTGCAATCCCTCTGTCTAACTTTATTTCGCCCCCCCTGGGAACAACAATACTGTTCAAAGCTGGGCGAGAAAACTAAAGACGCACTGCACTGGCAAACTCTGATGCTGGTGTGCTTGGATGCAAATAAAATCAATCTGGCCACTTTGCAATCCCTCTGTCTAACTTTATTTCGCCCCCCCCTGGGAACAACAATACTGTTCAAAGTTAGGCGAGAAAACTAAAGACGCACTGCACTGGCAAACTCTGATGCTGGTGTGCTTGGATGCAAATAAAAGCAATCTGGCCACTTTGCAATCCCTCTGTCTAACTTTATTTCGCCCCCCCTGGGAACAACAATACTGTTCAAAGTTAGGCGAGAAAACTAAAGACGCACTGCACTGGCAAACTCTGATGCTGGTGTGCTTGGATGCAAATAAAATCAATCTGGCCACTTTGCAATCCCTCTGTCTAACTTTATTTTGCCCCCCCTGGGAACAACAATACTGTTCAAAGTTAGGCGAGAAAACTAAAGACGCACTGCACTGGCAAACTCTGATGCTGGTGTGCATGGATGCAAATAAAATCATTCTGGCCACTTTGCAATCCCTCTGTCTAACTTTATTTCGCCCCCCCTGGGAACAACAATACTGGTCAAAGTTAGGCGAAAAAACTAAAGACGCACTTCACTGGCAAACTCTGATGCTGGTGTGCTTGGGTGCAAATAAAATCAATCTGGCCACTTTGCAATCCCTCAGTCTAACTTTATTTCGCCCCCCCTGGGAACAACAACACTGTTCAAAGGAAGACAAAAAAACGAAAGAAGCACATCACTGGCAAACTCTGATGCTGGTGTACTTGGATGCAAATAAAATCAATCTGGCCACTTTGCAATCCCTCAGTCTAACTTTATTTCGCCCCCCCTGGGAACAACAACTCTGTTCAAAGGAAGACAAAAAAACGAAAGAAGCACATCACTGGCAAACTCTGATGCTGGTGTACTTGGATGCAAATAAAATCAATCTGGCCACTTTGCAATCCCTCAGTCTAACTTTATTTCGCCCCCCCTGGAAACAACAACAGTGTTCAAAAGAAGACAAAAAAACGAAAGAAGCACATCACTGGCAAACTCTGATGCTGGTGTACTTGGATCCAAATAAAAATAATCTGGCCACTTGGCAACCCCTCTGTCTTACTTTATTTCGCCCACCCAGGGAACAAGAATACTGTTCAAAGTAAGGCTGAGAAAACGAAAGTCGCACTGCACTGGCAAACTCTGATGCTGGTGTGCTTGGATGCAAATGAAATCAGTCTGGCCACTTTGCAATCCCTCTGTCTAACTTTACTTTGCCCCCTGGGAACAACAATACAGTTCAAAGGAAGACAAAAAAACGAAAAAAGCACATCACTGGCAAACTCTGATGCTGGTGTACTTGGAAGCAAATAAAATCAATCTGGCCACTTTGCAACCCCTGTCTCACTTTCTTTCGCCCCCCCTTGGTACAACAATGCAGTTCAAAGTTACAGGAGAAAACGAAAGTCACACTGCACTGGCAAACTCGGATGCTGGTGTTTTTATAAGCCAATAAAATCAATCTGGCCACTTTGGAACCCCTAGGACTGACTTTATTACGCCCCCCACCCCCATCCCACGCTAGCAGCACCCCCCAGGTGAAACAGACAAAGAAACGAAAACGAGCGTTTTTTTTTTTTTCGAAATTCGCATCAAATCGCCTGCGCTTTCACGATCAAAGAGCAGAAACAAAGCAGAGATCTCAAAAACCCACTTACACCCCCCCCAACATTGTGCCCCCACCCTACCTAGCGCACACATCCACTGATACCCCCTCCCCAGCCCCAAAACTGACCTTTACTCTCCGACGCGCAGGAAGCAAATGGCTTCCAGCGCCTCGGAGAGCAAAGGGGAAGCCTCCGGTGACGTCAGCGCGGCTCCCGCGCTGACGTCATTGATGACGCGGGCGGGGGGGGCGGGGGGAGGCAGGGGAAGGTCTTCCCCTGCCTCCCAAGCAAAAAAAAAAAAGATCGCGGAATCACGGGGGGAGCGCCAGCGCTTCCCCCAAGGGTGGGTCCCATGACGAGCTGGACTCGTCATGGGCACAGCGCGACTGTGCTCCATGACGAGTCCAGCTCGTCATGGGCACTGAAGGGGTTAATAGAAGGTTTTAAGACTTTAGTTACATTATAAATCATTTGTTGATGGTACCATACTCATTTTAGGAATTGTGGTATGTTCTAAGGTGATTTCACCATGTAAAAAAGCCTTCTGCTGGGATATCATGATTGAGAGAAAATATTTTCTCATGCTTTTCCCACAGAGGTTTGGAAGGTGATCTATAAGCTAAACTGAGAGCTTATTTTCTGTAAATTCACATTATCTTTCTCAGTCATGTGAGAATGAAGTCTGACATTCTCAGTAAAACATGTACATCCAACAAGGGCAGAGACTGTCAGT
This sequence comes from Triturus cristatus, assembly GCF_964204655.1. Lineage (NCBI taxonomy): Eukaryota > Metazoa > Chordata > Amphibia > Caudata > Salamandridae > Triturus > Triturus cristatus. Next base: position 258,599,231 of record NC_140579.1, read on the forward strand.
TGATTCCTTTGTGTTCTACTGCAGCTTCCCAGAGTGTTCCAAAGAACAACTAGAGCGCTAACAGTCCTACTTATGATAAACGTATGGCACACCTGAAGCCATCTTGCTTGGATTTAAGTGGTAACTCTTAAAACATTTAATTTATAAAGGAACAAAATGCGGGGGTTCATTTTTCCATAAAAAGTATGATTAGTGCTGCAGAAAGAAAAATTAGGGCACATTTTGAGTGACTTCTCAAATCCTCTTCTATTTCATTAAAAAATTCTGACATGCAGACTGAAACATGCACTTTCAATACCAGCAGCAGTTTTCCCTGGTGAGCAGTAGCTTTACTACAGTGATCTAATGATCAAAAAGAGTGCTAACATTCTGAATTTATGGCAAATGTGTGACACATCTGAATGCCTTCTTGATGGAATCAAAGTAAAAAACTGAAAGTATTTCCTACTGAGGAGACTGCAGTAAATGAGGAAATTAGGAAACTTCATAACAAATAAGTCTCCCAAGATGGCCACCAGAGACAAAAGAGCCCAAATGTAGCCCAAATATCACCCAGATGTAGCCCAAGTATAGCCCAATGTCAGAATGTCCCAGAGTGTTCTTAAAAACAACTAGAGCGCTTACTGTCTTCATTATGACAAAAGTATGGCACACCTGAAGCCATCTTGATTGGAATAAACTGGTAACTCTTAAAACATTTAATTTAAAAAGGAACACAATGAGGGGGTTCATTTTGCCATAGAAATTCTGATTAATGCTGAAGAAAGAAAATGAGGGCACATTTTGAGTGACTTCTCAAATCCTCTTCTATTTAATTAAAAAATTCTGACATGCAGACTGAAACATGCACTTTTAATACCAGGAGCAGACTTCCATGGTGAACAGTAGTTATACTACAGTGATCTAATGAGCAACTAGAGTGCTAACATTCAGAATTTATGGCAAATGTGTGACATATCTGAATACCTTCATGATGGAATCAAAGTAAAAAAAACTGAAAGCATTTCCTACTGAGGAGACTGCAGTACATGAGGAAATTAGGAAAGTTCATAACAAATAAATCTCCCAAGATGGCCACCGGAGACAAAAGAGCCCAAATGTAGCCCAAAATCACCCAGATGTAGCCCAAATATAGCCCAATGACAGAAGTGTGCAAAACACTTATTATTTTGTGTTTTTGCAGTGTTATATAGTGCAGACTTGTCAGGTATTGGAGTGCTTTACATGAGCATTGGTTACATCACACAAGAACAAATTCATTTTGGTTGTAGACATGGGGAGACTAAGTGATTTGACCAGAATCACAGAATGTCGAGCTGAAGCAGAAACTCCAACCTGGTTCCCCAGTTGCAAAGTCTGCAGTTCTGGAAGTAACACCACATCCTCTCCCCTAAGTGCGACATTTAATCAAGTGGTCAACTGGATAAAAAAACATAAAGATAACAAATAATTTAAAAGTGCTTTGTCGCTATTTGAAAACTCAGAAAATATGTCCTTATTTTAGTCTTTTAGAGCAGTAACCATAATTTTGATGCCAATAAGACCCTCTCATATATGTAATTTCTAAAGGAAATGCTCTAGGTATTACAGTTTTGATTACATCAAGATGACGTCAGGCGTTCCACACTTTTGTAATAAATATAGAATGTTAGCAATCTAGTTGTTCATTAGGATACTGTTGAGAGGCAGAGGCCAGGGGCACGGGCTCTGAAAATTGAAGGCAGGTAGGAGGGTGCAAAGGCAACAATTTAACCACACTGAGCAGGCAGGAAGGGCCGTGGCAGCACAACAGACTATGGAGGGCAGTGGAAAGGGGGGCAGGGGCAACAAACCAACAATACAGGACTTGCAAGAGAGGCTGTGGCAATGTAATAGACCATTGTGGGCAGAAGGAAGAGGCAATGGTAGTACAACCATACATGCCAACAGACCCGATTCAGCCAGGAAACGTCCAATGTTTTTAAGCTCACATGGGATTTATTTGATCTGTCTCCTGTCTACAATCTCCTCTTTTTCAATGTAACTCAAAGGGGAAAATCAATACCCCAGTTTCTTTTCAAAATCTCCCTCTTACCAAGTTCAAAATGTTCGCAAGTATGGTAAATTGGATCATGGAAGGAAATGGGGTAGGGACATGGACTTGGATAACAGAGGACAGGAGGGACATGGAGAGGTGCACCAAACTGACCCTGCAGGGCAGGCATCAGGGTTTGCAGCAGCACAATACACCACACAGGGCATGCTGGACGGGAGTGCAGCACAACAATCCATAGAAAGCAAGAGGGAGGGGACAGGACCATGCACATGGACAACAGAGAACAGAGGGGCAAGAGGCAATGGTAGCTAGCTGACCATAATGGACAGACAGGAGAGAAAGCTGCAGCATAACAGACCATAAAGGGCAGGAGGGACGGATCAGGGGCATTACAATGGAACAGACAAGCCAGGAGGGAGGGAGTAGGGGTCTGCACATGTAAACAGAGGGCTGGGGGCAAGGGGGCAGGGCAGGAGCAGCAAGATAGCCATGGAGGTCAGGCAGGGTGGGTACTAGAAGCAAGACACACCATGAAGAGCAACAGTGAGACTGTGATGGCATACACACAGACCATGGAGGGAAGGTGGGAGGGGCCATGGCAGCACAGAAGACCATGCATGGCAAGTGGGAGGGTTAGTGGCAGCACAATGGCTATAATGAGCAAGAAGGAGGGTGCAGGGGCATGCACAAAGGACGATGGAGGATAGAAGGGAGGGTCAGGACCTGTGCACAGACAAGAAAGTTCAGGGTAAGGGGCCTCACAACAGACCGCACGGGGCAGGCAGGAGTAGCAGTTGCAGCACAACAGACCAGGGAGGGCAGAAGGGTGTGGCAGTACAATGGACCATGTAGGACAGGAGGAAGAGGATAGGGGCATGGCATGTGGACAGGCAGGGTGGAGGTGGCAGGGACAGGTTACAGTCATCTGACAATGCTAGGCAGGTGGGAGGGGAGTGGCAGCTCAACAGAACACTCAGAGTAGATAGGAGTGGCAGGTCCATGGAACATGGTGGGCAAAAAGGATGGAGCAGGGGCATGCACAAAGACATCGGAGGGCAGGGGGAAGGAGAATAGGGGCAGCAAGCTAAGCACAGAGGCTAAGCAGGAGGTCAATGATGGGGCATAGAATTGGGCAATGGAGGGCAGGAGGAGTGGACTGGTACATCATACTAAATTGAGGGCAGTGACAGCACATCAGACCATGCATGGCAGGAGGGAGGAGGCTAGTCCATGGATTCACACAACAGAGGATAGGGAGGAGGGGGATGGGGCAGCAAGCTAACTGTTCAGAGAAGGCGGGTATTAGGAACTTTATTGTTTTTAAAACGTGTGTCTGTGCGAACTACTTAAAATATGAACAAGTATGCAGCATAATCTCACTTTTATTCAGGAAGAAGAGGACGTTTGTGACTGTGACTCTGGGCTCACTTGGCAGAAACACCCCCTGACCCTCCACCCCCTATCGCAAAATGTAATGCCCGTGAAAAGGGTAGGTGAACACAGTGTTATATAGAACATAGTCCTGAGAGCACGATTGAAAATGAAAACTAGATATAGTGTATGGTATAAACTATGCACCAAAAAGTGTGATATAAGATGAACAGGGTGTGAAATATAATATGCAATACATTGTGCGCAATGACAGATTCATTGGAGAGCGCGAGATAGCACAGGCACTAGCGCGTGCTATGCGATATGTGCCTTGGAGTGTAATATGCACAGGGCAGTGTTGTGTAACCTCACTAGTCTCTAAAGTTGTAATATAAAATATGTGCTGGGGAGTGTAACGCTGCATATGCACTGTGACAAAGATATGGATCCCAGATTGTAATATGTATGGCATAGCACTGTGCGTTATAACATAGGCATCGAGGAAGGCACGTTAGATGGGGCAATATAACCTGTGCGAAGACAAGTGTGGCATGACATATTCACGGGGTGGTGTTACAATGCACATGGGCTAGCGAGTGTCATAGCATATGCACTAGCTAGTGGAATACAACACAGAGGTGTGTGGCACTCAGCAGGCAATGGTGGGTGTAACACAGCATTGGGCTCTGCCAGGAGCGCGCTGTGACTCTCAAGTGATGTTCGTCCCCTTTCCAGAGAGTAAAATAAAAAGTATTACACATCCGGCAGTGGATGTGTGTTTTATTAACCGTGAGGGGGGTTTCTTGCATAGTTTTGGTTGAATTTTTGTCGAATCCCCTTTGAATGGCTTGGTGTGCATGTGTATTAAATGTGACCGTCAATAGCTACCCATGTTTGTATCAATAAACGACAAGGGTGTCTACCGGGATTAGGCACGGTAGGGCATCAGACATGTCAGAGCTTCACTAGTGGTGTAAATACATTCCAAGTGGATTCATTTTATGCATAGTCGCCTTTTAATGAATATCACGCAAATCGTCATGGTGATAGGTACGTACGGTTTGTCCAGCATGTCCTAGGTGTGTCTATAAATATATATTTTTTAAAAACATTAAAAAACAGTGGCCGGCCCTGGGGATTGGGGTCAAAAAAATATAATTAGGAGACAGGCCCGGGGGGATGGGGTCATCAGGGCCAATAAATTAGAATAAGAAGGGGAACCACACAGCCCCCCTTCTTGAAAAATTAAAATAAATAAAAGACTGGCATCATGCTGGAGGCCACGCCCCCTCCTTGCAGCACTCTGCAAACGCGCCCCCTGGCGAGTTGTAAGTTGGGGAATTAATTCCTCTTCAATACTGAGGGTCACTGAGGGCCAACTAGCCCAACAGGCATCTCCAGTATGCTCCAGGGAGCTGCGCTGCAGACAGGTGTTCTGAGGCCATGCCCCTTTTTACACCTCTCTGCAACGCAGCTCTGTGGCGCTTACTGGAGGTACCTAGTGGTCTAGTTTGCCCCTAGGGACCCTTAGAATTCAAGGGGACTTAATCTCTCAACTTACAACAGCCACAGGGCGCGTTAACACAGTGGTGAAGGGAGGGGACGGGGCCTGAGGTGACGTGTGCAAACACGCACTATGGCACGTTTTAAATTGGGGATATAATTTACCTTCAATACTGAGGGCCCCTGGGGTCTAACTAGCCCACCAAGTGCTTCCAGTAAGCGCCACTGAGCTGAATTGCAGAGAGGTGGTCCAGGCCGTGCCACTTTTTACACCTCTCTGCAACGCAGCTCTGTGGCACTTACTGGAGGTACCTAGGGGGCTAGTTGGACCCTAGGGACCCTCAGGATTCAAATGAACTTAATCTCCCAACTAAAAACGGACACAGGGCATGTTTACACAGTGGTGAAGGGAGGGGACGGGGCCTGAGTTAACGTGTGCAAAAACGCCCTGTGGCCTGTTTTAAGAGGTAGTTTTAATCCCCCTGCCCTATTATGTACTAGGGGCTTACAGAGGAGGTCATGCTAATCACAGGGGAACCCCAACGCATAATTTTCCCTAGTGTATGTAGGTGTTTTCACTGTATTCTAAGTGTCTTTTAACATAGCACTGGCTCTAGGACTGGTTAGTCAGACTCAGTTACCACCAGTATCCGTCTGAAAAAGTTGAGGGTACAGGATGATTTTGCAACAAGGCTTCTTTCTGCTCTTCTTTTTGTTCTTTCTGCATGTTATCCTTCTTTCTGCACTTTTCTTCGTCTTTGAGGACTTATGTTGCTTCTTTCTGCACTTCTTTTTTTTCTTTCTGTGCATTTTTTCTTCTTTCTTCACATGTCCTATCTCTGTAGGCATAGTTAGAAATTAGCATTTAAAAAACCTTTGAAATTCACAGAAAAAACCATAGGTTTCAGGCACGTTATAGTTAGGAATTAGCATTTAAAAAACCTCAGAAATTCACTGAAAAAACCATAGTTAGCTGGACTTTTCACTTGTACAAAACCATTGAAATTCCCCCGTTATAGTTAGTTCAGCTAACTATAACTCGCGCGCCCGCAATGCACTGCTGATGACGTCACATATTACATCACTCATGACATGGTCAGTGACATCACTCATGACATCACTGATGACATCTCAAATTTAGATTCATGATTAAAATAATTATCAAGAATTCATTGTTTATATTGCATTTGCATTTACAGACAATACAGATGATGAGCTTGGAGAGAAGTGTAGTATGATAATTAAAGCTTATGAACTGATCATATCAGTTGCCCTGGATCCTTGGATGTCGCAACTCACCAATTACCCAAAGCAGGGATTTCAGTTTTCTTTTTGAGTCTCAAAGTGAAACATTCCACGTGATGCAACACCACTTGTGTCAGGGATTAAAAAAAACCTTAGGGCATGGCTAGAAAGTATCCTGAGTCAGTGAGTAGATACTGCATCCTTAACATTTGTATCTGGATACGAAATTGCAAAATGTGAGCATCCTCAGAACCACTAATAACCAATCCACTAAGCACATCACATGAAACAGCTGCAGGTGAGATATTTCTTTGCATTTTAAATGTGCTTGCACCTTGCAATGCTGACAATGTTTTTAACATACAATAAAAATATATGAGTCAATTGACCAGATGTGATGGTAGACAAGGTAGAAAAGCGAGTGGTGGATGGGCACTCATATGCAGTGCTAAATGAAAAAGTATAAAATTGTTGTCTGAATCTAAGCAGTGGAAGGACACAAGTCATCGAGTCAAACCCCAGTAACAAGAAACATTCTCCAGAGGCAGGACAGACAAACAATAGGGAGAGATGCAAATAAATAAGAAAATGGGAAATGAGATAGACAAGAAAAACATTCAGTCAACAGCAATGGGTTGATAAAAAAAAACATTATATGTATGTTTTTTTTAATGTACTGGTAACAATCGTCTTTGACAACAAAAGACCGAAAATGCATCTGTCTATTACCCGGTATTAACCAGCGAAGAAGTTGCTCTAGAATAAAAAAGTGTCGTAAAACATAAACAAAGGTAATAAGACATAAACAAAGGGTCATGAGATATGAATGTTCTCCGGGTGGCTTAAGAGTTATGTAAAACATTCTCTGTAGAGAGTTTTAAAAGCATTGAACTAAGGTAGGGTTGGGGAGAGAATTGTTCAAACATGACTTTGACACTTGGTAAAAAAAATATAGCGTGAGCGCAAAAGCATGATCTATGCTTCTACAGGAAACAGGTAAATGAACATACTAAAAGGGCATGCTAATCTATAAAGTATCTGGCACCAATATATAGAGTATCAGGGAAACCTTGATTTCATCACAGCTTTCCTCATCCTCAAACCAATAGATCCAAACTCAATCCAAACTTGGTGTCCCTCTTCGATGAAAGTACCACTTAATTATTTGACACTAATCGTTGTCTTAAATTAGATTTTTCTAGGTTGTAATAAAAAATATTTTTGCTGTTTAGTATAAATAACAACACAAATTGGAGACTCAACAAGAATGATATTTGGTGGATTCTTTTTATCATCCATCATTCCTCGTGAGTTATGCCTGTGCCAGTATTTCATAGTACTATGTATGAAACTCATAACATTGCTCTAAGGGACCGGTTTTTATCACAGGACTTGCATCATTTTTACATTCAAACATTCACTGTGGACCTCGGCATCTTTTCATGCTTTTTTTCCATTGACGCAAGTTGCAGAGGGCAGACAACCTCATCTTGGACATTGTGCCATCGCTGTTGACATTGGAGAAGTAAAGAGATACTTTGAGGCAATTAAGGATACAGTTGTAAGTACAAAGCCACCTGAACAAGAGATGGTAAATTGCTTAAGATTACAGTATATGCTTCATTAGAACATAGCCAAGTCATAATGACATTCTTCAAAGGATGGAGACTGGGCTTCACCTTCCTGTTGATGCTGGACTTTAATGCTCTTTGTTGTAATTCTTGTTTTTTGGGAGTGAATGATCATCATATTCATTCTGGAGGGTAAACAATTTTCCGGATCCCCTTGGCATAATGGCTGGCAGATAATTTTAAATTTTGTAAGGATTTTAATTTGGCCCATCTGCATGCCAAGCACAACAGTAAGTCTCATCTTAATGTTAAAATCAGCAGGAAGGTGCGTTTTCCTGACAGGTGTTGTAGTCTGCATCAAATTGGTGGTACTATTGGTGGGCTTAATAACACACTGATGAATGGCTAGACGTTAGTCATTACTAGGGGTGGGCAGAACTTGAAGACTATCACTCTGTGGAATTGCATGGAGTTACATGAAAAATCAGAGAGATTCCACTGAGTTACACGTTTAGCTGAGTTTAGCACTGGGAGCTTGTACCTTGCTGAAATATCAGTGTGAGCTGCACCATGCAGCGTGCCAGAGGAAGCTGCTTCTTGAGTTGATTTTGCTACTGCTCGAGTAGGTTTTGTAGTTCAATCAATCAATCATTTGCAGAGCGCACTATATACCCGCGAGGGTCTCAAGGCGCTGGGAGGCGGGGGGCTGCTACTGGTCAAACAGCTAGTTCTTGTGTAGCCTCCTGAAGGTCAGCAGGTCTTGGGTCTGTCGTAGGCTCAGTGGGAGGGTGTTCCAGGTCTTGGCGGCGAGGTGGGAGATAGGGTGCGATGGAGCTGCTGGCTTTGTTGAAGATGTGGTGCGGGAAAGGGTCTGACGGGGAGCCGGAGTGGATTGTGCTCATGGTCTTGATGGTGTCATCGAGGCTCACATTGGCCCAGGCTAGGAGGGGGTCGTGGTCGATGGTGTGCAGAGAGTCTGTTGTGTTGATGTCTGTTGGGGCTGTCTGGGTGTTGAAGCTGTCGTGGATGTCTGTTATCTTGCTGTGGAAAAAAGCGGCGAGGGAGTCGCACAGGGCTTGCGACAGCGGAATGTCGTTGGTGTTGGAGCTGGGGTTGGAAAGTTCGTTCACGATGTTGAAGAGCTCCTTGCTATTGTGTGCATTGTTGTCGAGGCGGTCTTTGAAGGAGGTCCTCTTGGCAGTCCTGATGAGGTGATGGTGGTTGCCTGTAGCATCCTTGTGGGCTGCGTGGCTGTCCGGAGTCTGCTCACTGTGCCATTTCTTCTTTAGTTTCCGGCAGGCTCGCTTGGAGGCTAGGAGTTCTGTGGGGAACCAGCTGCAGTTTTCTGACCGCAAACCGTTTTGACCCCCCATGTTGGGAAAATCTCAGCAGGTGCGCTCCTAGTGACCGAAAATCATGCTAGGGGAATGCCAATCTCACTTGTGCTTCACAACTTACCATTGGCGAGCTGCTTGCAAAAAAACTCTGCCACACGGAAGTTGGCAGTGTTTGGCCAGAGCTTTACACTACATGAGTAACACACAGTGACCAAAACTCTGCCAACTCCACTGGCAGAGCAGAATTTATCACCCACCTCTAGTCATTACTTTAATGAGTGGGATGGAATTTGGCCTACATCCATTATTCTGAGAGTAAAACGTATTACTTATTCAATTGGAAATGAGAGATCGAACCTGAAAATTGGAGATGTGCATGTGACAGAATACATAAAAAAGCTCTGTAAATGACTTACCAGATGTCCTGAATAATGAGCTTTTACTCAGTAGTGGAAGATTAAAATGGTGGAAGAGGTTGGGATTAATCATATGGTTGTGGCACAGTAATCCGAGAAGTTCCAAAAGATTGCAGGAAATAGAGCCAGGTGTATGTCTTATGTTCTGTGGGTTGTGGCACTTCTCTGCTCTCTCCCAAGATTTTGTGGATATTTACATGTATCTTTCAAGCCAATCAGAATTTCTAAATGTTTCTAGAAAATGTTCAGAAAAAACTTTTTCATTCACAGACATTAGTCAAAAACTTGTAAAGAAAAAGTCTGTCATATTATGTTTAGAGCGCTCATCTAGCCTACCTATTGTGCAGGATAGTTCTAAAGCTTTTGAATTATTCAAATAACACATGATAACATAATTTGCACCTAAAATTCACAATCATTAGATGTAGCAAGCAGATTTGTGACCTTAAAATCCCTTTCTGATAGAACCATAAACATGTACACGGCCATCTCCTTGTGCCAGACAATGCCATTATTAAATAAATTGTTCTCTGCCAAAAGGACCATCACTCTCCCTTCTACTACCCTTAGGGTGTGTTTTTGTGAGTGGGACAGCCCCACTTGATCAAGAGGTTAATGGTCTTGGACTGGCAGTTAAAATCCCTTTCAATAAACCTAAAGATATTTGTTCTTGGTTTATAGAGGTATATTAAAATCAAAGAAAAATTGGGAATAGAGATCCCATTGCAGGCGGGTGAAGTCAGTGACTGCACTCGCTTGCAAGGGGATTTCTGGGGGGACCATAGGACCCCGTTTACTTCCTGCAGAGAGTTGCTCTCAGGAGGCACACTGACCGCCACCTTATTGTTGGCACACTGTCGGTGTGCCTCCTGAGGGCTCTTTGCCTCTGCGGCCGCGTTGGTAATACGGTGCGGGAGCAGAGGCAAAGGTATTCTCTCATTTGCATGGGGCATGCCCCTATAGAAATGACGGCATGACCCCTTGAAGATAGCACTGGCACTTTATATGTGCCAGCGCTATTGGGATTACAGAAGGGGCCGCACAAGCAACTGTGGCCCCTTCTGTAATACCAAAGTCCCTCTGGGGCGCTCAAGACAGGCTCAAACGCCCGTTGCACCCCCGGGGCACTTTATGTAATAGGCCCCAGCTGAGTTAGAATTACATCAGCAGGTTTGAGGAGCAACTTTTATATGTGATGAATATCCTGGTTGACTTCCTGTATTGATCTCATTGCCATCCTTGTAGCTGAAGAATTAATTTGATGGACCTTATAGTGCAAGGAGGGCAGTATCCACAGTACATCAAATTTTGTGCATCTAATTCAGCACAATATAAATAGAACAGCATCTAATTAAACACACCTGGGAGAAATCGGATGAGCCCTCACTTAATAATATGATGATACATTGGCCGATAAGGATGCCTCTTATGATGAAACAGTAGCTGATAAGGAACGGAAATCTGCTGATGGTGTCATCTTGCCCACAGCCTGATCCTCTGGTCCCACTTAATGCTTTAAATATATCACTCTGATTTGACACCACACTGTCTCCATGTCACCAGTCCGTGATATACGCATATAAGTCTTGGATGAATGTGACTACTCATGGACAATTTTACATCAAGCACTATTGCTGAGTTCTAATTGGCCAGAAAGTAAAACCAGTTGACTTTACTGAATTAATGATTATACCAATTGTGAAAGATGAAACTGCAGGACTTGGCCCTATTCCCTGAAGTCACCACAGCATCTCAGATCAGAAAAGGAATAAGCTCAACTGACGTTGAGGCACCAATAATGATAATGTTTTATAATCTTTTGTCCTGTCTTTCATAGAGATGTGTAATCATCTTATGATACATTGTTTTCTCAAAAGGATGCTTCATTCCAAATAAAAAGAAGTCAATGTCTTAGAATGAAGATGCTACACCATCTGATGATGAAGAGGCAATATTGTTTGGTAATGATGAGCCTTAGTCTGATGCCAGATTGCCTCCTAGTGACACGTCATTCACTGTTCATTATGACTGATTGTGTGTTGATGAAACTTTGTCAGATGAGAAAGATATGGCATCCTTAAAGCTGTCTAGCAGAAAAGGTCTAACATTTTGCCTCTGAGACTTCAGGCCAGATGTACAAAGCCATTTAGGGATTGCAAGTCCTACGATTCACAAAAACCACAGGGTTTGCAACCACAAAATGGCTGTAACATATTTATTAAATCCATTTTTGTGAGTTGTAAAAGCCTTTCCTACTTGCAAAATAGGTTTAGCAATCTATACCAAATTACAGTTTGAAAGGGGCGTCCCTCCTTGCATATAGAATCATTAATCAGCTACCTTCCTCTAAGACAATGGTTTCAGCCGACCTCGAGGGAAGTAGGCCATAATCCATTGCCAATTATCCCCAAAGTTTGCTAAACATTGTTTCAAGCAGTACTGAGTCGCTTATAGAAATGCAAACACATGGATGGTGGTGGTGGTCTGCTGTTCCTTGCAGGCCACCATCCCTGCGTTTGCAGCCAATCACAGAGGGTTGCAAACAGTAACCAACCTAATTAATATTCATACAGCAGGTCATTCTGTGACACCCTGCAAATGGAAAGTTTGCAATACAACCTATCAATACATTAGTCACATTGCAAAATAAGAGACCAGTCAGAAAACCTCAGTGCACAATTTGTACCCATCTTTTGCAACTCATCTCTTAGTACAGCTGGCGCTTCATATAGCAAGCCTAGGTTCCTAATCACAAGCATCACTTATTTTTAAATGATCCAGAAAGATTAATTATACATACCTTTCAGCGAAGGTTGACCAATGGCAAATATGAAAAAGATTTATTACTCCAGTACTCAAGAGAGGAGATTTGGTAGCTTTGAGCATTTCATCAAATATGACTCTAAGCAGTGTTGATTCTTTAGCACGCTGAGAGGTGCTGCTCCCTCCAAGAGGTGCTAAGATTTAACAAGATTTTCAAGCCCCTGGAAGCCATGATTGGAAACATTGGAGGGGAAATCAAGAGCCTGGCCTTCCTCCACGAAGCTGCAGATGAGGGACTGTGAAGCAACAGTCATAAATATCTCTGATGATATTGGATCATAGGTCTTGCTGGAGACCTGGAAAAGACAGATGTCAAACTGGAGGTTTGTGGCAGGGTTGTTTCTAATAGGATACTTCTTCCAGAAAAACAAAAACAATGCAAACAAATATTATCTAGATGGACTAGTTTACTCTTTTCAGTGAGCACCAAGGCCATGTTAAAATAATTGTCATCCCTCAAGGATGCAATGCTCAATTCACTTCCCATCTCGTAGTTCAATCCTAAATGTGTATTAGTCAAGCGCAAGTTCACCCAGGAGGGTATCTTGGTGCTGAATAACAGATGTTTATTCATAAATTAGTTTTGACGTCCTAAGAAAAGGATGTATGCAAGTATGAATATATCATATGTCCACATCAAGCTTGAGGCTTCTAAACATTGGTTTGCAGAGGATTACATTTCAATGTAAAACAATTATGAACCTCTGTTATAAGTGAATACAAATATCTTCCCCCGGCACACCTCGTTGACCCAGAATCCCTCTAAATCATTGGAGATGACAGTATGGACTGGCATTGTCCATGAACTGCTGTGGTGTGATTGCTGACCAGTGAGTTGTAATGCACTATGGTGACAGTCATTAACTCAACTTTAAAAGCAACTAACTGATCAGAACCTCCTCTGCTGTAACTCTTGCTGCATGGCCATAATATTTGTGCTTGTGAAGTAAAATCAAGGAAAGCAAGGGAACACATGCTGGTTCATGTGCAACTTCACACCAATGTGAGAAATTGGGTTGATGGTTGGGTGGGGTATTAATAATTCTCAAGCAACAGACACAATCCCTGTCCTGGTGAACCACAAAAGTCACAAAATTATTCTGTTCCTAACCTTCTGGTATCTTGGCACGAAAGCCAGTAGCCTTAACTTAGAGGCATGGTTTAAAGTGTTTGTGCAGCACACACACAGTAATAAAGTGAAAACACAACACAAGAAAATCCCACCCAAATTTTGAAACATTGAGTACATTTCAATAAATTATTTGATAACAAAATGTGAAAACTCCAATCAATAGATCCGGAGTTATACATTTTTAAAGTTTAAAATGAATAAACCAGCTCATAAAAGATCAAAGCACCAACTGAGGACATCTAGTCTCACTAAACAGAGGCAACTTAAAAAAATATGGCTAATAATGATGGAGTGCGAGTCAGATACAAAAAGTGGACAGGCCCAGTTTGCCACTTATATTAGGACTTAGAAGAAAATTCTGTAAAAAGTGTTTTTAGAAGGTAATGTTCAAAGGGGCCAGGTTGCAGCAAGTGTCAAAGGAGGATGTGTCATTGTTGGGGAGCCACTGGATAAAGTCCCGGGGCAGATTTCTTTGTTCAGACTTAGGGCCTTATTTAGATTTTGGAGGATGGGTTACTCAGTCACAATGGTGATGGATATCCTGTCTGCCAAAATATAAATCCTATAGGATATAATGGAATTTATATTTCTGCGGACAGAATAACTGTCACCATTGTGACGGAGTAACCCATCTGCCAAGATCTAAATCAGGCCAATGTCTCTTTTTTGGAAGTTTAAAATCTCTTGCAGGATGAAACTGAAGGCAGTAGCTGGCAAGAGTTCTGGGAACATAGCGGGAGCTGCCGTGAAGTCAGGCTGACCTGCTATGCACCTTTGGCAGATAGATGAGCAGGTTTGGTCCCAGTCTTCCCTCGGTTCAATACCAGGGGTCCAGGACTGGAGGGGGCATCACTGGGGGGGAGGGGGAGGACTCACTCAGACTGGGTCTAGGTGCGGGTGGAAGATGGTTGGAGCCTTTTCTTTCTCCGAGGCTCTGATCAATTGGCCAGCAAACTAGCCCTTAGAGTCACTGTGGTAGTCCTGGGTTCAAGCAGTGGAACAGAGCTCAAGCACCAGGACATGCCTCTGAGGGTTCAAGGCACGGAAGTGTAGCTCACTGGTTAGAGGAGGCATACCCTGAAGCAGAGGTCAGACCCGGGACCAGGGTTCGATTCCCGACGCGGCAGGGTCTGGAGCCCAATTGTCCACGGACTCGATAATTCTCGCTTCGGTGCCTACTCTAAGCACGAGTTCACACTATGCAGCTCTGGGCAACAAGCTTGCTTAATCTCCACAACGGCCCCCTGTGGCGGGATGCCTGGCTTTCACCTTGGGGATGCCCAGTACGGGTTATCTCACAGGGAAAAACCAGGACGGGTTCCCAATGCAAGCGCCGAGATGCCCAAGGGTAATTTGAGCGCTATATAAGACCGCACATACATACATACATACAGCAAAGCAGCCCTTCCAGGTGCTGCAAAACAATCTTGTGGAGTACACAGCTGGCCACAGTAGCAGCTAGTCCTCAGAGTCCTTCTGCAGGTCTGAAATGTGAACTGAAGAGTGGGTCTAAGGATTCTATTTTTACCCCTTGTGCCGTCTTTGAAGTAGAAGAAGTTTCTAGAGAACTCCATTTGAAGTGCTTGAAGCTTCCTGCTTCCCCGTCATGGTTTCTGGCTGTCTGCATGAACAATGCAGGGGTGACAAGTCTATTGAGTGAAGGCAGAGCACGGCCTATTCAGTTGCAAATGGGGATGTGGCCAGCTCTGCCCTCCCATCCATGCAGATCCAATCCCTTTATTGTGTGGTTGTCTTAGAGGAATAAACAAAGTCCAACTGCCAACTTCATCCACGCATGTGGCCCATGAACAGGCTGCAGGTACCACATAGAGAGAGCAAGAAAATTTCAACTTTCTAAAAGTGGCATTTTCATAATTGTGACTTAAAATCCAAAAATACCATTATAGAGAATTTTTAATTATAATTTCTCAGACACCAAACCTGAAATGTTGACCTGTTACCAATCAAAAGTTAGCACTTATTAAATGTAATAAGGGAACTGAATGTTATCCTATGGGAGATTTAGGTCTCACAGTAGTGAAATCCGAATTTAGGTGTGTTTCAATACCAAGATATGTAAAAATTAAAAGCACATGTTCAACCTTTCAATTACAATGCACTCTTTCCTATGGGCTACCTAGGGCTTACCTTAGGGGTAATGTATATGCAAAAAAGGGGCGTTTAAGACTTGGCTAGGAGGTTATATTGCCAAGTCAAACTGGCAATATAAAACTGCATTCGGGCTGAAATGGTAGGCCTGGGGCATCTTTTAAGAGCTACTTAAGTGGGAAGCACAATAAGTGCGCCAGTCCCACTGGATTCATTTACTTAACAGGCCTTGGTTATGTGGTATACCACTCAACTAGGGACTAAGTTATAAGTAAACTAAATATGCCAATTAGGTGTAAGATAATTTTACCATGTTTAAGTGAGATAGCACAAGCACATTAGAGCTGGTTAGCAAAGTGGACAGAGTGCAAGAGCCAACAAAAACTAATTTCAGCAAAAAGTGGAGGGAAAGGCAAAACGTTTGGGGAAAGACCACCCTGAGGCTGACAGGTTCAACACACCAAGTTGGAAATACATCTATTACTAACTGCATTTTACCTAGTGTTAAGTAACTGATGTAAGAGATGTTTAACTTTACCTTGTTACTTCCATTTTCAACATTGTTCACATTGTTATTTGTTCTGACTTATAACTAAATGATTTAGGTTTACCTGGGGACTTAAAATAATGCCTTCTGCTCGACACAGTGGATTACTCGCCCATGGCTCTGAGAAACCCTGCCAGAGATAAAGCTAGCTCAAATGAGATTGTCTTTGAGAAACATTGAACAAACTACTGCTAGTCTACTAGTCGCTTCCCAGGTTTTGATTTAACTCGATTACTTTCGTGCTAGATTCCAGACTACTTTTAACTATGTAGTCTCTCATTGACCTAGCTCTCCTAAAGGTCAGCCCTGGTTTTCTTGGTGCTAGTTTCCATATTACTGGGTCATGTCTGACAAGGTGCCAATTTCTCTATAAGATCTTATGCATTGCACTTCCTGCTTGCTGTATGTTGTTATCATCCTAATGGCCTTGTGATAAAAAAGTACTGTGCTGCCTTTGCTCCATCGGTGTGCTTTATACTAATGCATTGGGATTTTACAGTTATAATTTTTTTTACAAATTTTTCTGACTGAACGTTCATGTTGGCATACACAGCTGCTCGCCTACAACCCTGAGGCCAGCTGCTTCGTCACTGACAATCACTTCACTTCATAGCTTATCCCACATCCCGGAGGCTGGGCATCACCGTGTTCAAAAGTGGCGATTTGATATATCTATCAAGTATTGCAGTCCTGTATGTCATTTCTTATAGTCTTTCCCCCATCAGGGGCACAGAGTTTTCTGCTTGAAACATCACAAAACTAAAGATCAACATGTTACAGTTATAATTAGAAGTGTATACTCCTCTTCCCATGGGATATCAAAGATCTTCTTTAAAAAAATCACTGGTGTCTTGTTTGTCTCTAAGAATGTAATCCACATATGTGGATGTGTTCTCAAACATGCCACCTATGGCCGTAATGATGGGCTGGCCAGGAGGGTTCAATTTATTTTCATGAATTTTAAGGATTAAATATAATACTGTAGGATGGTCTGCACTCAAATGCTGATATTCTTCCAGGCTGAACAGTCCCAGATTGTACCATTCTCTAAGTTGTTCATTCTATTCAGATTTTACTTTGGATAAGATATTGCTAGGTATTCTAACGTAGCATGAAATATCATACAATTGTTTGTATGCTTTAGTCATGCACATTTGCATCAGCCACAGAAGAATGTTACCCCCTTTACCTGAGTTATGAACTACACAATCAGTTCTTGAGTTAAATTTCGTCATCAGATCGTGAAAGTCTTTAGATTTACTGTTGCCCCCACCTTTTCCTCTTTTGTTCAAAATACCTGCAAGCTCTTTCAATTCCTGGATTACCAGATCATTAAAGATGTCTATTGAGTCTCTTGGCCTCATGGGAGTACATTTAGAGCTGGGTCTGAAGGTTGGATTGGCTTCCCCAAATACTTCCAAATTAAGGTTTTCTATAATTTCCTCCTCAGTGATTCCATCTGTAATTCCAATGATCTCATTCTCCAACTCCTGGTGCTTTTTTTAATATTGATAAAATAAAAGTGAATATGCACAATGATACACTCGCATACAGGAACAAAATCACATCACTATTATGAAATTCAACCGATGAAAACTCTAAATCAAACTCGACCCAGAAATACAGGGTCAGGCAGGCTCTGAGACTTAGGCCTGGGGTTACTGATTGACAGGTCGCAGATGGGATGGCACGTAGCTTGCAGAAAAATGTGTGAACAGGAAACTAAGGTAAGTCCCCCAGATAAGCTCAGTGACACCACAACGGTCTAGTAAGATTGGCCCCAATAAACCACACATGTCCAGAGGGGTGCTTGCATTTTCCAAAAACACCATGAAGTCAGATGAGGTTAGAAACACACAGCCAATTAGGACACAGTACAAGCAGTGATATCACGCCTCAGATGCCCGATATCTGGACACATTACTTATTGGCCTTCATTGTGTCCATGCATGGTTGAGGCCCGCCTATATTTGTTATCAGGGGCCTAATTTACGACTTCACAGACAAGGCCTGCATTCTTTTAACAAAAAAGGATGTTGGACGTACTTTTTGATACCCAGAGAAGTGTATAAAAATGCATTCAAATCAATTGTACTTTCAGACAGTCCTCAGACCCGCTTCTGTGACTGTTCTCTGGGCCGAAGTGTTCAATTAAACTGTTCCTGTCTTGTCTTTTGTTTTTTCAAGATAAATATATATTAGAGCAACATTTTGGCAAGCCAGATAGGATAGAAAAGGACACGACTGCAGCGGAAGAAAATGAACCCCGCCAGAATAGATTCACATTTGCACAGCAAGGAAGATGAGCAGTCACTGCAATGGATTGGAAGTTCTGCTGAATCCGCGGGCGGAGGTCCATCCTGATCTTGCTGTCAGAGAGTAAGAGGCCACATCTGGTCCTTAGCCCCTAGCATTTGGCGTATTGCAAATAAGGAAGAAGCACAAAAATGTAACCTGAGCGCCCTGTCACTGGCAGAAATCTGGCATGTTACCTATTTTATGTGCCCGAACTGAGTAGTCACAAGGCGGCCTTGTAGGTGTTCCCGTGGAGGTCACCTTTTATCGATAGTCAGCATCCTTGATAGGGTGAAGGTTGTTTTCTGCTTGGACCACTGGATGTGACGTAGAAGGTATGCTTGTCCCCTGGGTGTGACAAAAGGGTTGAGGACTCATCGCTGGGACAGCTGGGCATGACACAAATGGTATGCATAAGCCGTGGGTGTGACATAGGGTCAGCACCTCAATCTTAATTGTTTTGTCTAAATGGGTTTTCTCTGTGCTACCAGTTTCTTAAAACACTGTATCTGAATGAAGTGAGAGGTGTTGTTTACTTGGACCGCTGGCCGTGACACCGATGGTACGCTAAACCCCTGAGTGTGTAATGGGGTGCAATTCGTATGTTAGTGGAAAAGATTTGGATCTTGGAGATTAGGTGTAGCTTGTGTTTGGCCAAAGAGGGCCAGTGGTTTTCAAATTGTTCCTTTTATCTGCACAAATTGTTATTATCTTTGTCTTGGAGCCAATATTGTCAGACTATTGGGCTCACTCAAAACTGCTTCCCCTGGTCACAGGATAGCGCATGTGCTAGTAGCGGGCTAAGGTATTTCTGACAAAGTCATCATTTTTTCTCAGTCATTTATTTCCTACGGTGGTATTGAAATTGATGTAAGGTATATTTGATGTTATTTTATGCTGTGATGCTGGTGAATTATTGCAACTGTATTTTTGTCTTGCGTATTGTGTTTTGTCAATGTCTCAATGTGCTATATGAAGGTGTTGATATTTCTCACAATCGTCATTTCATATCACAGTAAAGTCTGCTATTTTTTAACAATTGTACTTTCTTCCAGGTTGTGACTCTTCATATGCATTGCTGTTTATGTTTGTGAAATGTTCACATACATCTGTAAATAGTGTTGAGCTCATGGTAAAGTGTAACCAGAAAAATTAGGGTGCATCAATCCCCATGCAAACTAGGTACCCCACACAGGCTAAAACACTTAACAAGTGGCATGCACACACTAAGGCACCAAAGGAGCGTACTTTTGACACTAACATAATAAAAAACACGAGGACGCAAATACGGACCAAATGCAACGGACAGAAGGAGGACAGAATTGAGGCACTGTTGGATTTGGCCCTTTTTGGCAGGTTCATCCCTAAACTTTTTTGCCTTCTCATAGCCTTTTCTGTGACCTGGCGTTGGTGGTTTTAGGCCTCTGGGCAATTTAGCACTGCTGTCCAGTGAAAATTGTGTGCACTCTCTGTGTTACATTTGGTAAAGTTTACCTGCCCTCCCATAAATATGCATTGTGGATTCCCAGATCAGTGTGTCAGTGCCTGATATGGGAGGAGCAGCGTGGTCGAGTTTAGTATGTATGGAATTGTAATAATAAATGCTGTGCAATAGTGTGGGCAGATTTATTAAGACTATTTGAGAAATGCCACTTTTAGAAGTTGGCATTTCTGTGTGCTATATGTCTGCCTGCCTGATGTGAATCGCATGTCTGGCTTGTGGGTGACAGGGTCTGGGAGGTGTGTGTGGCTCCAGGAGGGGCAGGGTGAGTCAGCACTAGGCTGAATGGGACATCTGCGTTGGGAGTAGTGGGATGAATAATCCCCTGACTCTGAATAGGACTGTTCCCAGCCTGTACAATTCTGGCTCCGCCCCCTGTGGTGTGTCTGATCACCTAGCCCCCACCTGACAAAGGGGAAGAGGAGCTTGGAAAACAAAGGGCTCCAATTCCCCCCTGAACCAGTTTCTGCTGGTTCCCCAAGCCCTGTGACGGCGCAGACAAAGGGAAAAGGTGTATAAATACTGGGGCTGTGACCCCATGAAAATGTTCTGTGCTTTGGTGCTGTTCCTGAATTGGGGGCGTGCTGCTGCTGAGGCCCAGGAGGAACCGCCATGGGGGCTTACCTCCCTGCTGGAAGACCCTGTGTGCTGGCCTCCCTGGGCACAGCTGTGCCCCCTGGACCTAGAGGAACATTTTGGTTGGGCTTATTCTTTTTGATGCAGGACTCATGCTTAAAGCGCTTCGTGAGTGCTTGTCTTTCAATCATCCTGAAGAGGAAGAGTGTGGGCTGCGCAGCGCTGTGCTGCCGCCCTTTGAGAGGTAATCCCCATCGTAGGGATTCCCCCGTGATGTTTGAAATCGTGGGTGCCCACCCCGCTCTTATGGATATTTAAAGCTTAAATGGTGGGTGCCCATCCCGCGCTTTCCTCTATTTTTCGCGGGTGCCCACCCCATTTATTTTGATATTAATTGCGGGTGCCCACCCCACTGACACTTTTATTCTAATGGCAGGTGCCCACCCCGCGTCTTGGTGAGAATCACCGCGGCAGCCCGAGAGCACAAAAAACGGAAGCCAGGCACGTCTGCCTGGCCTGGGGCGGAGCCTATGGCCGGAAGTGAGGGGAAGTTTGGCTGCGGGCGTAGAAGAGGACGGGAGCCTACCCCATCTCCACAAGCTCCGAGGCGATGTCCCGGGTCCCAGGAGGGGGCCCGGGTGAAGTGAGGAGAGCCACGCAGTGGCAGCCGCAAAGGAGAGGTGATGCCACCAGGCCGAACGGACGAGTCCTCCCCAACGAGGGAGGAGAACGGAGTGCGGGCCCCGACGTGGTACCTTGTGGTGCCGGTCCCGCAGCGAGAGGAGATCCTGCAGAGTATTGGAGAGCACGGTGAGTAAGGGCTCGATGTGGCACAGTGTACTGTGCCTATTTCCTGAGCAGACCCGCCATTGCGGGGCGCTCCAACGAGGGCCATATTTGTTGTTTGAGGGCCCAGAGGGGCCTGTGATTTCCCCCAATTTGGCTATGTGTTCACAGTTGCCCCGCTTGACAGTGGCCAACTGCAGCGATCGGGGAAATTGTATTTAGAGAGCCCCAATGGGGCCCCGGGGGCACAGCCATGCCAGGGCCCATTTACTTTGTCCTCAGCTGCACCGCACCAGCACGGGCAGCTGCAACGTTTTGGGCATAGATGTTCAGAGGGCACAGTGAGTGCCCAGGCCCACATTCTGCTTCACAGCTGCATGACAATTGGCGGAAGCTGCAACGTTTAGGCCAACATTTCTGTGGGGGCATTTTGAATGAGACAGGAGGGAGAAACACTCCTGTGCCCCAGCGCAATTGTGCGCTTTTGGTTTCTACTACATTGGCAACCCTGACATTATGGACATAGGGCATATGAGCCCTCTGAGAAAGCCAGTTGGCCAGGTGGTCTGTTGGGTTGATAGGGTGCCAGGCCCTAATGTGATTTATGTGGTGCGCAGGAAATGTGATTCAAGTACTGTGATTTATGCACCCTGATTTATACCTCTAATGTGGTTTATGTTTATGAGGGTTTTTGCATACTGTGGTTTATGCTTGTGAGGTTATCCTCTACTGTGAGTTATTCCCCTAATGTGAGTTATGCTTAGGAGTTTATGGTCTAATATGTTTAGGCTTATGAGGTTGGCACATAATGTATTTTACGCCTGATGTGATACTGGGCATTTTATGGTTTATGTTGCAGGATGATGCTGAGTACAGTGTCTGCCAGTAATTACTGGTTGTGTTCTATGTTTATTAGACGTTCTACATTTACTATGTTCAATTTGTGATGGTTCTGACAGTGGTCTAAGTGTCTCTGTCAGTGCCAGTTGGCACAGTGTATATTGTGTGATTACTATTCTAATGTGTTTATGATAACACAAAGGCTATTTTTATTTATAACCTTGTGTGGAATTCCTTTTGTGGTGTGCCTAGTTTGTTGCTGCTGTGTGTGTGTGTTACCCAAACGCTTTACACATTGCCTCTGGGATAAGCCTGATTGCTCGTGCCAAGCTACCAAGGGGGTGAGCAGGGGTTATCTTCAGCGTGTAACTCCCTTGACCTGACTAGAGTGGTGGTTTCTGGCTGGTTTGGCGCAAGCCTTAGCCAACCAGAAATCCCATTTTTAACAGTCACTATTAGAGCTGTTGGCCCAGACCGATAAGCCTATCCCACAATAACAATAAAGCAAAGCGTCCTCACCTCTGCCGCCGCATGCAGGTATGGAGGTGCTCTTCCAGATGCCAGCTATCCCCACATTAGGTTACACCAACCTGCCAGTTGAGGGGGCCACTGGGTCCCCTACCAAACAACACATTTTTAGGTCCGCACACAAGAATCTAACAGGCCGGCAGGCTCTGGCAATCCCAGCACCACCCTAGTCCAGTGCTACAGCTCCCCTAAGTTCAACCCCCTATCCATCGCATTCAGCCAATCAAACCCCAGGGACGCAGAGAACATGCACTCCCACTGGGTCAGGTGAACACAATTGAGTGATAGTGAGATTCATAGCGGGTCTAGGCAGTCACACAACTAGCGAGGGTGAGGAAGAGGGTCCCAGTCCTTTGGGATTCGATGGTGAAAATGAGGCTAAAATAGGGAATCAATGACAGAAGCAGAAGAAGCCCCCCACAACCTAACTATAATGGCAGAAGTCGGGGAAGTTGGCAGCAGTCGTCAGACCTTAGAGAATAATACTATTGCCACAGAATGGGCCACATGGCCGACCAATACCAGCTAAAAGCATATCACAAACAGAGGTTGATAAGTTTGGGCAAAACCCCCATCCACAAAACAAAGCCCAGGTAGACCAGAATGTACCCTACAAACAGCCTCAAGCAAGTCAATCAGCCACCATATTACAGCAACAGGGATCAGGTAGTTGGACAAACACGTGGCAGCAGCAACAGCAGACAGGGAACTCAGCCCAAGAAGGACTAGGGCCACAACCACAGCAGGGAGGGTAACTTTCTGGGGAAGCAATGCCTTCGCACTAACGCAGAACTCAAATTTGCAGTAAGTCAAAACCCCCAATGCGAAGCATACTTTTCATGCGCATCTCACAATTCACTGTACCAAACTCAAGCTAAGCCCCAGCTATCCTAAACAACAGCAGCAGTATAACCGGCTAACACAACCAACATTGGGATTTTACAAATGTGGCAGTTGTGCAATGTGTTGGTGGGCCAAGGACAAAAGCATACGTTTTAAAGACAGAGGCGTGAAAGAATACAGTATGCGTATGAATATTACATGTCATACAGTTTGTGGTATATATATATATATATATATATATATATATATATATATATATATATATATATATTCACTGAAAAAACCATAGGTTTCAGGGGTGTTATAGTTAGCTGGACTTTTCACTTGTACAAAACCATTGAAATTCCCCCGTTATAGTTAGTTCAGCTAACTATAACTTGCGCGCCCGCAATGCACTGCTGATGACGTCACATATTACATCACTCAAGACATGGTCAGTGACATCACTCATGACATCACTGATGACATCTCAAATGATGTGATGTGAATCCATGGACTAGCCTCCTCCCTCCTGCCATGCATGGTCTGATGTGCTGCCACTGCCCTCAATTTAGTATGATGTACCAGTCCACTCCTCCTGCCCTCCATTGCCCAATTCTATGCCCCATCATTGACCTCCTGCTTAGCCTCTGTGCTTAGCTTGCTGCCCCTATTCTCCTTCCCCCTGCCCTCCGATGTCTTTGTGCATACCCCTGCTCCATCCTTTTTGCCCACCATGTTCCATGGACCTGCCACTCCTATCTACTCTGAGTGTTCTGTTGAGCTGCCACACCCCTCCCACCTGCCTAGCATTGTCAGATGACTGTAACCTGTCCCTGCCACCTCCACCCTGCCTGTCCACATGCCATGCCCCTATCCTCTTCCTCCTGTCCTACATGGTCCATTGTACTGCCACACCCTTCTGCCCTCCCTGGTCTGTTGTGCTGCAACTGCTCTTCCTGCCTGCCCCGTGCGGTTTGTTGTGAGGCTCCTTCCCCTGAACTTTCTTGTCTGTGCACAGGTCCTCCATCGTCCTTTGTGCATGCCCCTGCACCCTCCTTCTTGCCCATCATAGCCATTGTGCTGCCACTAACCCTCCCACTTGCCATGCATGGTCTTCTGTGCTGCCATGGCCCCTCCCACTTTCCCTGTGTGGTCAGTTAGCTGCCCCTGACCCCCTCCTACCTTCCCTCCATGGTCTGTGTGTATGCCATCACAGGCTCACTGTTGCTCTTCATGGTGTGTCTTGCTTCTAGTGCCCATCCTGCCTGACCTCCATGGCTATCTTGCTGCTCCTGCCCTGCCCCCTTGCCCCCAGCCCTCTGTTTACATGTGCAGACCCCTACTCCCTCCCTCCTGGCTTGTCTGTTCCATTGTAATGCCCCTGATCCGTCCCTCCTGCCCTTTATGGTCTGTTATGCTGCAGCTTTCTCTCCTGTCTGTCCATTATGGTCAGCTAGCTACCATTGCCTCTTGCCCTTCTGTTCTCTGTTGCCCATGTGCATTGTCCTGTCCCCTCCCTCTTGCTTTCTATGGATTGTTGTGCTGCACTCCCGTCCCGCATGCCCTGTGTGGTGTATTGTGCTGCTGCAAACCCTGATGCCTGCCCTGCAGGGTCAGTTTGGTGCACCTCTCCATGTCCCTCCTGTCCTCTGTTATCCAAGTCCATGTCCCTACCCTATTTCCTTCCATGATCCAATGTACCATACTTGCGAACATTTTGAACTTGGTAAGAGGGAGATTTTGAAAAAAAACTGGGGTATTGATTTTCCCCTTTGAGTTACATTGAAAAAGAGGAGATTGTAGACAGGAGACAGATCAAATAAAGCCCATTTGAGCTTAAAAACATTGGACGTTTCCTGGCTGAATCGGGTCTGTTGGCATGTATGGTTGTACTACCATTGCCTCTTCCTTCTGCCCACAATGGTCTATTCAAATCAAATCAAATCAAATATCTTTATTCGGATATTTACAAATAACCATAAAAGATACACATCATCAAGTCAACATACTTTTGTTAAAAAACACAATCAAATTTACATAATACCCTAAAATCATCAATACATAAAATCCCAAAATGTGAGATCATAAAAAGCAGAACAATTAAGTGCTAAGGTTCATTCGTCGGCAGCCTTCTTGTGCCTATTAATAATTGTCTATGGCAGAGAGGATACTTTATAATCATAAAAACAAGGTAGCAGTCCTGGTAGTTAATCCTCTCCTCTGGTATTTCTTAGTCTAACTGCCAGTCGCAAAAAGTGCACAGTGCTAAATAATACAAATGGGTCAGCAGAGAGTTTGAGACACAAGAGGGCCACTTTAGCCTGTCTAATTCCCGCGCGTTTCAAGATGTTTTTTAAAAAACGCTTTCTGGGAAGGTCGTAAAATGGACATATGAGAACAAAGTGGATGGTGTCTTGCGGAGATCGTTGATCGCAGCCGCAACACCCTTTTTTGCTAATATCACTCGTGTAACCAGCTGGAACTGATAAAATGTGGTGCAGGAGGTTTAATCTGAGTCTTGTTATCAGGAATCTGTCATGTCTGTTATGTATATTGGACAGATAGAATTCCATCCCCGCACAATTTTTTGTAAGCTGGTGTTCTCTTACAGTAGGTTTCCGCCCTTCCCTTTCCTCTCTAACGTTAGCTACATATAGTGAGAAGTCTGCCTTTATGGCCTCTTTGTCTCTCGTTCCTATTATGGAGGGGTCATCAAAAAGATTTGCATGGCCCAAACTAGTCAGCGTGTCCTTTACATATTTGAGCCAGGGTATTTGCAGCCCCTTGTCCCCCTTCAGACAGTCCTCCAAAATTTGTCTGCTAAGGCTTGCCTCAGGGTTTATCCAGATTTTAATCCAACAGATGATGGGTTTGAGGCATGCCCTATCGCTAATATAGGGGATACCCAGCTCTTCGTGGACTATGAAAGAGGGGATGCTTTGAGGGAATAGACAATGGTCTATTACAATGCCACAGCCTCTCTTGCAAGTCCTGTATTGTTGGTTTGTTGCCCCTGCCCCCCTTTCCACTGCCCTCCATAGTCTGTTGTGCTGCCACGGCCCTTCCTGCCTGCTCAGTGTGGTTAAATTGTTGCCTTTGCACCCTCCTACCTGCCTTCAATTTTCAGAGTCCGTGCCCCTGGCCTCTGTCTCTCAACAGTATCCTAATGAACAACTAGATTGCTAACATTCTATATTTATTACAAAAGTGTGGAACGCCTGACGTCATCTTGATGTAATAAAAACTGTAATACCTAGAGCATTTCCTTTAGAAATTAAATATATGAGAGGGTCTTATTGGCATCAAAATTATGGTTAGTGCTCTAAAAGACTAAAATAAGGACATATTTTCTGAGTTTTCAAATAGCGACAAAGCACTTTTAAATTATTTGTTATCTTTATGTGTTTTTATCCAGTTGACCACTTGATTAAATGTTGCACTTAGGGGAGAGGATGTGGTGTTACTTCCAGAACTGCAGACTTTGCAACTGGGGAACCAGGTTGGAGTTTCTGCTACAGCTCGACATTCTGTGATTCTGGTCAAATCACTTAGTCTCCCCATGTCTACAACCAAAATGAATTTGTTTTTGTGTGATGTAACCAATGCTCATGTAAAGCACTCCAATACCTGACAAGTCTGCACTATATAACACTGCAAAAAGACAAAATAATAAGTGTTTTGCACACTTCTGTCATTGGGCTATATTTGGGCTACATCTGGGTGATTTTGGGCCACATTTGGCTTTTTTGTCTCCGGTGGCCATCTTGGGAGATTTATTTGTTATGAAGTTTCCTAATTTCCTCATGTACTGCAGTCTCCTCAGTAGGAAATGCTTTCAGTTTTTTACTTTGATTCCATCATGAAGGTATTCAGATATGTCACGCATTTGCCATAAATTCTGTATGTTAGCACTCTATTTGCTCATTAGATCACTGTAGTAAAACTACTGTTCACCATGGAAGTCTTCTCCTGGTATTAAAAGTGCATGTTTC
Source organism: Triturus cristatus (assembly GCF_964204655.1). NCBI lineage: Eukaryota > Metazoa > Chordata > Amphibia > Caudata > Salamandridae > Triturus > Triturus cristatus. Next base: position 258,626,663 of record NC_140579.1, read on the forward strand.
AGTCTGCATGTCAGAATTTTTTAATGAAATAGAAGAGGATTTGAGAAGTCACTCAAAATGTGCCCTCATTTTCTTTCTTCAGCATTAATCATAATTTCTATGGCAAAATGAACCCCCTCATTGTGTTCCTTTTTAAATTAAATGTTTTAAGTGTTACCAGTTTATTCCAATCAAGATGGCTTCAGGTGTGCCATACTTTTGTCATAATGAAGACAGTAAGCGCTCTAGTTGTTTTTAAGAACACTCTGGGACATTCTGTCATTGGGCTATACTTGGGCTACATCTGGGTGATATTTGGGCTACATTTGGGCTCTTTTGTCTCTGGTGGCCATCTTGGGAGACTTATTTGTTATGAAGTTTCCTAATTTCCTCATTTACTGCAGTCTCCTCAGTAGGAAATACTTACAGTTTTTTACTTTGATTCCATCAAGAAGGCATTCAGATGTGTCACACATTTGCCATAAATTCAGAATGTTAGCACTCTTTTTGCTCATTAGATCACTGTAGTAAAGCTACTGCTCACCAGGGAAAACTGCTGCTGGTATTGAAAGTGCATGTTTCAGTCTGCATGTCAGAATTTTTTAATGAAATAGAAGAGGATTTGAGAAGTCACTCAAAATGTGCCCTAATTTTTCTTTCTGCAGCACTAATCATACTTTTTATGGAAAAATGAACCCCCTCATTTAGTTCCTTTTTAAATTAAATGTTTTAAGAGTTACCACTTTAATCCAAGCAAGGTGGCTTCAGGTGTGCCATACGTTTATCATAAGTAGGACTGTTAGCTCTCTAGTTGTTCTTTGGAACACTCTGGGAAGCTGCAGTAGAACACAAAGGAATCAACTGACAGTCTCTGCCCTTGTTGGATGTACATGTTTTACTGAGAATGTCAGACTTCATTCTCACATGACTGAGAAAGATAATGTGAATTTACAGAAAATAAGCTCTCAGTTTAGCTTATAGATCACCTTCCAAACCTCTGTGGGAAAAGCATGAGAAAATATTTTTCTCTCAAACATGATATCCCAGCAGAAGGCTTTTTCACATGGTGAAATCACCTTAGAACATACCACAATTCCTAAAATGAGTATGGTACCATCAACAAATGATTTATAATGTAACTAAAGTCTTAAAACCTTCTATTAACTGCAATGCTTTTTAATGAGGTGCTATCATGTATATTGGTCGCAAGATGGCTGCCAACCCTTCTTTGATGAAGTGCTGACAGCCAATCAGATCTCAGGATGAGATGTGTGGTTAGGCTCCGCCCACATATATATATGATTTTACTTTTGATTTTCTCAGGAACTACTGAACAGATTGACTCCATATATGCAAAAGGCACATCCCTGAGCTGAGGACTACCTCTCTGCCAAATTTCAAGTAATTCTGTTCAGCCGTTCGGGCTGTACCTTGGACTAAAGGTCCCTATGGAAAATTGCATGGGGAAAACGCGTTTTGGGACCCCCCTCTTTTCTCAGCCCCCGCTTGACGAATCCCCACGAGTCTTTCAGGGTAGGAGCGGAGCGGAGCGCCCCCTATTTTGAAAATTTCGCGAGGATTCGTCAACCGGCGCCAAAGGTATTCCAAATAGAATGTTGCGGATTTCCTATGGAAACATGGTCCTAACTATAACTATCTACTGGCGACCGCCAGTAGATAATATATATATATATATATATATGTATATATATATATATATATATATATATATATATATATATATAATATATATATATGTATGGATTCTAATCCCCACAAGTGACAAGCGACGACTTAAATGGCCTGCGGTACTGGCGGACGAATCATAGATCGAACTGATTAAGGATGCCCTAATTAAAGCATTTAGCAAACCTAGCATCAGTGACTGAAGACTCGTCTAAACAGAGCAGTTGTAGCACCCTCCATAGGGAATTCTTTGATTGCCTGGCCTGTTTCTTTCACGCTCCGATTAATAAGACTAGGTCAACTCAGGGAAGACCCTTGGGAAGATATTCATGGATCAATAAAGAGTGTACGACCCTAAGAGGAAGATTGACTGTTGCTATTAAGAACAGAGAGTCAACAAGTATTCGTAAAGCTAGGAAGGATTACAAACAGGCACAGTGTAAAGCCAAAAAAGAATGGGATGAGAGGAGACGGGAGGAGCTAGGAGAGGCCAGACGTTTTGGTCCCTGGTATACTAAAGGTAATTTCGAACGTACAGCTCCCATGGCTAATATTCCGGCTGTCGAATGACATAAACATTTTAGTGAGCTATATTCTGGTGGTACTTTTATTGATAGCTCCCAGATGCTCCACGATATAGGTCTTTCTGCATGTACACTCACGTTCACTAAGGAGGAGATTTTGCGCCCTCTTTATGCCATTATTCCAGCAAAAGCCCCCGGTCCCGATGGCATCCCTGGAGACCTTTTTCGTGCTGATAGGGAACATTGGTCAACTTATTTTATGAGACTGGCCAATGATATCACTAGCGGGAGGAGCATTCCGGAAACCTGGAAGGGGGCAAAAGTAATACCCATTTTTAAGAAAGGGGACAGGTCGAAGCCCACCAACTACCGTCCAATTAGCTTGATAGATTGTGCCCAGAAGGTCTTCTACAGCCCGCTCCTTGTTAAAATCCAGACCTGGATGGAGGAAAATGACATCCTCTCTCCTCTTCAGGCGGGCTTTTGGCAGAAGACCGGTACCGTCGACCAGGCGTTTTGGTTTTGCTGTATTGGAAGGTGGTTGTGCTGGGCAAAGGCAGTTTATATCTTGCCTTCATTGATTTGAAAACAGCTTTCGACCTAGTCCCCAGGGACTCAGTTTGGCAGGGCATGCCTTTGGAATATCTAGAACCACTCATCAGGCTACATGAGGAACATTTTGCCTGTGTAAGGTGGGGAAACCAGGGCCAAAACACTGAGCCATTTAAGATCAGGCGGGGGGTACGTCAAGGGTGCGTCCTGGCCCCCACCGTCTTCTCCCTTTATGTAAATCAGGTCGCCGATCTTTTGTGTTCTACTCCGGCCGATGCCCCCTTGTTGGCAAATCACAAAATAGCTATTGGTATCCAAAACTCCTATGGGCCTACAAAAACTTTTAAACTGTTTTAAGACCTTTTGTGATGAGAGGGGTTTGGTCATCAACACTACTAAAACTAAGCTGATGATGCTAAATCCCCATAAATCTTTTAAAGGTAACTTGGTCCTTGGTAGTGTCCCGCTCGAACGAGTGAGTTCCTTTGATTACCTGGGAATCAAGCTGTCCGAGGGAATGGTATGGGAGAAACATCTGGAGAGGGCGTCCTTGAAATTTTCTCAGTTAACTGGGGCCTTGCGACGGGAGCATTGCCTCTCTTATACCAAGCCTATAGCCCCCGTACTGAAGTTGTATAGTTGCAAGGTAATAAGTAGTGTGCTCTATGGGGCAGAACTGTGGGGTTCTATACATGTTAACATCCTCTCAACAATAGAAAATATGTTTCTAAGAAGCCTGGTATCACTTCCACAGAGCATTCCTCTCCTTCCCTTGAAAATTGATATGGGTGTCAAATCTATCAATGACCAGGTGAGCTTGCGCCCATTACTTTTCTGGCATAGATTAGTCACAACACCCGAACTGTCGTCCTACGCAGCTGCTTTTAATGAAGTTTCTGCCTTGGTCACAAACCATAAAATTGGGTGGATTAAATACATAAATACCATCCGGGCGGACATAGCAAGAAGGTTTCCGCCCACATATTCTAGGGACCTATTAAAATCACAGTTTTGGGCATGGGTAGAACAGAAGATCATTTTGAAAATTCGCCATGGCTGCCTAACTGACATGTTCACCGATATTAAATCCAGTAGCTGGTTAGAAAGTTATCTTAATTTTATAAAAGTGCCGGGAGACAGACAATTGTACATTCAGTTTAGACACGGCTGTCAACCCATTAATGCTTTTAACAACACTTGGCTGACAAATACATCACAGCCCAAGGGCTGCGCTTCTTGTCTATGCCCTAACAAAACAATAGGCCATGTACTATTTGCCTGTGCTGCCTATGCTAGACCTAGAAGGAACTGGCTCACCCCGGTATTTAGACAACTTGGGACACATAGTCATAAAAATGCCCTACGTATTTTAAAGTCAGATGCGAGAACACTCTATGGTTATGCAACAGCAACATTTTTGGGCCAATTTTGGGCCATTAGAAGGAGGTCTCTATCCATTACCCCGACTGGCACGAATAAAATAAACTGAAATCTAAATGATCAGACCAGTCGGGCGTGTACTTTGCACTAGCATTTTGTTGTAAATAAATGGGTTGTATGCTATTTTAGCTCTGATTTGATAGGATATAGCTTTTAAATATTGAAGTCTGTTTATCTTTGTACTTTTTATATATTGGTAGTCTTGTGATAAGTATTTCTGCTAATTTTTATTCTTTGCTTTTAAATTCCCAAGAGTCTGTATAGGGAGTATTTTATAGTACCTTTTATCTTATTCATTGCCACGGTAGATTCATGTGATTACTTCTGTTATGGTACTGTAAAACCGAAATAAAGACTTTGATGACATAAGGCTGAGCACTCGCTACTTTATTTGCTATATGCACTAAATTGGCAATAAAAAAGCACAGAAACTTTAATCCGCGTTGGGGTCTGTACCTGTTTTGGAGTTGCTGAAAAAGAAGGCGACGTATGGATTGTGATTATTATATATATATATATATATATATATATATATATATATATATATATATATATATATATATATACATATATATATTATCTACTGGCGGTCGCCAGTAGATAGTTATAGTTACAACCTAGTTTCCATAGGAAATCTCAAAATTCTATTTTGAATAACTTTGGCGCCGGTTGACAAATCCTGGCGAAATTTTCAAAACTAATGGGGTGCTCCGTTCAGCTCCTATCCTGAAAGTCTCTGGGTGATTCGTCAAGCGGGGGCCGAGAAAAAGGGGGGGTCCCAAAACACGTTTTCCCCATGCATTTTTCCATAGGACCTTTAGACACAGCTACAGCCCGAACGGCTGAACAGAATTACTTGACATTTGGCAGAGAGGTAGCCATAAGGTCAAGGAAGTGCCTTTTGCAGGTCTGGTGTAAATCCGTTCAGTATTTCCTGAGAAAATAGCATTTAAAAGCATATCAATATCTATACGCGCGCACCGTGCGCGCAGTGTGCGCGCACCCTGCCGTGCGCGAGCGCAATTCTGATTGGTTGTTAGATGTCGGTAAACATTCGAATCCGTCGAAACCAGGAAGTGTCGGCCGCCATTTTGTCTTTCGCAGTCTGAGGGGGTGAAAAACAAAGGTGGAGAACGTGAAAAGGGGGCAGAGTGGACAGTTCCTGACCCCCTAGCCTTGGTCAGGGGGTCACAGAAGGACCCCAAGGGAGAAAAAAACAATTCTTTTTTTTTTTTAAATCGCGAGGTGCGTGCACCTTGCGCGCACTGCGAACCGTGGGCGCTCGGTGCGCGAAGCGCACCGAGCGCCCACAGAGCACGCACGGTGCGCGCACAGTGAAAAACCTGAAAAAAAAAAAATAATAAAAACATAACTTAGCATTTAAAAAACCGTACAAATTCACTGAAAAAACCATAGGTTTCACACACATTATAGTTACGAATTAGCATTTAAAAAACCTTGCAAATTCACTTAAAAAACCATAGGTTTCACACATGTTATAGTTAGCTGGACATTTCACTCGTAAAAAAACAATGAAATTCCCCCGTTATAGTTACTGCAGGCAACTATAACTCACGCGACGGCAATCCTCTGCTGATGACGTCAGATATTACATCACTGATGACATATGTGTCTTTCTGAAAAATAAATATTTGTAATATATGTATAGCTAAAGATTAATGGAAGAAGACATGGGTAAATAAGTGTCTAAATACAGTGATGTAATATCTGACGTCATCAGCAGAGGATTGCGGTCGCGTGAGTTATAGTTGCCTGCAGTAACTATAACGGGGGAATTTCATTGGTTTTTTACGAGTGAAATGTCCAGCTAACTATAACATGTGTGAAACCTATGGTTTTTTAAGTGAATATATATTTATATAAATATATATATATATATATATACATATATATATTCACTGAAAAAACCATAGGTTTCAGGGGTGTTATAGTTAGCTGGACTTTTCACTTGTACAAAACCATTGAAATTCCCCCGTTATAGTTAGTTCAGCTAACTATACCTCGCGCGCCCGCAATGCACTGCTGATGACGTCACATATTACAACACTCATGACATGGTCAGTGACATCACTCATGACATCACTGATGACATCTCAAATGACATCACTGATGACATCACTGATTACATCATCCAGTGAATGTGTGTTTTTCTGAAAATTAAATATGTTTTATATATGTATATCTCAAGGTCGATGGAAGAATAAATGGGTATATAAGTGTTTAAATGGATGATTTGTTTTTGAAAAATTGATTGTGTAACTGACTGATTAAGTGTATCATAGTGAATACATGGCTTAGTGAGTAATGTTTAAATATGTAAATATCTGTATCAGTCTCGCACTTTGTGTATAAGTGGCTGCATGGGTTGGTGAGTAGCTACATGGGTGTCTATATAGGTTATTAGTTGGTTTTTTCAGTATCAGTCTGAGTGTCTGCATGGTTCGGTGGGGGTATTACGTAGTGCATAGTTGCATGAATGAGTGACTCACTGTTTGTATGTGTTGAAGACAGCATGTGTGCAGGACTGTATGGGTGGATGAGTGTGTGTATGGGTGTGTTAGTGAGTGAATGACTGTCTCAATAGTGTCTTTATGAGTAACTACATATGTTTTAAACTAGTATATGTGACTATTGGTGTATATAAGTGAGTATATGTGAGAGTGAGAGATTGAAAGAGTTCCTGTATGAATAAGTATGTGTTTCTATAAGTGATTGTTTAAAAGACTAAGGGCCTTATGTAGGTAGCCTAACATTTACCACTTCATAAAAACCGAATTTTACCGATTCGGTATTTATGAAGTGGTAAATGCTATGTAGGTAATCAGTCGGTAAATATTACCGAATCGGAATTGGTCGGTAAATAAGAATCGGTATTTACCGATTCGGTAATGGTAACTGGCTCCCCATTGATTCCTATGGGCCAGGAGGCCCATAGAAATCAATGGGAAGCCAGTTACTATTACCGAATCGGGGTGGCAGGGTGTCACAGTGACACCCTGTTGCACCCCTGATTCCTGATGGGTGCACATGTGGCACACATACATGCCCTAAGGGCATGTATGTCTGTCACATTGCACACTTCTAAGCGCAAAAAAATGCTTTTTCAAAGCCATTCTTCATTTACCTCCTACTTTTAGTTGGTGGTAAATAACAAATCCACACAACACCCACACACTCCCCCTACATCTCATTTCAGGATTCGGTATTTACTGAATCGGTAAAATTACCGATTCGGTAATTTTACCGATTCGGTAAATTACCGAATCCTGAAATGTGCCCCCTACATACCAAAAGCCTAAATACCGGTCGGTAACGGTATATTTACCGAAAATCGTCCGTTACCGACCGGTATTGGGCTTCCTACATTTGGCCCTAAGTATGTGTAAGTTTCCGTAGAAGTAAGTGTGGTGGTGTGTGTATAACTGTATATGCAAGTAAATGTATGTTTGATTCTTTATTAGCATGAGTGACTATGTGTGTGAGTAACTCTATGGATGAGTGGCATTGTGTAACAGGATGTATAGGTGTATGAGTACATATGATGAGTGAGTACATGTATGAGTTACTGTATAGGACTGTTGGTGAATGAGTGGATGTGTATGTGGATCTTAGAATTACTGAAGAGGTTGTTGTAACTGGTATTGGTATGTCCATTGTTTTGAAAATTGTAGTCTCTATTTTTGAATGTGTGTATCAAAGGTTATATTAGGGTGAGAGGAGGTCTGCCAGTCTATCACAAGGATGATGTCATCAGTGATGTCATTTGAGATGTCATCAGTGATGTCATGAGTGATGTCACTGACCATGTCATGAGTGATGTAATATGTGACGTCATCAGCAGTGCATTGCGGGCGCGCGAGTTATAGTTAGCTGAACTAACTATAACGGGGGAATTTCAATGGTTTTGTACAAGTGAAAAGTCCAGCTAACTATAACACCCCTGAAACCTATGGTTTTTTCAGTGAATTTCTCAGGTTTTTTAAATGCTAATTCCTAACTATAAAGTGCCTGAAACCTATGGTTTTTTCTGTGAATTTCAAAGGTTTTTTAAATGCTAATTTCTAACTCTGCCTACAGAGATAGGACATGTGAAGAAAGAAGAAAAAATGCACAGAAAGAAAAAAAAGAAGTGCAGAAAGAAGCAACAGAAGTCCTCAAAGACGAAGAAAAGTGCAGGAAGAAGGATAACGTGCAGAAAGAACAAAAAGAAGAGCAGAAAGAAGCCTTGTTGCAAAATCATCCTGTACCCTCAACTTTTTCAGACGAATACTGGTGGTAACTGAGTCTGACTAACCAGTCCTAGAGCCAGTGCTATGTTAAAAGACACTTAGAATACAGTGAAAACACCTACATACACTAGGGAACATTATGCGTTGGGGTCCTCCTGTGATTAGCATGACCTCCTCTGTAAGCCCCTAGTATATAATAGGGCAGGGGGATTAAAACTACCTCTTAAAACAGGCCACAGGGCGTTTTTGCACACGTTAACTCAGGCCCTGTCCTCTCCCTTCACCACTGTGTAAACACGCCCTGTGTCCGTTTTTAGTTGGGAAATTAAGTTCATTTGAATTCTGAGGGTCCCTAGGGTCCAACTAGCCCACTAGGTACCTCCAGTAAGTGCCACAGAGCTGCGTTGCAGAGAGGTGTAAAAAGTGGCACGGCCTGGACCACCTCTCTGCAATGCAGCTCAGTGGCGCTTACTGGAAGCACTTGGTGGGCTAGTTAGCCCCCAGGGGCCCTCAGTATTGAAGGGAAATTATATCCCCAATTCAAAACGTGCCATAGTGCGTGTTTGCACACGTCACCTCAGGCCCCGTCCCCTCCCTTCACCACTGTGTAAACGCGCCCTGTGGCTGTTCTAAGTTGAGAGATTAAGTCCCCTTGAATCCTAAGGGTCCCTAGGGTCAAACTAGACCACTAGGTACCTCCAGTAAGCGCCACAGAGCTGCGTTGCAGAGAGGTGTAAAACGGGGCTTGGCCTCAGAACACCTGTCTGCAGCGCAGCTCCCTGGCGCATACTGGAGATGCCTGTTGGGCTAGTTGACCCTCAGGGACCCTCAGTATTGAAGAGGAATTAATTCCCCAAATTACAACTCGCCAGGGGGCGCGTTTGCAGAGTGCTGCAAGGAGGGGGCGTCGCCTCCGGCACGATGCCAGTCTTTTATTTATTTTAATTTTTTAAGAAGGGGGGCTGTGTGGTTCCCCTTCTTATTCTAATTTATTGGCCATGATGACCCCATCCCCCAGGGCCTGTCTCCTAATTATATTTTTTTGACCCCAATCCCCAGGGCCGGCCACTGTTTTTTATTATTTTAAAAAAATATATATTTATAGACACACCTAGGACATGCTGGACAAACCGTACGTACCTATCACCATGACGATTTGCGTGATACTCATTAAAAGGCGACTATGCATACAATGAAACCACGTGGAATGTATTTACACCACTAGTGAAGCTCTGACATGTCTGATGCCCTACCGTGCCTAATCCCGGTAGACACCCTTGTCGTTTATTTATACAAACATGGGTAGCTATTGATGGGCACATTTAATACACATGCACACCAAGCCATTCAAAGGGGATTCGACAAAAATTCGACCAAAACTATGCAAGAAACCCCCCTCACGATTAATAAAACACACATCCACTGCCGGATGTGTAATACTTTTTATTTTAATCTCTGGAAAGGGGACGAACATCACTTGAGAGTCACAGCGCGCTCCTGGCAGAGCCCAATGCTGTGTTACACCCACCATTGCCTGCTGAGTGCCACACACCTCTGTGTTGTATTCCACTAGCTAGTGCATATGCTATGACACTCTCTAGCCCATGTGCACTGTAACACCACCCCGTGAATATGTCATGCCACACTTGTCTTCGCACGGGTTATATTGCCCCATCTAACGTGCCTTCCTCGATGCCTATGTTATAACGCACAGTGCTATGCCATACATATTACAATCTGGGATCCATATCTTTGTCACAGTGCATATGCAACGTTACACTCCCCAGCACATATTTGATATTACAACTTTAGAGACTAGTGAGGTTACACAACACTGCCTGGGCATATTACACTCCAAGGCGCATATCGCATAGCACGCGCTAGTGCCTGTGCTATCTCGCGCTCTCCAATGAATCTGTCATTGCACACAATGTATTGCATATTATATTTCACGCCCGGTTCAACTTATATCACACTTTTTGGTGCATAGTTTATACCATACACTATATCTAGTTTTCATTTTCAATCGTGCTCTCAGGACTATGTTCTATATAACACTGTGTTCACCTTCCCTTTTCACAGGCATTACATTTTGCGATAGGGGGTGGAGGGTCAGGGGGTGTTTCTGCCAAGTGAGCCCGGAGTCACAGTCACAAACGTCCTTTTCTTCCTGAATAAAAGTGAGATTATGCTGCATACTTGTTCATATTTTAAGTAGTTCACACATACACACTTTTTAAAAACAATAAAGTTCCTAATACCCGCCTTCTCTGAACAGTTAGCTTGCTGCCCCATCCCCGTCTTCCCTATCCTCTGTTGTGTGAATCCATGGACTAGCCTCCTCCCTCCTGCCATGCATGGTCTGATGTGCTGCCACTGCCCTCAATTTAGTATGATATACCAGTCCACTCCTCCTGCCCTCCATTGCCCAATTCTATGTCCCATCATTGACCTCCTGCTTAAACTCTGTGCTTAGCTTGCTGCCCCTATTCTCCTTCCCCCTGCCCTCCGATGTCTTTGTGCATGCCCCTGCTCCATCCTTTTTGCCCACCATGTTCCATGGACCTGCCACTCCTATCTACTCTGAGTGTTCTGTTAAGCTGCCACTCCCCTCCCACCTGCCTAGCATTGTCAGATGACTGTAACCTGTCCCTGCCACCTCCACACTGCCTGTCCACATGCCATTCCCCTATCCTCTTCCTCCTGTCCACATGGTCCATTGTACTGCCACACCCTTCTGCCCTCCCTGGTCTGTTGTGCTGCAACTGCTCCTCCTGCCTGCCCCGTGCGGTCTGTTGTGAGGCCCCTTCCCCTGAACTTTCTTGCCTGTGCACAGGTCCTGACCCTCCCTTCTATCCTCCATCGTCCTTTGTGCATGCCCCTGCACCCTCCTTCTTGCCCATCATAGACATTGTGCTGCCACTAACCCTCCCACTTGCATGGTCTTCTGTGCTGCCATGGCCCCTCCTACCTTCCCTGTGTGGTCAGTTAGCTGCCCCTGACCCCCTCCCACCTTCCCTCCATGGTCTGTGTGTATGCCATCACAGTCTCACTGTTGCTCTTCATGGTGTGTCTTGCTTCTAGTGCCCATCCTGCCTGACCTCCATGGCTATCTTGCTGCTCCTGCACTGCCCCCTTGCCCCCAGCCCTCTGTTTACATGTGCAGACCCCTACTCCCTCCCTCCTGGCTTGTCTGTTCCATTGTAATGCCCCTGATCCGTCCCTCCTGCCCTTTATGGTCTGTTATGCTGCAGCTTTCTCTTCTGTCTGTCCATTATGGTCAGCTAGCTACCATTGCCTCTTGCCCCTCTGTTCTCTGTTTTCCATGTGCATGGTCCTGTCCCCTCCCTCTTGCTTTCTATGGATTGTTGTGCTGCACTCCCGTCCCGCATGCCCTGTGTGGTGTATTGTGCTGCTGCAAACCCTGATGCCTGCCCTGCAGGGTCAGTTTGGTGCACCTCTCCATGTCCCTCCTGTCCTCTGTTATCCAAGTCCATGTCCCTACCTCATTTCCTTCCATGATCCAATGTACCATACTTGCGAACATTTTGAACTTGGTAAGAGGGAGATTTTGAAAAAAAGCTGGGGTATTGATTTTCCCCTTTAAGTTACATTGAAAAAGAGGAGATTGTAGACAGGAGACAGATCAAATAAAGCCCATATGAGCTTAAAAATATTGGACGTTTCCTGGCTGAATCGGGTCTGTTGGCATGTATGGTTGTACTACCATTGCCTCTTCCTTCTGCCCACAATGGTCTATTACATTGCCACAGCCTCTCTTGCAAGTCCTGTATTGTTGGTTTGTTGCCCCTGCCCCCCTTTTCACTGCCCTCCATAGCCTGTTGTGCTGCCACGGCCCTTCCTGCCTGCTCAGTGTGGTTAAATTGTTGCCTTTGCACCCTCCTACCTGCCTTCAATTTTCAGAGTCCGTGCCCCTAGCCTCTGCCTCTCAACAGTATCCTAATGAACAACTAGATTGCTAACATTCTATATTTATTACAAAAGTGTGGAACGCCTGACGTCATCTTGATGTAATCAAACCTGTAATACCTAGAGCATTTCCTTTAGAAATTACATATATGAGAGGGTCTTATTGGCATCAAAATTATGGTTAGTGCTCTAAAAGACTAAAATAAGGACATATTTTCTGAGTTTTCAAATAGCGACAAAGCACTTTTAAATTATTTGTTATCTTTATGTTTTTTTTATCCAGTTGACCACTTGATTAAATGTTGCACTTAGGGGAGAGGATGTGGTGTTACTTCCAGAACTGCAGACTTTGCAACTGGGGACCAGGTTGGAGTTTCTGCTTCAGCTCGACATTCTGTGATTCTGGTCAAATCACTTAGTCTCCCCATGTCTACAACCAAAACGAATTTGTTCTTGTGTGATGTAACCAATGCTCATGTAAAGCACTCCAATACCTGACAAGTCTGCAATATATAACACTGCAAAAACACAAAATAATAAGTGTTTTGCACACTTCTGTCATTGGGCTATATTCGGGCTACATCTGGGTGATTTTGGGCTACATTTGGGCTCTTTTGTCTCCGGTGGCCATTTTGGGAGATTTATTTGTTATGAAGTTTCCTAATCTCCTCATGTACTGCAGTCTCCTCAGTAGGAAATGCTTTCAGTTTTTTACTTTGATTCCATCATGAAGGTATTCAGATATGTCACACATTTGCCATAAATTCTGAATGTTAGCACTCTAGTTGCTCATTAGATCACTGTAGTAAAACTACTGTTCACCATGGAAGTCTGCTCCTGGTATTAAAAGTGCATGTTTCAGTTTGCATGTCAGAATTTTTTAATGAAATAGAAGAGGATTTGAGAAGTCACTCAAAATGTGCCCTCATTTTCTTTCTTCAGCATTAATCATAATTTCTATGGCAAAATGAATCCCCTCATTGTGTTCCTTTTTAAATTAAATGTTTTAAGTGTTACCAGTTTATTCCAATCAAGATGGCTTCAGGTGTGCCATACTTTTGTCATAATGAAGACAGTAAGCGCTCTAGTTGTTTTTAAGAACACTCTGGGACATTCTATCATTGGGCTATACTTGGGCTACATCTGGGTGATATTTGGGCTACATTTGGGCTCTTTTGTCTCTGGTGGCCATCTTGGGAGACTTATTTGTTATGAAGTTTCCTAATTTCCTAATTTACTGCAGTCTCCTCAGTAGGAAATACTTTCAGTATTTTACTTTGATTCCATCAAGAAGGCATTCAGATGTGTCACACATTTGCCATAAATTCAGAATGTTAGCACTCTTTTTGCTCATTAGATCACTGTAGTAAAGCTACTGCTCACCAGGGAAAACTGCTGCTGGTATTGAAAGTGCATGTTTCAGTCTGCATGTCAGAATTGTTTAATGAAATAGAAGAGGATTTGAGAAGTCACTCAAAATGTGCCCTAATTTTTCTTTCTGCAGCAGTAATCATACTTTTTATGGAAAAATGAACCCCCTCATTTTGTTCCTTTTTAAATTAAATGTTTTAAGAGTTACCACTTTAATCCAAGCAAGATGGCTTCAGGTGTGCCATACGTTTATCATAAGTAGGACTGTTAGCGCTCTAGTTGTTCTTTGGAACACTCTGGGAAGCTGCAGTAGAACACAAAGGAATCAACTGACAGTCTCTGCCCTTGTTGGATGTACATGTTTTACTGAGAATGTCAGACTTCATTCTCACATGACTGAGAAAGATAATGTGAATTTACAGAAAATATGCTCTCAGTTTAGCTTATAGATCACCTTCCAAACCTCTGTGGGAAAAGCATGAGAAAATATTTTTCTCTCAATCATGATATCGCAGCAGAAGGCTTTTTCACATGGTTAAATCACCTTAGAACATACCACAATTCCTAAAATGAGTATGGTACCATCAACAAATGATTTATAATGTAACTAAAGTCTTAAAACCTTCTATTAACTGCAATGCTTTTTAATGAGGTGCTATCATGTATATTGGTCCCAAGATGGCTGCCAACACTTCTTGGATGAAGTGCTGACAGCCAATCAGATCTCAGGATGAGATGTGTGGTTAGGCTCCGCCCACATATATATATGATTTTACTTTTGATTTTCTCAGGAACTACTGAACAGATTGACACCAGACCTGCAAAAGGCACTTCCCTGACCTGAGGACTACCTCTCTGCCAAATTTCAAGTAATTCTGTTCAGCCGTTCGGGCTGTACCTTGGACTAAAGGTCCCCATGGAAAAATGCATGGGGAAAACGTGTTTTGGGATCCCCCTTTTTTCTCGGCCCCCGCTTGATGAATCACCCCGAGACTTTCAGGGTAGGAGCGGAGCGGAGCGACCCACCTATTTTGAAAATTTTGCGAGGATTCGTCAACCGGCGCCAAAGTTATTCCAAATAGAATGTTGCGGATTTCCTATGGAAACACGGTCCTAACTATAACTATCTACTGGCGACCGCCAGTAGATAATATAAATATATATATATATATATATACATATATATATATATATATATATATATATATATATATATATATCCAATCCAACTTCTGTAGTACCAGCCGGTGCCACCAAAGACACGGACACGTTATCGCTGGTGCAAATGGTGCTCAATTTATTTAAACAAGCATAATTCGGTTGAGTCCAGACGCGTTTCGACCGTCCAGGCGGTCTTGATCACATGACTACACTTTACCAAATGTGACAATTTAAAGGTGCAGGATACCCTATTACGTAACAAAATTTCCATAGACATAGAAGACACACTTGTTCAGGCTGTACATTCAAAACCTATTAAACTTTATATAGTATGGATGTAATCTGAAATTCATAAATTATCCAGGTACATAAAAAAAGTTCATTCTAGTCGTTTGAGTTATGGGCAAAACTGTATCTGTTAAGCAAATATTGAAAGCATAGTGTTGCGCATATAACGCTTGCAAATGCCATAGATCAATTGATGGATCGTGCCTGCGCTATGACCATTCACGTATATATATTGTCACTATATACCCATCTGTTGGGAACATTCCCTTTAGGGTTAGTGCAAATAACGCATATATTGTGCAAACAACGTAAGGAACTGATGTCTGTGCAAATACAGCAAAATGTGCAAATCACGCAATATAATGTGCAAATATGCAAATAGACTGATTATTGCCCTTAAAACATCAATAAAAAAACTTGATTTGAGAGAATCTGGATAACAATATGAAAATACAGTGCAATGCTGTGTCTCTATTGGAAATTACGCTGGGTAAGATGTATTAATACATAAAAATGATCAAAGATATATTAACTTCTCATCTGCAAAGTTCAACTATGGATAGCTAGAGTGCAGCTGGTCTAAAATATACTGATGCCTTATTACGGGTATATATACAAAAATGTATGATAAAAACCAATAATATACATTTCTATATAAAGAGTTTCAACATGAAAAAATGCAGTAGTCATGTAATCTCATAACACGTAAGCAAATATCCAAAATGTAAAGACATTTAAAATAGCTAAAACTATGTTGGTAAGACACCACCTGCTAATAGTATTCAAGCCTAAATTTTTACATTGAAGAATAAGCATGGTCATAAGAAATGATGTAGGTCCTCCCCATTATTCAAACCTCCTGGGGTGCGTGTGTCTAACTCAACTATGTATTTTGATTCCAACTGTCTCAGAAGTATATATTCACTGAAAAAAACAAAGTTTCAGGGGTGTTATAGTTAGGAATTGGCATTTAAAAAACCTTAGAAATTCACTGAAAAAAACATAGGTTTCAGGGGTGTTATAGTTAGCCAGACATTTCCATCGTACAAAACCCTAGAAATTCCCCTGTTATAGTTAGTTCAGCTAACTATAACTCGCGCCCCCGCGATGCACTGCTGATGACGTCACATATTACATCACTCATGACATGGTCAGTGACATCACTGATGACATCACTGATGACATCTCAAATGACATCACTGATGACGTCATCCAGTGACTGTGTGTTTTTCTGAAAAGTTTAAATATGTTTTATATATTTATAGTGAACTGCCTGTGGAAGAATGAGTGGGTGTACAAGTGTGTGAATGGATGATTTTCTAGAGGCGTAACTGATTCTATAAGTGAGTCATTAAATGTATCTTACTGCAGACTAGTGACTAAACTGTGTGAAGGTCTGTATGTGTCTGTCTGTTGGTGTATAAGTGGCTGCATGGTTTTGTGAATAGCTATATGAGTGTCTATATGGGTTATTGATTGGTTGTCTGAGTATCTGTATGGGTGCCTGAGTGTTTGTGTGGGTAGGGTGTATGTGACTCTGTGCATAGATGTGTGACTGGGTGATTCTATGGGTGCATGGTTTTAAGAGTACATCTGTGATGAACTGTATGGTTGAGTGAGTGTATGTATGGGTGTGTTAGGGATTGAATGTATATCTCAGTTGTACATGTGTCAGTAACTACATATGTGAAAGGCAGTACATATACGTGTAAGAGTATATTAGTGGGTATATCTGAGAGTGTGTGATTGTGAGAGTGGCTGTATGGATGAGTGTGTGCTTGTATCAATGATTGTATAAGAGCGTAAGAATGTGGTACTATTTTTATGAGTAAGTGAACTTGAGTGTGTATCACTGCATAGGTGAGTAAATGGGAGTGTGATTAATTATTTGCATGACTGACTAGGTGTGAGAGTACCTCTATGGATGATTGGTGGTGTGTGAGTGTCTATGTAGGTGTATAAATGCATATGATAGTCTTGTATGGAGTGACTGTAAGTATGAGTGACTGTACAGGTGAGTGAGTGGAGGTGTATGTAGACCTAAGAGTTAATGAGTGGGTATGTAGTTATTGGTATTGGAGTATCTGTGGTTTTCAGAATGGACGTCTGAAATTTTGAGTTGGTGTATCAACGGTTAAATTAGGGTGTGAGAAGATGCAGTAATTTATCACATGGATGATGTCATCAGTGATGTCATCAGTGATGTCATTTGAGATGTCATCAGTGATGTCATCAGTGATGTCACTGACCATGTCATGAGTGATGTAATATGTGACGTCATCAGCAGTGCATTGCGGGGGTGCGAGTTATAGTTAGCTGAACTAACTATAACAGGGGAATTTCTAGGGTTTTGTAGGAGGGAAATGTCCAGCTAACTAGAACACCCCTGAAACCTATGGTTTTTTCAGTGAATTTCTAAGGTTTTTTAAATGCCAATTCCTAACTATAACACCCCTGAAACCTTTGGTTTTTTCAGTGAATTTCAAAGGTTTTTTAAATGCCAATTCCTAACTATAACGTGCATGAAACCTATGGTTTTTTTTCAGTGAATTTCAAAGGTTTTTTAAATGCTAATTCCTATCTATAACTTATCTCTGAAGATATCATGTTTAATGATTTTGATTGGATTTGTATATTTTTCAAATTCAGTGTGTCAATTTCATTAATTAAGTTTTTTTTAAATACTTTTTTATTTCCATTTTTTAAACTTATTTTTTCAATTAATTCTTTTAAAAATTAAAAAATATTATTTGAACTTAATGGGTTTTTCAAACAATTTTTTTAACTATATGTTCAAAACTTTATTTTATATATTTTTTTTCTTCACTGTTTTTGGATCTGCGCACCCTACGCGCACCGTTCTCGATCCCAACGCGATAGCATCCGCGCATGGTATGCATTTGGTACGTGTTTAGTGCGCGATTGCAATGCGACCGGTACGCGACTCCCAACCTATACGCGACACGTTCGATGTACATAACGCAACGTTTCCGCGCTTCCGCGATGCTTCATCTGCGTCTATGACGCGGTGGGTACGCGGATCCCGCGAAATATTTAACATTTTAAAAAACATATATATATGTATTTCATGGGAATAAACTCTAAACTAGTCTTAAAACTAATATATTTTTACATCTAATCCTATAAGTATTTTTTAATTCAATTTCGAGGATGCGCACTGGGTGCGTGCTGCGTCAGCACAGGGTGCGCGGACCCCACGTGACCTGCAAAAAAGAGATTTGATTGGTTCATTACACTTCCTCTTCTAACTATTGGAAGACCCCACCCATTTCAATCATTCTTCTTTGACCTTCTTTAGAGCACCATCTCTTTGGAGAGAAGAAGATTTTTTAGACTAAGTTTACACTTAGCTCTAACTTTTTTCAACCAAAAATGGCTTCAGGGCAGCAGGCATCACCTCATACTTCTGAGGATGATTTTTTGGCGGAGGCACCACCCAAAGAACGTTTTTCTTCAGTGGTGTGGACATTTTTTACTTTTCCCGAGGGTCAGAATAAGACCAATGCCACCTTGGTCATGTGCAAGATTTGCAAAAGAGTCCTGTCGCGAGGGTATCCTCACAGGAAATATTTGTGCGGCACGGCAAGTTTGATGAAGCACATGAGGACCCTTCATCCCAACAATCTTGCACGAGAAGAGTGCCGACGGATGAGAAACACTTCTGCTCCTGCGCCATCCACCTAATCGCAGCCAAGCACATCAAGAGTGCATCCATCAGCCCAAACCTTGGACATCCGTCCTCAATTTCAATTTTTAAAAGTGCTCTGCACTAAGTGCAATGCGACTTTGTGCTATGGTGAGCAGTCGATCGATCTGATCTGCCGCCGGCAAGAAAGTCACATTTGCTAGGTTTTTTTTGGGGGGGTATTTTTTTATTGTTCCCTGAAGTTCATTGTTTGGTTTCTCCTGTTTTTTTTGTTTTTTTTGCAGAAAAACCCAAAAAATTTAAAAATTGTTCAGAAAACTCAAAAAAAAATATAAAAGAAGAAAAAAAAAAGTTCTTGTAAGAACTAACTTTCCTGGTTGAAAAAAAGAGCTAAATTTCTTTGTTATTGTGTGAAAGTTTAGATGAATGTATGTGTAGTACGTAATTGACTGAATGAATGCATTAGTAGCGTATGGTGAATGTATAAGTGCAGAACTATGAGGAAGTGCTGCAGCATCACACAGTAACCTCTTTAACTGCAGTGTGCTGTAGTACTTCCGAAGCACAGGGATGCAACATATGTACGTAAATATGTTGCAAATCTATGCTTCTCTCTGCACGGCTGCTTAAACTGCAGCCATGTGGTGACACAGGCACCCTTGCACCATAGTGCAAGGATATCTGTGTCATGTGCTGTTTGTTTTTGTGCAGGAAGAAAGACCTTCCTGAACAAAAACAATCAGAAAACACATTTTTCTCCTTCAATGTATGCTGAACATTTTAGCATGCATTGAAGATATAAAAATGTGGAGAAATTAAAACAATTCTCTTTCTTGTGCTTTCCTACACCAATTTTAGAATGGTGCACCATTCACATACATATCGAGATTCATGATTTCTGATAAATGTAGACATATGTCTTGTTCTATGAGTATTCAGTGCAATCATGCACAACAACACCTATAGAACACCCTTTCAACGTAAAGTGGTGTGTATGATGAGGTTGTATTTACATGGAGTATAAAAAGTGCACAGAGTGCCTTTTCCTCTCTTTGTAAATATGAAAGTGTATTGCGCAATAAACATGTTACAAAAAGTGACATATTTCCGGTTTCAAAATTCCTTGCGAATGATAGAAGGTAAGCACAGAGTTTTGTCTCCAAATATGTTCAAAGAAGAATGATTGAAATGATTGCGGTCCTTCAATAGGTACAATGGGAAATATTATGAACCCCTCAAATCTCTTTTTTTGCAGGTCACATCTGATTATGGTCAGATTTGAAAACTACATACGTATAAACAGAGTGTTTTTAGAAACATGTTTCAACTTTGTAGCTTCTTACAGACCTCGTCATTCTGCATATTGAGACTTACTCAAACTTACCTTCACAATAATAGGAATAAAAAATGGTATACATTTTTTTCATATATTCATTGCGATCTAAATTCATATAAATTGCTTGTTTTAAAAATGTGGATCTGTGAAAGAAAAGAAAAAAAAGATTATAACATGTAATAATACATTTTTTATAACACAGCATAATTATCACAAAGTAATTTGTTTGCCTTTTTCGCTGTTCTCAGAATATATTGAATTTCACTAAAAATAGTGATTTCAATCGTACTCATCACTTAAAAGCGGGAAGAAAAAAAAACAATCAGAAAGATTGTTAAAAAAAAAACAACATACTATTCTCAGTAAAATACCCGAAAATACAAATCACACATATATGAAATAATTACAGATTACAAAATTTTATAACTTTAAATTATAAAAACTGTAAATGTTGCCGCATTAAAATAATCACCGAATAAATGACCACCAAAAAGTCCATAATTCAAAAATATACCTTTCCTTGAGGCCAAATGGTATTTTTACACTTCTTCTTTCTGTAAATTGTCCAATGGTAGTCCTATTAAATTATAATAATAAATTCCTCAGAGAGTGAATTATCTTCCTAAAACTTTGGCTTTAAAAATATTAGGTAGGAATTTGGTAATTCACTAGGCAAACGTTGTTTGAAAACCAACTGGGCATCATTACAAAGTGTCCACCCTTTGTCACATTTTAGATAGGCAGTGTAATGTCCAGATGTGGTGGAAGGACCATCATGGAAAATTATTGCAATTGCTACAAAAGTCCTTCCTGATATTGATAGTTGAGCTGCTACAAATTGTTTTATTAAAGTATCCAATTTTCTTCCGTCAGCTGTACAACGTTGCATCATTAAAATTATGTATTTTCCAAATTTTGTTAAGAATAATGTGGATAACATTTCGGATTTACATTGGCTACACTCCATGTTTTGAATTGCACCTTTCACTAATTTATTGAAAGACACTGATTTACAGTCTGGTAATGTTAAATACAGAAATCTCTCAGTGACTACATTCGTGTTACATGTATATATGCAATTTTCACAATAATGTTCCCATTTGTAAGAAAGGCCAAAAATATTTTCTATGTCTACACCTTCATTTTCAAAAATGGTAAGCATATACATTAAAAATTCCTGAGCATCTTGTTGGATATTTTGTGTAAATTGTGTAGAACCAGAACACACATCCAAAAGACTACGAACATCTGAAACAGATTGTATTTTACTTCTATCTGTTGTCAATTTGTCATAAACAGAATGCAACAGAGAACAAAATCTTTTTTGCCGATTCTCCATAATTTGTTCTTGCAAACCTTCAAGATAAAAAACAACATTGACCACTACATTAGCATAGCAGTTGACACCAGAACTATTTTCAAACTGATAATTTCTTTTTACCTGCAATCACAACATTATCTTGTTTTTTTCTTTTCTTGACACCTTCAGAACAGATATTCTCTAACTTTCTTTTTCGACACGCTTTTCAAATACAGGATATTGACCTAAATTTGGAGCATACACCCTTCTTAACCTATTATACTCTTTTACACAGCTTGCATCTGCAGTAACCTTTGTCTCATCAAAATCAATCAAAAACAAACCAGATAATGTTCTGACTCACGACAAAGCAACATATGCCATACCCTCTTTAAATACGGTAGATCCAATATTCACCAATGCACTGTCTACACTTAATCCTTGAGATTTATGAATAGTCGCTGCATATGCCAGAGAAAATGGAAATTGTTTCCTACGGACATATAAATCTTTAGCAAAAGACGAACTGAACAACAACCAATTTCTTTAACTTCTTCAATCTGATCAAATTTAATTTTTAAAAATTCAATTCCTTCTTTTTTCTTACCCAACAGTTTACACACGCATATAGTGTCTTTTCTAAACCAGCAGTTTTAGATATTTTTTTTTCTAAACAATCCAGTTTTGATCTCAACTTACCCGTCAAAATAATAGTGATTCCTTCATGCAGTATTTTATCAATGGCTTCCATTTTTACAATTTCCTAATTTTCCAGTTTTAATAATTCTTCGTTGAATATTGAACACTCATTCAGTGTTGGCATTAAGCAAATCACTGACTTATTTTTATCAATTTCCACGTACACTTTTGCAGGAACTGCATTTTCATTTGGAAAGACATCGCAAAGTAATCAACTCTCCAAAGCTTCTTTCCCTTTTTTTGAAAGAATTCCAATTCTTATATCTTGAAGAATACTTCCATATTCCGCATCATTTGCCTGTCGCATATTTGTTGTCAGTTCTTTGTATTCAAAATTACTCCAAATGTTCACATTACCAACACTGCCAAGAGACTTTCTGGTATCTTCATGAGCAAGTGTTTTTAATACCGGTTGTCCTTTTATCGGAGTCAGTTGCAGTAGATCTCCAAAAACTATTACGTGTTTTCCTCCAAATAACACGTCATACTCTGTTTTAAGAATTTGCTGCATTCTTAAATGCACAAAGGCAAGCATCAAAATTGAAACCATGCTCACCTCATTAATAATGAGAAGTTTCATTTTCTTCAGGACTCTTGAAACTTCACAACAAGTTTCTCCAGATAGCTTGTGGTATTCCAATTTGTTCTCATGCTCTACTGGTAGCATTAGTAAACAATGTAAAGTAATTCCTTTAATGTTATGTGCTGCCAACCCAGTTGGAGCAGTGACAACACAAGATAAATGCGACTCAGTTGTTTTTTGCAGATAACTTGTAATTACTTTAATTAAGAAACTTTTTCCTGTTCCAGCTTGACCACTCACATACATCCGGATAGGTTGAAATGATGTACATGAGCACCCTCTCTTTTCATGAAGTAATCCATGGTCAATCTGCTCTTTTACTTGCTGATATATTTGTTTCTGTTCAACATTCAGTTGCTCTTCCAAGTTTCTTAACTGTATTGCATTTTCTTGTGCTTGATACATTGCTGTTTCCACCTCATTCATTGCAATCGCTGCTTCATTTTCAACAATTGGTTGTCCTAGTGGATCTTGACTCAGTGCAGCAGAACTTTGATTGTCTTGAGAACTGTCTCTAGCAATCTCAGCTGCAATTATAGCTTCTTGATCAATTTCATCATTCAACATTTTGATATAATTTGCGAAAGCACTACATTGTATGCTATCTTTAGAAGCATTAAATGAATCTTCATAGCTGGGAAAATCTCCAAGTAATTCCAGTTCTGAACGCCATGGTTTGAACATTTGCAAAAGGGCTAAATAGTAAAATTCCCTTTTGTCAGCAGTGTCACAACTCAGTTTTCTGTGATTAATTACATTTCCTTTCCTTTGTTTCACCAGACATCCTTCGGAACCAATAACTGCATATTTTCCATCGTTGATGTTCTCTGTAGTATTCCGTTTAAAAGTGTAGTTTTGCAGCACTTCATAGAGACACATGTTCTCAAGATGATAAATTCTATTTGGATAGTATGTGTCCAACATATTGTTTTTCAAAATATCTGTACTTTCAGGATCATTTTCTGCTAAATATTCAATTTCTTGAACAGATCTCAGTACCCGATTTCGCATTCCTGCAAGACCTAGACTCACCCAAATGATTCTTCTACTTTTGGAATATAGACTTGCAGATGATAACCTATCTGAACATTCATATGCTCCAATTTCACGATGCGATAACATCTTCAAACTAAGACTATGTAATTTCTTACTTAGAGTCTTCTCGTGAGAAATCTCTTCCCACATTTCTTTCAATTCAGTCTTTTCTGTTTAGTAATGTAAGACGTTACATATCGAGCAACAGCAATGGCATTATCCGCAACATACTGAATATCCATGTTAGCGTTCCACATGGATAAAATAACTGGATTGTAGTCATTTATGTATTTTGATTCTTCGATTCTTCTTAAGTTGTAGGTGTTTTTCAGGGACTTTCTTTTGATGGTATGTCGTACAGCTGACATAAAACTGTTCACTCTTCCTTTGGATAATACACGACGTGGAAATCCAAAACGACATTTGGTATAGAACTTATCCTTTGACTTGTACTTTCGTCGACAGTATTTTCCACACCTGTGGCTTTGAAATCGTAAGACTTGTTGTTTTAAGTTTTTGTCTTTTCTGCTATTGGGAAGAGCACATGTAGCATAATCTTCAATGAAAGACAAAACAGTTTCATCTGAATCTGTTCCAAATTTGGGGGCGTCCTTGACCCATAACAACATAAGTATGTGAGGAGCACCTCTTGCTTGATACTCCTTTCTCCAAAAGAAATCCACAAATTCTCCAAGAGGAGGATTCTTTTTATTGCAGATGAAAGACATCATAGCTTCAAATCTATGATTGAAATATCTGCATACATTGACAGGATCCAAAGAGCACAATTCTCCAGGTGTCTTGTATTCAATATTTTTTATATTGGAATTTGCCTCTCGAAGAAATTCAAGTAAATCATCCCAAGCTTACTCAGCACAGCTTAGTGTAACAAACCATGTAGGAGTTCCCAAGTTCCGTAGCATACTTTTCAGTTCTCCATGTCGACGGTACCAATATTCATTAGTCTCACGCTGACATGCCATCAGATTAATCAACTGAGATTCTAAATGATCATCTCTCTGATGCACTTTATCCATAAAATCCTTTGCAGTTACATTTTGAAGATGCATTCCAGTTTTTAAAATGTGATTTACTGCATATGAAAGTCCAGAAAAGTCACTTTCAAACAGAAGATGAAACATATAAGGGATACATTGACGAAATATTGGATCTTCTGCATATAATCTTTTGTCTGATATTCAGATGCAGGAATCTGCACGGGACGTTCATCATATCGTCCACCTTTTCCTGTTGGAAACAACTGCGGGAAACAACGAGCTTCCAAGCTCTCTTCCCATACACTCATGGGACTTCCTGTTGCTTTTTTCATTTGAAACAACTCAATCGTATTCCCCATCACCTCTTTGGAATGAAGTGGATGTACACTGTAATGTTCATAGATCTCTTCACATCTGGACATGTCCACTTTTTCAATTTGTCCACTTAATGTTTCAGTATCTTCTGCTAAATCTATTTCTTCTTCTCCAACAAACACATTTCTATAGTACTCATTATTTTTTAACAGATACAATGATGCCTTTTGCACTTTTCTAACATCCACTAACTCTTGCCAGATTTTCTTATTCTTAGTAGGAACACCATTAACTAGAATGACTAGTGACTCATTTTCTGCATCATCTACACCAATAGTTTCAATATTTTTCCTTAAATCTAATGGTAAATACACAACTCTTCCTTTCAATCCTCTTTGCAACTCTGATGGAGGTAATTTACTTGTTTTGGGCTCCGTACGAACAATAGCCTGAAACGGGTGAACACATTGTATGAGAATAGACTCATACGTATTTAAATCTATCAGCTCTGGAGGAATAGCAACCAACTCTAGATTATTATGAACAGCTCTAGCAGGCATTTTATTCTCATCTAATTTGTTATAACAATATTTGCAAATACGCTGCTCACATCCCAAATCAAAACAATCCTCTACCAACAAATAAGTTACAAATTCCATCCACTTATCATTATCTTCTATTTCACTTTTAAAATACAGATTGACACCCCTAGTCTGATTTTTATATTGACTTCGCCGACAACAAATACAAGAAACATTTGGTCTTTATCCTGAAATTACCTTAAACTTTGTGATTTCATCCTCAAATTTTTCTGTAATTACGGGTTCTACATTGTCTTCAACATTTTGTTCTACTAATGTGTCAGTTTATTCACGCTCTTGCTGAGGCCCAAAGTAACAAAACTCAATATCCTCACAGACCTGCTTCACATCTGATACTGACCCACGCAAAAGAGCACTGTTCAACTCACTTAACTTTAGTGCTGGACTTTTTGCATGATACAACCTTCTCACTAACTTCCGCATTTGAGTATGATGTACTGCCAGCATTCTGAAATGGTGAAAAACACTTTGACAAACTTTCCTAGAAAGACAAGCCAGAGAATGACCTTGCAAACCAGTATGTTTTCTCACTCTGCAAGGGTCTAGTCCTTGCAACAGCTTAATCTTTTGTTTTACACTTTTTTTAGTATAGGCTCGTAAAAAACTACATAATTTTTCAATAGATTCCTGTCGTACACTGCAGACACTACTGCAATCCCAAGTGTACACAGGTTTTTAGCACGTCTCCCTAAAACTTCATCAGCTATCACTTCTTCTGCATTTCTTTCAACCATTTTCTCTTTCTCCATTGGACAACCGTCACTAACCTCATAACCTCTACCACTGGTGTCAACTGCATACAATAATTTTTCGCTCAGTGAATAACTCTCTTCATTATGAAAAGGCTCTGAACTAGAACTGTGTTTCCATTCTCCCAAAAAAACATCACAACATTTTTTTTTATTAATAACTCTTTTCCTCCTACTTTTGGCCTTCATTACATATATTGGTTTATATAGTGATCGAATTCTGTTTAACACTAAAATAAACAGTTTCCTTTTTACTTCAAAAGCCTTTTCCACAATGCTTTCAATATGCTTCTTCTTTTTATAAAATAAAGCTCTCTTTTTATATTTCTTCACATCTTTCAGCAAATTATGCACTACTCTCTTGTAAAATATTTTTTTGTGTAATTCCTTATACTGATTTTGCCTTCTATTACCATACTTTATCTCCTTTGACTAAACATTTGCTTTTTTACTTTTCCTCTTATTTTGAATTTTTTTCTTACTTCAAAAATTCTCAGAAGTTCCAGCATTATCTACATTTTGTTTGCTCCTACAAACATTTTGAATAAATTGCTTCGTGATCTTACCAGAAGATTTTTTCCTTTTAGCCACATTATCTTGTTCATTCAATACTTGTGGTTGATGTTTCTTCAAATAATCCTCCTGTCTCTGTTCTTTTCTTTTCCTTTTTTTTCTGGCATAATTTCTCTATTTTAACGTTGAAAAACTGTATCTGTAAAAAAGAATCAAAAATAAATGTATATTAATAACTTTCAAAGTTACACTATTCCATTACTGTATAAAAACTGACTAAGAAACTATAGCCCTGAACCACAAGTGTGACGATGGTTAAAACACTACATGCATAGTGCATACTGCTTTGAAGCAGTTCATGCCCTAAAGCCTACCTCACTAAAAGACTACATGCTAACTGACTGAATGATTACAGTACTATAAGGAGACACACTGGGTGAGTAACAGGGTGTTTGCTAGAAGTGTATGAATACTAACTGGGGAATTGAATGTGTGAAAGACAACTGTGTAGCTGATTAGAGGACTGAATGCATACTGGATAGGCATTTAAAGCAGTCCATGTGCTAAGGCCTGGCTCACTGCATGAGTACTTGGGTGCTGACTGAATGATTAGAGTACAGCAAGGAGAGTGCCTGGGTGAATTTATAAGTGGTAGGCTTTTGGCGCAGGGAATGGATTAGTACTTGGTACTGAATGGGTCACTAGAAGAGTGCAAAGGGAGTGACAGGATGTTTGCTGAACTGTATGGATACTGACTAGGGAATTGAAAGTGTGAAAGACAAGTGTCTAGGTAGTTAGAAGACTGCATGCATAGTGGATAGGAGTCTGAAGAAGTCCATGTGCTAAGGCCTGGCTCAGTGCATGAATACTTAGGCAGTGACTGAATCATTAGAGTACTGGAAAGAGAGTGTCTTGGTGAATTTATAAGTGTTTGGGTTTTGGCACAGTGAATGGATTAGTACATGGTGCTGAATGGGTCACTAGAGGACTGCAAAGGGAGTGACAGGGTGTTTCCTGGAAGTGTGTGGATACTGACTAGGGAATTGAAGGTGTAGAAGACAAGTGTATAGTACGTTAGAACACTACATGCATACTGCATAGACATTTGAAGCAGTCTGTTTGGTAATGAATGGTTCACAACATAAGTACTTGGAAACTGACTAAATCATCAGACTACTGCTAGGACAGTGCCTGGGTAAAACTTTTAAATTTTCAGTTCTGCCACAGTGAAGAGAATAGTACATGGTACTGCACCTTAGTGTCAAACCCTGACTCATTTTATCATTGCATAAGCAAAGACTAGCTACTAAAACTTGACAACGGTTTTAAAAGGGTTATCTGTCAGAAAATACACGATGTTAACCAATCCTTCTCTCACAGTGGTTCCCAAATGCACACAGACTCACTGTGTGATTCTAGACAACAACCACTATCCCTAGGAGTTTACCAAAACTGATTCACTACTATGGAAGTGTTAACGAAACTGCAAACAATGTACATATTTCAAGACTGCACTTTTGTGTCAAAGCCTGACTCATTTAATTAACGTATAAGCAAAGACTGCCTTCTAATGCCACTAAAACTTGACAACATGACAGGTTTTAAAACAGTTATCTGCCACCAAATACACAATGTCACCAAATGCTTCTCTCACAGTGGTTCCCAAATGCACACAGACTCACTGCGTGATTCTAGGACAACAACCACTATCCCTAGAAGTTTACCAAAACTCATTCACTACTGTGGAAGTGGTAAGGGAACTGCACACAATCTACATATTTCAGGACTGCCCTTTTGTGTCAAAGACTGACTCATTTAATCAAAGCATAAGCAAATACTGGCTTCTAATGCTACTAAAACTTGACAACATGACAGGTTTTAAAACAGTTATCTGCCACCAAATACACTATGTTACCAAATGCTTCTCTCACAGTGGTTCCCAAATGCACACAGATTCACTGTGTGATTCTAGACAACAACCACTATCCCTAGGAGTTTACCAAAACTGATTCACTATTATGGAAGTGTTAACCAAACTGCACACAATGTACATATTTCAATACTGCACTTTTGTGTCAAAGCCTGACTCATTTAATCAATGCATAAGCAAAGACTGGCTTCTAATGCTACTAAAACTTGACAACATGACAGGTTTTAAAATAGTTATCTGTCAGCAAATACACGATGTTACCAAACACTTCTCTCACAGTGGTTCCCAAATGCACACAGACTCACAGTGTGATTCTAGACAAACAACACTATCCCTAGGAGTTTACCAAAACTCATTCACTACTATGGAAGTGGTAAGGCAACTGCACACAATCTACATATTTCACGACTACACTTTAGTATCAATACCTGACTCATTTAATCAATGCATAAGCAAAAACTGGCTTCTAATGCTACTAAAACTTGACACGTTTTAAAAGAGTTATCTGTCAGAAAATACACAATGTTACCAAATGCTTTTCTCACAGTGGTTTCAAAATGCACACAGACTCACAGTGTGATTCTAGACAAGCACCACTATCCCTAGGAGTTTACCAAAACTCATTCACTACAGTAGAAGTGGTAAGGGAACTGCACACAATCTACATATTTCACGACTGCACTTTTGTGTCAAAGCCTCACTCATTTAATCAACACATAAGCTTCTGGCTTCTAATTCTACTAAAACTTGACAACATGACAGGTTTTAAAGAGTTATCTGTCAGCAAATACACGATGTTACCAAATGCTTCTCTCACAGTGGTTCCCAAATGCACACAGACTCACTGTGTGATTCTAGACAAACAACACTATCCCTTGCACTATACCAAAACACATTTCTTCATCTACAAGGAGTACTACATTTTAGTGCAGAAACATAACTCATTTCACAAATTCATAAACAATTACTGGTTTCTAATTCTACCAAAATATAAACACTGCATAGTTATCTGTCCACAAACACATGAAAAAAACAAATGCTTATCACAGAATGGTTTCTACATGCACACACACTGTCAATAAGATTGTAGAGAAAAAAAAGTACTCCCTACACTTTAGCAGAAGAAATACATTAGTCTGATTAAAATTAAAATAGTCTACATACATCCCCTCACAATTAAATAACTCACCTTTCAAGATGTTTTGTAGATTAAGAAGTATATCAGTCACACACCAGATATCAGTCACACACCAGATTTTCTTATACATAATCTCTGCACTATGCACCTGTCAGCAGAACCAAAGAATGGCAAATTTTCCCTCTCATTTTCCACACAAATACATGTAAACATCAAATCACATTCCTTCCCACATAAATTCAAAAGCAAACACACATTTCTATTGGTTAAACATTACAACCCTTTCCAAATCACATAAACTTCAACCCTTCCCCCAATCTGCCTTCTGCCCGTTACCATAGAAACAGGTCATGTAACACTGTACTGAGCACACAGGTCACAAGTGCAGCACACACAATGTTGCTAATCAAGACAGCAAGTGTGCTTGACTTCTCAACATATCAGCTTATCATATATAATGTTCCTTACAATCAGTTTTTGTTAACCAATAAGAATTGCGCGTTTAAAAAACAGAAATATACACCCTACATTTCAGTGTAGAAGGTTGTCAAACAACCAATCATTTCTTTTATTTTTTCAAAACTGCATCTTAGCCACCATTTTAGAAACATCTTACTTTCCAAACTGCCATTTCATTTACAGAGACCATCTGAGTGCATCCAGACCTCCTTACAAGATGCTTAGAGTGTGGATTGTGGGACACAGCTACATTTTCTGGAGCCAAAGGTATGCAGAAAACAAAGGCATTCACAAAGACCTAGGTTTGCCAAATGTAGACATTAAGGTGCCGATCACGATCCGGTAAAAACCGGGTACGAACCGTCGGACGGAGCATATTCTCCGTCCGACGCGTACCCGGTCGTCAATTTTTACAAACAAGGAATTACGATTCGCACGGGTACACCATTACCGTACGAATCGTAAAAAAGCCCGACCGAACAAAAAAACACCTACCAATGCGATCCGGGAAAGCGCCGACCTGACGTCGGGACGCTCGCAGCCAGCCATTCACGACCCAGGAATCACGATTCGCACCGACGTCACCCCGCACGGTGAATATTTTGCGGCAGCCAAAAACTGCCGGGAAATCAGGACGACGCGAACAAGGACCACCAGTACGCGACGGACAGACGACGACGCGAACAAGGAGGACCAGTACGTGACGGACACACAGGACGACGCCACCAAGGAGGACCCGTACGCGACAGGACGACGCGATCAAGGAGGACCCGTACGCGACAGGACGACGCGATCAAGGAGTACCAGTACGCGACGGACAGACATGGACCCGAACCTACGAGTCATCCCTGCCCTCATAGCAGTACACCTCCTCTACAGGTTACGACGCAGACGCCGCAGAAGGTCAGAATAACTAAGGGAGTGGGGAAAGTGGGGTGGGGTGGGGTGGGGGTGGCACGACCAGGGCAGGCCACAAAACAACCACATAAGTCACACACCACACATGGCCTGGACATACCTGACTCCCATGCCCTGGTCACCACTAGGGGGTGGGGGCGTGTCCTGATAAGCCAGCGACCGCCACAACGGAAGTCCGTCACCACGCGAACCGGCAACACAACCAGACAGGTACGTCCCGTACCCACGCCTGCAGAGCGTGGGTACGATTCGTACCACGCCCACACACACGTCACCCCAACAATGGCGGGACGGATCGTACCCACGTGGCAAAGGCCTGGGTACGGGCCGCACAAACATCACATAGCGTGGGGACGGATATGTACGGACCCTACCCCCACCCCGTATGCAAGGAGCGTACCCCCCACCCCAACAGTGAAAGTACGACCCGTACCCCCACCCGCGTATGCATGGAGCGTACCCCCCAGCCCAACAGTGTAAGTACGACCCGTACCCCCACCCGCGTATGCATGGAGCGTACCCCTCACCCCAACAGTGTAAGTACGACCCGCACCCCCACCCGCGTATGCATGGAGCGTACCCCCCATGCCAACAGTGTAAGTACGACCCGTACCCCCACCCGCGTATGCAAGGAGCGTACCCCCCAGCCCAACAGTGTAAGTACGACCCGTACCCCCACCCGCGTATGCAAGGAGCGTACCCCCAGCACAACAGTGTAAGTACGACCCGCACCCCCACCCGCGTATGCATGGAGCGTACCCCCCATGCCAACAGTGTAAGTACGACCCGTACCCCCACCCGCGTATGCAAGGAGCGTACCCCCCAGCCCAACAGTGTAAGTACGACCCGTACCCCCACCCGCGTATGCAAGGAGCGTACCCCCCAGCACAACAGTGTAAGTACGACCCGTACCCCCACCCGCGTATGCATGGAGCGTACCCCCCAGCCCAACAGTGTAAGTACGACCCGTACCCCCACCCGCGTATGCATGGAGCGTACCCCCCAGCCCAACAGTGTAAGTACGACCCGTACCCCCACCCGCGTATGCATGGAGCGTACCCCCCAGCCCAACAGTGTAAGTACGACCTGTACCCCTACCCGCGTATGCATGGAGCGTACCCCCCATGCCAACAGTGTAAGTACGACCCGTACCCCCACCCGTGTATGCATGGAGCGTACCCCCCAGCCCAACAGTGTAAGTACGACCCGTACCCCCACCCGCGTATGCATGGAGCGTACCCCCCAGCCCAACAGTGTAAGTACGACCCGTACCCCCACCCGCGTATGCATGGAGCGTACCCCCCAGCCCAACAGTGTAAGTACGACCCGTACCCCCACCCGCGTATGCATGGAGCGTACCCCCCATGCCAACAGTGTAAGTACGACTCGAACCCTCACCCGCGTATGCAAGGAGCGTACCCCCCAGCCCAACAGTGTAAGTACGACCCGTACCCCCACCCGCGTATGCATGGAGCGTACCCCCCAGCCCAACAGTGTAAGTACGACCCGTACCCCTACCCGCGTATGCATGGAGCGTACCCCCACCACACCAGTGTAAGTAGACTCGTACCCTCACCTCGAATGCATTGAGCGTACCCCCACCGTGTATGTTCCAAGCGTACATATCCTGAAATCGGAGGTGTGTGTGCAGAGTCCACCCAGCAGTGCCCTGAGACAGGAGGGGTGGGTGCCTATCACTCCCAGCAGTGCCCTGAGACAGGAGGGGTGTGTGCAGAGTCCTCCCAGCAGTGCCCTGAGACAGGAGGGGTGGGTGTGGAGTCCTCCCAGCAGTGCCCTGAGACAGGAGGGGTGTGTGCAGAGTCCTCCCAGCAGTGCCCTGAGACAGGAGGGGTGGGTGCCTATCACTCCCAGCAGTGCCCTGAGACAGGAGGGGTGGGTGCAGAGTCCTCCCAGCAGTGCCCTGAGACAGGAGGGGTGGGTGTGGAGTCCTCCCAGCAGTGCCCTGAGACAGGAGGGGTGTGTGCAGAGTCCTCCCAGCAGTGCCCTGAGACAGGAGGGGTGGGTGTGGAGTCCTCCCAGCAGTGCCCTGAGACAGGAGGGGTGTGTGCAGAGTCCTCCCAGCAGTGCCCTGAGACAGGAGGGGTGTGTGCAGAGTCCTCCCAGCAGTGCCCTGAGACAGGAGGGGTGGGTGTGGAGTCCTCCCAGCAGTGCCCTGAGACAGGAGGGGTGGGTGTGGAGTCCTCCCAGCAGTGCCCTGAGACAGGAGGGGTGGGTGCCTATCACTCCCAGCAGTGCCCTGAGACAGGAGGGGTGGGTGCAGAGTCCTCCCAGCAGTGCCCTGAGACAGGAGGGGTGCGTGTGGAGTCCTCCCAGCAGTGCCCTGAGACAGGAGGGGTGGGTGCAGAGTCCTCCCAGCAGTGCCCTGCGACAGGAGGGGTGGGTGTGGAGTCCTCCCAGCTGTGCCCTGAGACAGGAGGGGTGGGTGTGGAGTCCTCCCAGCAGTGCCCTGAGACAGGAGGGGTGGGTGCAGAGTCCTCCCAGCAGTGCCCTGAGACAGGAGGGTTGGGTGTGGAGTCCTCCCAGCAGTGCCCTGAGACAGGAGGGGTGGGTGTGGAGTCCTCCCAGCAGTGCCCTGAGACAGGAGGGGTGTGTGCAGAGTCCTCCCAGCAGTGCCCTGAGACAGGAGGGGTGGGTGCCTATCACTCCCAGCAGTGCCCTGAGACAGGAGGGGTGGGTGCAGAGTCCTCCCAGCAGTGCCCTGAGACAGGAGGGGTGGGTGTGGAGTCCTCCCAGCAGTGCCCTGAGACAGGAGGGGTGTGTGCAGAGTCCTCCCAGCAGTGCCCTGAGACAGGAGGGGTGGGTGTGGAGTCCTCCCAGCAGTGCCCTGAGACAGGAGGGGTGTGTGCAGAGTCCTCCCAGCAGTGCCCTGAGACAGGAGGGGTGTGTGCAGAGTCCTCCCAGCAGTGCCCTGAGACAGGAGGGGTGGGTGTGGAGTCCTCCCAGCAGTGCCCTGAGACAGGAGGGGTGGGTGTGGAGTCCTCCCAGCAGTGCCCTGAGACAGGAGGGGTGGGTGCCTATCACTCCCAGCAGTGCCCTGAGACAGGAGGGGTGGGTGCAGAGTCCTCCCAGCAGTGCCCTGAGACAGGAGGGGTGGGTGTGGAGTCCTCCCAGCAGTGCCCTGAGACAGGAGGGGTGGGTGCAGAGTCCTCCCAGCAGTGCCCTGAGACAGGAGGGGTGGGTGTGGAGTCCTCCCAGCTGTGCCCTGAGACAGGAGGGGTGGGTGTGGAGTCCTCCCAGCAGTGCCCTGAGACAGGAGGGGTGGATGCAGAGTCCTCCCAGCAGTGCCCTGAGACAGGAGGGGTGGGTGCCTATCACTCCCAGCAGTGCCCTGAGACAGGAGGGGTGGGTGCAGAGTCCTCCCAGCAGTGCCCTGAGACAGGAGGGGTGGGTGTGGAGTCCTCCCAGCAGTGCCCTGAGACAGGAGGGGTAGGTGCAGAGTCCTCCCAGCAGTGCCCTGAGACAGGAGGGGTGGGTGTGGAGTCCTCCCAGCTGTGCCCTGAGACAGGAGGGGTGGGTGTGGAGTCCTCCCAGCAGTGCCCTGAGACAGGAGGGGTGGGTGCAGAGTCCTCCCAGCAGTGCCCTGAGACAGGAGGGGTGGGTGTGGAGTCCTCCCAGCAGTGCCCTGAGACAGGAGGGGTGTGTGCAGAGTCCTCCCAGCAGTGCCCTGAGACAGGAGGGGTGGGTGTGGAGTCCTCCCAGCAGTGCCCTGAGACAGGAGGGGTGGGTGCAGAGTCCTCCCAGCAGTGCCCTGAGACAGGAGGGGTGGGTGCCTATCACTCCCAGCAGTGCCCTGAGACAGGAGGGGTGGGTGCAGAGTCCTCCCAGCAGTGCCCTGAGACAGGAGGGGTGGGTGTGGAGTCCTCCCAGCAGTGCCCTGAGACAGGAGGGGTGGGTGCAGAGTCCTCCCAGCAGTGCCCTGAGACAGGAGGGGTGGGTGTGGAGTCCTCCCAGCTGTGCCCTGAGACAGGAGGGGTGGGTGTGGAGTCCTCCCAGCAGTGCCCTGAGACAGGAGGGGTGGGTGCAGAGTCCTCCCAGCAGTGCCCTGAGACAGGAGGGGTGGGTGTGGAGTCCTCCCAGCAGTGCCCTGAGACAGGAGGGGTGTGTGCAGAGTCCTCCCAGCAGTGCCCTGAGACAGGAGGGGTGTGTGCAGAGTCCTCCCAGCAGTGCCCTGAGACAGGAGGGGTGGGTGTGGAGTCCTCCCAGCAGTGCCCTGAGACAGGAGGGGTGTAACACATGTGTGTGAGGCCAGAATTATCCACATGCATACTGGCTACAAGGGAACATGTCCCCATGAACTCATGTCAACAGACTCCACACACAAGTACAGTGATCACAAAGGATGCCACGATTGTTGCAGGTGGAGACATGGCCCTGCATGCATGGCCAAAGTAGAAGGGCTCCGTCACACACACAGCTCATGTAGACACAGCTCTGCGCTAAACATTGGGAACACCCTGCAGGGAAGAAAGCTGGGTACACAGAGGAAGGAATACACCCTGGGACAAGTGCACCATGCAGTAACTGCTTACATGAACAAAGAAAGTTAGCCAACACCTTGTGATGGCACACAGATCCCAGGGTCCCACCAATGAGCAGTACACTACTACATATCCCACACACCCAAACCCTTACACACCACCCAAAACCATGTAGCAGCCCCACCAACACCAATACCAGCATAGCAGTAGTGTGATAATGAAAAAAAAATTAAGCTTTATTCAGCATGAGCACAATGTCCGTGGATCGCAGGCAGTTCAATCTTCACAAAGCCCATAGGGCAGTCAATGATTATCAGCTGGATGGGGGACACAGTGGGATGCGTGTCCCCTACCTTGCCTGCACAGTCAAATGGCATCGTCTTCCACACTGGTGAGGGCATCAGGGGGGGGGGGAAGCAACAGGCACCGCAGGGACATCAGGGCAAAGGGGCGGCGTTGTGGGTGCAGGGATGGAGGACTCCACCACAGGGGGTGGGGCAGGGCCAAAGGCGGAGGCCAGGATGGCACTACACACCTTTGCAAGGTCCTCCAGGGAGTCCCCTGCACCCGAAGGGACCTCAGGCCCCAAGGAGGGGGGGGGGTCAGAGGGATGGGTCGCAGCGCCACCGGGGGAGGGTGGAGACAGGGGGGGAGACTCAACCACCCTGACCGGGGACCTCCTTGACCGCTTGCGTGGTGGTGTAACTGTGGGGCTCAGGGACAGAGCGGCCATGAAGGAGTCCTTGGGGGAGATGTGGCCAGGAGAGCTGAGGGGAGGGGATTTGGAGGGAGTGGACTGGGTGGAATGCGGACTCCCACTATGGCTGCGTGTCACACGTTTGCCCCCCGACCCAGTGGGTGTGCCTACCTCACCCTGTGTGTGCGTGTCAGGAGGAGTGCGGTGGACCTTCCCTGCTGGTGTGGTGCCCGTGTCCGTTGATGTGGGTGCATGCCGACGTCTGGGTGTACGTGGGACAGGCATGGGAGTGGGAAGTGTGGATGGGGCAGGGGTAGGTGGGGGGAGGTCGCGCTGCAGGAGACCCACTGCTGCAGTCAGTGTGGAGTCTATGGACCTCAGCAAGTTGCGTTGGTCAGCCTGCGATGAATGAATGCCCTCCAAGAAAGCCTCGATGTTGGTGAGGGTTTTGCCGTGGGCATGGAGGACATTAAGGATCGCAGCCTGACCAACCTGCAGTTGCCGCTGGATGTCCACAGACTCTGCATTGGCGGCAGCAGTGGAGACAGGGGCAGGGGGTGCGGTGCCTGGCAGGAAGGAGACATGCTGTGACCGGGCACGCTGGGAAGGGACACGAGCAAGTGGGAGGCGGCTGATGGAAACTGAGGGGGCGGTGCGAGGTGTTGTTCCGCTGTCAGCTGCTGGTGCAGCCTCAGCCCACTCGGAGACATCCTCCTCGGACCTGTCAGCTTCGTAGTCTGATGTGCCAGTCGACAGGTCCTCGGCCACACTCTCCTCCGCCTCTGTCCCACTCGATGTGCCAGACCCGATGTCACGGCTGGCACTGGTGCTCGGTCCCTCCGCCTGGTCTGTGTCCATGTCTCCCTCTGTGTCCCCCGACGATGCTGTGGGCAGGGTGGAGAGACAGAAATTAATCAGACACCTGTACACATCTGTCACATGAGTCCAATCTACATAGGTAACATTGCATAGCCTGAAAAGGAAGATCCCTAACATCTACTGAACAGGGTACCGATGTAGGGCATGAAACACACAGTTGGTTGAGCCATTATGCCACTGAAATACCATGGAGAGCATGAGACAATAGCTAAAGACAGGAAACGGAGTCTGACATAGCACCCAGGCCCTGGGGACAATCCAGCACTGCATCTGCACCACACAGCGTTGGCGAAAATACCGATGACCAGGGACCATATCCATGAACTTGAGACACATGCTGCATAGGTAATGCTGAAAACATGCCCAACATGACTCGGTCACTGCACATTGCGTGTGTGTCCAGACACATCACACACTGCCCAGACCCAGCAAGTGAAAATCAGGATTTGACACATAGGCATTGCCCGCCCCAACAAGACCCTACACGAGGCAAATTGTTGAGACACAGGTGGCACCAACATCTCATAGTCTGGGTGATACACACAGGGGCAGGCAAAAAGCAAGATTGGACGCCAAACAGCCAAGGTGCGCCTGTACAAATAATGAGGTACCAGTGCCCATCCTCAGATGAGTATAACAAGACACACAGGCACTGGCAACTGTGAGTATGAAGAAGGACAATCAGGTCAGGCTGCACAGTGGACACCTGTACAAAATAGCACGTCAATATACATGGTGACAGGGGACAATGGCACAGAGCACAACCTACGCTGTAGACACTGAGATTGGCCACGTGTATGATGACACATACACCACTGAGGAAGAGCTGCCCCAGGGGACAGTAGTGGGCACACAACTACATGCTACTGAATGGTAATGACTGCAACACACGTCACCATCCCTGCAATATGTGTATCGCACACTCATGCACATCATGTCACAGGCCACTACATAGGACATGCGTGCTGTAAGGCATGACACATGAGAGACCAACTCCCATGTCTGGAGTCAGCATCAGTGCCAACTGACATGGAACCCACATGCAGTGAACTTGACAGTGCACAGGCAAGGTCCCACAACCTGTTACACACCACCCCCACACATGATGCTACAGTCATTGTTCTCGTGGACAAAGCGCCAGCCTACATTACCTTGTGAAGGAGTGACTACACACAGACCAGGGAACACATTGCAAGGAGGGGAAGGGTGGCAGGGGCACAGCGCTATACTGGGGCAAACAGGATCTGCACAGCACCTTTAAACCCTGCAAGTGAATTCATGCTACTGTGCCCTTACAAATGCCGGTGACACACAACAAACACACATGTACCTACCCCCTTCCGGCTGCTGCATCGCCTGTAAGCGCCTCTCCAGGTCTGGAAAGACCACCGGCAGCACACGCCTGTGGAGGTGGCTCAGACGGCGGCGGCCGCGGTTCTTGTGGCTCTCAGGTGAGTCCCCCAGCAGGAGCCGTGCAATCCTCCGCGTCCAGCACCGGATATCCTGCCAGCGTTTCCTCACCTGGGGCAGGCTCCGCCTCCGACCATCCACACCCCTCACGGCACTGACGGCGGTCAGCCAGATCTGCTCCTTGGCAGTGGCGCCTACCTGTGAGGAGGAACAAGTGACACCACATCAATACACCAGCCACATGTCACAGAGAGACATATGGGTACAAATTAGCTGGTTACAACAAGGCATGTCATGCAGCCAACGCATTGCACCTTTGTCATAGGGACATCATCCCCTGGTGAGGGAAAAAGCAGTACGTGCCACAGTGGGTACACAGGTGGAATGATGGCAATGTCACAATCAATGATCAAGGCTCACACTGTGCATCACACCCACCCCTCCTGTCTCAGGGCACTGCTGTGAGTGATAGGCCCCCACCCCTCCTGTCTCAGGGCACTGCTGGGAGGACTCTGCACACACCCCTCCTGGCTCAGGGCACTGCTGTGAGTGATAGGCCCCCACCCCTCCTGTCTCAGGGCACTGCTGTGAGTGATAGGCCCCCACCCCTCCTGTCTCAGGGCACTGCTGTGAGTGATAGGCCCCCACCCCTCCTGTCTCAGGGCACTGCTGGGAGGACTCTGCACACACCCCTCCTGTCTCAGGGCACTGCTGTGAGTGATAGGCCCCCACCCCTCCTGTCTCAGGGCACTGCTGTGAGTGATAGGCCCCCACCCCTCCTGTCTCAGGGCACTGCTGTGAGTGATAGGCCCCCACCCCTCCTGTCTCAGGGCACTGCTGTGAGTGATAGGCCCCCACCCCTCCTGTCTCAGGGCACTGCTGGGAGGACTCTGCACACACCCCTCCTGGCTCAGGGCACTGCTGTGAGTGATAGGCCCCCACCCCTCCTGTCTCAGGGCACTGCTGGGAGACATCAGGCACCCCCCCCCTGGGACCCCCCCGACAGTACATGGCATGTGTGTTACACCTGGACACAATGGCAGAAGTCACAGTCACAACATAGGGACAGTCTGTGGCAGTGGCCTATGCACTCACCTGATACCCTGGTCGCCCATACAGCATGGAGTACTGTGGGAGGATCACATCCAGCAGAGCCATGTTCTCCTCCAGGGTGAATGGCTGTGTCCTCTCCACAGCCCTTGACATGGTTCCAGGGAATCAGTAGCAGCAGCTGGGTCGACGAATGCAAAGATGTGCAGGCAAGTGCTCCCTCATGGGACCTGGCTGCCTTATATGTGCCCTTCTGCCCAGTCTCATGCACAGGAGTACAGAGTGATTGGTCACTCACATTTGCATCCTATGTTTCCACCAATCCCTTCAAACCTAGCAGTC
Source organism: Triturus cristatus (assembly GCF_964204655.1). Lineage (NCBI taxonomy): Eukaryota > Metazoa > Chordata > Amphibia > Caudata > Salamandridae > Triturus > Triturus cristatus. Next base: position 258,666,963 of record NC_140579.1, read on the forward strand.
TGTGGGTTCTCTATCGGTTTCATTCTCCTGCATGATGTCAGCCCCACAAACACATTGCAACAAAGTAGAAGAATTCCAACTGACTTCTGCTGTGCACCTTCCAGAACAATTTCGAAATTTGAACTTGGTCTCCATGACAACCAGCATGCATGTAGGCCTTAATACTTGTCCCCTATGTAATTTGGAGCATCACACACAGGTACGGTGCGTTTCGGGGCCCTAGGGCACCCCAAATGCATGGCAACGGCCCGTACATGCATGCCTACGTTCACTATCACTATGGGTCTGCACGCGTATGCGTACCCGTAGTGGTACGGACCGTACACTCGCATGTACGCTCACTATCACTATGGGTCTGCACGCGTATGCGTACCCGTAGTGGTACGGACCGTACACTCGCATGTACGCTCACTATCACTATGGGTCTGCACGCGTATGCGTACCCGTAGTGGTACGGACCGTACACTCGCATGTACGCTCACTATCACTATGGGTCTGCACGCGTATGCGTACCCGTAGTGGTACGGACCGTACACTCGCATGTACGCTCTCTATCACTACGAGTACGCATACGCGTGCAGACCCATAGTGATAGTGAGCGTGGATGCGTGTGTACGGTCCGTACCACTACGAGTACGCATACGCGTGCAGACCCATAGTGATAGTGAGCGTGGATGCGTGTGTACGGTCTGTACCACTACGAGTACGCATACGCGTGCAGACCCATAGTGATAGTGAGCGTACATGCGAGTGTACGGTCCGTACCACTACGGGTACGCATACGCGTGCAGACCCATAGTGATAGGGCCGTACACACGCATCTACGCTCACTATCACTATGGGTCTGCACGCGTATGCGTACTCGTAGTGCTACGGACCGTACAAATGCCTGTACGCTCGCCATCACGATGGGTACACATACGGCAGCACTCCCACAGTGATTTGGGAACATACACAGGCCCTCTCAGCAGCAGTACGGCGGTTTCTACACATCACTGTGGTGATAGGCGACACACAGGTAGGAATAGGGCGGACATACTTGTCCATGGATGGACAAACTTGTCCAGGAATGGACATCAAGGCATCGTCTGTGCATTACTACATGTGTGGGGCACAGGTGTCACAGGCTGTGATGTGGAACATGCCTCCTGAGTGGAGAAGGCACCAGATGTATGATGAGATGTGTACAGGTGTACTGTGTGAGGGTGCAATGTGTGCCAGGCATGCCCTTGACTCCTTTGACATGTGTGCATGTGGGACTGCGCACTTGGGGTGAGCGTCACTGGCATGGCACGGACACCAACACACGGAAGTGTCCCATGATGCCCGGTACAGGGGTCATGACACATGACTTGTCACTACCCACAGTGCACAATGTGACTATGTCATATATGTGTCCGGGATTTACATCAGGTTGATGTTGTAGCACCCTCAAAAGCTGCAGCCGTTGCAGCAACCAACATGTGGCTGTGTGTAGATTGTCATTGCACACTGTTCCGCACACCATGCCACATGTGTCATCGGATGTGAGGTGCACATGTATGCATGGGACACGGAGTAGCGTGACAAGGCCATGTCAGCATCCTCACAAGGAATGTGTGGTGAGTCATGACATGTGCACCTTCATGGCAAGGTGTGTGGGCTGGACTAGTGTAATGTCATGTGACCTGTGGCTCCAGTGTTCCGCTACCAGTCTCTGCAATCGGCATCCCACTTCTGCTGATGTGTGGGTGTATGTCACTCCTGTCTTGCGTCGGGCTGTGCACTTGCACTGGGACACAGCTATTTCCATGGCGTGGCATGGGGAGGTTCTCAATCACCGTGTGTAGCTGGGTCTTGGAAGGAGTGTCACCTTGCATCCATACGTGTCCTGGGCATGTAGCACATACCTGACTCCCTATGTAGCATGTGTGTATTGCCAGATTTACATGTGCTCAGTAGACATGAGTTGTTCTCGTAGTGCACTCACTCCTCCTTGTCACTTCCAAATTACTGCAGAGCGCCGCCTCTTGCCCGAAGAATTCCAGACTTGGCTACCATGCAGGAGAATGACAGGATCCGGCTCTACCGCTTCACCCAACCGTTGATTCTGGAGCTGACGGCGAGACTGGCACCACACCTGCAACCGCAGCACAGGTATCCTACGGCACTGACACCCCAGCTGAAGGTAATGGCTGCCCTACATTTTCTTGCCACGGGTACCTTCCAAAATACCATAGCTCATGTTGGTGGCATGTCCCAGAGCATGTTCAGCGGTGTGCTGCATGATTTCTTGGAGGCCATGTTGATTCACCTGGATGACTTCATCAAGTTCCCAACCCCTGAACAGATGACTGAGGTCAAGCGTGGATTCTATGCCCTGGGAGGGATGCCCCATGTCATTGGGTCCATAGATGGGACACATGTAGGTTTGGTACCACCACACGCACGGGAGGTGGCGTACCGCAATCGGAAGCACTACCACTCCATCAATGCCCTTGTGGTGTGTCTGTCCAATATGGTGATTTCACATGTCTGTGCTTGTTTCCCAGGATCAGCACACGATGCCTACATCATGAGGCGTAGCGGGATGCCTGATATGATGATGCAGCTGCGCAACGAACGGGCATGTGTTGTTGGTGGGTACAGTCTGTCTGTCCTGTATTCTGTATAGCCGACCAGCACGACCGCTTCACCAGTTCTAACGATGTCCATGTGCTTCCCATGTAGGGGACGCTGGCTATCCCAACATGCCTTGGCTGCTGACACCTCTCCGCAACCCCATCACGCCGGCCCAGCTCCGCTATAACACCGCCCATGGCCGGACAAGGCGAGTGATAGAGAGGACGTTTGGCATGCTGAAGAGCCGATTCCGGTGCCTCCACAAGACCGGCGGTGCACTCCCTTATGCCCCGGCGAAGGTCTGCAAGATCTTCATGGTCTGCTGCATGCTGCACAACATGGCAGTTGAAAGAGCTGTGCCACTCATCCTGAATCAACATGACGAGGACCATCCACCCGTGGAGGACGAAGGGCTTGGCAATGGGGCTAGTGATGTGGAGGATGTGGAGCCGCAAGAGGACATCCGGACTCGGCTCATACGCGACTTCTTTGCTTAGTGGTGAGTACCAGTGTCTGAGTGTGCACGCATTGGTCCCCGTGTGGCATGCGTTGTGATGTGTGTCTCCACCTGCATGTATGGCACGTGGGTCAGAGGTGTGTGTGGGTGTGTCACTGGAGTGATGGTGGCAGTGATGGTAGTATTTCCCCAGTCATAATTGTGACCTAGCATGTTGTCATCCATACATGTGTCGAGTAAATGCACATGCAAGTGGCTGTGCTTTTTGTGGCTGACTTCTTGTGTGTCTCTCTTCCCCAGGTACCTGCGCATGCCGTTTGCTGGTTGCATTGTTGTGGCACTGCTATTCCTCATGGACATGACATCGTGGGCTGACTCAGCGTTACAGGCACGGACACGTTTGGAAGTCTCCATGGGGTAAGGGATGCATCTGGGGTGTATTGGGTGTGGCAGTTGTTCACGATGTGTGCACACTGCCCCGGTCGGGGTTTGGTTCCTCTGCAGACATGTGGCATCCCCATGGGACACGACATGCAGCTGGGTACACCTGAATAGATGGGCTGCCTGGTTGTCAGTCATCAGTGATGGGATAGTGGATTGTGATGATGGCATCAATGTGTGTGACACTGCCCTCGGACACATACGGTTAACATTGTCTTGACATGGCGTGGGACTTCCACATCAGCGGATCTATGGTGTATGTCAGGCTCTCCGTGTGCAGCTGTGGGTATTTAGCTGTTAGCCGACACTTGTGTGCCAGTTCCATGGCTATCACGCATTTGTGCTGCAGAAGGGGGGTGCCAGTGTTGGACCCACATGTTACTCCACATGATGTGTTCATGTGTACTTCTAGTTGCCTCTGCAATCCCGAATACATGACTAATAAAGGTGTCCCTATGCCTCCAAGGTGCCTCTTCTCAGTCAATGCTGGTGTGTTGGCACGGTGCATCCTGCATGTCTGGCATGGTATTCCCTGATTGTGGCTATGTGTCAATGTGTCGAGTGGCAAGATGCAAGCTGTGTGTGTGTGCTGAGACTGTGTATTGGGCATGATGTCCATGACTGTGTGGGTATTGTGACATGTGCCATCCCCATGCATCCAACTTTGTCCATTACCCCATTCTCTGCATCCACCGGACTCAAGCTTGCAGGACATGGTTCTGCCACCTGTCTACACATACCTGGGTGACCCCCAGGACACTGGCCAGGATCCCTGACCTCTGCGCATGACTGTTGCTGTACTCAATGTGTCTGTCAGCACGGTTGTTCGGCCACCCCCTCAGCTGGTTCTGCCCATCACGGGTGTGTATGGTGCTCCATGTCTGTCTTGCCTCATAAACTGTGACCCATGTGTCCTGTGCCAGACTCAGGCCCCAAGGTGTGGATGGTTGAAGTGAACAGATGACTCAGGCATGTTTAGACTGTACAAGACACATGTTAGGTAATAATGCTACCAGCAGGCATCTACTCTTAATAGTGTGATTTATTATTGGGGGGGGGGGACAAAGTGAGGGGCTTTCCGGGATTAGGGAATCCAAAGTTCAGTAGGGGAGTTGGTGTCCTTGCCATTGGAAATCCTCAGAGTCCATGCCACAGTCTTTGTCAACATTGGTCAGCCAGTGACCAGCAGGGCCATGTGGCAGAGAATGTCTCTTGATGCTGTGATGCTGTTGCTCCAGTGGGCCAGGTGCCAGGCCAGGTGTCCTGGGAGATGGTGATGTAGCAGCCACCCTCACGGTCCTTTCCGTGGACGACCCGGCTTCCTGCGGGGAACCTCAGCAGCAGGCCGTGACGACGTCTGGGATGCTCCGTCGGATGTTTCATCCTCCTCCTCCTGATCCCTCCCTGTGGGTGGTGATGTTCTCCGCCTTCTGGCACAGGGAGGGTCGGCCATGGTGTCGGCCATCCGACGGAGTGTAGCGTGAATCCCCTGGAACGCCGTCACTTGCTCAGCCTGTCTGTCCTCCATCCTCCGTTGGTGTACCAGTAGACAGGCTATTAGCTCCGCATGTTGCTGGGCCTGCTGGACCTTGATCCCCTCGAGGACGGACACAACCTGGGCCATGCCCGTGGTGTCCTGCCGGTATGAGTCCAGGATGTTACGGACATGGGAAAATACCGGATCCCCAGCCAACTGGTCAGGCTCGCGCCTCCGCCGTCCTCCACTCCCACCACCCCTGCCCACTTGCGTCTGGCCTGCACTTGTGGGCACATCGGGTCTCCGGGACCCCTGAGGGGTGGCATTGGCGTTGTCGCCTGCCTCCTCCTGGGTGCCCGGGACACCGTGTCCCTCCTGGCGAGCCTGGCTGCATTGTGGTGTTGGGGCAGGGATCCTGGGTGTCTCCTGGGATGTGGCAGGAGTGGGGGTGGTGGTTGGCACGGTTGTACCTGACGCAGGTGCTGCAGGTGGTTGGACACCAGAGGGGCCAGGTCGGTCGGGGTCGTCCGCAGAGTGGTGAGAGTGGTCGCTGCCGGTGGGATCGGTCTCCTGCAGATCCGGGTCCTGTGAGTGTTCCCCCCCAGTGTTGGGGGGTGCAGCACGACGTTGACCTGTGTGTGAGAGAGAAAATGTTAATTTTGGTCCATGCAACATCCATGTTTCATCCGTTTCAAAGTTGGCACATTTCCTCTTGGAATTAGGATCTGTCTTGCATTCCACTCACAGTGCACTTGTGCATGGGTGTGTCCCTTGGGCACCAATTTGGCCCCTTTAACTATGTGTGGCACAGTCTTACTTGCTGCGTCAAGTGTGACTGCAGTCAGCAGTGGAGTGTGCAGGTGTGGCGAGCCATGCATTTGCGCCTTCCTTGTAGCACTGTACATGTGCACATGGAGTGGATCCACACATATATGATGCAGGTAGCTGTCCTTGTGCTCGTGTACAGGTTGTGACATGGCCCTGCGTTTTGCCATGATGAAGAGGGGGGGTTCTGGCACTGGCCACCCTTGTCTACATGCACGCAGTCCACCTGCTGACGAGCAGACATTCCCACACTACCCAAGGCTGAATTGGCCTCCCTGTGTATCCCTCCTTCTCTGTCCCCCTCTCCCTCCCTCTCTGTCCCCCTCTCCCTCCCTCTCTGTCCCCCTCTCCCTCCCTCTCTGTCCCCCTCTCCCTCCCTCTGTGTGTCAGCCTCCTCCCTCTGTCCGTCTTCCTGTGTCTCCCTCCCTCTCTGTCCCCCTCTCCCTCCCTCTCTGTCCCCCTCTCCCTCCCTCTCTGTCCCCCTCTCCCTCCCTCTCTGTCCCCCTCTCCCTCCCTCTGTGTGTCAGCCTCCTCCCTCTGTCCGTCTTCCTGTGTCTCCCTCCCTCTCTGTCCCCCTCGCCCTCCCTCTGTGTGTCAGCCTCCTCCCTCTGTCCGTCTTCCTGTGTCTCCCTCCCTCTCTGTCCCCCTCTCCCTCCCTCTCTGTCCCCCTCTCCCTCCCTCTGTGTGTCAGCCTCCTCCCTCCCTCCGTGTGTCAGCCTCCTCCCTCTGTCCGTCTCCCTCCCTCTCAGTCCCCCTCTCCCTCCCTCTGTGTCCCCCTCCCCCTCCCTCCGTGTGTCACCCTCTGTCACCTTGGCCCAGCTTCCTGGGCACACACTGTTAGCAGATCTTTGAGTGGCCCTTGGCCTGTTGATGTGAGTTTGTTTCTGATCTCCAGGCACCCATTTTGTCTGCTGTGTGTCTGTGCGCTGCTGCTGTGGTGGTGTGTGCTGCCACTCTTTCACAATGTTGGCTGTTCATTAGCTGCTGTCATGTGCAAAACAGTGCCTTCACTCCCATGTGTTGATGCAAGGCGTCCGCCATTTGCTGGCAAGTCATTCCTGTGTTGGGACACACTGTTTGTCTGGCTGTGACCTAGGCCATATGGGCAGAGGGCATTGTTGTCTGCTTTGGAGTCGCACTATGTGATTTTTGGTGCACAGCCTCCCGCCATCCGGGTCACCGTGTCATGTGTTGTTGTCTTCTGTGGCCTGTGACTTGACATTGTCCAGCTGGGTGCATGGGGCATGGTGGCAGCAGTGGCATGTGCCTGCTCATGGAGTGTGGTTGAGTCATGCGATGGCTTGTGGTGGTTGCGTGCCTGTTAGTAATTTTGGTTGTGGTTGCAGTTCCCCCCATGTGAGGTGCGTTGTTTGTGTACTCACCCGGGTCTCGGAGTCCTTCTACTCCTTCAACTGCCTCCACCGGCAGTATGGCCATCACCCTCTCCTCCCAGGGATGGTACTGTACGGCTCTGCGGGAGGGCCCTCCTCCGGTGGCGTTGGCCTGGTCGTGTTCCTCCTGCCTCTTGGCTCTGACCCTCCTCCGCAGATCGTACCACCTGTTCTGGCAATCCTGCTTGGTCCTCCTGGTGTCCGCAACGGCATTCACAGCATCGACGATGGTCTGCCACATGGCTGTTTTGGCTGCCTGGCTGGTGCTTCTGACCAATGTTCCAAAGATCTGTGGCTCGACTCTGAGGATTTGATCAATAAGGACCTCCAACTCTCGGTGACTGAACTTTGGATTCTTGGTAGTGGGCATGGTGAGGGGTGTGGGTGGGGATGGTGTGGGTGTGGGGGGTGTGTGGATGTTGGGGGGGGTGTGAATGGTTGTGTGTGTGTGTGAATGTGATGAGAGGGTGTTTGTGAGGGTGGTCGTGTGAAGGTGTGCAAGTGTAAGGTGTGGTGTAGCTTGTAGTCTGGTTCTGTGGTGTCTGGCAGCAGTGAGTCTGTTGCAAAGGCTCATGGTTTGTGTGTGTGGGCCCTTTTTATTGGTCCATGGGTGGGTGTGGCAGTGTTTGAATTTTGGGTGGGTGTGTTATAAGGAGTGGTGGTGTATTGGGCCTCTGTTTGTTTTTGGCAGTTGCAGGTCAGTGATTGTGTTATTTTAGTGGTTGTTGGCCATGTTTAGTGGCTTTGTGCCTTTCCAATGGTGTATTCTTGTGTTGTTTTGTTTTGTCCTGGTTGTGTACGTGCGTTTTGAGCGTGTGTACGGTGTGTACATGGGCCATTTGGTTGTACGATTATGTCCTTGTGTGTGGCTTTGTACGACTCGTACATGCGGTTGTGATGTTGGGGCATGGGGTGCGCTCCGTAGTTAGGAGGTTGTGTTGGGGGTGCGCCAGGAACTACTGGGGTGTACATGGACGGTGGTATGACACGTACAGGGGTGGGGGGGTGTACATTGACGTTGGTACGACACGTACTGGGGTGGGGGTACGACTGGAACGTACTGGGGTGTAGGTACACGGGGGGTATGACACGTACTGGGGTGGGGGTGGGGCTCGAACGTACTGGGGTGTAGGTTCACGGTGGTACGACACGTACTGGGGTGGGGGGGTGTACATTGACGGTGGTACGACACGTACAGGGGTGGGGGGGTGTACATTGACGGTGGTACGACACGTACTGGGGTGGGGGTAGGACTCGAACGTACTGGGGTGTAGGTTCACGGTGGTACGACACGTCCAGGGGTGGGGGTACGACTGGAACGTACTGGGGTGTACATAGACGGTGGTACGACACATACAGGGGTGGGGGGGTGTACATTGACGGTGGTACGACACGTACTGGGGTGGGGGTACGACTGGAACGTACTGGGGTGTACATAGACGGTGGTACGACACGTACAGGGGTGGGGGGGTGTACATTGACGGTGGTACGACACGTACAGGGGTGGGGGGGTGTACATTGACGGTGGTACGACACGTACAGGGGTGGGGGGGTGTACATTGACGGTGGTACGACACGTCCAGGGGTGGGGGTACGACTGGAACGTACTGGGGTGTAGGTACACGGGGGTATGACACGTACTGGGGTGGGGGTGGGGCTCGAACGTACTGGGGTGTAGGTTCACGGTGGTACGACACGTACTGGGGTGGGGGTACGACTGGAACGTACTGGGGTGTAGGTACACGGGGGGTATGACACGTACTGGGGTGGGGGTACGACTGGAACGTACTGGGGTGTAGGTAGACGGGGCTATGACACGTACTGGGGTGGGGGGGTGTACATTGACGGTGGTACGACACGTACAGGGGTGGGGGGGTGTACATTGACGGTGGTACGACACGTACTATGGTGGGGGTACGACTGGAACGTACTGGGGTGTACATAGACGGTGGTACGACACGTACAGGGGTGGGGGGGTGTACATTGACGGTGGTACGACACGTACAGGGGTGGGGGGGTGTACATTGACGGTGGTACGACACGTACTGGGGTGGGGGTAGGACTCGAACGTACTGGGGTGTAGGTTCACGGTGGTACGACACGTCCAGGGGTGGGGGTACGACTGGAACGTACTGGGGTGTACATAGACGGTGGTACGACACGTACAGGGGTGGGGGGGTGTACATTGACGGTGGTACGACACGTACTGGGGTGGGGGTACGACTGGAACGTACTGGGGTGTACATAGACGGTGGTACGACACGTACAGGGGTGGGGGGGTGTACATTGACGGTGGTACGACACGTACAGGGGTGGGGGTAGGACTCGAACGTACTGGGGTGTAGGTACACGGGGGGTATGACACGTGCTGGGGTGGGGGTACGACTGGAACGTACTGGGGTGTAGGTACACGGGGGGTATGACACGTACTGGGGTGGGGGTACGACTGGAACGTACTGGGGTGTGGGTAGACGGGGCTATGACACGTACTGGGGTGGGGGTGTGGCTCGAACGTACTGGGGTGTAGGTACACGGGGGGTACGACACGTACTGGGGTGGGGGTACGACTGGAACGTACTGGGGTGTAGGTAGACGGGGCTATGACACGTACTGGGGTGGGGGTGGGGCTCGAACGTACTGGGGTGTAGGTACACGGGGGGTACGACACGTACTGGGGTGGGGGTGCGACTGGAACGTACTGGGGTGTACATAGACGGTGGTACGACACGTACAGGGGTGGGGGGTGTACATTGACGGTGGTGCGACACGTACTGGGGTGGGGGTACGACTGGAACGTACTGGGGTGTACCTGGACGGGTGGGGGTATACATATACGGGGGGTACGTGTCGGACGTACGGGGGCTGGGGGGAGTGTTGGGCGCGTATGCGGGCACATGTCTCCATGGTTGCTATAGGTGTTCGGTGCGGACGGTGTTTTTTCCATACGGTTGTACGCTCGGACGCACGGGATGGATCGTGATTCCTCGGTCGGACTTGGCTTTTCACGTTTGTAAGGTAAATCGTCCGAGGACGTGTCGGACACATTTTCCGACCCGAGGACGTGTGGGGAATGATTCCCAGTGCGGTTCGTATGGACTTTTTACCATGCGAATCGTGATTGCCAGTTCGTACGGCACTTGTACGATTCGTACGGTAAAAAGACCCGATACGAGTCGCACGGGGGAATTTTTTGCCGGATCGTGATCGGCACCTAAATGGATTGGACAAAGAGGGTTAAAGTGGCACCAATTGATGCCATTGGTGAAATCCTTCATGCAAATCCAACACCCTGACCTCATAATAGTGCACTGTGGTGGCAATGACCTAGGCACTTTGACTGGGGTAGGTCTGGAAATGCTTATGAAGGACACCTTTGCGGAACTGATTTCACTTTTCCCTAAAACTGCCTTTGTGTATTCTAATATATGCCAAAGGCAGAAATGGAACTGGTCCGATCATTTTTGTCCACAGATTGAGAAAGCTAGGAAACATGTGAACAAATCTGTTTCTGCTTCTCTCCGAGACTACAGAATGGGGTCCATTTACAATGACAATCTGCGCTTTCATATGCAAGAGATGTATAGGAGAGATGGAGTACACTTTACTGATGAAGGAAACAGAGTCTTCCTCAACAACTTTAGACTCTGTATAGGTACTTACTTATAAGTACCAAAAACTCTGAATGAACACAACGGCTCTTTTTAGAGCCACTCAAGAACAAAACACTTAACCTTAATCTTTATCTCCCAACAATTTCATTTTTTTTCCCCTTGGATCCGCAAACCCACCGCAAGAGAATCCGTGCATCCAACGCGACAGGATGCGCGCACCGTGCGCGCATTTCGCCGTTTAAAAAAAAAAAAAAAAGGGGGGCCCAGGGGGTCCTTCTGGGACCCCCTAAGCACCTCTAGAGGGTCAGAGTATTTCCACTCTGCCCCCTTTATATGTTTTACACACTTATTCCCCTTGCTTCTTCAGCCTCGCTTCTACCGAGGCAGAAAATGTCCGCCAACAGTTCCTGGTTTCGAATGTAAACAGACACTCGACTGCCAATTAGCATTCAGCGAGCGATCGGGAGGGTGCGCGCTCGGTTCGGGGAGGGTGCGCTTACGGTGCGGGTAGGGTCCGCAGATCCTCCCCGGCCATAGATATTTATGTACTTTTAACTCTAATTTTCTCAGGAACTACTGAACGGATTCACACCATTTATGCAAAAGGCACAAGTCTGAACTGAGGACTACCTCTTTGCCAAATTTGGTGTCATTCCGTTCAGCGGTTCGGGCTGTAGCTGCGACAACAGATCCTATGGGAAATTGCATGGGGAAAACGCGTTATGGGACCCCCCTTTTTTCTCGGCCCCCGCTTGACGAATCACCACGAAATTTTCAGGGTAGGAGCGGAGCGGAGCCGGCCAAAAGTTTGGAAAATTTCGCGAGGATTCGTCAACCGGCGCCAGACTTATTGGGAATAGAATGTTGCGGATTTCCTATGGAAAATAGGTCCTAACTATATCTATCTACTGGCGACCGCCAGTAGATATATATATATATTATCTACTGGCGGTCGCCAGTGGATAGTTATAGTTAGGACCGTGTTGCCATAGGAAATCCGCAACATTATATTTGGAATAACTTTTGCGTCGATTGACGAATCCTCGTGAAATTTTCAAAATAGGTGGGGCGCTCCGCTCCGCTCCTTCCCTGAAAGTCTCGGGGGGATTCGTCAAGCGGGGGCTGAGAAAAAGGGGGGGTCCCAAAACGCGTTTTCCCCATGCATTTTCCCATAGGACCTTTAGTCCGCGCTACAGCCCGAACGGCTGAACAGAAAATCTTCAAATTTGGCAGAGAGGTAGTCCTCAGGTCAGGGATGTGCCTTTTGCAGGTCTGGTGTAAATCTGTTCAGTATTTTCTGAGAAAATAGCATTTAAAAGCATATATATATCTATAGGCGCGCACCGTGCGCGTACGGTAAGCGCACCCTGCCGTGCACGAGCGCAATTCTGATTGGTTGTTAGATCTTAGTAAACATTCGAATCGGTCGAAACCAGGAAGTGTCGGCCGCCATTTTGTCTCTCGCAGTCCGAGGGAGGTGAAAAATAAAGGTGGAGAACATGAAAAGGGGGCAGGGTGGACAGTTCCTGACCCCCTAGCCATTGTCAGGTGGTCCCCAAAGGACCCCCAAGGGCCATAAATGTTTTTAATATTTTTACGAAAAATCGCGGAGTGCGCTTACCGTGCGCGCACAGTAGAAACGTGAAAATTACGCGAACGGCGTAACGTGGGCGCGCCCACAGAGCGCGCACGATGCGCGAAGAGCACCTTGCGCGCACGGTACGCGCACGGTGAAAAACCTTAAAAAAAAATGTAATTAAATAATAAATACATAACTTAGCATTTAAAAAACCGTACAAATTCACAGAAAAAACCATAGGTTTCACACACGTTATAGTTAGGAATTAGCATTTAAAAAACCTTGCAAATTCACTTAAAAAACCATAGGTTTCACACATGTTATAGTTAGCTGGACATTTCCCTCGTAAAAAACCAATGAAATTCCCCCGTTATAGTTAGTAAAGGGAACTATAACTCACGCGACCGCAATCCACTGCTGATGACGTCAGATATTACATCACTGATGACATATGTGTCTTTCTGTAAAATAAATATTTATTAAATATGTATAGCTAAAGGTTAAAGGAAAGAAAAATGGGTAAATAAGTGAATAAATACAGTGATGTAATATCTGACGTCATCAGCTTTGGATTGCGGTCGCGTGAGTTATAGTTCCCTTTACTAACTATAACGGGGGAATTTCATTGGTTTTTTACGAGGGAAATGTCCAGCTAACTATAACATGTGTGAAACCTATGGTTTTTTAAGTGAATTTGCAAGGTTTTTTAAATGCTAATTCCTAACTATAACGTGTGTAAAACCTATGGTTTTTTCTGTGAATATATATATATATATATATATATATATATATATATATATATATATATATTACCTACTGGCGGTCACCAGTAGGTAGTTATAGTTAGGACCCCTTTTCCATAGGAAAACCTCAACATTCTATTTTGAATAACTTTGGCGCCGGTCGATGAATCCTCGCGAATTTCTCAAAATAGGTGGGGCGCTACGCTCCGCTCCTACCCTGAAAGTCTCGGGGGGATTCGTCAAGCGGGGGCTGAGATAAAAGGGGGGTCCCAAAACGCGTTTTTCCCATGCATTTTTCCATAGGACCTTTAGAACGAGCTACAGCCCGAACGGCTGAACAGAATTACTAGAAATTTGGCAGAGAGGTAGTCCCTAGGTCAAGGAAGTGCCTTTTGTAGGTTTGGTGTAAATCTGTTCAGTAGATTCTGAGAAAATAGCCTTTAAATCAATATATATATCTGAGCCCGCTTACGGTACGCTTACCGTACGCTTACCGTAAGTGTACGGTGGCGTGCGCGATCGCGATTCTGATTGGCTCTTAGATCTTAGTAAACATTCGAATCGGCCGAAACCAGGAAGCGGCGGCCGCCATTTTGTCTCTCGCACTGAGTGTTGTTTATCAAACAAGATGGCCAAAAACATGTTACGGGGCTGTTTTGACAACTCCCTCCCACATAGTCATGTTGAGGGAGTCCCCAAACATCCCCCAAGAGCAAAAACGTTTTTTTTTTTTTTTCGGCAATTTCGCCGAGTACGCTTACCGTACGCTTACCGTAAGCGTACGGTAAAAAAAAAAAAAAAAAAAAACACTATCCACACTTACCCCACCCCCTGTGCTTTTGGTGGCCGTAGGCCACCAAATGTACAGGGCTTATTAATAGGTAAAAAAAACTAAATTTTGGCAACATGAAATTATAAAATCGAAATAAAAAAAACACTATCCACATTGACCCCACCCCCTGTGCTTTTGGTGGCCGAGGGCCACCAAATGTACAGGGCTTATTAAAGTTGATAAAAACCGTGCACGGAACGAACTGCGTTAAGTGGGCGCGCACGCCTCGAATGGCGTAAAGTAACTTAGCATTTAAAAAACCGTACAAATTCACTGAAAAAACCATAGGTTTCACACACGTTATAGTTAGGAATTAGCATTTAAAAAACCTTGCAAATTCACTGAAAAAACCATAGGTTTCACACATGTTATAGTTAGCGGAAATTTTACTGATAAAAAACCAGTGAAATTGCCCCGTTATAGTTAGTGCTGGCAACTATAACTCACGCGACCGCAATCTTCTGCTGATGACATATGTGTCTTTATGAAAAAAAAATATTTGTAATATATGTATAGCTAAAAATGTATGGAAGAAGACATGGGCAAATAAGTGTCTAAATACAGTATTAGCATCAGCAGAGGATTGCGGTCGCGTGAGTTATAGTTGCCAGCACTAACTATAACGGGGCAATTTCACTGGTTTTTTATCAGTAAAATTTCCGCTAACTATAACATGTGTGAAACCTATGGTTTTTTCAGTGAATTTGCAAGGTTTTTTAAATGCTAATTCCTAACTATAACGTGTGTGAAACCTATGGTTTTTTCAGTGAATATATATATATATATATATATATATATATATATATATATATATATATATATATATATATTTGACCGCATGTACATAGAAAGCACAATACGAGCTCTCAAGGATAGAGAGTGAACATATGAGAGCGTTAAAAGTAGGTGATGTTAGATATCCGGTGGCAGTTCATATGAATGCGTGTCAGCTGCAAGGACATCATAGGAACTTTACGTTTTTTGGGATTGATCATGTGCACAGGGACCCCTGAGGAGGTAATAGGGAATTGTCCCTAAGAAGATGTGAAGCCATATGGATTATGACGTAATTGACTGGAGAATATGGATTAAATGTGGATCAGGAACAACATTATTTCCTGGGAGATTGAATTACTATATACGTAACATCTATGTTTTGTAACTATCAAGAATGTAGAAGGGTAGGACTTAAACCCCAACTAAGGGGTGCTGCATAAGCCTGGGCAGAACAGCAGATGAATATATACAATACCTGCATAAACTATGTGATTTAAACTATGGTGAACTTGTATATATACATATTTTTTCTATGGTTATTTATTTCTCCTCATGTACATTATGGGGCCCATTACGATGTCGGTCAATCATCCAACCTACATCGTCGCGGAAACAGGACAGCCTGACAAAGAGTCGGCGGTCCCGCTTCCATTATTACAATTCAACCATCTTCACGGCGGTCGGAAAGTGTTTTTTTTCTTTTGCAGTTTGTAAGTCGGCTGTAGCACAAGTCGCAATAGAAAAAATACACTTTTAAAACATCCGTGCACCATACGGTTAGGGATAGGGCATGATTGGCTGTAGCTTAGGGCTTTATTTGGATGTTGGATGTTGAGACACTAGGTATGCCTGTAGTGGCTTACAGCTTTGCATTTCTTCACGGGTGTAAAACTTACACTTTCTCAATTTAAATTAACTGTGTTCAACACAAGAAATGATTAAACAGTTCCTTGAACACTACTGTATCTTTAATGTGAAATGTTGATCATGCAGAGTGAGGCTTTCACAATAAATGCATGGATTTACACCACTAACTGAGCTTTGTGATTCCAAACCAGGAATAGTTACTGTTATCACAGTATGAAATGTTTTAATATCCACACAAGATGGATGTTTAAGTTGCGCTAATAATTTTTTCAGCCCTGAGGAAGTCAAGGTGTGAATTACCCACTGATGAAACACGTGTTGGCTGACAGAGAATTCTGAACCAATAAAAGAAAGAACTGGAGATAATACAAGCGTTGTATAATCTCTTGGGTTTAAGGGATGCAGGGATGATATCCCTCCTCTTTCAAGCACTCCACAAATTTGCATTTATGTTTAAATATTTGTGTATTCTGTTTTGATTGCTGAATTCACTTACTCTTCCCCTAGCTTGAAATCCTCACTACTGTCCACCATTCAGGGTGCCTGCAGGAGCCTAGGCCCCACTCTGCTGCTGACCACATCCCAGGGGAGGGTAGTCTGACAAGTGGGTAGGACAGCATCCGTCCAAATCCTTTTATTGCAGGCACCCAGGTCCCCACACTCAAGTCCAAATTGGGACGTGTTGCGATTACCAAATCAAAAGGACCCCATTCTCGGCCACTCAGCCCAGGACCAAAATTCCTTATGGCGTGTGGTTCCAACAGCGCCCCCAAACGCTAGCTGCCTCCAGCTAATGTAGGACCCCTTTAAGTTCCAAAACAAAGCTTTCCTCCAGTGTCGGGAGCCAGGTATCCCGTATGCCCGGGATAGTGAAGACCCCATAACCTTCACATCACAAGATCAGACAGGTTGCAAAATGTCGTGCAATGCTGAGTCAGTCGGGAGGGGAAGTCCGCCCGATCAACCAACTGTCCCAGTCCATCACCTCCGGTTGTTATGTTCCTTAACCTTGGCCTAAGTAGCAAAGTGACCTTTTACCTACATTTGTCGTACCTTGCTCTGCATAACGGTTCTAGCACTGACCTTTTACCCAGTTATGTGCTGAATAAATGTCGATTGGTTTCTTTCAAACTAGCCTCATTTATTATGTATGAGGATTCATGGTAAAGAACCCTGCACATGATGAACATAACAGGATTAAGATACTCTGTACAAAAGACATCACTATCTTCATTCTTATGTGACAGGGCTACTTTGCATAGTTGCAATTATTGATTTAGGCTTATTTATATAACTGTACTCACAACATATCGATTGTGGTAGAGACCCCAAGACTACCTTCTTGGTATAAAAGAACCGCACCATCACTAGGCAACTAGAGGAGATGCTTCCATGCTGACACAAGACACTGAGGTCTGTGCACGCTGAAGCTTCAACACGCAGAGGTCTGACATCCCTTGCAGGGTGTCCAACCTGTGACCAAGATAGGGTCCTTCATTCTCTCCCATCAGGTAATGGGGTTGGCTCTTACCTAGGGGATTCTTGGCTTTACACCCATATACAATCTAGGTACACTTAGGTAGGGTCTGGATAGTAGGAGTACACTAAGATTTCTGTTTTTATATATGCCTGCATATATTAATTGTTTAGCACTATGGTAGAATTCTACCTTTTGTTCACTCTATTGGTGATTGTAATCTTTTACATTTGCTTCTGTCTAATGATTGTCGCAGCAAACATGTTTTATACTAGTATGACACAGGTTCAATAAATGCTTATTGAAAACATCCCCAATGATTATTCTGTGTAACTCTCTGAGACTTAGGGCCCGATGTAGGTGGCCCAAATACCGGTCGGTAATACCGAAAATCGGTATATTTCCGCATTACCGACCGGTATATAGCAATCCCCAATGTAGGAAGGGAATCGGTAATAAGGAATCGGTAAATACCGATTTTTAATTAACGATTTCTTATTTACCGAATCGGAATTACCGAACACCCAAATACCGAATCGGTAAATAAGAAACTGTAAAAATCATAAAAGAGATGTTGAGAAATTCGGTAATACCGAATTTCCTAAAATTTGGTATTTAAGAGTCGGTAATTACCACTGACTGCAAGCAGGTGGTAATCAGCTGCAGTGTATTTAAACAGTCCCAAAATGCAACAGTGTGATCACTATGGCGGCCCTCTATGTGATAGCAAGGCGGCTACCGCTACAGGCAGCAGGAGTGAGGATCTGGAGACGGGAGGAGCGCATTTACAGACAGCACATCACACTCCTCCATCTGACTGAGGCAGAGATCCATGAAGGGTACAGGCTACACCCCCACACCATCCTGGACCTGATAAGGGACCTGCACCTACTCCTGGAGCATCCAACAACAAGGGTGCACGCTATACCACCACATGTGCAGGTGCTCTGTAGCCTACACCTACTTGCATCTGGCAGTTACCAGGGGGTGATATCTGCGGTAGGTGGGGTGTCACAGAGTTGCCTGGCCCGTTTCTTCAACAAATTCCTGGATGCCATGATGCTGAGAATGCATCACTACATAAGCTTCCCAACCACACAGCCGGAACTGCTGAAAACCAAGACAGACTTTTACCAAAAGGCACAGTTCCCGCATGTGATCGGGTGCATTGATGGGACACACATTCCAATCTGCCCACCTGCAGCCACTGAGTACATCTACCAAAACAGAAAATCAACCCACTCCATTAATGTGCAGGTAATCTGCGATGCAGCCAACGTAATCACCGACATAGTGGCCAAATTCCCTGGGAGCACCCACGACTCATACATATTCCAGAACAGTGGGATCTACACACGCCTGGCTGCAGGAGAATTTGGAGAAGGATACCTGCTAGGTAAATCACTTTGACACACCCTGATGTACACTGCAGATGAATGTGTTGCTGACTCATTAATGTCACTGTCTTCCCCACCTAGGTGATAGCGCTTATGCTGTGCGGTCATTCATCCTCACGCCTTACCTGAACCTATCGACCCCAAGTGAGAAATGATACAATGTGGCGCATAAATCAACACGCAACGTTGTGGAGCGCACGTTTAGGCTATTGAAAAGCAGGTTCCGCTGCCTCCACAAAAGCGGAGGTTCACGTCAGTATACACACATCATCTGCTGCAAGATCATCGCAACTTGTGCTATGCTGCATAACCTTGCCACTAAGAAAGGTACAGAAGTTGAATTAACTGACTCTGAGGACGATGATGATGAATTTGCACAGCCAGAGCCCAACGCAGCAGGAGTGGCGCCAGCACCAGATGGGAGACAAAGACGGGCTGAGATCACACGCAACTATTTCTGAGTAAGTAAGGAGACACAGCCAGTTGTTGCATTTGTGTGACGTAGTTTAATATATTGGCACTACGCCACTACACAAAGGGCTCAACATGCCAGCCCCATTTGTAACCACCCAAAGCGGATGTCATGGGTTAAGTCACCCAGTTGAGTAGTCAAAGTATGGCTTGCATTAACGCCTGCAGCCACGCACAATACTGCTGGATTCCCCGAGCAGACTGTCATCATTTGGAATCGATCCAGTGCCAGCCCCATGACGCCTACCGCTCCTCCTCATCTCACTTGCAGGAGGCGTTATGCTGCTGCGACTCGTCGTCTCTGCACTGTCCACAATGTCACCTGCACCAGTATTGGCAGCCTGAGCAGTAAGGAGCACGTCAAGTGCACTTGTAACCTCAACCAGCCCCCTTGAAACATCACGGCTGCAGTGTGCCAGCCCTTCCTGCATGGCCACGGAGCACCTGCAGAGGAGAGAGTTGGCTGTGGAGAGGCGGTTCACCGCCTTTGTATGATTGTCCATCTTCTGCCTCTCCCTGCGCCGTGCCATCCTGTCCTCATCAAGTTTGCTGTACAGCAGCATCACTGAGCGGGACATGTCCCTCATGTCCTCTGCCATTTCCTTCATGCCCTCAGTGAGCGTCTTGTTCATAGAGCAGATGCCCTTCTCAATGTTCTGCATGTTTGCATTAACTTGCCTCACCTGGCGCTGTACTGATTGTATTGCCTTCCCTTGCAGACGCTGAACCTTAAGCATGCTCGCCTCCAGCCTGTGAACACACCATGCTCCTCATCCTGCAAATGGGGACTGGGTTCCCTAGCCCTGCGGCGTCTGGCACTTGTCTGTGCACGCACTGTGGGGGACAGCGATCCTGCATCCACTGGCACAGTTGGCTGTTTGCCACCTCTGCTGTCTTCCAAGGACAACTCCATCTCTTGGAGTCTGGCAAATCATGCCTCCTGTGTCTTGTTACTGCTGGTGGTGACGCTGATGCTGCTGATGGCAGTGGTGGTGATGCTGGCAGTAGTGTTGTTGCTGGCAGTGGTGTTGTTGCTGGCAGCGGTGGTGATGCTGGCAGTGGTGGTGATGCTGGCAGTGGTGGTGATGCTGACAGTGGTGGTGATGCTGGGTGTGGTGGTGATGCTGGCTGTGGTGGTGATGCCGGTGGTGGTGGTGTGATGTGCCCTGCAGTTTCACTGGCCTCCTCCGATCTCTCCCTCCGGTGTGCCCTTCCTGCCTTGTCATGGGAAGACCTGCGCGATGTCTTGCCTGTGGACACAAATAGTACATTAGCTCACTAGTCTGGCAGGACTACGTTCCAATAATGCATTTTCATTTCTGACAATCTATCTTTCTGTCCTCTGCTTGCTTATCACTGATGTGTCACATGCCTTTGTGTCCAGTCTGATGTCTGTCATGATAGGTGTTACACTGACTACATCTCCCATCATGCATTGCTAGTGTTTAGTGAAACCTGTGCTGGAGTGGGATGCGCACTGCCTCATTGGGGAATGGGGTTAGGGAGTGGGGGCGCAGCTTGGTGTGCATGCTTCTTACCTTGTTTGTTGGCAGCTCTGGCTGAGCTGTCTGCATCCCCAATTCCGCTTACGCTGTCAGGCTCTATGGTGGCCTCCACCAGCTGCTCCAGTGCAGTCAGTGCAGGTGCCCTGTTTCTTCCTCCTCCTGTCAGGCTTGCTTGTTTTTTAATTGCTGCATTATTCTTCTTTGTTTGACTCCTGACAACGTACCACATTTTTTTTAGTTCTTCAATTTCATGGGGGCTCACTCCTACCGCATTCACCTGTGCATGGATTCCAAGCCATATTCTCCGCTTCTCAGATTCTGGCACTTGCAAGGACTGTTTCACAAACAGCTTTGTGTGATGTTTCACCACCTCCTCAATCAGGATCTGAAGCTCCCTTTCGCTACATTTGAGCTTTCTTTTGCGTTCTGCAGCTTCATTTTCGGTGTCCTTGTTGGCCATTATGCTGTATTTCTCAGGTCCAGTTCTCACTGTTGCTCCTGTGTACTCCTCTGCACTCCCTGCTTCTCCAGAAGGTTCAGATGCAATGCACCGGCATGGGTGTGGCCACTTCCTGGTTGGGAGGTGGGGTGGATGCACATGATTGGCTGATTCCTCAATTGCTGCTATTTTGAAATACCGAATCGGTATTCACCGATTCGGTAATACAGATTCGGTGATACCGATCGGTAATACCGATCGGTATTAAGGATTCGGTATCGTTTTTCCGATTTTTACCGAATCAGTAAAAAATACAGATTTTTTACCTACATCGGAAATACCGAATTCTTAATACCGAATCGGTAAAATTCGGTATTTCACTTTTACCTACATATGGCCGTAAGTGAGCACGATTGACTGAGCGAAAAGTACTGTACTGTTTCCATGATCCCTGGAGGGGCAAGTGTTGTCATGTTCAATGGTTCATTGAATGTTTCCTTTATATGTTTGGATACTGAAAGACATGTTTTTTCAGAAAGATGTGACCTTGACCTCAGCCCGAGATACTTTTGATCTCCAGGTTGCAAGGTCTTCATCTGAGATACAGGCACTAGTCTGAACGAACTTCTCGCTCCATTTCAGGGAAATGGTTCATCGTATCTTTAACATGTCTGATATGAGGGGGGACAGTGCACCTATTTAAACGTATAGGGTCTGGATTAATGAGCACCTTTCAGACAATCTTCGAAGACGTTCCAGCATTTACACACTCCATATTGGGAAACGTTTTTGGAGGGCTACTGCTGGTCCTACTACTTGTAGTGGGCATCCTGCTTTTAGTTTTCCTGCATTGCCATTGACGGCCCGGTTCATCAAGCGATGGAAAAAGCACCGCTGGTGCAATATTGTTCTGAACGCATGGTGCTTCATCTGGGCACGCCTCTGCTTCAGGATCTAAGCAAGCATTGGTTCCTATCATTCAGACTAGTCTGATTTGACTGCATCTTGTCTGTGTTCCGCTGCCTATTCTGCGGATACAAATGCGTGTTGGACTTGTCTCTCTGATCCTTCCATCGGTTGTGCCAAAGGGCATAAACGTACTACTGGACCCCAAAAGGCCCATGTGTATCAGTGTCCTCAGCGTATTACGATGATGACGGCATTCTTAGAGCCTCCACAGGATGCTTCAGCTCCTGGTGGAATGGGCAACAGCTCTACAACTGGCCCGTAGGTGTTGAGTGCTTCCTCAGCGGCTGCTGTGGGAACCAGAGAAGATCACCTTTACTCCATTGACCTGATACAAGAGGTGTTACAGGGACTGTCATCTGTGAATGTGAGTGACAGTGATGTTGCGTCTCCCACACCAGACTCAAAAATATTTGGCTCTTCGTGTGATGGGAACAATTCAGCCTTTTTTCCAAAACAAGCCAAGATGGAATGAGAAACATTGTTTTGTTTTATTTTTCTTCTGCTCTCACTGAACACCATGACTTTCGATGTGCTCAGTCGGTCTAATCATATATTGACTTTTTTGTGGACTTATAGAGCTTTTGTTTTGAGATGTTTTTAGGCACTTGTTTTATGACAATGTTTTTATGCTGTTTAGCGGGCTTATTTTAGCATTAATTGACCTTGTCGACCTTCAGATGAGAATGGGTTTTATGTTCCTTAACATAGGACTAAGTAGCAAAGTGACCTTTTACATACATTTGTCCTACCTTTCTCTGCTTATTGGTTCTAGCACTGAGCTTTTACCCAGTTATGTGCTGAATAAATGTCGATTGGATTCTTTGAAACTAGCCTAATTTATTATGTATGAGGATTCTTGGTAAAAACCCCTGCACATGACTTACATAACAGGTTCAACATACTCTGTACAAAAGTCATTGCTATCTTTATCCTTATGCGACAGGGCTACTTTGCATAGTTGTAAATATTGATTTAGGCTCACTTACATAATCCTACTCACAACATATAGATTGTGGTAGAAACATTGAGGCTTTCTTTTTGGTATAAAAGAACCACACCTTCACTAGGTAACTGGAAGGGATGCTTCCACGCTGACACAAGACACTGAGGTCCCAGCACACTGAAGCTTCAACATGCAGTGGTCTGACATCCCTTGTGGGGTCCTTCATTCTCTCCCTTCAGGTAATGGGGTTGGTTCTTTCCTGGGGGATTCTTGTCTTTACCCCCAAATACATGCTAGGTACACTTAGGTAGGGTCAGCATAGTGGGAGTACGCTAAGATTACTGTTTTTATGTATGCCTGCATATATTTGTTGTTTAGCACCATGTTAGAATTCTACCTTTGTTCACTCTATTGGTGCTTGTAATCTTTTACATTTGCTTCTGTCCAATGACTCAATAAATGCTTGTAGAAAACCCCAACGTTTATTGTGTGTATCTCTCTGACTAAGTGAGCACGTTTGACTGAGCGAAAAGAACTGTACTGTTTCAATAATCCATGAAGGGTCAAGGGTTGTCATGTTCAATGGTTGCCAGAAACTATTCGTTCCGTAGTAAAGTTCGGGGGCTTATAGTGGCCCTGTGAGCTAGCTGGTCTATAGGCTGACATATCCTGTGGGGGTGTCCAGAATCAGTCTAGACACCAATCCCTTAGTTTATGTTACCTACAAATGCACAGCTCCTATGTATTTTTAGAAACTACATGACACGGTTAGTCGAATTCTGACAAGTTCTAGTCCTCGCACCAGACTCTCCATGTAGCTACATTTTGCCCCCTCCTTTTCCTTCAAACGTTTTCTGAGTATCCAAAGCCTTTTCACTTAGTCATGCCCCTCCAAAATACCGACAGAAGCATGCCACCGGTTACAAATGCCTGACCACAGTTGTGAACCACAGGTTCAAACTTCCTGGGAAAACATGGTCCGAGGGAGAGGGGGGTGCCTGAGAGATCCATCACAGCTTTGTGAGACATTAGAACACAGAAATGTGCTCACTCCCAGTATCAGGCCTAACATACAAAACCTTACACACCTCATCGTGAAAGAGCAGTGAGCCCAATCTCGGACACCGCAGTATCAGAAGCACACAGAGGACACGTGGCAGCTTTCTGACCACCTCCATTTTGTTCCTGATAGCAGATCACGTGAGATCTAGGGAAGTACCCAAAAGATCAATAAACAGAAGCCCAAAGCAAGCTCAAATGAAAGTTTCTAGAAAAAGGGCATAGTCAAGACACCTGTCACCCCTAGGGAGGGTCACGTTGCATGCTGGGACTAGAGGGGTTTGCACATAACGATCACCAACATTCAACTGCGACATGCCCCCTCTTCATACATCTCTCTGTGCACACATAGGTCAAAAGACACCACCTGCACTGATACCACTCCCGATGTAAACATTGGAGAGAGGGGCTGGCGACACCTGTGGAACCCTGGCTAAAATTGATACCATCCTATGTTCATGAGATCACCCCATAAAATGTCTTTTCAGTCATGGAGAGTGGGGTGGCCCATTAACCCATAAAAATTAATGCATCTCATGAACCTTAACACACTATTCAAAATAAGATACCCAGACTGGGGCCACCTTCTAGTGCATCACTAAAAATTTCACAAGTGAATGTGGAAAAAATACACCTAAAGAAAAGCACAGGAACCCTGAAAGAGAATAATGGCACATGGAATAATGCACTGTTTTCTAAACTAACTAATAAACGTAGCTCTTATTCAACCGGTTGGCAATTGAACGTCAAAGTGCACTACCTTTTTCGCAGCCACATCAACACCCCGACAAGAGCTACAGTGTGTGAATTGAGAACTACAAACTGTATCTTGAACTTTTTGTTTGGAACTTTCAAAATCACTAACCCCCAATCACGAGAGGTATCTCCCATGGAGTCATCCCATGACCTACAATGTTCAATAAGTTATGTATTGTTGCACTTCTGTGTACCCTCTGTTTGCTATGGGTGTGTACACATCCATGCATCACCAAAGTATTGCCTAGTCTAATGGAGTCCACCCCACAGCTTCACCGAGCTTGCATAGGGATCCAAGAGGTAGCCATCAAAAGAGCAAAATGCCTTCTCCACATACACCTATGTAGGATTAGGGCCAAGATACAACTCAACAGAGTAGAACACCATAAAGTAGTAGTGAATCAGACCCGATAAGAGACCAATCCCACAGTATTGTACCTTTTCACCGAGCCTTGCAACATTAAAGCTGAGCTAGATAGTGGAGGATGCTGTTTGACCCCGAGACTTTACAGAAAAGAGATTCTTGGAGGTAGCAAAATCACCACATCAATGCACGAACACGTCCGCTCCCGCTTCTCTCTGTGTTCTGAAGGTGGCCCTTAGCATATCTGGGGCTGTTTCTTTAATAACAAATAGACCCCAGACATGGAGTTCCAGTGTAGGGCCTTCCACTTTGATGATACGAAGGGAAATGAATCTCGTAGGGGAGGGTTGAACCACAGCATAGATACCCCATGTCAGAAAATCTGGGATTCTGAGGTGAATAGAAGTGAAGGGGCAACCCCTAATTGTATGGATACTTACACTGTATTTCTTGTATTTCAGAGGTAAAGGAACTCTTCCACTGGGAACAAATGAGAACTGTGTCACAATGCTGCACATTGCAGACATCCAATGAGGCACCTCCACGCTGATGGATATGTCCTGGCTATGCAGTGAGTTTGCTTACACTCAGCTCATCTCCAGATGTCGTGGTCTCTGCTCCCTGGTCACCATACACACCCTGACCCTGATCATTTCTGGAGAAGATATGTCAGACTTGCATCAACATTCGCTAAGGAAGAAGACATCAGGCTTGAGAAAAAATAACTGTTGAGTATTTTGGCTTGGCTCAGCACAAAGACATTCCAGAGGAATCCAGACTGTATTATGACACACAAGTAAACACAGGACGGTCCATCCCCTTCTTCACCGTGCAGGCAAAAGCGAATGCCTACTGATCATAAATACCCAGATGGGAAATGTTGAAGATGATTAACAGCACTGAGCTCGGCCTTAATGCAATCAAGGAAGAGCTAAGAGTCATCTGCCTCATGGTGATACAACATCGGTATGTGTTGGACTTAATGACCGCTATGGAGGGAGGGGTGTGTACTGTTGGACTTGGCCCTTTTTGCAGGGTCATCCCTAAACTTTTTGCCTTCCTCCTGTATTTTTTCTGACCTGTTGTTGGCTGTTTTATGACTCTGGGCACCTTACCACTGCTGATCAGTGCTAAGGTGCATATGCTCTCCCTATGGTAAAATGTTGACATTGATTGGTTTCCATGTTTGGCTTATTTGGTTTACTATCAGCCCCTAGTAAAGTGCACCAGGAGTGCCAGGGCTTGTAAATACAAATGCTGCTGGTGGGCTTGCAGCACTGGTTGTGCCACCCACAGAAGCGGCCTAGTAAAATGTGTCTAAGGTCTGCCACTGCAGAACCTGCGTGCAGTCTGGTACTGTCGCGCTGACTGCGCAAGTGCACCCACTTGCCAGTCCCTAAACCTTCCCTTAACTACATATTAGTCACCCCTCTGGTAGGCCCAAGGACAGGGTGCATTGTAGTCATAAGGTAGGACATGCCCTGATGTGTGTGGTATGTCTTAATAGTGAATTACAACCATTTTCGTTTTTCACTATTGAAGGCTACCTGCTCTCCATAGGCCAGAATGGGCTGCTGGAATTACTACACGCTGTAATCCCAGTGGACTCATAGAGCATGGTAGAAAGTCAAGTTTAGTATGCCTGAACTCAGAATAATAAAATACTTCTTTTAGCAAAGTTTATTTTAATATCCTGTGTTTGTAAATACTACTTTAGAAAGTTAGTATTTACTGACCTGGCCATTTCAGTCCGCATCTGCTGTGTGTGTGTGTGCTGCCTAGTTTCAGTGGGGAGCAGGGCTGGGGAATTCCAGGAGACAGGCTGGCTGCCAGGTGGTGGGTAGAGAGATTACACCAGGATGGGTGGGAAGAGTACACCTTGACTCTGAATAGACCTGTGCTCTGCCACCACAATGCCTGCTCCGCCCCCTGTGGAGCGGCTGATGTCTCTGCCCTGTTGCTGAAAGGAAAGAGCAGAGTCACCACAAGAAAGTGTTCCAAAACTGGACTGAGCCAGGCCCAGGCCCCCTGGCGACAAAGAACAAAAGAATTGCTGTATAAAAGAAGGAGCCCTGCTCCTTAGAAATTAGATCCTGTTTGCGCCAAGACGAACCTCTGCCTGAAGGAGAAGGACCTGGAGAAGCTGAAGGAGGAATACTGTCTCTCTGCCTGAGAGACTGGCCTGCAGTGGGTGCCTGTCTGCTGGAAGGAGAGGAAAAGACTAGAGGAAAAAGACTTTGCATCAACTTGTGCTTTCAAACAATCTCCAAGGGCTTGCTTGTGAACTTGCCCCCTGAACTGCGCCCCAGGAACAGTGGGCGCTATCTTTCCCCCAGAAGAGGAAAAGCTGCTGGAAGCGATTCTGTGATGCTGACCCCTGAGGCCCTTGTGCCCCTTCTCTGAGCACCGCAACATCTGCCACCGGGGCTACTGCGAGCACCGCAAAGACCTGTCCATCTGGTCCAAGCACCGCAAGCAACTGCCCCCCGAGCCGTATCTCGCACCGCGAAGAAAGAAACTCATCCGGCTCCAAGCGCTGAGCCTCTGCGACCCCCCTGGCCGTGGAAGCTCCTGTGAAGACCGGTGACGCACTGCGTGTCCCCTCCGTGAAGCTGACAGCGCGACGCGCTGAAGAGTTTGCCCCCGAGCTGCCCCTCCTGCTTCTGCCCATGATCGTGTGGCCGAGACCGTCCTGGAGCACCCCACGAAGCACCGCCGCCCACTGCCTCAGAGGGACGACAACGCGACGTGGGACGCTCCTGCAGGGACCCCTGAAGCTGCTGCGATTACCCTTGTGCGAGAAATCAGGTACTGTGTGCGAGTGCGGTGAAGTACAACCCGTCCGCTGCTTTGTTCGGGCCGTACTAGCGCTGTAGACCCGCTACGCGACTAACGCGTGACGTGTGACCTTTTGTACGGTTTGAAATCAGCTGTTCGAGGCGTCCCGACGAAGGTACAGCTCGTCCAGCATTAGATACATTGACGGCGCTCATGCGGGATGCGTGAGCTTTGGCAAGAGGCGTACCGGACGTGTACGACGCGTACCAACGAAGGTACGGTCCGTACGGTTCATGTCCCGAGTACACGTGCTCACGCGAGAAGCGTGAGAAACGGCAAGTGACGTCCAAAACTTCGTACGAAGCATACGCAAGGTGCTACGAAGCGCACAGACACCCTAAAGAAGCTATTTTAAGTACAATTTTGCCATTTTAAGAACTGTGGACTGCCTGAAAGCCTTCAAGAGTAACTGGAACCTTATTTAAGTTAAAGACTGTATTTTTGACAACCTGCCTAAAAGGAACCCTTTATATAAAGAACTTTATTTTAATACAAATACAGCCTTGTGTCTTTGTGTGGTGGGGTGGTGATTATTGTGTGGTGGGGTGGTGATTATTGTGTGGGACAACTTGAATGCTTAACCTAATGCCCTCTGGAAATCTAGCCTGACTGCTCGCGCCACGTTACCTAGAGTGTGTGCAGGGGTTATTTTTAAAGAGGTAATCCTACGCCCTGACTTGGAGGAAAGGGTCCCTGCTTGTCGCAAGTGCATACCTGCGCCAACCAGAGACTCCGGATTCTAACATTGGTGGCAGCGATGGGATTTACGGATTTGCATTCTTGATGTCTGCGCTGTGATTACTAGCCATTGCACAGTGAGGACAGTCCAGTAGCTTGAGCCACAGAACTTTACAATTTTAACTTTGCTTGCCAAGAAAGAAGATCCCTTGTGTTTGGAGTCATGCCGGGCCCAAACAGCATAGTAGGAATTAAATGGGATGAGCCACAACTGGATAGCTACAAGAAAACTGAACTAAAGCACTTCTGCAGGAAGCTAAAGGTTCCACATGCAGGATGCAAGAACGAATCAGATCTCTACAAGGCGCTGAAAGCCTGGATTGAATCAAGGGGTGCAACTAAGGAAGTTACACCATTGAAACCAGCAGAGAGCGTTCACAGTTTTGGCAGAGGCCTGTCGCCAGAGGAGCTGGCAGACAGACAGGCCACCAATGATCATGAGATAACATTGGCAGAGCTGAAAGTAAAAAGCCAATTGGAGCTAGAAAGCAAGAAGCTGGCTCGGGAAGAAAAGATAATGGCTCTTGAGGAAAAGAAAATTCAAATGGGGCATGACTTCATAATGAAGAAATATGATATGGAGCTCGAGAGGCTTGAGGCCATGAGTGTCTCAGCCCAGCAGCAAGAAAGGTGCATAGCTCAGAGATTGAGCTTTTCTGAGTGGGAGGAGGAATCCAACACAGATGGTGGCAGCAATATCGAATTTTCTAGTGCTGAGAGTGTAGTACGCACACCCAGAGATATGGCGCCTGACTTGAAGGAGGGGGTTAACATACACCAGGAGGTTCAAGGGCATGAGGTAGCTCCAGTAGTGTGCAGTATCCCTGAAGGGAATAGGGTAACTGACGCAGGGGTTCATGGCCCTAGTGGCGGGAGGGACACTCTACTGACTCTAGATGCGAGGCGCAGGGAGAGGGGTTCCCCCAAAATTGAAGTCCTGGTAGGTGAGTGTGAAGACCGCCCAGAAGAGTGTGGGTGGTGTGACAGAGACAGTCCGAGACTGTCTTGCCAGTCTCAGGAGAGTGGTGTGGAGTATGTGTGTGAGGCACTGGATGGTAAGGTGAAGGATAGTTTGGTTAACCCTGCTAGGGGGCTGTGTGATCCAATTGTGGGAGAGCATATTATAATTCCCTGTTTTCCAGAGCTATGCCAACACCTGGGGGGGAGTGAGTTCTCTGACCGCAGAGAGCTCACATTGGAGGCAGACCTTTTGGTGGAGTCTAGAGGGTCTGGAAAGGCATTGGGGAGTGATCCCAAGAGGAGTGGTCCAGGTATCTTCAAACCCAGTGTGGTGGAAGTGGCTCAGAGTAGCCCAGCTAGGTCCTGTAGTAGTGAGAGGGGTGTAGGGCCTCACGTCCTGTCTTTAAGGGGAAGGAGTGAGAATGGGTTATGTCCCGGTAGTGCCCAGCCTCAGTCTCAGAGCCTGGATGGTTCTTTAAGGGAACACCAGGTGGGGAGCCTAGTCTGTCCTGAGGGGCTGCCCGTTGTGCGGGATCCCCTAGTGTCTGGTGAACCGGGAGTGTCTGTAAGCAGGCCTCCCTCAGTTCTGGTGTCTGGCAGTACCCCTCCAGTTGGGAGGGTGCAGAAGTCCAGATTGAGGGGTTGAGGAAATTCGAAATATGGCCCGTCTTTGCTTGTAACACCACCACGCTGTTGCCCTCAATCAGGCCCCCTTCAGCATTCATAGCGTTTCTTTCACGTTCTATACTGTTGCACATATTACACAACCTTTCCTGTTTCCCCGAGCTAAGTCCACTCTGAGACCCGGCTCGAAGCAACTAATCCCCCAGATAACCATCTATTAACCCTTGGTGACCGTTCTCGGCCTCTCCAGTTGTTTTACGAATCACCATCTCCAACACGCAACCACGTCCTGTCGTAAATTAATTCAACCTAGGAATGGCTGTGCCACCTGACCTATAGGGTCGGGTAGAGAACACGACCTTAGGGAAGGAATTTCTATTACCCATTATCCTGTATCTTGTACAAAGAATGTTTTCTTGTGGATGATTTGTATTTTTAGTGCACCTTGTGGGGGTTGTTGCTTTAGGGGATTCAAGCGCTACAAAAGACTGTGAGCCACAGATTGAAGTGGCAGTCTCCTGAGAACCTACCACCGATGTACTTCTAGGACAACTGTACTTAGCTGCAGCTAATAAATTGAAGTTCCTATGCCAGACAGAGTGTTCCGTGTCTCTGTAATTTGGAAGGCGAACTCAGAAGATTTCAGGCGTACCCTGCGCCGCTGGGCTTTAAAAGCCTGGTTCTTCAAATGGTGCCCTCTGTGTGGCGGCTTCAGAGGACGTGGGTCCAGCCCGAGGATCGTGAGGAGCCCCGCCAGGAAATTCCGGAGGACGCGCACCACGTGATCGACCCCTGCATGTCGTAAGTGGACCGAAGGTTTTTACAGCGTGGCTTCTCCCTTCCGACGGCTGCGAAGACCTGCTGCCCTGACTGCCGCCACGCTTTGGCCCTCTTGGTTTTGGTATGGCGAGACGTTAGAACGGACCTCTGTTGGCGTGGGACTCATCTGGTTAAGTTAAGTATAGTGGCCACTCCTTTGTCTTTGTTTTGTTTTGTTCGACTTTTGCAAAAGCCGAAACCGAGGGGTGAGTGCAGTTTGTGTACCGTAAAGTGACTAATTAATCCCCTTGACGTTTGTAAGAAACTAGTGAGCTAGCGATGCCTGGTTTCAAAAAGTTTGGTAATTGGTTTGGTTTTGGTTGCAATAGGGATTCCCGACTGGAGGACTCTTGTCCAATTCCTCCGGCCGGGACTCCCACTTATAAAGTATACTCAAAACATGGTATCGGGCCCATAGCCTTTAATGAGGCGTGGGTCCGCTATACTAGGAAAGATGGTGTTTTTCAGTGGCCGCAGCACGGCAGTTATGAGCTCAATATCTTAGATAATTTGGAAGACGCCCTGTTTAAACGGAAAGCCCGGCCGGCTATGTTTGACTCCTTTCGCTTATGGCGCAAGGAGGCCAAACAGAAAGAAATGAAACAAGCTAAAAAAGATAGGAGAAATATGACTATTGTACAAGCTGCTCAGCAATTTAAAATTGACGAGACCGATCGTGCGATTGAGGTTTTAGATAGGCAACATCGTATGGCAGTCGATAGATGTTATCCAGTGTTGCCAACACCCCCTGCAGAGAAAAATGCGGACCCTGAGAAGGATCCCTTAATGTCCCACCTGTTGAGACTACCACCGCCCTATGCGCAAGGGACTAATGTACCTCCCGTACTGCCACCTCCCCCGGGAGTGAATGCACCCTTATTGTTAGTACCTGCCCCACCTGTTGTTCCACCCGTCGCTCCCCAATTGGTTCCCGCACCCCCATTACAGCCTCTTCCGGTATTACCGAGCTCTCCCTTGCCTTCGGCTCCCCTCGTAAATGCTACCCCCTCACCTGCTCCGCCTAATATTATGTCTCCTGTCCTAATGACGAATTCCCCCTCCGCTCGGAAGCGGATGATCGATACCGTTTCCGGCCTTTTGTCCCCTCTCTTTGGGACTTTGCAAACTACCCCCGTTCCTCCTCGCAGGCAAACTCGTAGCCAGCTCCCCGGTCCTGACGAACGGGAAGTGCTAGACCTCCTTGCCCGACAGTGGGCCACGAAGGGCTCCCAGTATAATTTGCAGGATATTATGATTACCTTTAACCAGTGGGAAGCGCCGACACAAAGATACGTTTTTGATGTGATGTGTAATGTTTTAAGTCAAGAATGGGAAGATCTGGGATTGGGGCCAGTTCCCGGACCCCCGTAAAAATCCTGCTGGGTATTATAAAGAGTTGTCCCAAACTGTCGACGCATGTGTTATGAATTTGGCCGACATAGACATGCTCATGGGTAATGTAGTACAACAACCATTATGGGCCAGAATTCGGAAGGAAGACCACCCTGCTGAATTGGGGGGTAATTGGGCTGCCATACTTGCCGCAGACAGACTCCAAGTGGGTGGTGCTAAACCGGTGCCGTTAGTTACGGAACTCCCACCTAGAATTATTGCCTTACTGAAAACTATGATGCCCCCTCTGCGAGTTAATTGGGATAAACTAGCAGCTTGTAAGCAAAAAGCGGACGAAAATGTCTCTGATTTCTTCACTCGTTTTGAGGAGACGTTCATCGATCCTAGTGGTCAGGATATGAGCACGGAAGGTGGCCAACGACTTTTTGTAGATACATTTGTG
Source organism: Triturus cristatus (assembly GCF_964204655.1). NCBI lineage: Eukaryota > Metazoa > Chordata > Amphibia > Caudata > Salamandridae > Triturus > Triturus cristatus. Next base: position 258,699,718 of record NC_140579.1, read on the forward strand.
TCTAATTTGGTTCCGGAAATATCAAATAAATTAAAGAATTCCGAAAGTGCGTGGGCCGTGTCATCTTCTGCCCAGATACTGGCCACTGCTCAGTATTATGAGAATAGGGATAAAGAGGAGAGAGAGAAACTAGATAAAAAGACGAAAGAACTGAAAACGAAAGTTCTCTTGCAACAGGCTTATCCTCCTCGCCCTGCCCAACAGGAATATCAGCCGCCTCCACAATTTCAGAGACCGTTGCAGAGGTCTGGGCCTTTTTTTCCCCGACCGGCGCTGGGCCAGAATCAATGCGCCTATTGTAAAGAAGACGGGCATTTAAAATATAATTGCCCAGTTTTGTTACAGCGTACGAGTGGCATCCCCGGGTCGCGAGGCCGGAGTGGTCATCAGACAGCATCAAGAGGTAGAGGGCGGGGCACACAGCCTAATAACCCACGTTCCATGCCCCCTGAAAACTCCCACGAACTATTTTGATCAGCGCAATGTTCAGTCTACCAACTATTACAATGATGATTACTATACCGAGGATGAGAGTCAGAATTGCCAATCTGGTTAGGACAGCCTCAGACAAAGTAAGGGAGTAGTATCAATCCCAGTGGACCAAAACGGGCCTTATGTTGATGTGGTAGCACTAGGTGTTACAGAGCCATTCCTATTAGACACTGGTGCGACAAAAAGCTCTATGATTCACTCTAAACTCCCTGGGGCACCTTTGTCTGGCTGTACGAATGTTTCTGTGGGTTTTTCTGGCGCCCCAGTTCAGAACCCAGTTTCACGCCCTTTGCCCATTTCAATAGGTCCTTACAAATTGGAGGCCCCGCTTCTTTTAACAACTGGTTGTGGTGAAAATTTGTTGGGTTTGGATTTATTGAAAAAATTGTATGCGACATTGCACTGTTCTCCTGCTGGTGTGCGTCTTACCCTAGGTAAGAAATTGACGTCATCGATGTATTTGTCCACAGACCAGCTTCCTCCTGAATTACAGTCTCTTTCTGCCACCCTTTGGGCCACGGGCCCCAATGATGTGGGCCTCTTACAAATTCCACCCTATATTGTAACCATTAAGCCCAATGTTAAATTCCCTCGCATTCCACAATATAAAATTTCCAGTGACGGCGAAAAGGTTTTTTTAACTATAGTTCACGATTTGGTACAAAATGGTGTGGTCCAAGAGACTAGGGGAAATGTATGCAACAGCCCTGTTCTGCCCGTTTTTAAACGGACTGACCCCTCCCAGCCACCTGTTTATCGTTTTGTGATTGATCTCAGAGAATTCAATAAGATTGTAGTACCTCAATTCCCTGTTGTCGCAGACATTAATGCCATATTGACAATGATACCTGCCTCAGCTTCCTGGTTTTATTGTCATTGACCTCAAAAATGCTTTTTTCAGCATACCTATTGCTGAGGAGAGTAGGGATATTTTTGGCTTCTCCTTAGCATGCCGAAGCTTCCGGTTCAAGAGGGCTCCTCAAGGGTATTGCGAGAGCCCCTCCATTTACAGTCAAGCATTAAAATTACAGCTCGACACTATGCCTTTACCACCAGGTGCCACTCTTATTCAATATGTGGATGACCTGTTGGTTGCAGCAGATTCGGAGGACACTTGTAAAAAGGCCACTGTTTCATTGTTACGCCACTTATCTGACCACCACCACAAGGTTTCACCGTCTAAATTGCAATATTGTTGCCAAGAGGTTACCTATCTAGGTCATCTCTTGTCAAAGGAGGGACGACGATTGACCCCAGAACGTATCCAAGCAATTGCCCAAATGCCTATTCCATGTACGCAAAAAGAGGTGCGTGCCTTTTTAGGTATTACCTCTTACTGTAGACAATGGATCCCCAATTTCTCCCTTCTGGCAAAACCCTTGTTGGCACTGACTCTTAAAGACACACCACACCCTCTCCCATGGTCAGCGGAATGCCAGAAAAGTTTCACTGATTTATGTACTGCCTTGTGCTCTGCTCCTGTGTTAGGTACTCCTGATTACAGTAAACCTTTCACACTCTATGTTCATGAGAAAGAAGGTTGCGCATTATCAGTTTTAACAAAGACGCAACACCTTACGAGTGCCCGCCTTTCGGGGTATGAACTGACACTCTTGGCTAGCCACATACATATTAAACGATGTAATGTCCTGAACCCGGCGACATTGCTGCCGATTCAAGTAGAAAATGGTACACCGGAGCAACATGATTGTTTCCTACGCATGGAGGAAGAGACAAGAGGCAGAGTTGGTTTGAAGGATACTCCACTCCCGGACCCGGATGGGACCCTATGGGTGGACGGTTCTTGTTTTAAGCTTCCCAATAGCGAAACAACTGCAGCCTACGCAGTCACTACCTTGTACACTGTTGTGGAAACAGCACGGATTATGCATAATTCAGCCCAGGCAGCTGAATTGATAGCACTGACTAGAGCGTGTGTGTTGGCTGAAGGAAAAAGGGTGAATGTGTTCACTGATAGTCAGTATGCGTTTGGAGTGGCCCATAGTTTTGGCCGCCTGTGGAATGAAAGAGGTTTTCTCACATCCCATGGCACTGAGATACAGCATGGCCAATTGGTAAATGACCTTCTTGAATCGCTTACCTTGCCCACTCAGATAGCAATTGTAAAGTGTAGCGCACATAGGAAGATTACTGATGACGTAGGTCAAGGAAATGCTTTTGCAGACCAGATAGCGAAAGAGACAGCTAAGGACACCACTAGCCGCATGTACGTTGTGGACTCCGCTAGATGGGTTGCACAAGGTGGGATGTGTGAGAATACTGTGGACAGTGTGAAAATGATCCAGGCGGAAGCCACAGAGAAGGAGTTAAGTACGTGGAAAAACAGTATGGGAAGGTTGGATGTGACAGGGTGCTGGACAGATTTGTCAGAGCATCAACGCTGGTTGTTACCAGATGCTTACGTGCTACCAATAGTGACCATGGCACATGGTCCAGCCCACATCAGCGCAAAAGGTATATGCAAACTTCTGGCCCCAGTATGGCAGAATGTGGGGATACCTAAATGTGCAGACAATCTGGTTAAACACTGTATTGTATGTTTGATGCATAATCCGGGGAAGGGAACACCAACACCGGCAGGCCACTTTGCTCCCCCAACGTACCCTTTTGAGGTATTACAAATAGATTACATTCACATGGAACGATGTAACAATTTGAAGTACGTTCTTGTTGTGGTATGTGCCTTCTCCCGATGGATAGAGGCCTATCCTCTGAAAGATAATACTGCTCTATCAATGGCGAACGTCCTCTTAAAGGAATTTCTGCCGAGATTTGGGTTACCTAGAATTATTTGGAGTGACAACGGGAGTGAATTTCCAGTGACGGCGAAAAGGCTCTTTTAACTATAGTTCACGATTTGGTACAAAATGGTGTGGTCGAAGAGACTAGGGGAAATGTATGCAACAGCCCTGTTCTGCCCGTTTTTAAATGGACCGACCCCTCCCAGCCACCTGTTTATCGTTTTGTGATTGATCTCAGAGAATTCAATAAGATTGTAGTACCTCAATTCCCTGTTGCCCCAGACATTAATGCCATATTGACAATGATACCTGCCTCAGCTTCCTGGTTTTATTGTCATTGACCTAAAAAATGCTTTTTTCAGCATACCTATTGCTGAGGAGAGTAGGGATATTTTTGGCTTCTCCTTAGCATGCCGAAGCTTCCGGTTCAAGAGGGCTCCTCAAGCGTATTGCGAGAGCCCCTCCATTTACAGTCAAGCATTAAAATCACAGCTCGACACTATGCCTTTACCACCAGGTGCCACTCTTATTCAATATGTGGATGACCTGTTGGTTGCAGCAGATTCGGAGGACACTTGTAAAAAGGCCACTGTTTCATTGTTACGCCACTTATCTGACCACCACCACAAGGTTTCACCGTCTAAATTGCAATATTGTTGCCAAGAGGTTACCTATCTAGGTCATCTCTTGTCAAAGGAGGGACGACGATTGACCCCAGAACGTATCCAAGCAATTGCCCAAATGCCTATTCCATGTACGCAAAAAGAGGTGCGTGCCTTTTTAGGTATTACCTCTTACTGTAGACAATGGATCCCCAATTTCTCCCTTCTGGCAAAACCCTTGTTGGCACTGACTCTTAAAGACACACCACACCCTCTCCCATGGTCAGCGGAATGCCAGAAAAGTTTCACTGATTTATGTACTGCCTTGTGCTCTGCTCCTGTGTTAGGTACTCCTGATTACAGTAAACCTTTCACACTCTATGTTCATGAGAAAGAAGGTTGCGCATTATCAGTTTTAACAAAGACGCAACACCTTACGAGTGCCCGCCTTTCGGGGTATGAACTGACACTCTTGGCTAGCCACATACATATTAAACGATGTAATGTCCTGAACCCGGCGACATTGCTGCCGATTCCAGTAGAAAATGGTACACCGGAGCAACATGATTGTTTCCTACGCACGGAGGAAAAGACAAGAGGCAGAGTTGGTTTGAAGGATACTCCACTCCCGGACCCGGATGGGACCCTATGGGTGGACGGTTCTTGTTTTAAGCTTCCCAATAGCGAAACAACTGCAGCCTACGCAGTCACTACCTTGTACACTGTTGTGGAAACAGCACGGATTATGCATAATTCAGCCCAGGCAGCTGAATTGATAGCACTGACTAGAGCGTGTGTGTTGGCTGAAGGAAAAAGGGTGAATGTGTTCACTGATAGTCAGTATGCGTTTGGAGTGGCCCATAGTTTTGGCCGCCTGTGGAAGGAAAGAGGTTTTCTCACATCCCATGGCACTAAGATACAGCATGGCCAATTGGTAAATGACCTTCTTGAATCGCTTACCTTGCCCACTCAGATAGCAATTGTAAAGTGTAGCGCACATAGGAAGATTACTGATGACGTAGGTCAAGGAAATGCTTTTGCAGACCAGATAGCGAAAGAGACAGCTAAGGACAGCACTAGCCGCATGTACGTTGTGGACTCCGCTAGATGGGTTGCACAAGGTGGGATGTGTGAGAATACTGTGGACAGTGTGAAAATGATCCAGGCGGAAGCCACAGAGAAGGAGTTAAGTACGTGGAAAAACAGTATGGGAAGGTTGGATGTGACAGGGTGCTGGACAGATTTGTCAGAGCATCAACGCTGGTTGTTACCAGATGCTTACGTGCTACCAATAGTGACCATGGCACATGGTCCAGCCCACATCAGCGCAAAAGGTATATGCAAACTTCTGGCCCCAGTATGGCAGAATGTGGGGATACCTAAATGTGCAGACAATCTGGTTAAACACTGTATTGTATGTTTGATGCATAATCCGGGGAAGGGAACACCAACACCGGCAGGCCACTTTGCTCCCCCAACGTACCCTTTTGAGGTATTACAAATAGATTACATTCACATGGAACGATGTAACAATTTGAAGTACGTTCTTGTTGTGGTATGTGCCTTCTCCCGATGGATAGAGGCCTATCCTCTGAAAGATAATACTGCTCTATCAATGGCGAAAGTCCTCTTAAAGGAATTTCTGCCGAGATTTGGGTTACCTAGAATTATTTGGAGTGACAACGGGAGTGAATTTCCAGTGACGGCGAAAAGGCTCTTTTAACTATAGTTCACGATTTGGTACAAAATGGTGTGGTCGAAGAGACTAGGGGAAATGTATGCAACAGCCCTGTTCTGCCCGTTTTTAAACGGACCGACCCCTCCCAGCCACCTGTTTATCGTTTTGTGATTGATCTCAGAGAATTCAATAAGATTGTAGTACCTCAATTCCCTGTTGTCCCAGACATTAATGCCATATTGACAATGATACCTGCCTCAGCTTCCTGGTTTTATTGTCATTGACCTAAAAAATGCTTTTTTCAGCATACCTATTGCTGAGGAGAGTAGGGATATTTTTGGCTTCTCCTTAGCATGCCGAAGCTTCCGGTTCAAGAGGGCTCCTCAAGCGTATTGCGAGAGCCCCTCCATTTACAGTCAAGCATTAAAATCACAGCTCGACACTATGCCTTTACCACCAGGTGCCACTCTTATTCAATATGTGGATGACCGGTTGGTTGCAGCAGATTCGGAGGACACTTGTAAAAAGGCCACTGTTTCATTGTTACGCCACTTATCTGACCACCACCACAAGGTTTCACCGTCTAAATTGCAATATTGTTGCCAAGAGGTTACCTATCTAGGTCATCTCTTGTCAAAGGAGGGACGACGATTGACCCCAGAATGTATCCAAGCAATTGCCCAAATGCCTATTCCATGTACGCAAAAAGAGGTGCGTGCCTTTTTAGGTATTACCTCTTACTGTAGACAATGGATCCCCAATTTCTCCCTTCTGGCAAAACCCTTGTTGGCACTGACTCTTAAAGACACACCACACCCTCTCCCATGGTCAGCGGAATGCCAGAAAAGTTTCACTGATTTATGTACTGCCTTGTGCTCTGCTCCTGTGTTAGGTACTCCTGATTACAGTAAACCTTTCACACTCTATGTTCATGAGAAAGAAGGTTGCGCATTATCAGTTTTAACAAAGACGCAACACCTTACGAGTGCCCGCCTTTCGGGGTATGAACTGACACTCTTGGCTAGCCACATACATATTAAACGATGTAATGTCCTGAACCCGGCGACATTGCTGCCGATTCCAGTAGAAAATGGTACACCGGAGCAACATGATTGTTTCCTACGCACGGAGGAAGAGACAAGAGGCAGAGTTGGTTTGAAGGATACTCCACTCCCGGACCCGGATGGGACCCTATGGGTGGACGGTTCCTGTTTTAAGCTTCCCAATGGCAAAACAACTGCAGCCTACGCAGTCACTACCTTGTACACTGTTATGGAAACAGCACGGATTATGCATAATTCAGCCCAGGCAGCTGAATTGATAGCACTGACTAGAGCGTGTGTGTTGGCTGAAGGAAAAAGGGTGAATGTGTTCACTGATAGTCAGTATGCGTTTGGAGTGGCCCATAGTTTTGGCCGCCTGTGGAAGGAAAGAGGTTTTCTCACATCCCATGGCACTAAGATACAGCATGGCCAATTGGTAAATGACCTTCTTGAATCGCTTACCTTGCCCACTCAGATAGCAATTGTAAAGTGTAGCGCACATAGGAAGATTACTGATGATGTAGGTCAAGGAAATGCTTTTGCAGACCAGATAGCGGAAGAGACAGCTAAGGACACCACTAGCCGCATGTACGTTGTGGACTCTGCTAGATGGGTTGCACAAGGTGGGATGTGTGAGAATACTGTGGACAGTGTGAAAATGATCCAGGCGGAAGCCACAGAGAAGGAGTTAAGTACGTGGAAAAACAGTATGGGAAGGTTGGATGTGACAGGGTGCTGGACAGATTTATCAGAGCATCAACGCTGGTTGTTACCAGATGCTTACTTGCTACCATTAGTGACCATGGCACATGGTCCAGCCCACATCAGCGCAAAAGGTATATGCAAACTTCTGGCCCCAGTATGGCAGAATGTGGGGATACCTAAATGTGCAGACAATCTGGTTAAACACTGTATTGTATGTTTGATGCATAATCCGGGGAAGGGAACACCAACACCGGCAGGCCACTTTGCTCCCCCAACGTACCCTTTTGAGGTATTACAAATAGATTACATTCACATGGAACGATGTAACAATTTGAAGTACGTTCTTGTTGTGGTATGTGCCTTCTCCCGATGGATAGAGACCTATCCTCTGAAAGATAATACTGCTCTATCAACGGCGAAAGTCCTCTTAAAGGAATTTCTGCCGAGATTTGGGTTACCTAGAATTATTTGGAGTGACAACGGGAGTGAATTTGTGGGCCAGATCATGCAGAAAGTATGTGCTGGTCTTGGCATCAAGCAAAAGTTCCACGCAGCAAACCATCCCCAGTCAGCAGGTTTGGTGGAATGCTATAATGGCACTCTCAAGCTTAAGTTAGCGAAAATTCAAGCCAGCATGGGTCTGGCTTGGCCTGATGCCTTGCCCTTGGCTCTCTTATCTACCAGAACAACCACCCATTCCCGTATGGGACTTATTCCTCATGAGGTTGTCTTTGGACGCCCTGCAAATGTTTGGGGAGTCCCAAGGCCAAAGAAATATTCAGAGATAGAGCATCCATTGTTGATTGACTATTTACATGATCTAACCACTAAGTTACGTGTCCTTCATCAACAGGTACAAGATACTTTGCCCCAGGCTTCAACGGATCCTGGTCACACCATACGGCCAGGAGACTGGGTCTGTGTTAAAAACTTCCAGAGGTCAAAGAACTTGGAACCTCGCTGGAGAGAACCCCGTCAGGTGCTCCTGACGACGCGTACTGCAGTAAAGGTGGTCGGCAAAAAGAACTGGGTACATGGGGTACATTGCAAAAAAGTGCCCCTACCATTGCCTTATGATCAATGGGTTCATCAACAAACTAGTGACTCTGAATCCGGAAAAACACCAAACTTTGGACTATTCAGTGATGCACACCTAGACTTTGCCGGAGCAGGACAAGACGACGACAAGGCCCTCCAGACAGCTATACCACCGGCAGTGAAATTTGGACACTACTAAACCAGATCTCCTTTTCCAAGAACAAACTGTACCTGGTTCCCAGAGGTACGATTTGAGGCCCAGACTGAACAAAATACCTCAATAGTGCTTCATTGATTTTTGTCTTTATCCCGATTTCCACATGATTGCAGGGCCGTGATCGTAAGTCTCAGAATTGTGACCCAAATGTGGCTCTAGGCCTGTGGGACTTGTAGGAAAGTATAAAGAACTACAGACAATCACAGCTGAGTGAAGCAACCTCCCGTCACGGGCAATATTTAGAGCTGGAAATGACTGGTAACAAAGGAATGGACAAAATACAAACAATGAGCACGATGCATTGTAAATTATTGCATAATCGTTTTATCGTGGTTTTAATAATATTGATTTTGATATGTATTATATTGTCTTGTATAGGATGGGGACTACACGTAATTTTTACACAGCCTACTCCCAAAGTTACGGTTGAAATGCATACACATGTCCCTCTACCACCTCATGTTGAGTCAAGAAGGAGTGAATTCCGCAACAACACATTTGTTTCCATGCTACACCAACATCAATTGGCCACTAATGCGACGAACTGTTGGGTTTGTGGTCTTCTGCCAAGTTCAGTGAATACTGGAATGCCATACATTACCCTTCCTTTTTCATTTAATGGCTCTTGTAGTGCATGGTGGGAATTGAGCGCCAGTTGGGTCTTTTCTGGAGATGGGAATACACGAGAAGTAAGGAGCTTGGGAGTACATCTATACCATTTATGTTGGCGAGACAGAAAAAGGATGTATGGGACGGATAGTGAGAAGTCAGAATATGCAGATCGCCAAACCAAATCTACGGATTTTGTATTTTCTGCCCTCTAATAGAACCTCTCGAAAAGGGCAAACTTTTCTAGTGGTACCTGGACAAGCACCATTCTGTATTAGGAAAGGAGGGTTAGAATATAAAGGTACAAGCAATTGCCAGCATATTGTGACCTTAAATGGGACAGATTGGCCTCGCATGGTTCCCTCACGTAACACGTACTTCGTGTGTGGAAATAAGGCTTACACTTCTCTACCAGGTAATTGGAGAGGCACTTGTTACATCGCTTGGTTGTTGCCCCCTACATATATAGCAGATGCCAAGCATCATTTACAGAAAAGAGGGGTGGCGTCTGGCCAGGATACGTCAGGACAAGAAGTCGGGGATGTCTTGAAAGGACTCATTCCATTCTGGGGCTCAATAGCCAACAGTAGAGACATAAGACAACTAATTTGAGTTGTAGAAGCCACTCTCAATGAAACAGCTGGAGCGCATCTAGCTGCTGCATTTTTATTCCAGACAACGCCCCTACAGTATACCAAGCCATCTCTAAGCTACATAAGATCGCTGAGTCCGTTCACCAGGATGAAGGGAATTGGTCTCTGATGGGATGGTTTGGGGGACTACTGTTTACATGGGGATTGAAGATTCTTACCTTTGTCGGAGCGACTTTAGCTATTCTCTTCTCATGTTGCCTTTGCCTACAATGTGGTCCAGCTATATGCGGACTCTGCGCCACCCTGTGTGTTCCAAATCCGGTTCCACAGAAAGCAGCAAACACAAAGATGATGCTGCAGCAACAGCTTGTAGATTTCATGGCTATTGAAGTAGATTCAGATTAACACCAGCCTCTGGGTTCTTTGCCTGAGTAATGGCAAAAGGAGGGTCTGAGGAAATTCGAAATATGGCCCGTCTTTGCTTGTAACACCACCACGCTGTTGCCCTCACTCAGGCCCCCTTCAGCATTCATAGCGTTTCTTTCACGTTCTATACTGTTGCACATATTACACGAACTTTCCTGTTTCCCCGAGCTAAGTCCACTCTGAGACCCGGCTCGAAGCAACTAATCCCCCAGATAACCATCTATTGACCCTTGGTGACCGTTCTCGGCCTCTCCAGTTGTTTTACGAATCACCATCTTCAACACGCAAACACGTCCTGTCGTAAATTAATTCATCCTAGGAATGGCTGTGCCACCTGACCTATAGGGTCGGGTAGAGAACACGACCTTAGGGAAGGAATTTCTATTACCCATTATCCTGTATCTTGTACAAAGAATGTTTTCTTGTGGATGATTTGTATTTTTATTGCATCTTGTGGGGGTTGTTGCTTTAGGGGATTCAAGCGCTACAAAAGACTGTGAGCCACAGATTGAAGTGGCAGTCTCCTGAGAACCTACCACCGATGTACTTCTAGGACAACTGTACTTAGCTGCAGCTAATAAATTGAAGTTCCTATGCCAGACAGAGTGTTCCGTGTCTCTGTAATTTGGAAGGCGAACGCAGAAGATTTCAGGCGTACCCTGCGCCGCTGGGCTTTAAAAGCCTGGTTCTTCAGGGTGAGAGGGGGGAAGAGTCCCCAGTGGAAAAAACAGTGGCTCTGGCGCCAGCCAGAAGGGCTGCGTCCCCAGTGAATGACCAGGGTGACACCACTTCTGTCCTGGGGGATCTTCACGCACTGTCAGGTGGACAGGGGTTGGGAGATCTGCGCCAGGCAGACTGTCACATGACACAGGAGTTATGTGTCATCCTCAGGGGGGGCATGCGTGCTCCCCGGGAAGTCCTGGTGCGCCAGGCGAGCGTTCAACCGCATGGGTTGGTCCCAGGGTTGGGAAGTAAGGGTCAGGTGTTGTCTGACCTGGAGGGTGGGACCACTGTAATCAGTGTCCTGACCCAGGTTGCTTCTAGGGGTACCACTCCAGTTGGGAGGGTACAGCCATCTGGAAGGGGGTGCAGAGGGAGGGAGTCCTCGCCTCTGACCCCGGCTCAACTGAAGGGTTTAGACCCTAGGTTGGAGGGCCAGGTTCAGGGTGTCCCCCCTGACCTGGACGCCCAGTTGCAGGATAGAACCCCTGAACTGGTGGGCGAATTGCGCAGGACACCTGCCCCAGGTGCCCTGGCAATTCTGGAAGGGGGTACCACTCCAGGTGGGAGGGTACAGAGCCCCAAGGAGGAGAACCGGGTGTGGGAGAGGCCACCCCAGTCTTTGGTCCAGCCGCCGGGTACAGTCCTGGGGCTGGTGGGTCAGTGCCAGGATGTCATACCTGACCTGACAGGAGGGAGAATGGACAAAGGGTGCCAAGTGATGCAGTAATTTCACAGTTACACGCACATACACTCACCATACACTAGGGCCCATTTCACTAACATACACTCAAATACTCTACCAGCATTAAACCTGTGGAAAGAAAACTCCTAAACTCCTAAACCCCACAACTACACCGAGGTCGATAAGACCTAGCTATTGCAATTGTCATAATCTAAACAATCTATACATCAATAATCAAATAAAGTACTCAATAATTGACAAGAAATAATCACCAACACCATATTTAAAATTATAATTCTTTATCTAAAATTAGTCAAAGAAATTAATCAGAATAAATCATTTTCTCATAATTACCTATTCTAGCTAAATGTCAGAATGGGTCATCAGGACAAGTCTCTCAGTAGAAATCTCCCAAGTCACCGTCCTCACAGCATCGATCCTCACCAACGCAGGTTTGGGAAGAAAAATGGCAAAGTGGCAAAACGCAATGGAATGGAACCCTCTCTAGTCTAGTATATTTATAATAATTCAGACAAAGGAAAGAAACATTTAATTTTTCTTCATCCGCCGAACCGCTGAGCAGAGCGAGAAGGAAAGGATGTAGCATCGCTACATTTTGAAAAATCTCCGCTCAGAAAAAGTCACAAAAATAAAAAGACAGAACAGGAACTAAATCTTAAAATGTTTCTTCTCAACTTCCACACATTTCCTCTGGTGAGCTCAGAGTTTAGAGTCTTTCTTTAAAGCTCCTTTGTTTTCCATGGCTGCCAAGGCTGCTGTCCCAATGCATCTGGAAACATGCCCAGATCTGCTGCTGTCCTCACGGAAAGTTTTAACCAGGCAAGGACTGTGGACAGATGACTCGCGTCCATATTCAGCAAGGCCTTTTCCATCACAAATTCTCACTCGAAACCAGGCTTCAAAAGTCAGCCATCTTTTAGTAGGCCACAATAGGCCACAATAGACCATCTTAATTAAAAGAGACAAAACAAAGTTACCACAGCATAGTGATTAAACAGTGTTAACCCCACTAATACCCTTATGTGTATGCAATTATCTAGCTTTAGCAACACAGAAAAGCATTAATTCAAAAGCGTTTCGTGCTTAAAATAAACAGCACTCAGCAACGTTTATTTAATAAAACATGCACATTGTCAATAGCAAAACGTAAGCGTTCCCTCGTGTCGGTTTTCTCTTGTTAATACATACATATTGATTAATAAAAAACATTTACACAAAACAAATAATTAATGATTAAAAATTAGTAATTTTATTTTTACCACGTTTAGACAACTGAAGCTTCAAAACCCGATGAATTTTCAACAGAAAACTCTGCTCCAGCAATCCCCCCTTTGGTGATTTTATCACCAAATAATCCACAAAAAAAAAAAATTGTGAAATTTAGTCCCATTTTAGGAGAAAATTGAAATGTCTTTTTCCTCCTTACACAACACTACACACCAGACACTCTTTCATCATCCCTCTTTGTTTCTAAGTAGACACTCTCCCTTAATTCTTCTAATTCAATTTCTTGTGGTTCTCTTTTCAACCTTTTATTTCTCTTTTCATTGTTTCTTTTAATTAACTTCTTTTTCCCTCCCCTGTTTTTACAACACAAACACACCAATCTCAATACCAATAAAGCAACAATTATACAAGTTAAAGGAAACAATATCTTACCTATAATAGTACTACCTATTTTTGCAATAAAACTCTTAACAGCTATCACCTTATTAGCTATTTTAGTCCAGATACTTTCAGCTTCAAGTGGTACTAATTCTTCATGCAAATCAGTAATATTTTTGATATAGACCTTCAGGTCTTTGCTTTCGTCTGGAATGTAAGTGCAACAATGTTGAACTTTCAGCATTCCACAAACTCCACCCTCCTTAGCCAATAGAATATCAAGAGCAAGTCTATTTTGCATAGACATAGCACGCACGGCAATTAATTCCGTATTCACCAAAAGAAACCCTCCAGCGGTATTTGTCGATAAGCGATCCACCACTGTTGACAGTTTCCGAATCCCATTAGCATTTAAAGAAATTCCCACTGCTGGAATTAAAGCTCCAAAAATGTCACCCACAATTTCAAACCAAGTTTCCCTCTTGAAGCGCATTAGTAAATTAATATGTTCTACATCTTCTATTCTATCTATATGAAAAATCTTTGGAAAAACCAGGCCCACATAACATGTGCCATACCAATGGTCAGGCAACTTGTAATAAGCCTTGTTCCCACAAACATAATACACTCCTGGAAAAATTGTATCTTCTCCACCTCTGAAACCCCATCCTGTTGCAATGAAGTATGTATCATGACATTCACTAGTCCCAACAAAATATGTATCATATTGGGATTTCCCTCTTGTAATGCACAGCTTACCCTTCTGTGGTGCATCTAAAGCTAAAGTTGGACTAGCTCCATTTCTCAATTCTTTTCCCATCTCAATGTCCCAAATTGTCTCACTCACTTTATATTTCCCTGACTTTTCATGCATACTCAATCTCCTCTCCTCCACCATGTTCAGGAAAGCTTTCTCCTCTTCTTCCAAACTACAAGTTAAATTATTCTTAAAAATGTAATCTAATGTTAATTCTTCTTTTTCAATAAAAATCTCACCAAAAATGTTAGCTTCTTTAGCTGGATTCAGCTCTTTGTTCATTGGCAAGTGCCCAAAAATACTATCTTTGTTAGACATCTTATAATCTATTTTCCCTAACAAATAAAAAACACTACTTAATACACTACAATAAATTCCATACGTAGCTGGTAAATGGTGATAAGTAACACCCTCTGAAACGGATGCAGGTAATTGCATACAAACGTAGCAATCCCTTACTTCCATTGTTTTCACATATTCGTATAACAACTTTGAAAAAACATTACTAGAAAAATCATTAATTGACCTATCTTTATGCATGTAAGTATTACTAATTCTAGTTGGAACTATTTTTTGCGAATTCTTTTCTACATTTGTCTCATTCTCAGTATGTATTCCAAATGTACCTATTGAAACTCTATATGTAACTAATAAAGCTAAAATACCCCATAGTAGCATTAATAATCCAGTACAGCAGCAGCACATTCTACACCATCTTCTTAAGAAGGCACATCTACTTTGATTATTCTCTATGTTAGCCATTTTACTACTTTGACCTTGTCTTTTGACTTAGCCTCTACTACTCCACTACTGTATTTCTCAAACTTTGGATTACTTCAGACAGCTGAGTTTCAGACTTTCTCCTTTTCACTTTCTCCAAGTGATTTCTTCAGTTCACTCAATTTGGATATTCGTCACTTTTCACTCCTTCTTCTTCAGCAACATCAAACTGTATCAGATCATCAACAACATCCTGTGCATCTGACTCTTCTCCAATGTCAGTCAGAATAACTTTTAAGATTCCAACAGATTCTTCCTTTTCCTCAACCACTTTTCTCAAGATCCCTTCCGGATTATCTCAAGTCACTGTTTCTTCTTCTCCTTCTTCAGACAGTGCCACATAAGACCATTCCGGTGATCTGTACTTTTGGTTGGGTCTTCTAATTCTCTTTATTTCCTCAGGTTCTCTTGACTCCTTTTGCTCCTTCCTTTTTACTTCGTTTTGACTCGATACTTCATTCACTTGTTCAGCTTTCGATGTATTTCCTCTTATCAGTCTGTATCTCAGCCTCTTTACTCTGTTGTTAGGCCAAAAATCTCCTCTTACAACCTTTCTCGGTCTTATTTCTGTATTATTTCTTTCTCCAATCCAAGTTCTCTTTCTCAGAACTCGACCCTTTGATTTTTCACTTTCACTTTCATCCGATTCTGTTTCAAATGCCTCTTGTTCTTCAGCAGTTTTCTTTTGCTCTTGTTCTTCAGCAGTTTTCTTTCGCTCCACAGTCTTTTTCACCACTATTTGAGACTTCCCTACTTCTTTCCCTCCTCGGGTCTCCGACACGCAATCTTCTTGCTGTCTACTTGTCCCTTCACCTAGCTTATTAGAAGTGTTCCCTACACCTCCTCGGGGGTCTTCCGCAATCTGTCCCTCTCTATCTTCTTCTGACCCTGCTTCTTCAGAAATAATCTCAAGTGGTTCTTCAATCTCCTCCTCTTCTGATTCAGGAGTAATTTCTGTGGAACTGCTCTTTTCTTTTCTTTTTCCTCCACTGCTTTTTGGAACTTCAGGCTCTCTCTCTCAGAATCTGATCTCCTTTCTGAAATTCTCAATGGTTCTCTTGAACTTGAAGAAAAGGCTTCCTTCCCTGAACCTTGATTCTTTCTCACTGGTTCTGGGTCTTCATCATCACTGGAATCTGACTCTTCAAAATACTCTCTACCAGTCCCATCCTTTGGGTTTGGAACTCTCAGAGTATGACTCGCATGCACCCAGTTTTTCACACCAGCACACTTCACTGCAGTCGTCGTAGTTAGAATGACTTGTCTTGGTCTTCCCCACCTTGGAACCAAGCAATTTCTTCTTCTGTGCACTTTAATCCTCACCCAGTCCCCTGGACTCAGATCATGAGCTTGCTTCTTCTCAAGTGTAGTAGCTTCTTCTCCAATCTGGTGAAACACAGAATGAACTGCGTCAGCCAGGCCTTTATAGTAATCCAAAATCATGTCATCAGTTATTGTCATCAACTTATTGACAGGTACATATGCATGTCGCATTGCACGTCCCATGATTATCTCGTGCGGACTTAAACCAGTAGTTCTATCTGGAGTAGATCTAATAGTCATTAGCACTAGAGGCAAAACATCAGGCCATTTCATGCCAGTGGCTAAGCACATCTTACCAATCCTGTTCTTAATTGTGCCGTTTATCTGCTCAACAACACCAGAAGCCTCTGGTCTGTATGCACAATGTAGCTTCTGCTGTATGCTTAATGCTTCACAAATCAAACTCATGAGTTCATTATAGAAGTGTCCACCTCTATCAGACTCAATCGTTACTGGAAATCCGTACCTAGGAATCAACTCTCTTAACAGTAACTTTGCCACTGTTACTCCATCATTTCTCCTAGTCGGATAGGCCTCAACCCATCTTGAAAACAAACAGACTACCACTAGTACATATCTCAGTCTGTTCACTTGGGGCATTTCAATGAAATCAATCTGCATTCTTGTAAAAGGACCTCCTTCTCTGCCTATTGTTCCCAGACTCACCACTGTCTTCTTCCCAGTGTTAAATTGCTGGCAAATCAAACATCTTTGACAGATACTCTCTGCAATTGTCCTGAACTTTGCATTGTACCAGGTTTGTTTGAAAGACCTGATCATCGCATCCCTCCCCAAATGTCCCTGGCCATGATACATCCTTGCCATTGCTGACAGCATGGAGTTCGGCATTACTGGTCTGCCATCTCTATAGACCCAAACATGGTCTGTCTCTCTCGGGGCACAACCTGCCTTAATCCAATCTTTCTTTTCTTCCTCCTCTGCCTCATCCTGCAACTGTTTCACTTCATCCCATGTCTCTAAGACATTAGTAAACATCACAGAACAAAAAGACATTTCACTCTCTCGTTCCCGATTAATAGATTGATTATTCCTTGCACAGTATTGTGCAATGTCGTTTGCGTATCTGTTGCCAACTGTCACAAAATCGTCTCCTTGTCCATGGGCAGCACATTTCACAACTGCTAATTCTTTAGGCAGCTGTATCGCCTCAAGCAATTTCCCAATCACTTCAGCATTCTTTATTGGAGTCCCACTCGACGTCAAGAAACCTCTTTGTAGCCAAAGTTGGCCAAAGTCATGCACAACTCCAAATCCATACTGACTATCAGTCATCACAGTCGTTCTCAAATCTTTCCCAATTTCACAAGCTTTTGTCAATGCAATTAATTCAGCAACTTGCGCAGATTTCACTCCTTTCAATGATGATGCTTCCATTACTTCTGAAACCTTACACACTGCATATGCTGCACATAGCACACCCTCATCATTCCTCAGGCATGATCCATCCACAAACAACACATGATCACTCTCATGCAAGGGAAGATCCCTTATGTCTGGTCTCGGTTTTGTACAGTAATCAAGCACATCCAAACAATTGTGATCATCTTCTGTTTTCACACCCACATTTTCAATATCCGGCAACAATGTCGCTGGATTCACATTCACACATCTCTCAAGAGTCACATTTGATGCTCCCAGAATGACTTTTTCATATTTAGTCAACCGACTATGTGACATGTACGGAGTTCTGCTTCTTGTCAAAAGAATTGCCA
Organism: Triturus cristatus; assembly: GCF_964204655.1. Lineage (NCBI taxonomy): Eukaryota > Metazoa > Chordata > Amphibia > Caudata > Salamandridae > Triturus > Triturus cristatus. The sequence continues at coordinate 258,717,507 of NC_140579.1, forward strand.
CATTATGAGGTACGAATACCCTTACAGGATATCCCATTATGATTCCCTCACTCTGTTCTAGGCTTCTGCATGTTGCAGCCACAGATTTCAGACAACCTGGTAAACCCACAGCTACAGGGTCAAGTGTCGATGAGAAGTACGCAATAGGCCTTCTCATTAATCCATGCTTCTGAATTAACACTGAAAGTGCACATCCATTTCTCTCACTGCAGTACAATTCAAACTCCTTTTCATAATCAGGCATACCCAAAGCAGGGGCTTCACACATTCTGCTTTTCAGCTCTTCGAATGCTGCCATTTGTTCTCCATCTAGTTCCAATGGGTCTGTCATCTCACTTTTAGTCAGCTTAATCAGTGGCTTTGCTATCAGCGAAAAATTGATTATCCACTGACGACAATAACCCACCATTCCCAGGAACATTCTCACTTCCCTCTGGGTCTTTGGGGCTTTCATTTCCCTGATAATTTTGATCCTGTCATCAGTCACTTTTCTCAGACCTTTTTCAATATTGTGTCCAAGATAATGCACCTCTTTCTTGCAGAACTGCAATTTAGCTGGAGATACTTTTAACCCTCCATCTGCCAGATGATTCAGTAAAGCTATAGTATCTACTTCACAAGCTTCACGTGTCTTTGATGCCACAAGTAGGTCATCGATATACTGCACTAATACTGAGTTTTCAGGCATGATCAAACTCTCCAATGACTTTTTCAATAACTGATTGAATATTGAAGGACTCTCTGTATACCCCTGTGGGATACGACACCATGCTAAAATACGCTGGCCAAATCTAAATGCAAAAATCGGCTGGCTGTCATGATGCAATGGAATTGAAAAGAAAGCATGACACAAATCAATCACTGTATACCACTCAGCATCATGTGGAATCTGATACAAAATCACTGATGGATTTGGCACAATAGGACAACATGCCACCACAATTTGATTAACTTTTCTCAAATCCTGTACGATCCTGAATTTCCCATTAGGCTTTTTTAGCCCCATTATCGGTGAATTACACGGACTACTCAGTAGTTCTCTCAGAACTCCCTGCTGAATCATTTTCTCAATTATAGGAGTTATTCCCTCAATTATTTCTGGTGTCATTTTGTACTGAGGAATGTTAGGATAAGTAATTCCCTCTTTCACTGAAATTTTCACAGAATCTACATTATTCATCAATCCCACATCTTCTCCAGTAAAATCCCAAACTGTCCTTTTCACTGTGTCTCTCAGCTCTTGAGGCAAATCCTCTGGATCAAACACAGCATATGCACCAATTAACTCACTTTCTCTATTTTCTAGAGTCATTCGGTACAAAACATCCTCATCTGGTGTTTCAAAAGCTATTCCATCTGGTGTACAAAAAATTGTACAATTCATCTTACAGAGTAGATCCCTACCTAACAGGTTCACTGGACTTGTGTCACAGACGATAAATCTGTGCATGTCTGAAAATTTCCCTATTTGTACTCTTACTGGTTCAGTAAGACGTGTTCTGATTTGTGTATTGGCTACACCAACTACTTGGATTGCTTCATCCGAGAGAGGAAGATTTCTAATATCTGTTGACCTGACAGTTGATCTTGTCGCACCTGTGTCTACTAAAAAAGTAACACCTTCTTCATTTATTTTTCCATCCACAAATGGTCCTGCCTGGTCTATTTCTAGAGTTGCACCAAGTATGCACTCTTCCTCCTCTCTTCGGCACCATCAATAATCACCCTCAGACTCACTCCCTTCATTCTTTAACAAGTACTGTTGTACCTGGTTAGAACGCCTTGGTTTGTTTACCTGCTCATCATTGTAGAATCCCGAATCCGGATTATACTTTTGTGCTCCTCTATTCTGCGGCAAGGGCGGTTTTGGCTCTTGACTCTGCTGTCTCACAACTTTCTGCTGTTGCTGCTGTTGATTTTTCCCCTCGTTCTGCACCTGTTGATTCAAGGAGTTTCCCTCATTATTCACTAATGGTGGATTGCTACATTCTGATCTCCAATGTCCCAGTTGGCCACAGTTGTGACATGGGAACTTCTTTTTTGCTTCCTCAAGATTCCCCTTTCCTTTCCCTGCATACCTAGGTCTATTCCCTGCATTATTTCCTGGATTATTCGCCTGTTCCACCAACTGTGCTTCCTGTCTTTCCGCAACTTTCAGCTGTGCCCACATTGCTTTCTCTTTCAGCTTTCTCTGTTTTGCTTCAATCTCATCACTGAAGTATTTTGCATGTCTCAGAATCTCATCTATTTTCTTACTCTGCCAATCCACAGTATGCTCACGAATTCTTTCACTAATCTCAGGTCTCAGGCCATATACAAATCTGTATACAAAATGACTCAAATCCTTGTCACCCAGGTGTTCATCTTCACTGAATTGTTTAAATGCCAGTATCAGCCTCTCGTAAAAAGCATGAACTGATTCTTTTGCTTCCTGATGTGTTCGATCTATTTTAACCCAGTCTGTTTCTTTTGGAGGTACTTTATTTTTCAGGTATACAATCACCTGCTCATACTTTCTCATTACCTCTGGATCTGGTGCTCCTGTTCTCTGATCTCTTGGATATTCCTCAGTAGGCCAACTCACAACTATTTTACACTCAGCCCACAAGTCTGCTGGAACAATTATATCAAACAGACTATTCAGGTCAATCCACAGCACTTTTGACAATTTCACAAACCTGTCTACCTGCCTGTACCACTCGACGGGCTTTTCTCTCAATCGAGGGAAATCATTCGTAAATGACAAAATATCCTGTCTGGTCCATGGAACATGTACATATCCTCCTCCAGGTATTTCTCTCATAGGATAAATATCCATTGGTTTTTCCTTTTCTCTCACAGGAAATGCTGAATAAGTCCTATCCCCTGATTCTTCTCTCTTTTTGTACCATCTATCCTTCCACTTTTCAACATCACCCCATTTTCGCAATAAAGCGATCATTTCTTTAATCTGTCCTGTTCTACCAGTACCATTCAAGTTTTCTATATCCTTGTCTGTGAAATCCATCCTGTAAGACTTCTGCAAAACTTTCACTTTATCAATGTCAACTCCATAATCATTTGCTATTGCTCTTAATCTGTCATGTGTATTTCTCGCTCTCCAGGTGATATTCTTGCACATGAATAATAATTCACCATCATGATGATTTTTTAGAATTTCTGTTGAAACTGTCCCTGCAACCAGCTCTTCTACTTCTACACGTAACCTAGCAACATCAATTGCTTGTGAATCTTTATCCCTCTTTTGAAGAACTTTCATCCATTCATTCAGATCCTCAGCTGTTATTTCAGTAGATTTTCTCACTGGAACCACTTTCTTCTGCGGTTCTAAAATCGGCATCCCTGAACAACTAGCTTCACCAGCATCCAGTCCTGAATTAGACTCCTCTAATCCTTCATTACAGGTGTCATGTCTGAATTTTCCTGCCCTTTTTCCTGAATCTCCTGAAGGACCAGCCAAACTTGTCAATCTATTCCCAACATATGGAATAACTAAACCATTCTCACCCTTCCTCTGCTTATCAAAAACAGGCATAACCGGACCTATGGTTACTGGTACCGTAACAGCATCTAGATTTTTTGTCAGTTCCTTGATCCTTTCAGTCAACTCCGATGTAGTTCTGGCTAATTCTCTCGTATTTTCGCCACTGCTTCTATTTTCTCTCTCCCTGAAAGGATTACCACTTCTTAACTCAGGTGTCACATTTTCTGTCTCAATGATACGATGCGTATCTCTTATCGGAGAAACAATTGGTGTACTCTCTTCTGGTTCCGGTCTATATGGAGGTGGTCTTTTGTAAATCATATCATTTAAAACCTCATCCTCATATTCATTAACTCCATATCTTCTCACTTCTGCCTCAGGAACCCTTTCTGCTCCCTCTTCAACTGTTCTCACAGGATATAATCCCTCTGACATACTAGCATCTCGCCATCTTGTCATTCGATCATGATGAGTTTCACGACCATGTCTCCTCCCGAACATATACCTATAGTTGCCTCCAGACCTCTGTTTCTCTCGCTCATGTACTTCCTCTTCCCATTCCACTAAAGCCTCGAATTGTGTCGGCCTTGGTCTTGGTCTTGGGTCAAGACATAACATCTTTTCCCGTAAATTTTTTAACACGGCCAGATTAAATGAACCATGTTCTGGAAATGCTAAAACTCCATCTTCTTTGGTATACCTAACCCAATTCTCCAACCATATACAGGTATGATACCCATATCTCGCAGCCATGAAGGATGCAGGCGTTTTCGATGGAGGTAACAATTCACCCTCTCTTGTTTTAACATCTTTATCCTTGTCGAACCAATTTTTAATCTTTCTGAACAAAGATTTTTTCTTTTTCTCCTCTTGGTAATACATTTTAACGCTTACCAAAACTTTCTAATCCCTTCCGTAATACAACTACACAATATGATTTTTCAACCAATAACAGCGCGACTCACACTAACGCACCAATCCTGGAACGTTACGTCACTAGAATAGCTCCACCAATCCTTGCGCGGCTCACACCAACGCACCAATCTCAGCGCGAGCACTATTCTGATCTAATATCCAATCAGAGCGCGGTCTGTTTGACGTCAGCAGTCGCTGCAGTTTCTCGCTCCTGTCTCCTGTCAGTCGTCTACCCCTCCTTTACAAAATTTCTCAGTAGACTTCGTGTCAAATTTCTACAAAATCTATTAGTTACAACATATAAACATCTCCATTGTCTGCTTCGCTAACCAAAGAATAATAAAGAAAATCTATTTCACAAAAACCTCTCGTTGACACAGTAGCACATCCCTCTACTCTGCCCTTCTAACATACATTCATTAACTGTTTCCTCTAGGACTTGTCCAAAGAGTCTTACAATCAACTAAATGTATAAACATTCACGCACATTCATACAAGAAAATATAGTACATACACACAGAATCCTGCTTTTCCCGAGAACAGCGAACAATCTGCTCCACTACAGAATTATAACACACACCAACCAAGCAGCTTACTTCTACCCAGTTTCTCAAACAAGCTCAGAGAATACCTATTACTTCTCCCGCGATAAGCTTTAACGGCGAACCTTACGGATCCCTGGGACTTAAAACCAGAGTTTCATAGATAACCTTCACTACCATACGCACTCCTTATATACCAGAAATATCTCTAATAGTAACATATAACAATGTCACTTATTCCGAATCCAGACAATGTGAATTTTCCTGCATACATACAGGACCAACAATCCCGTCTTTCCCGAGAGCAGCATATACTTCCCTCTGCCCTACTACGGAACTGCTACTAGCTCCCAAATTCCAGAAGCACTACATATAACTCAACATGACGACTCCAACATATAGTATTAGTACATGTACCAACATCAATCAATAATCAATAAGCTAATATACAAGCAATCTAATCAGATCAAGACAATCATCAATAACCATCATCACTCTGCTACCAGGAACTTGATGCAGATTGGGGTGTACAAAATCTCCCTACTTCCACGGATAAAGTAATTTCACAGTTACACGCACATACACTCACCATACACTAGGGCCCATTTCACTAACATACACTCAAATACTCTACCAGCATTAAACCTGTGGAAAGAAAACTCCTAAACTCCTAAACCCCACAACTACACCGAGGTCGATAAGACCTAGCTATTGCAATTGTCATAATCTAAACAATCTATACATCAATAATCAAATAAAGTACTCAATAATTGACAAGAAATAATCACCAACACCATATTTAAAATTATGATTCTTTATCTAAAATTAGTCAAAGAAATTAATCAGAATAAATCATTTTCTCATAATTACCTATTCTAGCTAAATGTCAGAATGGGTCATCAGGACAAGTCTCTCAGTAGAAATCTCCCAAGTCACCGTCCTCACAGCATCGATCCTCACCAACGCAGGTTTGGGAAGAAAAATGGCAAAGTGGCAAAACGCAATGGAATGGAACCCTCTCTAGTCTAGTATATTTATAATAATTCTGACAAAGGAAAGAAACATTTAATTCTTCTTCATCTGCCGAACCGCTGAGCAGAGCGAGAAGGAAAGGATGTAGCATCGCTACATTTTGAAAAATCTCCGCTCAGAAAAAGTCACAAAAATAAAAAGACAGAACAGGAACTAAATCTTAAAATGTTTCTTCTCAACTTCCACACATTTCCTCTGGTGAGCTCAGAGTTTAGAGTCTTTCTTTAAAGCTCCTTTGTTTTCCAAGGCTGCCAAGGCTGCTGTCCCAATGCATCTGGAAACATGCCCAGATCTGCTGCTATCCTCACGGAAAGTTTTAACCAGGCAAGGACTGTGGACAGATGACTCGCGTCCATATTCAGCAAGGCCTTTTCCATCACAAATTCTCACTCGAAACCAGGCTTCAAAAGTCAGCCATCTTTTAGTAGGCCACAATAGGCCACAATAGACCATCTTAATTAAAAGAGACAAAACAACGTTACCACAGCATAGTGATTAAACAGTGTTAACCCCACTAATACCCTTATGTGTATGCAATTATCTAGCTTTAGCAACACAGAAAAGCATTAATTCAAAAGCGTTTCGTGCTTAAAATAAACAGCACTCAGCAACGTTTATTTAATAAAACATGCACATTGTCAATAGCAACACGTAAGCGTTCCCTCGTGTCGGTTTTCTCTTGTTAATACATACATATTGATTAATAAAAAACATTTACACAAAACAAATAATTAATGATTAAAAATTAGTAATTTTATTTTTACCACGTTTAGACAACTGAAGCTTCAAAACCCGATGAATTTTCAACAGAAAACTCTGCTCCAGCACAAGCACCTGGGGCTACTGCCCCCCGCTCCCTGGCGCCACAGAGGTTTGAGAGCCTTGAGAGGCATACGGCCTGGGTCTCATCCCTGACTACTGTCAGTGGCCACTGTAGCATTTTGCTGTCTGTCTGTTGGGACACACCTGTGGGCCAGTTAAGGTTAGGTGCTGCACAGGTGGTGTCCACAGGTGAGGAGAAGGGTTACCCATGGATTGGCTTGGTGGGCCCTGAGAGTATGGACAGAGGAAGTCAAATAGGTTCAGATTGGCGTAGAACTGGAGTCTGCCCCTGCAGTTGCGGGCCAGGTCCTTGTTCTATCGCCCCAAGCAGGGAAGACCATCACGGTGGTGATTGGTCTACCCTGCGTTTTGGCTGGAAGGGGGTTGTGTTGGACTTGGCCCTTTTTGCAGGGTCATCCCTAAACTTTTTGCCTTCCTCCTGTATTTTTTCTGACCTGTTGTTGGCTGTTTTGTGACTCTGGGCACCTTACCACTGCTGATCAGTGCTAAGGTGCATATGCTCTCCCTATGGTAAAATGTTGACATTGATTGGTTTCCATGTTTGGCTTATTTGGTTTACTATCAGCCCCTAGTAAAGTGCACCAGGAGTGCCAGGGCTTGTAAATACAAATGCTGCTGGTGGGCTTGCAGCACTGGTTGTGCCACCCACAGAAGCGGCCTAGTAAAATGTGTCTAAGGTCTGCCACTGCAGAACCTGCGTGCAGTCTGGTACTGTCGCGCTGACTGTGCAAGTGCACCCACTTGCCAGTCCCTAAACCTTCCCTTAACTACATATTAGTCACCCCTCTGGTAGGCCCAGGGACAGGGTGCATTGTAGGCATAAGGTAGGACATGCCCTGATGTGTGTGGTATGCCTTAATAGTGAATTACAGCCATTTTCGTTTTTCACTGTTGAAGGCTACCTGCTCTCCATAGGCCAGAATGAGCTGCTGGAATTACTACACGCTGTAATCCCAGTGGACTCATAGAGCATGGTAGAAAGTCAAGTTTAGTATGCCTGAACTCAGAATACTAAAATACTTCTTTTAGCAAACTTTATTTTAATATCCTGTGTTTGTAAATACTACTTTAGAAAGTTAGTATTTACTGACCTGGCCATTTCAGTCCGCCTCTGCTGTGTGTGTGTGTGCTGCCTAGTTTCAGTGGGGAGCAGGGCTGGGGAATTCCAGGAGACAGGCTGGCTGCCAGGTGGTGGGTAGAGAGATTACACCAGGATGGGTGGGAGGAGTACACCTTGACTCTGAATAGACCTGTGCTCTGCCACCACAATGCCGGCTCCGCCCCCTGTGGAGCGGCTGATGTCTCTGCCCTGCTGCTGAAAGGAAAGAGCAGAGTCACCACAACAAAGTGCTCCAAAACCGGACTGAGCCAGGCCCAGGCCCCCTGGCGACAAAGAACAAAAGAATTGCTGTATAAAAGAAGGAGCCCTGCTCCTAAGAAATCAGATCCTGTTTGCGCCAAGACGAACCTCTGAATGAAGGAGAAGGACCTGGAGAAGCTGAAGGAGGAATGCTGTCTCTCTGCCTGAGAGACTGGCCTGCAGTGGGTGCCTGTCTGCTGGAAGGAGAGGAAAAAACTAGAGGAAAAAGACTTTGCATCAACTTGTGCTTTCAAACAATCTCCAAGGGCTTGCTTGTGAACTTGCCCCCTGAACTGCGCCCCAGGAACAGTGGGCGCTACCTTTCCCCCAGAAGAGGAAAAGCTGCTGGAAGCGATCCTGTGACGCTGACCCCTGAGGACCTTGTGCCCCTTCTCTGTGCACCGTGACATCTGCCACCGGGGCTACTGCGAGCACCGCAAAGACCTGTCCATCTGGTCCAAGCACCCCAAGCAACTGCCCCCCGAGCCGTAGCTCGCACCGCGAAGAAAGAAACTCATCCGGCTCCAAGCGCTGAGCCTCTGCGACCACCCTGGCCGTGGAAGCTCCTGTGAAGACCGGTAACGCACTGCGTGTCCCCTCCGTGAAGCTGACAGCGCTACACGCTGAAGAGATTGCCCCTGAGCTGCCCCTCCTGCTTCTGCCCGTGATCGTGTGGCCGAGACCGTCCTGGAGCACCCCACGAACCACCGCCGCCCACTGCCTCAGAGGGACGACAACGCAACGTGGGACGCTCCTGCAGGGACCCCTGAAGCTGCTGCGATCACCCTTGTGCGAGAAATCAGGTACTGTGTGCGAGCGCACTGAAGTACGACCCGTCCGCTGCTTTGTTTGGGCCATACTAGCACTGTAGACCCGCTACGCGACTAACGCGTGAAGTGTGAGCTTTTGTACGGTTCGAAATCAGCTGTTCGAGGCGTCCCAACGAAGGTCCGGCTCGTCCAGCATTAGATACATTGACGGCGCTCACGTGGGAAGCGTGAGCTTTGGCAAGAGGCGTACCGGACGTGTACGATGCGTACCAACGAAGGTACGGTCCGTACGGTTCACGTCCCGAGTACGCGTGCTCACGCGAGAAGTGTGAGAAACGGCAAGTGACGTCCAAAACTTCATACGAAGCGTACGCAAGGCGCTACGAAGCGTACAGACACCCTAAAGAAGCTATTTTAAGTACAATTTTGCTATTTTAAGAACTGTGGACTGCCTGAAAGCCTTCAAGAGTAACTGGAACCTTATTTAAGTTAAAGACTGTATTTTTGACAACCTGCCTAAAAGAAACCTTTTATATAAAGAACTTTATTTTAATACAAATACAGCCTTGTGTCTTTGTGTGGTGGGGTGGTGATTATTGTGTGGGACAACTTGAACGCTTAACCTAATACCCTCTGGAAATCTAGCCTGACTGCTCGCGCCACGTTACCTAGAGGGTGAGCAGGGGTTATTTTTAAAGAGGTAATCCTACGCCCTGACTTGGAGGAAAGGGTCCCTGCTTGTCGCAAGTGCATACCATGTCTCCTGTCCTAATGACGAATTCCCCCTCCGCTCGGAAGCGGATGATCGATACCGTTTCCGGCTTTTTGTCCCCTCTCTTTGGGACTTTGCAAACTACCCCCGTTCCTCCTCGCAGGCAAACTCGTAGCCAGCTCCCCGGTCCTGACGAACGGGAAGTGCTAGATCTCCTTGCCCGACGGTGGGCCACGAAGGGCTCCCAGTATAATTTGCAGGATATTATGATTACCTTTCACCAGTGGGAAGCGCTGACACAAAGATACGTTTTTGATGTGATGTGTAATGTTTTAAGTCAAGAATGGGAAGATCTGGGATTGGGGCCAGTTCCCCAGGGCCTGCTAGATGTGCAGGCCGAGTTTGATAAAGGATCGATTGTGGGCGCTGAGGTCGAGGACGCGGTAGGGACGCTCGTCACGTTCAGAATGATGTTTGCTTGCTGGTCTTTGCCGGAACGCGATTCTTCTGTTAGGCAAAAATTAAAGCACTACCCTATGAGAGAGGTTCCCCCAGTGTGGAGAGAGGAGGTCGCAGCTCAGGGAAACAATCCTCTTATACCTGCTCACTTCCAGCGTGTGTGGGTGCACGTTCCTTGGAAACGTTCCGAAGTATTAGCCCTTAAGCAGTCGTTACCGGACCCCCGTAAAAATCCTGCTGGGTATTATAAAGAGTTGTCCCAAACTGTCGACGCATGTGTTATGAATTTGGCCGACATAGACATGCTCATGGGTAATGTAGTACCACAACCATTATGGGCCAGAATTCGGAAGGAAGACCACCCTGCAGAATTGGGGGGTAATTGGGCTGCCATACTTGCCACAGACAGACTCCAAGTGGGTGGTGCTAAACCGGAGCCGTTAGTTACGGAACTCCCACCTAGAATTATTGCCTTACTGAAAACTATGATGCCCCCTCTGCGAGTTAATTGGGATAAACTAGCAGCTTGTAAGCAAAAAGCGGCCGAAAATTTCTCTGATTTCTTCACTCGTTTTGAGGAGACGTTCATCGATCCTAGTGGTCAGGATATGAGCACGGAAGGTGGCCAACGACTTTTTGTAGATACATTTGTGTCTAATTTGGTTCTGGAAATATCAAATAAATTAAAGAATTCCGAAAGTGCGTGGGCCGTGTCATCTTCTGCCCAGATACTGGCCACTGGTCAGTATTATGAGAATAGGGATAAAGAGGAGAGAGAGAAACTAGATAAAAAGACGAAAGAACTGAAAACGAAAGTTCTCTTGCAACAGGCTTATCCTCCTCGCCCTGCCCAACAGGAATATCAGCCGCCTCCACAATTTCAGAGACCGTTGCAGAGGTCTGGGCCTTTTATTCCCCGACCGGCGCTGGGCCAGAATCAATGCGCCTATTGTAAAGAAGACGGCCATTTAAAATATAATTGCCCAGTTTTGTTACAGCGTACGAGTGGCATCCCCGGGTCGCGAGGCCGGAGTGGTTATCAGTCAGCATCGAGAGGTAGAGGGCGGGGCACACAGCCTAATAACCCGCGTTCCATGCCCCCTGAAAACTCCACAAACTATTTTGATCAGCGCAATGTTCAGTCTACCAACTATTACAATGATGATTACTATACCGAGGATGAGAGCCAGAATTGCCAATCTAGTTAGGACAGCCTCGGACAAAGTAAGGGAGTAGTATCAATCCCAGTGGACCAAAACGGGCCTTATGTTGATGTGGTAGCACTAGGTGTTACAGAGCCATTCCTATTAGACACTGGTGCGACAAAAAGCTCTATGATTCACTCTAAACTCCCTGGGGCACCTTTGTCTGGCTGTACGAATGTTTCTGTGGGTTTTTCTGGCGCCCCAGTTCAGAACCCAGTTTCACGCTCTTTGCCCATTTCAATAGGTCCTTACAAATTGGAGGCCCGCTTCTTTTAACAACTGGTTGTGGTGAAAATTTGTTGGGTTTGGATTTATTGAAAAAATTGTATGCAACATTGCACTGTTCTCCTTCTGGTGTGCGTCTTACCCTAGGTAAAAAATTGACGTCATCGATGTATTTGTCCACAGACCAGCTTCCTCCTGAATTACAGTCTCTTTCTGCCACCCTCTGGGCCACGGGCCCCAATGATGTGGGCCTCTTACAAATTCCACCCTATATTGTAACCATTAAGCCCAATGTTAAATTCCCTCGCATTCCACAATATAAAATTTCCAGTGACGGCGAAAAGGCTCTTTTAACTATAGTTCACGATTTGGTACAAAATGGTGTGGTCGAAGAGACTAGGGGAAATGTATGCAACAGCCCTGTTCTGCCCGTTTTTAAACGGACCGACCCCTCCCAGCCACCTGTTTATCGTTTTGTGATTGATCTCAGAGAATTCAATAAGATTATAGTACCTCAATTCCCTGTTGTCCCAGACATTAATGCCATATTGACAATGATACCTGCCTCAGCTTCCTGGTTTTATTGTCATTGACCACAAAAATGCTTTTTTCAGCATACCTATTGCTGAGGAGAGTAGGGATATTTTTGGCTTCTCCTTAGCATGCCGAAGCTTCCGGTTCAAGAGGGCTCCTCAAGGGTATTGCGAGAGGCCCTCCATTTACAGTCAAGCATTAAAATCACAGCTCGACACTATGCTTTTACCACCAGGTGCCACTCTTATTCAATATGTGGATGACCTGTTGGTTGCAGCAGATTCGGAGGACACTTGTAAAAAGGCCACTGTTTCATTGTTACGCCACTTATCTGACCACCACCACAAGGTTTCACCGTCTAAATTGCAATATTGTTGCCAAGAGGTTATCTATCTAGGTCATCTCTTGTCAAAGGAGGGACGACGATTGACCCCAGAACGTATCCAAGCAATTGCCCAAATGCCTATTCCATGTACGCAAAAAGAGGTGCGTGCCTTTTTAGGTATTACCTCTTACTGTAGACAATGGATCCCCAATTTCTCCCTTCTGGCAAAACCCTTGTTGGCACTGACTCTTAAAGACACACCACACCCTCTCCCATGGTCAGCGGAATGCCAGAAAAGTTTCACTGATTTACGTACTGCCTTGTGCTCTGCTCTTGTGTTAGGTACTCCTGATTACAGTAAACCTTTCCCACTCTATGTTCATGAGAAAGAAGGTTGCGCATTATCAGTTTTAACAAAGACGCAACACCTTACGAGTGCCCGCCTTTCGGGGTATGAACTGACACTCTTGGCTAGCCACATACATATTAAACGATGTAATGTCCTGAACCCGGCGACATTGCTGCCGATTCCAGTAGAAAATGGTACACCGGAGCAACATGATTGTTTCCTCCGCACGGAGGAAGAGACAAGAGGCAGAGTTGGTTTGAAGGATACTCCACTCCCGGACCCGGATGGGACCCTATGGGTGGACGGTTCCTGTTTTAAGCTTCCCAATGGCGAAACAACTGCAGCCTATGCAGTCACTACCTTGTACACTGTTGTGGAAACAGCACGGATTATGCATAATTCAGCCCAGGCAGATGAATTGATAGCACTGACTAGAGCGTGTGTGTTGGCTGAAGGAAAAAGGGTGAATGTGTTCACTGATAGTCAGTATGCGTTTGGAGTGGCCCATAGTTTTGGCCGCCTGTGGAAGGAAAGAGGTTTTCTCACATCCCATGGCACTAAGATACTGCATGGCCAATTGGTAAATGACCTTCTTGAATCGCTTACCTTGCCCACTCAGATAGCAATTGTAAAGTGTAGTGCACATAGGAAGATTACTGATGATGTAGGTCAAGGAAATGCTTTTGCAGACCAGATAGCGAAAGAGACAGCTAAGGACACCACTAGCCGCATGTACTTTGTGGACTCCGCTAGATGGGTTGCACAAGGTGGGATGTGTGAGAATACTGTGGACAGTGTGAAAATGATCCAGGTGGAAGCCACAGAGAAGGAGTTAAGTACGTGGAAAAACAGTATGGGAAGGTTGGATGTGACAGGGTGCTGGACAGATTTGTCAGAGCATCAACGCTGGTTGTTACCAGATGCTTACGTGCTACCAAAAGTGACCATGGCACATGGTCCAGCCCACATCAGCGCAAAAGGTATATGCAAACTTCTGGCCCCAGTATGGCAGAATGTGGGGATACCTAAATGCGCAGACAATCTGGTTAAACACTGTATTGTATGTTTGATGCATAATCCGGGGAAGGGAACACCAACACCGGCAGGCCACTTTGCTCCCCCAACGTACCCTTTTGAGGTATTACAAATAGATTACATTCACATGGAACGATGTAACAATTTGAAGTACGTTCTTGTTGTGGTATGTGCCTTCTCCCGATGGATAGAGGCCTATCCTCTGAAAGATAATACTGCTCTATCAACGGCGAAAGTCCTCTTAAAGGAATTTCTGCCGAGATTTGGGTTACCTAGAATTATTTGGAGTGACAACGGGAGTGAATTTGTGGGCCAGATCATGCAGAAAGTATGTGCTGGTCTTGGCATCAAGCAAAAGTTCCACGCAGCAAACCATCCCCAGTCAGCAGGTTTGGTGGAATGCTATAATGGCACTCTCAAGCTTAAGTTAGCGAAAATTCAAGCCAGCATGGGTCTGGCTTGGCCTGATGCCTTGCCCATGGTGCTCTTATCTACCAGAACAATCACCCATTCCCGTATGGGACTTAGTCCTTATGAGGTTGTCTTTGGACGCCCTGCAAATGTTTGGGGAGGCCCAAGGCCAAATAAATATTCCGAGATAGAGCATCCATTGTTGATTGACTATTTACATGATCTAACCACTAAGTTACGTGACCTTCATCAACAGGTACAAGATACTTTGCCCCAGGCTTCAACGGATCCTGGTCACACCATACGGCCAGGAGACTGGGTCTGTGTCAAAAACTTCCAGAGGTCAAAGAACTTGGAACCTCGCTGGAGAGAACCCCGTCAGGTGCTCCTGACGACGCGTACTGCAGTAAAGGTGGTCGGCAAAAAGAACTGGGTACATGGGGTACATTGCAAAAAAGTGCCCCTACCATTGCCTTATGATCAATGGGTTCATCAACAAATTAGTGACTCTGAATCCAGAAAAACACCAAACTTTGGACTATTCAGTGATGCACGCCTAGACTTTGCCGGAGCAGGACAAGACGACGACAAGGCCCTCCAGACAGCTATACCACCGGCAGTGAAATTGGACACTACTAAACCACATCTCCTTTTCCAAGAACAAACTGTACCTGGTTCCCAGAGGTACGATTTGAGGCCCAGACTGAACAAAATACCTCAATAGTGCTTCATTGATTTTTGTCTTTATCCCGATTTCCACATGATTGCAGGGCCGTGATCGTAAGTCTCAGAATTGTGACCCAAATGTGGCTCTAGGCCTGTGGGACTTGTAGGAAAGTATAAAGAACTACAGACAATCACAGCTGAGTGAAGCAACCTCCCGTCACGGGCAATATTTAGAGCTGGAAATGACTGTTAACAAAGGAATGGACAAAATACAAACAATGAGCACGATGCATTGTAAATTATTGCATAATCGTTTTATAGTGGTTTTAATAATATTGATTTTGATATGTATTATATTGTCTTGTATAGGATGGGGACTACACGTAATTTTTACACAGCCTACTCCCAAAGTTACGGTTGAAATGCATACACATGGCACTCTACCACCTCATGTTGAGTCAAGAAGGAGTGAATTCCGCAACAACACATTTGTTTCCATGCTACACCAACATCAATTGGCCACTAATGCGACGAACTGTTGGGTTTGTAGTCTTCTGCCAAGTTCAGTGAATACTGGAATGCCACACATTACCCTTCCTTTTTCATTTAATGGCTCTTGTAGTGCATGGTGGGAATTGAGCGCCAGTTGGGTCTTTTCTGGAGATGGGAATACACGAGAAGTAAGGAGCTTGGGAGTACATCTATACCATTTATGTTGGCGAGACAGAAAAAGGATATATGGGACGGATAGTGAGAAGTCAGAATATGCAGATCGCCAAACCAAATCTACGGATTTTGTATTTTCTGCCCTCTAATAGAACCTCTCGAAAAGGGAAAACTTTTCTAGTGGTACCTGGACAAGCACCATTCTGTATTAGGAAAGGAGGGTTAGAATATAAAGGTACAAGCAATTGCCAACATATTGTGACCTTAAATGGGACAGATTGGCCTCGCATGGTTCCCTCACGTAACACGTACTTCGTGTGTGGAAATAAGGCTTACACTTCTCTACCAGGTAATTGGAGAGGCACTTGTTACATCGCTTGGTTGTTGCCCCCTACATATATAGCAGATGCCAAGCATCATTTACAGAAAAGAGGGGTGGCGTCTCACCAGGATACGTCAGGACAAGAAGTCAGGGATGTCTTGAAAGGACTCATTCCATTCTGGGGCTCAATAGCCAACAGTAGAGACATAAGACAACTAATTTGAGTTGTAGAAGCCACTGTCAATGAAACAGCTGGAGCGGATCTAGCTGCTGCATTTTTATTCCAGACAACGCCCCTACAGTATACCAAGCCATCTCTAAGCTACATAAGATCGCTGAGTCCGTTCACCAGGATGAAGGGAATTGGTCTCTGATGGGATGGTTTGGGGGACTACTGTTTACATGGGGATGGAAGATTCTTACCTTTGTCGGAGCGACTTTAGCTATTCTCTTCTCATTTTGCCTTTGCCTACAATGTGGTCCAGCTATATGCGGACTCTGCGCCACCCTGTGTGTTCCAAATCCGGTATCACAGAAAGCAGCAAACACAAAGATGATGCTGCAGCAACAGCTTGTAGATTTCATGGCTATTGAAGTTGATTCAGATTAACACCAGCCTCTGGGTTCTTTGCCTGCGTAATGGCAAAAGGAGGGTCTGAGGAAATTCGAAATATGGCCCGTCTTTGCTTGTAACACCACCACGCTGTTGCCCTCACTCAGGCCCCCTTCAGCATTCATAGCGTTTCTTTCACGTTCTATACTGTTGCACATATTACACGACCTTTTCTGTTTCCCCAAGCTAAGTCCACTCTGAGACCAGGCTCGAAGCAACTAATCCCCCAGATAACCATCTATTGACCCTTGGTGACCGTTCTCGGCCTCTCCAGTTGTTTTACGAATCACCATCTTCAACACGCAAACACGTCCTGTCGTAAATTAATTCAACCTAGGAATGGCTGTGCCACCTGACCTATAGGGTCGGGTAGAGAACACGACCTTAGGGAAGGAATTTCTATTACCCATTATCCTGTATCTTGTACAAAGAATGTTTTCTTGTGGATGATTTGTATTTTTATTGCATCTTGTGGGGGTTGTTGCTTTAGGGGATTCAAGCGCTACAAAAGACTGTGAGCCACAGATTGAAGTGGCAGTCTCCTGAGAACCTACCACCGATGTACTTCTAGGACAACTGTACTTAGCTGCAGCTAATAAATTGAGGTTCCTATGCCAGACAGAGTGTTCCGTATCTCTGTAATTTGGAAGGCGAACTCAAAAGATTTCAGGCGTACCCTGCGCCGCTGGGCTTTAAAAGCCTGGTTCTTCAGGGTGAGAGGGGGAAAGAGTCCCCAGTGGAAAAAACAGTGGCTCAGGCGCCAGCCAGAAGGGCTGCGTCCCCAGTGAATGACCAGGGTGACACCACTTCTGTCCTGGGGGATCTTCAGAGCACTGTCAGGTGGACAGGGGTTGGGAGATCTGCGCCAGGCAGACTGTCACACGACACAGGAGTTATGTGTCATCCTCATGGGGGGCATGCGTGCTCCCCGGGAAGTCCTGGTGCGCCAGGCGAGCGTTCAACCGCATGGGTTGGTCCCAGGGTTGGGAAGTAAGGGTCAGGTGTTGTCTGACCTGGAGGGTGGGACCACTGTAATCAGTGTCCTGACCCAGGTTGCTTCTAGGGGTACCACTCCAGTTTGGAGGGTACAGCCATCTGGAAGGGGGTGCAGAGGGAGGGAGTCCTCGCCTCTGACCCCGGCTCAACTGAAGGGTTTAGACCCTAGGTTGGAGGGCCAGGTTCAGGGTGTCCCCCCTGACCTGGACGCCCAGTTGCAGGATAGAACCCCTGAACTGGTGGGCGAATTGCGCAGGACACCTGCCCCAGGTGCCCTGGCAATTCTGGAAGGGGGTACCACTCCAGGTGGGAGGGTACAGAGCCCCAAGGAGGAGAACCGGGTGTGGGAGAGGCCACCCCAGTCTTTGGTCCAGCTGCCGGGTACAGTCCTGGGGCTGGTGGGTCAGTGCCAGGATGTCATACCTGACCTGACAGGAGGGAGAATGGACAAAGGGTGCCAAGCACCTGGGGCTACTGCCCCCCGCTCCCTGGCGCCACAGAGGTTTGAGAGCCTTGAGAGGCATACGGCCTGGGTCTCATCCCTGACTACTGTCAGTGGCCACTGTAGCATTTTGCTGTCTGTCTGTTGGGACACACCTGTGGGCCAGTTAAGGTTAGGTGCTGCACAGGTGGTGTCCACAGGTGAAGAGAAGGGTTACCCATGGATTGGCTTGGTGGGCCCTGAGAGTATGGACAGAGGAAGTCCAATAGGTTCAGATTGGCGTAGAACTGGAGTCTGCCCCTGCAGTTGCGGGCCAGGTCCTTGTTCTATCGCCCCAAGCAGGGAAGACCATCACGGTGGTGATTGGTCTACCCTGCGTTTTGGCTGGAAGTGGGTTGTGTTGGACTTGGCCCTTTTTGCAGGGTCATCCCTAAACTTTTTGCATTCCTCCTGTATTTTTTCTGACCTGTTGTTGGCTGTTTTATGACTCTGGGCACCTTACCACTGCTGATCACTGCTAAGGTGCATATGCTCTCCCTATGGTAAAATGTTGACATTGATTGGTTTCCATGCTTGGCTTATTTGGTTTACTATCAGCCCCTAGTAAAGTGCACCAGGAGTGCCAGGGCTTGTAAATACAAATGCTGCTGGTGGGCTTGCAGCACTGGTTGTGCCATCCACAGAAGCGGCCTAGTAAAATGTGTATAAGGTCTGCCACTGCAGAACCTGCGTGCAGTCTGGTACTGTCGCGCTGACTGCGCAAGTACACCCACTTGCCAGTCCCTAAACCTACCCTTAACTACATATTAGTCACCCCCCTGGCAGGCCCAAGGACAGGGTGCATTGTAGGCATAAGGTAGGACATGCCCTGATGTGTGTGGTATGTCTTAATAGTGAATTACAGCCATTTTCGTTTTTCACTATTGAAGGCTACCTGCTCTCCATAGGCCAGAATGGGCTGCTGGAATTACTACACGCTGTAATCCCAGTGGACTCATAGAGCATGGTAGAAAGTCAAGTTTAGTATGCCTGAACTCAGAATAATAAAATACTTCTTTTAGCAAACTTTATTTTAATATCCTGTGTTTGTAAATACTACTTTATAAAGTTAGTATTTACTGACCTGGCCATTTCAGTCCGCCTCTGCTGTGTGTGTGTGTGTGTGTGTGTGTGTGTGCTGCCTAGTTTCAGTGGGGAGCAGGGCTGGGGAATTCCAGGAGATAGGCTGGCTGCCAGGTGGTGGGTAGAGAGATTACACCAGGATGGGTGGGAGGAGTACACCTTGACTCTGAATAGACCTGTGCTCTGCCACCACAATGCCGGCTCCGCCCACTGTGGAGCGGCTGATGTCTCTGCCCTGCTGCTGAAAGGAAAGAGCAGAGTCACCACAACAAAGTGCTCCAAAACCGGACTGAGCCAGGCCCAGGCCCCCTGGCAACAAAGAACAAAAGAATTGCTGTATAAAAGAAGGAGCCCTGCTCCTAAGAAATCAGATCCTGTTTGCGCCAAGACGAACCTCTGAATGAAGGAGAAGGACCTGGAGAAGCTGAAGGAGGAATACTGTCTCTCTGCGTGAGAGACTGGCCTGCAGTGGGTGCCTGTCTGCTGGAAGGAGAGGAAAAAACTAGAGGAAAAAGACTTTGCATCAACTTGTGCTTTCAAACAATCTCCAAGGGCTTGCTTGTGAACTTGCCCCCTGAACTGCGCCCCAGAAACAGTGGGCGCTACCTTTCCCCCAGAAGAGGAAAGGCTGCTGGAAGCGATCCTGTGACGCTGACCCCTGAGGACCTTGTGCCCCTTCTCTGAGCACCGTGACATCTGCCACCGGGGCTACTGCGAGCACCGCAAAGACCTGTCCATCTGGTCCAAGCACCGCAAGCAACTGCCCCCCGAGCCGTAGCTTGCACCGCGAAGAAAGAAACTCATCCGGCTCCAAGCGCTGAGCCTCTGCGACCACCCTGGCCGTGGAAGCTCCTGTGAAGACCGGTGACGCACTGCGTGTCCCCTCCGTGAAGCTGACAGCGCGACGCGCTGAAGAGATAGCCCCTGAGCTGCCCCTCCTGCTTCTGCCCGTGATCGTGTGGCCGAGACCGTCCTGGAGCACCCCACGAACCACCGCCGCCCACTGCCTCAGAGGGACAACAACGCGACGTGGGACACTCCTGCAGGGACCCCTGAAGCTGCTGCGATCACCCTTGTGCGAGAAATCAGGTACTGTGTGCGAGCGCACTGAAGTACGACCCGTCCGCTGCTTTGTTCGGGCCATACTAGCACTGTAGACCCGCTACGCGACTAACGCGTGAAGTGTGAGCTTTTGTACGGTTCGAAATCAGCTGTTCGAGGCGTCCCGACGAAGGTCCGGCTCGTCCAGCATTAGATACATTGACGGCGCTCACGCGGGAAGCGTGAGCTTTGGCAAGAGGCGTACCGGACGTGTACGATGCGTACCAACGAAGGTACGGTCAGTACGGTTCACGTCCCGAGTACGCGTGCTCATGCGAGAAGTGTGAGAAACAGCAAGTGACGTCCAAAACTTCATACGAAGCGTACGCAAGGCGCTACGAAGCGTACAGACATCCTAAAGAAGCTATTTTAAGTACAATTTTGCCATTTTAAGAACTGTGGACTGCCTGAAAGCCTTCAAGAGTAACTGGAACCTTATTTAAGTTAAAGACTGTATTTTTGACAACCTGCCTAAAAGAAACCTTTTATATAAAGAACTTTATTTTAATACAAATACAGCCTTGTGTCTTTGTGTGGTGGGGTGGTGATTATTGTGTGGGACAACTTGAGCGCTTAACCTAATACCCTCTGGAAATCTAGCCTGACTGCTCGCGCCACGTTACCTAGAGGGTGAGCAGGGGTTATTTTTAAAGAGGTAATCCTACGCCCTGACTTGGAGGAAAGGGTCCCTGCTTGTCGCAAGTGCATACCTGCGCCAACCAGAGACCCCGTATTCTAACATGTACCATGATCAGCACATTCTGCTGTGCATTTATATTGTTCAACATCTAATGTTATCTATTGCATTTGGTGTCCCTGTGATTTAATTTACATAGGACAGACTATGCAACCAGTAAAGGCGCGGATCGGCCAACATAGGAGCCGTATCCGGTGCAAAGTGTTGAATGCCCCCCTGGTCGATCATTTTATTGAAAAGGACCACACAGCCAACGATTTGATTTGGCAAGTGGTGGAGAAAGCAAAACTTCCGCGTAGGGGAGGTGATATCTCCCTTATTCTCCAGACTTTAGAATGTAAATGGATAGACAAGTGTGGGTCTATCAAGAATGGTTTGAATAACCTTGTTGCGGAAATTTATTAGTTTATACTAACCACTTGTCTCTTTTTTGAGGTATTTGACAGGGCTCTGTCAATAAGCAGATCACTGTATAACACCTAGATTAAACTATATATGATCACATGTTTTGACCTCTAAAAATTCTATATTATCAAGATTTGAATGGGTAACATAACGTTTTTACAAAATAGAAAAATTAATTGCTGTATATTGTGATTGCCGTACATGCAGACATGATTGTTACAACAATATCATGATGTGAATCGATAGATTGTGATCAATTGTTATACTTTGGCTATGATATTGATGACGAATGTCTAAGGATTATATCACAAATTGATTTGACACTGTATTTTTTGATATTTGTTGCCATTTTAAAAATGAAATGATATGGATGTGTGAAAACTTTTGAAATAATGATATAACATCGTAAGAATTAGATTATCAATTGAAGGTGTTTACTGTATAGGCGATAATTCTTTCCTGTAGAGGCGTCTCATGTAAGAGTGTTCCACATAAAATGTAGTGATCCCTTAATATGTTCATCATACCGGAAACTGTTTCAGGTTAGGATGTATCTATTGAAATGCCACCATATAAAGGAAATTACCTTTATGTCTGGCCATTTGTCCCTTTGGTTATATTAATGTTTATACCCACTCCGATGGTTTATCATTTTAGACAATAAAATTCGGTAATGCTTTTACCCTACAACTAGATGGCCACTAACTTCGCCGTCTTTGCCCATTCTTTTTGATACGGTACATGTTGGTTACCTGTCCCTTCCGTTATACTTATGCTCACACCCACTTCAATGGTTTAAAATTTGAACATGTAATATACCATTTTGGACTATAAAATTAGGTAATGTTTTCCTCCCAACAAAAGATGGCCACTAATTTCGCCGTCGTTGCCCAATCTTTTGGATACAGAACAGGCCTTTTTATTCACTAAGGAAGTAACTTGACAGTGTGCTTTCCTTCAATATAATATATTTGTCCTTCTATAAATGTCTTATGATTAGAGTACACTTTACACTCTCATTATTAAATAGGCTAGTAGAACACTCTTAGCCGCTACAAGATGGCTGCTATTTTCGCCGTCTTTTCCTCCGGCATTGGCAGATAAAGAAACTGGTTATTTCCGGGTCCGGGAGGCAGCGAGATTGATTCCGCTACGGACACAACACGGAGTAACTACGTATTGGATTAATGGCCATAAAGTTAGCGCCTTCGCTCTCGTATCCAGCAGAGTCATCACGGATAGAAGGATACTTGCTCCTTTCTCTTCCAAAAAGTATAATATGTAAGTAATCTGAGTGGTTTTTTAGTGTGGCACCATCGTTACGAGTTGTGTATTGATTAAAGTTTTTGATACATTACAGAAGTGTCGAGATAAGAACTAAGACTATCTTGGGAAGCCTGTATCTCCCTAAATATTGGGTGCACCTCTGGACCTCTATTCGCGGAGGAATAATAAAAAGCCCAAGTAAGTGCATTAAAATATACTACACCGTGGTGTTTTTCCGGATATCTTTATGATTGAACGTTTACTAAAAATAAACATTCCTTACCCATAGGGAAGCTCGTATCGCCCAAAATATTTGGTTTATCAGTTGACCCCTATTCGTGGAAGAATAATAAAAAGCCCAAGTAAGTGTATTAAAATATACTACACCGTGGTGATTCTCTGGATATCTTTATGATTGAATTTACTCTAAAAATAAATATTCCTTACCTACAGGTTTGGATGTAATTTTCTCATCCGCCACATCCTTATGCATACTGGATCCTATAAGGACGACTGTATGTTTTACACTGGTAAGCCAAAAATCTGTAAGCCTTCAAGGTCCCTAACTTCATACATCAGTATATTGATATTTGATTTTAGTACAGTTATATTTCCCCTCTTTCTTTTCCCCTAGTCCCCAGAATCACAGTCCTGATGAGACCCGGTATTTAAAAGTGGGTCGAAACGCCGTCGACAACAAAATAAGAGACAGCCTTGACTGGATTATTACATATTGTTTATAAACTGTCCTTGTTATAATTCTTTCCAATAACCTTCTACACTCTTGTTTTTTACTTTCTGTTACTTCTGTAAGGTTATGGTTTTTTTCACTGGGGTTCACTTTGCACTGCGAATGTAAGAAAGAGAGGAGTTGTGTATATATAAAATGTTTTATATGTGATTTAACAAAAAAGTGTGTATTAAATAAAGACCTCGGCTGAGGCTTGGTAGATTTCAAAAGGTCGTGTGAAGGCTTACTGTGTTTATCATTAATTTGGTGTCGTTTTGTGAGAGATTAATTCAAAAACAACTATTGATGTTGTATGCAACAGATGATTATTTTCAAATCAGTTCCTTGTGAACATTGTTTTGTAGTACATTGTACTTACCCGGTTCGCAGGGACATAAGGGTTGCTCTTGTAATCTTGAATATTGATTGTGCAGTTTTTTCCTCAAGAGCTCTATAATATATTATATATTGCTTTTACCCAATTTTTGGGTTGTTTGTCTTTCAATTGTGTTTGTGTTGTGATAAAGTTTTGTAATTGTATTGAGTTGAATAGTTTAAGGGTCATAAGACTATGTCAGATAGAGAGG
This sequence comes from Triturus cristatus, assembly GCF_964204655.1. NCBI lineage: Eukaryota > Metazoa > Chordata > Amphibia > Caudata > Salamandridae > Triturus > Triturus cristatus. The sequence goes on from NC_140579.1 coordinate 258,741,321, forward strand.
CACCTCTATATACTGAAGATTATATTGCAAAGATTATTAGTGGTCCCTCCCTTTTTTCCAATACCACACAATTTATTAACACTAATCCTTGAGTGTTTTTTTTGGATAAACTAGAACGGGCTAAGAAGAAACATGTCCGAACTGAACTTCATGCCCGAATGCTAACTGAGTATTTACGGGCCAACATCATTCCACAGGGGTTGATTGTGAGAAATATTCCTGGTATCTTTAGAGACGATAAAAAATTCAAAGGAGGTTTCTCTAATATTTCAACTACATGCTCAAGACACTGGATGGTCTTGGGCATTGAGACTGCATTAGAACATAGCAAGCAGGAATTGATTGAGATTGAGAATCTAGAAAAGGAGTTATTTGGCTGTGATAACATTGAAGAGTCTAAAGCAGCCTTAGAGAAATTGAATAAAACCATACAGGAGTTCAACTCTTTTGAATTAAAGAAAAAAGCAGACAAGGTCCAAAAAGACATCAACGCCTACAGTAAGGAGAAAGCTTTCCCTTATTTGGTAGAGGACTTTTACGTACAACCGCAACAGTATAAAAAGAACGTTACTTGGGGGCGCTTTAAGAACAATAACCTGGTCGGCTTTTTAGATTCATCAGCAGGGTCAGATTCTTCAGACGACGCAGGGGAGGGTACGAGTGCACAGCCAAGGCAACAACAGCAGCCTTTTTTAGGACAGGCCCAGAGGGGAAGGGGGTCCAATCGGAACCAGAGAAGGGTTTGGCATCAGTTTGCCGGAGAAAGACAAACGCGCCGCCAATACTACACATGGGGCCCAAACAGCTAAAAACTCGAGACAGAGAAATAATACAGAACCTTTGTTCTGAATACATGATGGACACCTTTACTGGAGAGTTTGATCAACACTTGGGTTACGATGCCAGGGAAGGATCAACCAACCTTGACACTACCACGGTAGTAGATATAGTACATCAAAAAGAAAAAGAATGTATACCAATCTTCAATTTGACCACTCATGTTATGAATGCCCATGAATTATCACTCCTGAGTAAGGGTCTGTCTTTTGTTTTGACTGAATCAACAAACTTTTTTCAATTACAGACCGAACTACATAAATTCTTTAGATCTCTACGTCTCAGAGTTTTTTTCAGTGATCGTGCAGAAATTCCCACTCCCCCCAGATCTCAGATGCGTCCCAAATCTACCTTTATTCCAACAAATAATATGATGCCACCTGGAATTGTAGCATTTGAGAAAGGCGTTTTGGAAGATATCTTGAATTTGAAGGCACAGAAGAAATTTACTCCCTACAACATCTCGAAATCCGAACAGGATGCTTTGATCTCTTTAAAGAACAATGACAATATCATCTTGAAACCCGCCGATAAGGGTGGTGGGATTGTTATTCAGGAAAGACTGAAATATGAGGCAGAATTCAAGAGGCAAATAAGTAATGAAGAACATTATAAAAGACTACCTCGTGATCCCCTTAAAGATATTCAGAAGTCAATACAATCTGTTACTGTTAAGGGTTTGGAAGATGGCTTCTTGACAAAACCAGAATTTGACTTCTTAAACAAAAGCTGCCCAAGGACTCCAGTCCTTTACACTTTACCTAAAGTGCACAAGGATTCGGTTAATCCCCCAGGGAGACCTATCCTTTCTGGCTGTGGGTCAGTAATGGAACCCTTGGGACATTACATCGGTAGCTTCATTAAAGAATTCGTCCCTGCCCTATCCACCTATGTCAGAGACAGTACTCACATGATCAATTTGATCGAAAATATGGAGTACAATCCAGGTATAGAAACTTTGGTTACAATGGACATTAATTCATTGTACACAAATATTCCCCAACAAGAAAGTATTGAGGTTATCAAACAGATTTTGGAGAAAAGACCAGCACCGATAGAGGTCCCCACAGAATTTATCATCAGTTTGCTAAATATTGCCTTGACTAAAAATTATTTTAGGTTCAATTCTGATTATTACCAGCAATGCTCAGGTACATCTATGGGCGCAATTTTTGCCCCAAATTTGGCAAATCTTTACGTTGGAGACCTAGAAGAGAAATATATCATCAATACTAACAATCCCTTCCACACTAATATCAAGTGTTGGAAGAGATATATAGATGATATTTTCTTTGTTTGGGCGGGCATTGAAGAAAATCTGGATCTATTCATAACATACTTGCACACTTGTCAATCTGCACTCACTTTCACATATTACAAAAATAAAGAAATGGTACCTTTCCTAGACCTAAAAATCAGATGCCGAGATGACCACCTAAATGTTACACTGTATCGAAAACCTACAGATAGGAATACATTGTTGCAGTATAACAGTTTCCATCCTAGGACCCTCAGAGATGGCCTACCATATGGCCAATTTCTGAGGTTGAGACGGAACTGTACAGAGAAACAAGATTTCTTTATAGAGGCAAACCTTTTAAGTTCTAGGTTATGTGAAAGAGGATATCCTAAAAGATTGGTAAAAACCTCAATGAAGAGGGCCTGGTTTAGTCCCCGGGAGGTCTTATTAGAGAAAACAGTGAGAGAACCAATAAAAAAAGTTGTGTGTGTTACCACCTTCTGCCCATGGAGCACGCAGATACAGCGGATAATTAAAAAACATTGGTCCACTTTAAACACCATGGATTGTTGCAAAGAAATGCCCCTATTTTCTTTAAAAAAAGGAAAAAACATCAGAGATCACCTGGTTCACTCAGACACCAGTGTATACAAGAACGAAAGGACCATACAAGAATTATGGTCATTACCAGCTGTGACAGGGCATTATAAATGCGGGAACTGCGTGGCCTGTAGTCTGACAAGAGAAACAAAATTCTTTGCGCATGGCAATATCAAGGTCAAATTGCATGACCTAACGAATTGTTCAACATCTAATGTTATCTATTGCATTTGGTGTCCCTGTGATTTAATTTACATAGGACAGACTATGCAACCAGTAAAGGCGCGGGTCGGTCAACATAGGAGCCGTATCCGGTGCAAAGTGTTGAATGCCCCCCTGGTCGATCATTTTATTGAAAAGGACCACACAGCCAACGATTTGATATGGCAAGTGGTGGAGAAAGCAAAACTTCCGCGTAGGGGAGGTGATATCTCCCTTATTCTCCAGACTTTAGAATGTAAATGGATAGACAAGTGTGGGTCTATCAAGAATGGTTTGAATAACCTTGAGGAGTGGCGGAAATTTATTAGTTTATACTAACCACTTGTCTCTTTTTTGAGGTATTTGACAGGGCTCTGTCAATAAGCAGATCACTGTATAACACCTAGATTAAACTATATATGATCACATGTTTTGACCTCTAAAAATTCTATATTATCAAGATTTGAATGGGTAACATAACGTTTTTACAAAATAGAAAAATTAATTGCTGTATATTGTGATTGCCGTACATGCAGACATGATTGTTACAACAATATCATGATGTGAATCGATAGATTGTGATCAATTGTTATACTTTGGCTATGATGTTGATGACGAATGTCTAAGGATTATATCACAAATTGATTTGACACTGTATTTTTTGATATTTGTTGCCATTTTAAAAATGAAATGATATGGATGTGTGAAAACTTTTGAAATAATGATATAACATCGTAAGAATTAGATTATCAATTGAAGGTGTTTACTGTATAGGCGATAATTCTTTCCTGTAGAGGCGTCTCATGTAAGAGTGTTCCACATAAAATATAGCGATCCCTTAATATGTCCATCATACCGGAAACTGTTTCAGGTTAGGATGTATCTATTGAAATGCCACCATATAAAGGAAATTACCTTTATGTCTGGCCATTTGTCCCTTTGGTTATATTAATGTTTATACCCACTCCGATGGTTTATCATTTTAGACAATAAAATTCGGTAATGCTTTTACCCTACAACTAGATGGCCACTAACTTCGCCGTCTTTGCCCATTCTTTTTGATACGGTACATGTTGGTTACCTGTCCCTTCCGTTATACTTATGCTCACACCCACTTCAATGGTTTAGAATTTGAACATGTAATATACCATTTTGGACTATGAAATTAGGTAATGTTTTCCTCCCAACAAAGATGGCCACTAATTTTGCCGTCGTTGCCCAATCTTTTGGATACAGAACAGGCCTTTTTATTCACTAAGGAAGTAACTTGACAGTGTGCTTTCCTTCAATATAATATCTTTGTCCTTCTATAAATGTATTATGATTAGAGTACACTTTACACTCTCATTATTAATTAGGCTAGTAGAACACTCTTAGCCGCTACAAGATGGCTGCTATTTTCGCCGTCTTTTCCTCCGGCATTGGCAGATAAAGAAACTGGTTATTTCCGGGTCCGGGAGGCAGCGAGATTGATTCCGCTACGGACACAACACGGAGTAACTACGTATTGGATTAATGGCCATAAAGTTAGCGCCTTCGCTCTCGTATCCAGCAGAGTCATCACGGATAGAAGGATACTTGCTCCTTTCTCTTCCAAAAAGTATAACATGTAAGTAATCTGAGTGGTTTTTTAGTGTGGAACCATCGTTACGAGTTGTGTATTGATTAAAGTTTTCGATACATTACAGAAGTGTCGAGATAAGAACTAAGACTATCTTGGGAAGTCTGTATCTCCCTAAATATTGGGTGCACCTCTGGACCTCTATTCGCGGAGGAATAATAAAAAGCCCAAGTAAGTGCATTAAAACATACTACACCGTGGTGTTTTTCCGGATATCTTTCTGATTGAACGTTTACTAAAAATAAACATTCCTTACCCATAGGGAAGCTCGTATCGCCCAAAATATTTGGTTTATCAGTTGACCCCTATTCGTGGAAGAATAATAAAAAGCCCAAGTAAGTGTATTAAAATATACTACACCGTGGTGATTCTCTGGATATCTTTATGATTGAATTCACACTAAAAACAAATATTCCTTACCTACAGGTTTGATGTAATTTTCTCATCCGCCACATCCTTATGCATACTGGATCCTATAAGGACGACTGTATGTTTTACACTGGTAAGCCAAAAATCTGTAAGCCTTCAAGGTCCCTAACTTCATACATCAGTATATTGATATTTGATTTTAGTACAGTTATATTTCCCCTCTTTCTTTTCCTCTAGTCCCCAGAATCACAGTCCTGATGAGACCCGGTATTTAAAAGTGGGTCGAAACGCCGTCGACAACAAAATAAGAGACAGCCTTGACTGGATTATTACATATTGTTTATAAACTGTCCTTGTTATAATTCTTTCCAATAACCTTCTACACTCTTGTTTTTTACTTTCAGTTACTTCTGTAAGGTTATGGTTTTTTTCACTGGGGTTCACTTTGCACTGCGAATGTAAGAAAGAGAGGAGTTGTGTATATATAAAATGTTTTTATATGTGATTTAACAAAAAAGTGTGTATTAAATAAAGACCTCGGCTGAGGCTTGGTAGATTTCAAAAGGTCGTGTGAAGGCTTACTGTGTTTATCATTAATTTGGTGTCGTTTTGTGAGAGATTAATTTAAAAACAACTATTGATGTTGTATGCAACAGATGATTATTTTCAAATCAGTTCCTTGTGAACATTGTTTTGTAGTACAGTGCATTTATCCCAGGCAATGACCTGGACAACTGAACTTTAACTCTTGCCATCCAGGCATTGCACTGTTTACAAAGAGACATGCTTGAGGAGGGAGGTGCCCCAGAGCAGAAGTGGTATATGAACTTATTCTCCTGGCTCCCCAGTGGTCTGTGCACATCATTGCTGCCCGTTTTCATATTCCTGTTGTTTTTGTGTGGTTTCCTGCAATTGGAGGTTTCCTGCTGCAAAAACGCAGTCCTCAAATTAGGTACAATGCAAGTAACTAGGGAAGTAGTAATAGCCAAAACCGAAGAACAACAAGTCCCCAATTATGTGACTGTCATGAAGTATGGGTTAGATAATGTAGTTGAAAGTTCAACCAGAGGGGAAATGTTAATATTGCTAAATTCAATGTCAACCTGCACAATGATATACTCGCATACACGAACAAAAGCGCATCACTGTTATAAAATTTGCCCGGCGTAAACTCTCCATCAACCCTGACTCAGAAATACATGGTCAGGTAGGCTCTGAGACCTTGGCCTGGGGTTACTGATTGGCAGGTCACATGTGTTTTTTCAAGATAAATTATTATTCAAGCAACATTTTCATGAGGTCTACATCAGCCACTCTTAACTGGTTTGGTTATTCCTCATTTTTGGCCACTTGTTTTTTCTTAAACTTTGGTTCCATCTCGAAGTACTTTCTGATTTTAATGATCTGATGAATTTGAATAGATCTATTCGCGTTTGCATGTAGTCCAAGTTTGATTCTGAATAGTATGAAAATCATAATGATAGAATATTCATTTCTTTCTCTGTTAGTGTGATATCCTCTAGATTTATCACGGGATTGTTGGTTTATATTTCTTCTTTCACTTCTGCTGATTGGTGAACAGTTGATTTTTCTTTTCTTATCCCATCCACCTATTTCTCCTTTTCCTCCTTGTTGCTTTTGTTCCTGTTGTCTTGAGTGTAGGTTTAACCGTCTGTCTTGTCTTAAAATATTAAGCTCATCCAGTACAGTCAGTACTCCTCTTTGACCTCCGCTTATACCCTGTTCTGAGTCTGTATCAAGTTCAGAACTGAGCTCACTGCTCATGTCTAAATTAGCTGATTCCTGACTTATCCTATTCACCTCCTTCCTTCTCTGTCTTCGTAGTATATCATATGTGCCGGAAAAAGTATACATTTGCCCCCTCTCGAAGTCAAGCTTGCCATACCTGGATTTCTGTGCTTTACTATGTTTTACTGTTTCTTCCAGTTTCTTCAACCTTGTCTTCATATCACTTAGGCATGTATTTACTAGTTCTTGGTTTTTTAGTTAACTGATTTCCGTCACAGTCGGTACATCGGAGGACAACAGTAGTAGTGCTAGACCTGCCACACAGAAGCGCATCTTCACTCATAAAAAGAAATGCAAAGTCAAGATAAGGGGTAGTGAGAGTGGCCAGGATTCAGACACCAGCATTACTAGGAAACTACAATGGGACTTCTCAGCGAGATCTTGGAGGATGCTATCCTAGGGGCTGCAGGTACATCGCAAGGTAGAAAAGTAGCACGGTCAAAAAAGAAGAAGCACCCAGCATGGATCTTTTATATTCCACGCTGAAGCAAATACAAGCAGAGACCCACACAGAGAATAAAATATCCCACCTAGCCACTACAAAGCTACAAGGTGCAATGCGCAAAGTGAAGAAGTCTTGTTATGATGTGTCTAAAAGGATCACTCAGGTGTTGGAGGTTGGGGTGTGCGCTCTGGAGAAACTACAAGAGGCTCAGGAAACTCAAATTACAGATATGATGTGGAAGCTGCAAGACTTTAAAAATCAGCAGTGAAAAAACAATTTAAGATTTCTGGGAGTTGAAGAAAATGCAGAGGGAAATGATGTCAGGCCTTTTATGGTGGGGTTGCTAAAATGAGCCTTTCCCGAGCTTGCACAATGCAATTGGGAAGCGGAGGTGCAATGAGTGCACAGATCTCTACTGATTATTAGGAAAAATTGGCATTTACAACAGCCAGTAAAACCAAAAGTGATCCTGGTGTTCTTTGGAAACTTTTTACTTCGACAAGAAATAGCGGAGAAGGCCAGACCCGAGGCAAAGAGATCACTCAATGGTCATACTTTTTTCGCCCAACCAGACTTCTGCCATATAACGGTAGAAAGAAGGTGGCGACTACGCCAGCTGATTGCCCCATTTCAGGGGCTTGGATGTGAAGTATATCTGATTAATCCAGCCTGTCTCAAAGTCGTTTGTAAAGAAAAGACTCGGACAATTACCTCAGAGATTAAGGCACAAGAATACTTAAAAGAAATATTGGGGGGCTGGTTACGGCTGAAAAGGAATGGGTTGGGTATGCAGACTCTACAAGAGAAGCAGACAGACCTGATTTGCCATTGTCTCACACGGTCCAATGAGGTCACAGGGAATTTGGCCTGGAGTCGAGGGGTGGTGTGTTTGGTAGGTGGGATCACTAGGGTCTTGGTAGACCCAATATCTCGTGATAAAGGTAGAGGGGAGTATGGGGTTCTCAGGGGAGGAATTCAGGGGAGGGAGGGATGAGAGAGGGAGGGTGCTTCCAAGCAGAGAGAATGGGCAGTATTAGCAGCAGCAAATAGAGAGAGGTATATTATGACAGATGAGCAAATTACGCGTAGTCACAGTTAATATATGTGGTTTAAACAACCCACAGAAAAATCTAAGTGTTAATCTGGAAATTCATTATATCTAAAAGCAGACATAACATGCCTTCAAGAAACCCACATTGAAGGGGGAAACTGCAATATACTAGATTTTAAAGGGTGCCAGGTTATATGTTGTACAACACAAAGAATGCGAACATGGGGGGTTGCATTCTTAGCTTTTAAGGCGAACTGACGCTTTCCGCATTGTAAGGCAGATAAGTATGGTGGCTAGACCGTTATGGAATGCTGTTACATGAATGGGTCTCTCACTCTGTTCAGTTTATGGATCCATAGGGGACGATCCAGATTTGCTAGAATGGCTAAATCTCGAGCTTACTAATTGGCCTCGGCTGCTAGTTATATGTGGGGATTTAAATATAAATATGGACAGGATGGGAGATTTATAACTGTTGAAAACCAAAGGTCTTTAGGGCACTGAGTAATCTGGAGGGAAATCATGGGTTAGTTGATGTGTGGCTGAGAAAGCGACTCTGGACAATCGGTATACATTCTTTTTGGCACCCCATAAGGTACATGCAAGGTTGGATTATTTTTGTATTTCAAATAAATTACTACAGACGTAGAATTTTTAAGTACTCAAGTCAGATCACAACTTGCTATTCCTAGAGATAGATATAAATTATGTGCCACATCTAACCCGTAGTTGGTCTTTTTTTGAGAGATCATTTCTGCTGGATGAGAAATATGTTTAGTGTACGAAGGAATAGTTCCCCCAATTGATTTCGGAGAATGTGGGAAGTGCTCCAATAGGGATGGTATGGGACGCATTTAAGGCAGGAATCTGGGGGAGACTTCTAAATTTAGGTGGTCCAGTCAAAAGAAGAGAAACAGTAATTGCAGGAACTATATGAAACTCTCATGCAGGAGGAAACCAAATTAATAGATGCAGTATCAAGGGGACGTGGGATTGAGGAGGCTCCATTAAAAGTGGGAGTTGCCAAAGCAGCTATCACTGACTACTCACTAGGGAAAGCAGCGGATAAATATATGACATGGAAGCATAGAGCCTACGAATATAATGAAAGGGTGGGTTGGCAATTTGCAATCCATATGAGAAGACAGATAACACAAGGGGACATAAGGGAAATCTAAAATCAAACTATGGGAATTATCTCAGATCCAGTTGAAATACGAGCTGCCTTTCAAAGGTTTTACCAACACCTATGTACTGAAGATGAGTCTCGGATGTAGATGTGGGAGAAATGGAAAGGTATTTGGATGCGGTGGTAGGAGAAGTGCTAAATAATGAGGATCTGGAATTATTGAAACAACCCATTACGATAGTGGAGATAATTGCGGCCACATTAAATGTAGCCTCAGGAAAAGCAGTGGGGACAGATTCCATACCCAGAGAATTCTATAAAACCTTTTTGGATGATTGTAAAATGTATATGTTGGAGGTTTTTTTTACACATTCAGAGGAGAGGCATTCCACTGGAATCTTGGGAATTACCAAATGTAGTAGTTTTTTCAAAGAAAGTGAAATCTCAGCAGGAATTAGGATCATACCACCCAATAACTTTAATGAATAGTGATGGTAAAATCTACTCAAAGATATTGGCTGCATGATAGTCCGGTGTGATAAAAAGTATGGTTACCCCTATGCAGCATGAGTTTATCCAAAGGAGGGGTACAACGGATCACATCGTCAAGTTATTGCATTATTCGATGCGGCCCAAATGGCAGGAGACCCTATTTGCTTTAACATTGCTGGATGTGGAGAAATCATTTGATAGGGTCTCCTTGCCCTATCTTTGGATGATTATGGCCAGAATGGGCTTAGGGTCAGGTTTTATTAATTCTGCTAAAGCTCTTTATCATATACCTAGGGCCAACATCTTATTGATCGGATGACAATCATAGACAGTAGTAATCCAAAGAGGTACAAAACAGGGATGCCCTTGTTCTGCCCTTCTGTTTGTATTATATATCCATCCCCTCATTAGAAGCATTGGAAAGAAGAGAGCAATCCCATCAGTTTGGATGCAGGGTTGGGAAACAAAAATACTTTCGTATGCTGAAGATCTGGCAATAGGATCTCCTGATCCGGGGAAGTCGGTAAAAGAAATTGAAAGGGAGGCGAATAGATTTGTTTGTTTTTTTGGATATAGGCTTAACCAAAATAAAATTCTGGTAGTAAGCAACAGTAATATAAAATGGGAAGATAGTCTGGTGGTCTTGAGTGCAACTTATCTCGGGGTTAACATTATGGCAGACTTAGATAAAATCATTGAAATACATTTTGAACCCTTAATCAAGCAAATGGAAGCAGACTTTGAGAGATGGAGCAACCTTTGATTAACCTTGGTTAGAAGAAGCAATCTAGTAGAGTTGATGTTTCTTGCCAAAATTTGGTATTTGTTTAGGGCCATCCTGTTGGAAGTAGAGAGCTATTGGTTTATAGTCTTGGACGGGATGATCTCGAGATTTCTCTGGGCTTTCACCTGAACCAGAAGGGCCCAGAAATGTATGACTCTCCCGAGAGAACAGGAGGTGGGCAGTACCGAACCTCCGGTTATATTACTGGGCTACAGGTTTACAACAGATGGCCTTATTACTCTATGTAAAAGAGGAGCGAAAAGAGGTAGATGAAGGCTTACCCACGATTTATGAACTGCAGATAAGGAAAGAGGCAATAGGCTGTCTCCAGCATCAGAAAGATTTTGGGTATTGTAAAATAGTTAGAATTAAAACTCGTTTCTGTGACTATCAAGTTTGGTATGCTGTACAGAAGAAACTGTGTATCGGTCAATTTAATTATTATGTGCCAATACAAGAAAATCCTATCTTACCTTAGTTCTCTGGGATCCTCATGTGAGAAGATGGAAAGAGCAAGATCCGTTTACTTTGGGTGACTTTGTGTTAGATAATGGTATAAATTCATTTGAGGATGTTAGAATAAAATTTAAATTAAGCATAATGAGTTCTTTAACCCCTTCGATGCGAGTAACGGAGCGGTTCCGTCATGTGCGTCGGTTGCACTGTGCGCATGACGGAACCGCTCCGTCATGGCCCCGCCCGCACACGGATCATTCTGCACGGCGCGGTAATCCACGCCGCGCTGAAGGGGTTAAATATTTACAGATAAGACATTTCCTAGATAAAAAGCGGGGGGGATAATGGAGTTTAGTAAAGTGGAGCTAGTAGATTTAATAATAGAACTGAAGTCTCCAATAGGAATTTTTTATAAGATCCTAAATAGTTTGATGCATGATGATATTGATAAACACATTACAAGGTGGCAGGGAGCACTTCAGACTGAAGATGGGTAAGTGGTAGAATTGTTAGCGTTAGCACAGACATTGCTACTATCTACTAACCTGCAAGCACAGCACTTCAAAATTTGGTTTAATCTTTATATTACCACTGGGAAAATTGCTAAATGGAGGAGGGACACGCGGTATCGGTTGTCCAAGATGTCAAATGACTGGGACGGACGTGGTACAAGTATTTGCAGAATGTCCAGGCCCGTAGAGATTAAAGTAATATATCAATTACTTTCTATGGATAAAACTGGGCTTGCAAGTTGAGGTAATTCCGCAGCCAGTGATATTGGGGATTCACAAATTCCCAAAAATCGAAGACGTGTATCACGCTCAATTTTTTATTTTTGTAGCAATGGCAGTGTTAAGGCTGTGCCTAGCTACAGCCTGGCATGATACTGTGCCTCCCTCATTCCAGCAATAGTTAGCTCAACTGCTTTCTGTCTATCATATTGAAAAAAACTGTATATGCCCAGAAAGGTAAAATAGCCAGGATAAGAGGCTTACATGTCTGGGCACCTTTGAGGGAATGGATATTGTCATTATTAGATGGAGGAGGGGTATCAAGGATAGATGGGAATGAGCTAGGAGACATTTGAGGGGGCTATAGTAGGTGGTCCTGCTATGCACAAGAGGCTTTTGGGACTCATATCTGCACTTAATGAAGGAGCTCATCGGCCAGTCGAAGATCGGCCCGTAATCCCAATCGACAGCATTCCCGCCGTTGGGTTTACAATGCTCGGCTTCCGACAGACTTTCCATGCCAGGCTTTCCGACATAAAAAGCCTGTCAGAAAGCGAGTTTTGGGGCCCCTAACAGGGCCTCTTCTCCTTGCGGCCGCCGGTTGAGGGGGCACCATCTGTGCCACCCTGTTAATCCCTGCACCGTGTCGCAGCATCTTGAGGTGCCTGCTACATGGTGCAGGGATTAACAGAATCTCCCATTTCCCTATGGGAGCTTGTGCTACGGCCAGTTTACAGCCACAGCACAAGCTCCCATAGAGAAATGGATGTGCGGTCGCATTGTAATTGCGGTGTGGGGACCACCGACTGGAGATGCAACTGTGTCGGTTGGAGGCAACTCTGACCATCGTCGTGATCAAGCTCTAAGTGTTTACATTACTAAACCCAGGAGGTGACATCTCTAGATTTCTCTATAAATATAACCTATCAATGAGTGCATATTATGAACTTCAAAATAACATTTTAACTCAGTGCCTTTAAGATTTTTATGTCGCTATATGTCAAGTATCTACACCTGTTCCATAACACAGCATATTTCTCGTGCAACAGCCAATGGTCTTCTAAGGGGCCCTATTGCTCTATCAAGTACAGTGTTCAAAATACAATAAAAATTACCCCTCATATATTAATGTGCAGCAGACCTCTCCCCTCAAGCATGACCATGGCCAACACATGTTTGCCATGAGAATCAGAAATGGTGTCTGTTAGATGCATCCCACATCCATTTGTAATCTAAAGCACCACCACCCTGGCATGAAAGTCGAAGGGCGACTTAAAGCATTTACCTCTCTTTTTATGAGTTATACCATGCACAGAGAGCTTGGTAGGATATATCTCCTGAAGAAGCGCCATGTCTATCAAGTCACACTTCAAACAGGGTGAGATATTGTGCATTTTCCAATGATCATTGAGTCCATTCCACATGAGTAGTCTTAACATAACTTGTTGGTGACTGAGAGACATTTCAACCTTAGGGTGGTCTTCCCCCCTACCTTTTTGCCTACTTACCTCCATTTTTGTTGCAGAACAAATTAATTTTTGTTGGCGTTAGGACTCTGTGCACTTTACCGCTGCTGACCAGTGCTAAAGTGCTTGTGTTCACTCCTCTAAACATGGTTAAATTCTCTTACACCTAATTAGCATATTTAATTTACTTATGAGTCCCTTGTAGAGCACTACAGCATAGACCCAGGGCCTGTAAATATAATGCTACTAGTAGGCCTGTAGCACATGTTGCACTACCCACTTAAGTAGCCCCTTAAAACATGTTCCTCATATGCCAATGCAGCCTGTATGTAGATTTAAACCAACATTTTTACTTGCCAGTATAATCCCCTGGCGAAGTCTTAAACTTACCTCTTATTACATGTACTTCACGCCTACGGTAGGCCGTAGGCAGCCCTTAGGTCAGGGTGCATTCTAATTAAAAGTTGGACATGTGCTTTCAAGTGTTACATGTCCTGGTATTAAAAAACTCCTACATTCGTTTTTCACTACTGTGAGTGCTATCATTTGATTGGGACCAGGTAAGCATTTCATGTTTGGTATCTGTGTAACTGTAATTAGAAATCCTCTTTAATTGTAAAGTCATGTTTTTGCTTACAATTTTGAAAATGCCATTTTTAGAAAGTTCTAGTGCAGGGAGAAAAAGACCAGCTATGTTGCACTCAAATCTCAACAAGTAAACCATAGAAACAAGTAATGTTAAATTTCAGTGCGCACCCTCTGAGGTGGTACTACGCCCCCGCCAATGCAAAATCAATGGAGACGTTCAGTCCTAGTAGTTCCATTGATTTTTTAGAAAGTTGGCATTTTTCTGTCCTTAGTCCTATGTGCCTACCTGTAGCCTGTCTTGGGTCACATGGATGTAACTGACAGTTCGTTTTTGTGAATTCCTCCCGGACAGTCAAACAATAGGGGGATTTAGATGTGCCTGGTGAAGAACCAGGCTGAATTAGGCCTGGCGGCGCAGGGTACGCCTGAAATCTTCTGAGTTCGCCTGCTTAATTGTACAGAGACACGGAACACTCTGTTGGCATAGGAACTTCAATTTATTAACTGCAGCCTGGTACAGTTGTCCTAGAAGTACATCAGTGGTAGGTTCCCACTTTACTCCATGGCGCACAATCTTTTATAGCACATAGATTCACCAAGAACACTCCCAATGCATACATGTTTAGCCAATGGGAAGAGTTTGAAAACAAGATATAACCAATGAGATAAGTTTGAAAACAAGATGTCAAGTAACCCAAATAAACCTCTATTCCAACTGTTTTTGTCACCCCTCCCCACAAGTTAATTAGTGGTAGTGTCCACAACTCAACTTGCAGGTGGCAGGACACATTTGTATGCTTTGGAGGACAGTTGTGAAATGAGAGAATACAAGTAGAGAATAGCGAAGGCCAGAAGATAAGATAAAGTCAGGAAAGAATGGTGCGAACCAACAGACAGTTGAGACAGGGATCAGTCGGACCAGATGGGAATTAGTGGACTTAGCTAGTCCCTGACATCAGTCTCGTGAACAGAGGCAGGAGGTTATTTTGACACGTTGCAGTGAGATCAGCAGAAAAACTTTGTTTATTGTGCTGCCTGAGTGAGGGCAACACAAAATGGCGGTGGAACACAAAATGGTGGCTAAATACAAGCAAGATCGAAAATCGAATTTCCTCAGACCCTCCTTTTGCCATTACTCAGGCAAATCCTAATTCATTGCTAGGTGAGCATTTTCCATTCTACACATTTCATTTAAGCAGGTATATGTAAGCTATCAACAGGGATACAAAGAGAACAAAGCATCGGGTCATAATTAACATTCAGATAGCAGAAGAAAGTAATGACCACTATTACAAATGGGATTATCATTTTTTCACAACCCTAGGCAAAAGCAAATCCTAAAATTATTTAGCGAACCTTTTCAGGGCTCCTATGCATTTCAGTGACTATTGTATACTCAGGTGAAACAGTGGCGATCCTTATCAATGCTCTCAGGTGAAAAGGGGATACTCTTCAACAGAGGATAGACTTCATTCTGCTTTTACTAAACAGAATACTACTCTAAAACAATGCCAGCAAAACAATAAGAATTAGTCTCCTAACACCCATTCTATGCAATTGCACGGGAACCCCTTGTGCAACCATAACTATGCCAAAGTCCGTTCTAAGCCTCTCTGGTAGGCTTCTATCGTTCATCAAATCTGCTTCTGTTGTTTTCTTCCGCATTGGGCCTCTTCATTCAGGCCTTCCATGAAAATGGTGCTTCTCAGTATCCGTTGGAGTGCCCTCCTGGCAAACACTCACAGCTCACTCGAAAGTCTCAATGTCTCAAGGCAGTGCACCAATATATTTCCTCTGCGGCAGGCACTACAGATATTGTGCTCTTCGTTGGCCATGGGCACAGATCATCTCGTGCAGACCCAAGTACTATTAATCGGAAAGAGCAACAGACTTTCACGCTCAGCAACACTTTCAGACTCCAACACTCGCTATTCAGTGTCAGAGGATGTTCGGGCTGCTCTTTCATTTAATTTTCCTTTCATCATATAGTGCCTTAGATCCTCCGGTGCACTGCCCTTCCGTTGGAGCAAAGAAAAAAGAGGGGCGGTGGCCAAAACTCAGGACAAGGGTCTCAAGGGACTGCACACTGTCAGAGGTTACCAGCACATGACAGGTAGAAAACTGAAGCCTCAAACCAGCCCTGCTATCAACAACAGGGATCCTTCTCTTTCGCTCTTTTACACTGAAACTCTGGTTTTGTGATGTCCAATGCCGTCTGATGGAGCAAGTACTATGCTTTGGAGATACCATTGATGGCGCGCTGGCGATCGCTGTCCAGCCTTGCTACTTTCTGGGTGCTGGGACTGTAGGGCCAAGACGTCCGCCTTTCATCTGTAGCTGTCACTGATGGGAATTAGGCTTAAATCAATGTTCTGCAGGTTATTATGACTTAATTCCCGCCGAATCTAGTGACGTAGGAAATGTGACACAGTTGTTAGTTTCCTTCAATTTAGTACAAAAACAGTTCATTGTTTTTAACAATGGGACTGCAAGCAGGTGGCCTGCAATCTGCGAGGGAGTGACCATATGCCATGGGACAACTCTGATCTAGAATACACTGTCATTCTCAAAGGCAGTACTTCTAGTCTCTTCAATTGGGTACCCTTCATTATCCTCTGCCATCTAAGGGTAAATAGTTACATGGGAATTCTATCATGTTCAAAAAAATAAATGTAAGGTATCTCCTATTGAGGTGGAAAACTTGTCTTACTATAGTATTGAATCAGTTAACCAGTCCATCACTACCCTGACAGTCAGACTGGAAAACATAGAAGTAGGCCTAAAGAAAATTCTTGAAAACCAGTCTGGTCATACAAAAGGGAATTATACATAATATGGGGGACCCTGGTACATTACTGCAGTCTGGAAGTGTAAACCTGAACAATACTCCAATAATAATAAAAGGGCTGACTGGTGAAAGGAATACGGAAAAGGGAAATGGGACTAGGACACAGCTAAAATCCCCAATAACTAGGCACAATGCGACATCAATCAGGGGAGAAGTGGCAAAAGAAAAATCTATAGGAAGAACAAGAAATTACTCGGGTGATAGTAAAGTTTGTGACACAATACCAAGAGTATGGGTGATACACAAAAGTCAAAATAGTACACAAATTTTAACTCTACCGCTGGCCGCTACACCATATACGGTAATCTCAGCTAATGTTCCAGTTCCTTCTTCAGGGAAAAATGAAGCCTTGTGTCCTTTAAGGAACAAAGCCATACACTACTTATGTAGCAGAACAAAACTGACTAATGTAATATAGAAATTAGGTCACCATGTACAGGAGTCACAGATCTATAATTTATCCTTACGTCCAATCAGGATACATAAATCTAGGGCTGCCTGTTCCTTAAGGGAAGGGGGCAGTAACGTGACTAACTGCAGGTGACACACTTTGATCCTGAATATCTCTTTTTATTTTCCTTCAATACCATTATAGCCAAATAGACATGCACTGGTGAAGTGTTGTCTCTCATGTTCACAACAAACAAATGATGGACGGAATGCTGACAATGCAGACATTCTCCCCCAGTCAAGAGATCTGGGTTAAATCCATCGTTCTTTTGCCCACTACGCCATCCCAGTTCAGACATGGCCATATGCAAATCAGTCTTGACCCTGTGCCTCATGGGAACAGTCCAGCCCGAACTGCCAAGCCATGTCTTCACTGGACCGGAATCAAGCATCCTAGGACCGGTTTCTGGCTATCAGCCGTCATCAGCCAGGATAGCTTTACTCCAGTGGCGTAGTGAGCACGGGACCCACGTCTGGGCATACCCATCCCACTTAGGGCGAAAAGCGTTACAACAAACAAATGATGGACGGAATGCTGACAATGCAGACATTCTCCCCCAGTCAAGAGATCTGGGTTAAATCCATCGTTCTTTTGCCCACTACGCCATCCCAGTTCAGACATGGCCATATGCAAATCAGTCTTGACCCTGTGCCTCATGGGAACAGTCCAGCCCGAACTGCCAAGCCATGTCTTCACTGGACCGAAATCAAGCATCCTAGGACCGGTTTCTGGCTATCAGCCGTCATCAGCCAGGATAGCTTTACTCCAGTGGCGTAGTGAGCCCGGGACCCACGTCTGGGCATACCCATCCCACTTAGAGCGAAAAGCGTTACAACAAACAAATGATGGACGGAATGCTGACAATGCAGACATTCTCCCCCAGTCAAGAGATCTGGGTTAAATCCATCGTTCTTTTGCCCACTACGCCATCCCAGTTCAGACATGGCCATATGCAAATCAGTCTTGACCCTGTGCCTCATGGGAACAGTCCAGCCCGAACTGCCAAGCCATGTCTTCACTGGACCGGAATCAGGCATCCAAGGACCGGTTTCTGGCTATCAGCCGTCATCAGCCAGGATAGCTTTACTCCAGTGGCGTAGTGAGCACGGGACCCACGTCTGGGCATACCCATCCCACTTAGGGCGAAAAGCGTTACAACAAACAAATGATGGACGGAATGCTGACAATGCAGACATTCTCCCCCAGTCAAGAGATCTGGATTAAATCCATCGTTCTTTTGCCCACTACGCCATCCCAGTTCAGACATGGCCATATGCAAATCAGTCTTGACCCTGTGCCTCATGGGAACAGTCCAGCCCGAACTGCCAAGCCATGTCTTCACTGGACCGGAATCAAGCATCCTAGGACCGGTTTCTGGCTATCAGCCGTCATCAGCCAGGATAGCTTTACTCCAGTGGCGTAGTGAGCATGGGACCCACGTCTGGGCATACCCATCCCACTTAGGGCGAAAAGCGTTACAACAAACAAATGATGGACGGAATGCTGACAATGCAGACATCCTCCCCCAGTCAGCATTCCGTCCTTCATTTGTTTGTTGTAACGCTTTTCACCCTAAGTGGGATGGGTATTCCCAGACGTGGGACCCGTGCTCACTACGCCACTGGAGTCAAGCTATTCTGGCTGATGACGGCTGATAGCCAGAAACCGGTCCTAGGATGCTTGATTCCGGTCCAGGGAAGACATGGCTTGGCAGTTCGGGCTGGACTGTTCCCATGAGGCACAGGGTCAAGACTGATTTGCATATGGCCATGTCTAAACTGGGGTGGCGTAGTGGGCAAAAGAACGATGGATTTAACCCAGATCTCTTGACTGGGGGAGAATGTCTGCATTGTCAGCATTCCGTCCATCATTTGTTTGTTGTAACGCTTTTCGCCCTAAGTGGGATGGGTATTCCCAGACGTGGGACCCGTGCTCACTACGCCACTGGAGTCAAGCTATTCTGGCTGATGACGGCTGATAGCCAGAAACCGGTCCTAGGATGCTTGATTCCGGTCCAGGGAAGACATGGCTTGGCAGTTCGGGCTGGACTGTTCCCATGAGGCACAGGGTCAAGACTGATTTGCATATGGCCATGTCTAAAATGGGGTGGCGTAGTGGGCAAAAGAACTATGGATTTAACCCAGATCTCTTGACTGGGGGAGAATGTCTGCATTGTCAGCATTCTGTCCATCATTTGTTTGTTGTAACGCTTTTCGTCCTAAGTGGGATGGGTATTCCCAGACGTCGGACCCGTGCTCACTACGCCACTGGAGTCAAGCTATTCTGGCTGATGACGGCTGATAGCCAGAAACCGGTCCTAGGATGCTTGATTCCGGCCCCAGGGAAGACATGGTTTGGCAGTTCGGGCTGGACTGTTCCCATGAGGCACAGGGTCAAGACTGATTTGCATATGGCCATGTCTAAACTGGGGTGGCGTAGTGGGCAAAAGAACGATGGATTTAACCCAGATCTCTTGACTGGGGGAGAATGTCTGCATTGTCAGCATTCCGTCCATCATTTGTTTGTTGTAACGCTTTTCGCCCTTAGTGGGATGGGTATTCCCAGACGTGGGACCCGTGCTCACTACGCCACTGGAGTCAAGCTATTCTGGCTGATGACGGCTGATAGCCAGAAACCGGTCCTAGGATGCTTGATTCCGGTCCAGGGAAGACATGGCTTGG
Organism: Triturus cristatus; assembly: GCF_964204655.1. Lineage (NCBI taxonomy): Eukaryota > Metazoa > Chordata > Amphibia > Caudata > Salamandridae > Triturus > Triturus cristatus. Next base: position 258,761,120 of record NC_140579.1, read on the forward strand.
CAGTTCGGGCTGGACTGTTCCTATGAGGCACAGGGTCAAGACTGATTTGCATATGGCCATGTCTAAACTGGGGTGGCGTAGTGGGCAAAAGAACAATGGATTTAACCCAGATCTCTTGACTGGGGGAGAATGTCTGCATTGTCAGCATTCCATCCATCATTTGTTTGTTGTAACGCTTTTTGCCCTAAGTGGGATGGGTATTCCCAGACGTGGGACCAGTGCTCAGTACGCCACTGGAGTCAAGCTATTCTGGCTGATGACGGCTGATAGCCAGAAACCGGTCCTAGGATGCTTGATTCCGGTCCAGGGAAGACATGGCTTGGCAGTTCGGGCTGGACTGTTCCCATGAGGCACAGGGTCACGACTGATTTGCATATGGCCATGTCTAAACTGGGGTGGCGTAGTGGGCAAAAGAACGATGGATTTAACCCAGATCTCTTGACTGGGGGAGAATGTCTGCATTGTCAGCATTCCGTCCATCATTTGTTTGTTGTAACGCTTTTTGCCCTAAGTGGGATGGGTATTCCCAGACGTGGGACCAGTGCTCAGTACGCCACTGGAGTCAAGCTATTCTGGCTGATGACGGCTGATAGCCAGAAACCGGTCCTAGGATGCTTGACTCCGGTCCAGGGAAGACATGGCTTGGCAGTTCGGGCTGGACTGTTCCCATGAGGCACAGGGTCACGACTGATTTGCATATGGCCATGTCTAAACTGGGGTGGCGTAGTGGGCAAAAGAACGATGGATTTAACCCAGATCTCTTGAATGGGGGAGAATGTCTGCATTGTCAGCATTCCGTCCATCATTTGTTTGTTGTAACGCTTTTCGCCCTAAGTGGGATGGGTATTCCCAGACGTGGGACCCTTGCTCACTACGCCACAGGAGTCAAGCTATTCTGGCTGATGACGGCTGATAGCCAGAAACCGGTCCTAGGATGCTTGATTCCGGTCCAGGGAAGACATGGCTTGGCAGTTCGGGCTGGACTGTTCCCATGAGGCACAGGGTCAAGACTGATTTGCATATGGCCATGTCTAAACTGGGGTGGCGTAGTGGGCAAAAGAACGATGGATTTAACCCAGATCTCTTGACTGGGGGAGAATGTCTACATTGTCAGCATTCCGTCCATCATTTGTTTGTTGTAACGCTTTTCGCCCTAAGTGGGATGGGTATTCCCAGACTTGCGACCCGTGCTCACTACGCCACTGGAGTCAAGCTATTCTGGCTGATGACGGCTGATAGCCAGAAACCGGTCCTAGGATGCTTGATTCCGGTCCAGGGACGACATGGCTTGGCAGTTCGGGCTGGACTGTTCCCATGAGCACAGGGTCAAGACTGATTTGCATATGGCCATGTCTAAACTGGGGTGGCGTAGTGGGCAAAAGAACGATGGATTTAACCCAGATCTCTTGACTGGGGGAGAATGTCTGCATTGTCAGCATTCCGTCCATCATTTGTTTGTTGTAACGCTTTTCGCCCTAAGTGGGATGGGTATTCCCAGACGTGGGACCCGTGCTCACTACACCACTGGAGTCAAGCTATTCTGGCTGATGACGGCTGATAGCCAGAAACCGGTCCTAGGATGCTTGATTCCGGTCCAGGGAAGAAATGGCTTGGCAGTTCGGGCTGGACTGTTCCCATGAGGCACAGGGTCAAGACTGATTTGCATATGGCCATGTCTAAACTGGGGTGGCGTAGTGGGCAAAAGAACGATGGATTTAACCCAGATCTCTTGACTGGGGGAGAATGTCTGCATCATCAGCATTCCGTCCATCATTTGTTTGTTGTAACGCTTTTCGCCCTAAGTGGGATGGGTATTCCCAGACGTGGGACCCGTGCTCACTACGCCACTGGAGTCAAGCTATTCTGGCTGATGACGGCTGATAGCCAGAAACCGGTCCTAGGATGCTTGATTCCGGTCCAGGGAAGACATGGCTTGGAAGTTCGGGCTGGACTGTTCCCATGAGGCACAGGGTCAAGACTGATTTGCATATGGCCATGTCTAAACTGGGGTGGCGTAGTGGGCAAAAGAACAATGGATTTAACCCAGATCTCTTGACTGGGGGAGAATGTCTGCATTGTCAGCATTCCGTCCATCATTTGTTTGATGTAATGCTTTTCGCCCTAAGTGGGATGGGTATTCCCAGACGTGGGACCCGTGCTCACTACGCCACTGGAGTCAAGCTATTCTGGCTGATGACGACTGATAGCCAGAAACCGGTCCTAGGATGCTTGATTCCGGTCCAGGGGAGACATGGCTTGGCAGTTCGGGCTGGACTGTTCCCATGAGGCACAGGGTCAAGACTGATTTGCATATGGCCATGTCTAAACTGGGGTGGCGTAGTGGGCAAAAGAACGATGGATTTAACCCAGATCTCTTGACTGGGGGAGAATGTCTGCATTGTCAGCATTCCGTCCATCATTTGTCATGACCATCCCCTCACAACACAGGGGAGCTTGTAACAGTATTAAAAGCAAAAGCGTAAACACAACGCAAAAACAAAAAAAACGTGCATCATATAAAAAAAACACACATGCCAAGCCATCAGGTATACTTGCTGTATACCAAGCACAGAAAGCATAGACAAATTTCAATATCATATGTAAATGAACGGTGACGCACAACACTATGTCATGTACTTTATGCACAATGAACCTGCAACTCAACAACTAATATTCTGGCCTGCTTAATTTGTCAGGCAGCACAAAAATAAACACAAACATTTCTTTCCAAAGAAGTTATGCAATAACACATCTGTTTCAACACACAGCTGACAGCACCCTCCTTTTTGCACTTTGCTCATTGATTAGGTCCCACAGGGACATATGGAACACTCGTTCCACCACCTCATGATATGGACCATCGCTGTTTCGTTGGCTGTTAACCCCTGCTTTTTTCACTACTCCTCTTCACCTACTGTAACATTCTTAGTCCTTTCTAGTCTTCTCTCACCCTGATTTCCTGCCTATAGCCATTCAGGGCGCTCATTTCACCATTATTCCTTCACAACTGACATCTTCGTCAAACCAACTCACGTGTCCAACTGTAGTCTTGTCAGCCCTCGAACCACCCAGAACAATCCATGAATGATATGTGGACAGAATATAAAAAAAATACACAACACACAAAAGAAAAACACTTCACATAACACACAAAAATATCAACTATAACTTTTAATCAGGAGAAAAAACATAACACACATTAACAAAACACAAAAAATAAAAAAAATACAAACCTAGTGGTACTTAACTGTAACCATCTTGTCAACTTTGCAATGACTAAAACATGTAAGCATGTTAAGCCACCTCAATTTTAACTGTCTAAAAGGAAAACATTTTCACAGACACTCTGTGTTCCCTTGCGCCACAATTCCTCCTGTGAAAAATAAATCTTAATTTGCGTTTTTACCTAGGCATGTAGCCCACAAAATTCTAAGAAAGAGCTTCATCTTACTTTTTGTCTGAGGCTAATGCCACATTTGTTAAATGAAGGCAACTACGTGGACATTATCTTTCAAAAGCAGAAATATGAATGTATCACTTCCTTTGAGGCCCTGCTTTGAGCGAGGCCGTGCAGGAATGCACTTCTCGACCTTGCACAGTCCTCCAAGAGCTAAGAATAACACCTCAGCAGAACTTTCTGGGCTGCTATCCAGCCTCTGCCAGCATTCCTGATCCCCGCCACTTTTCAAGGTTCCTATAGTGTGCAAGCATTAATGTCTTCTTGTCAGAGAAGCTTTTCCAAGCAATGGTTTTTCATCTGTTTACACTCACTCCTAACTCCCACCTTACTGACCTTGAGCTCAAAATCTGCCTCGCGTGTCTCTCTTTCCTCACCCTGAAGCTGTCAAAGACAAAAAGCCTTCCTAACTCTTTTTAACCTGCAATAATTAACCCTATTTAAAAACACATGTTATATATATTACTTCTGTTAGAGGCTACAATTTGTTTCTCTTCTTAGATTATTAAAACAGTTACTGTGAATAATTCACAGAACATAATAACATAACATACTAGCTTTAGAACAAATGTTTGTTACTACCCTATGCAACGGTACTTAGTTCATCAACCTTAAAAGGATGAACGTCTCAGTAGGTCTAGCTAGAGTTAGAACCTTCAATCTTGATATTAAACTCAAACCTCTGCACTGGGCACATTGGCTCACTGAGACATTAAAAGCAACCCCAAATGGGAACAACCTGCAAATTTGTATTATACCTAAATGTATGCATTTACGGAAGCCTAAGGCACTTTAAAGCTAATGTAAAAGGCAAAAATGCTGTTAAATAGTCTATTTTACCCAATTTCGACTTTGATATTTGGGGCACTTAAAAATAAATATCCTATAATTGTGCTACATATTATTCATCCTCAGAATGTTCTTTACAGATTGCAGATATTGGATATTAGACATATCTCTTGCAAATCCTTTAAAAAAATGATTTTTTTTTAAAGCCTGCGCCAAGTGAAATTCCATATACAAATGTCCTCATTATGCAGTACAACACAACTTATAAAAATGCTTAAAGAGAGGAAACCCTTAATTGAAATGTCTTCCTGTAATACAAAATAATGAACCTTAGTTTTGAAACCTTTTTTTTTTTAAACAACATTTTGAAATGCAAAGTTTCACCCGTGCTCAACTGAGGGCGAAGTCCTGACTGAGTAAACATTCCTGTCTATTAGAGATGCTTGCTTAGCGACAATAAAAGCTTGTCTCTCAGTGTTGTAACATGAGCACGTGGCAGTTTTTTTTCCAAACGAAGACATATCAATGCGTGTTGCGTTTGAGTTCAGCAAAAATTTACTTCAGCTGAAGTGTTTGCCTGTTAATATCTAATACAATGTATGTAAGTAAAAAAAATACTATAAGTTTATTTTTCTACAAAACACACAATTTCGTTTTTGAGGCCATTGTATTCCAAGTGAATGTGAATTTTAATTTTATTTTTTTAAGCATTTAACAGTTTGTACATGTGCATAGTTGCTTACTCTATAAATTATATAGCAACATATAGCTATTTAGCATATCACATGGTTCATTTCTGGATTTTTATTTAATTTCTACTTAATATTAATTAACTGACATTTTGCTTAACAGACTGAAAACATCAAGAAAAACCACAAACACACATTGAGCTCATTTCAGACATAAACAGAAAGGGGTCAACACTCAGGACACATACATTTAACCCACAGAAACACACATTTAACCCACAGATCAACACTTAGGACAGAAACAAAGGACAGCCCACAGACTGTACTTAAACCAAACCATTTGTAAACACTAGTTGCAAGTCATATTTACAAGAAACGCTTCTTAACCCCTTCGCTGCTAGGCCTTTTCCCCTCCTGTGCTAAGCCTTTTTTGGGCTGTTTGGGGTAGTGCGCGCTTAGGCCTCTGTAACTTTTTGACCACATTAGGTATCCACGCCAAATTTGCGTCCTTTTCTTCCAACATCTTGGGGATTCTAAAGGTACCCAGGGTTTGTGGATTCTCCTAGAGGGTTCCCAGACATTAGTCAAAATACAGCAATTTTTTTTTTTTTTGTGAAAAATGGGAAAAACGGGCTGCAAATGAAAGCTTCTGGGTTTTTCTCTGCAAATGGTATCAAAAAAAGGTTTGTGGGGCTGAAATCACCATTTCTCCAGCTTTTAGGGAATGACAGAATTTTGTTAGAAAACCAACATTTTTTACACAGTTTTGGCATTTTTCTGGGACATACCCTATTTTTGCTATTTTTTGTGCTTTCAACCTTCTTCCAGTTAACGGTAGAAATGGGTACAAAAACAATAATGGATCCTGGAAAGCTATACATTTTTGAAAAGTAGACAAAATTCTGAATTCAGCAAGGGGTCATTTGTGTAGATCCATCAAGGTTTCTTTATAGAAATTTACAGGTAAATATAGGAAAAATTAAAAATTTGTTGAAAAAAGCAGCCTTTTGAGTCAACGTTTTCACCTGTAACTTCTTTGAATTATGACATCTCTTTGAAAGCAATGTACCGTTACATCCGGTAGACCTTCCTGGTTGTGGGGACATATAGGACTTGTAGGTTCACCAAGAGCCCAACGAACCCAGAGTAGAAAACTGAGCAGCATTTTGTAACAATTTTTTTTTTTGGTCCGGGTATTTAGCAATTATTGTGGGAAAATGTATACATGGAAAAATCGGTATGAAAGTCACCTATGTATTTCTGAAATGGGAACAAATTACAGAGTTTAGAAACAGTGCATATTTGCACATTTTCGAAATTGGGAATACTCATATTTGCATGACAATTATTGGTCATTTTTCAAAATGACTTTTTTTTTACACAATGTCTTTCATTTGGAAGGGAGAAATGCATTAAAAATCAATAGGTAATAACAGTTGCTTTACAAATTTGAACTACCCTAAGTCTCCCGATAAAAATGGTACCTCACTTGTGTGGGTAGGCATAGTGCCCACGACAGGAAGTGGCTCAAAACCTAAGGTGAACGCACCACATTTTCACACTGAAAATGTACACTTTATTTGCGAAGAGTGTAGCTGTAGTTTTTGAACCCTAGCCCTGCCGGCACCTAGGGAAACCTAGCAAACCTATACATTTTTGAAAACTAGACACCCAGGGGAATCCAGGATGGGGTGACTTGACTGCCTCCCACCATGGTCTGTTACCCAGAATCCCTTGCAAACGTAAAAAATTGACAAAAAAAACACATTTTCCCCACAATTCTGTGATGGAAAGTTCTGGAATCTGCGTGGATCCACAAATTTCCACCCACCCCGCGTTCCCCAAAGTCCTACGAGAAAAATGGTACCTCACTTGTGCGGGTCGGCCTAGTGCCTGCGAAAGGAAACGGCGCAAAACGCAACGTGGTTTTGCAGTGAAAAATGACCCTTTTTTTGGCAAAGTGACTAGCTGTAGATTTTGAACCCTAGCCCTGCCAGCACCTATGGAAAACTAGCAAACCTATACATTTTTGAAAACTAGACACCCAGGGGAATCCAGGATGGGGTGACTTGACTGCCTCCCACCATGGTCTGTTACCCAGAATCCCTTGCAAACGTAAAAAATTGACAAAAAAAACACATTTTCCCAACATTTCTGTGATGCAAAGTTCTGGAATCTGCGTGGATCCACAAATTTCCACCCACCCCGCGTTCCTCAAAGTCCTACGAGAAAAATGGTACCTCACTTGTGCGGGTCGGCCTTGTGCCCGCGACAGGAAACGGCGCAAAACGCAACGTGGTTTTGCAGTGAAAAATGACCCTTTTTTTGGCAAAGTGACTAGCTGTAGATTTTGAACCCTAGCCCTGCCGGCACCTAGGGAAACCTAGCAAACCTATACATTTTTGAAAACTAGACACCCAGGGGAATCCAGGATGGGGCTACTTGACTGCCTCCCACCATGGTCTGTTACCCAGAATCCCTTGCAAACGTAAAAAATTGACAAAAAAAACACATTTTCCCCACATTTCTGTGATGGAAAGTTCTGGAATCTGCGTGGATCCACAAATTTCCACCCACCCCGCGTTCCCCAAAGTCCTACGAGAAAAATGGTACCTCACTTGTGCGGGTCGGCCTAGTGCCCGCGACAGGAAACGGCGCAAAACGCAACGTGGTTTTGCAGTGAAAAATGACCCTTTTTTTGGCAAAGTGACTAGCTGTAGATTTTGAACCCTAGCCCTGCCGGCACCTAGGGAAACCTAGCAAACCTATACATTTTTGAAAACTAGACACCCAGGGGAATCCAGGATGGGGTGACTTGACTGCCTCCCACCATGGTCTGTTACCCAGAATCCCTTGCAAACGTAAAAAATTGACAAAAAAAACACATTTTCCCCACATTTCTGTGATGGAAAGTTCTGGAATCTGCGTGGATCCACAAATTTCCACCCACCCCGCGTTCCGCAAAGTCCTACGAGAAAAATGGTACCTCACTTGTGCGGGTCGGCCTAGTGCCCGCGACAGGAAACGGCGCAAAACGCAACGTGGTTTTGCAGCGAAAAATTACCCTTTTTTTGGCAAAGTGACTAGCTGTAGATTTTGAACCCTAGCCCTGCCGGCACCTAGGGAAACCTAGCAAACCTATACATTTTTGAAAACTAGACACCCAGGGGAATCCAGGATGGGGTGACTTGACTGCCTCCCACCATGGTCTGTTACCCAGAATCCCTTGCAAACGTAAAAAATTGACAAAAAAAACACATTTTCCCCACATTTCTGTGATGGAAAGTTCTGGAATCTGCGTGGATCCACAAATTTCCACCCACCCCGCGTTCCCCAAAGTCCTACGAGAAAAATGGTACCTCACTTGTGTTGGTCGGCCTAGTGCCCGCGATAGGAAACGGCGCAAAACGCAACGTGGTTTTGCAGCGAAAAATGACCCTTTTTTTGGCAAAGTGACTAGCTGTAGATTTTGAACCCTAGCCCTGCCGGCACCTAGGGAAACCTAGCAAACCTATACATTTTTGAAAACTAGACACCCAGGGGAATCCAGGATGGGGTGACTTGACTGCCTCCCACCATGGTCTGTTACCCAGAATCCCTTGCAAACATAAAAAATTGACAAAAAAAACACATTTTCCCCACATTTCTGTGATGGAAAGTTCTGGAATCTGCGTGGATCCACAAATTTCCACCCACCCCGCGTTCCCCAAAGTCCTACGAGAAAAATGGTACCTCACTTGTGCGGGTCGGCCTAGTGCCCGCGACAGGAAACGGCGCAAAACGCAACGTGGTTTTGCAGCGAAAAATGACCCTTTTTTTGGCAAAGTGACTAGCTGTAGATTTTGAACCCTAGCCCTGCCGGCACCTAGGGAAACCTAGCAAACCTATACATTTTTGAAAACTAGACACCCAGGGGAATCCAGGATGGGGTGACTTGACTGCCTCCCACCATGGTCTGTTACCCAGAATCCCTTGCAAACGTAAAAAATTGACAAAAAAAACACATTTTCCCCACATTTCTGTGATGGAAAGTTCTGGAATCTGCGTGGATCCACAAATTTCCACCCACCCCGCGTTCCCCAAAGTCCTACGAGAAAAATGGTACGTCACTTGTGCGGGTCGGCCTAGTGCCCGCGACAGGAAACGGCGCAAAACGCAACGTGGTTTTGCAGCGAAAAATTACCCTTTTTTTGGCAAAGTGACTAGCTGTAGATTTTGAACCCTAGCCCTGCCGGCACCTAGGGAAACCTAGCAAACCTATACATTTTTGAAAACTAGACACCGAGGGAAATTCAGGATGGGGTGACTTGACTGCCTCCCACCATGGTCTGTTACCCAGAATCCCTTGCAAACATAAAAAATTGACAAAAAAAACACATTTTCCCCACATTTCTGTGATGGAAAGTTCTGGAATCTGCGTGGATCCACAAATTTCCACTCACCCCGCGTTCCCCAAAGTCCTACGAGAAAAATGGTACCTCACTTGTGCGGGTCGGCCTAGTGCCCGCGACAGGAAACGGCGCAAAACGCAACGTGGTTTTGCAGCGAAAAATGACCCTTTTTTTGGCAAACTTTGGTTTTTTTTGTGCGGTGCTCGGCGGCCATCTAGGGAAACCTACCAAACAGACACATTTCTGAAAACTAGACACCCGGCGGCTTCCAGGGAGGTATGGCTTGCGTGGATCCCCCAACGTTTCCTTACCCAGAATCCCCTGCAAACCTCAGTTGTAGCTCAAAAAATCACTTTTTTCACACATTTTGGGGTGGGAAAGTAGTGGCATCAACGGGCTCACACAAATTTACCACCACCCAGCGTTCCCCCAGGTCTCCCGGTAAAAATGGTGCCTCACTTGTGTGGGAGGCCCAAGTACCCGCGGCAGGCAAGGGCCCAAAACGTAGTGAGGCAACATCAAAATGGCCTATCGCCAAACCACCTGGTTTTGCAAGGGGGGTCACTTTGGTTTTTGGCCCGGTGCGCGGCGGCCATCTAGGGAAACCTACCAAACCCACGCATTTCTGAAAACTAGACACCCGGCGGCTTCCAGGGAGGTATGGCTTGCGTGGATCCCCCAACGTTTCCTTACCCAGAATCCCCTGCAAACCTCAGTTTTTGCTCAAAAAATCACTTTTTTCACACATTTTGGGGAGGGAAAGTAGTGGCATCACCGGGCTCACACAAATTTACCACCACCCAGCGTTCCCCCAGGTCTCCCGGTAAAAATGGTGCCTCACTTGTGTGGGAGGCCCAAGTACCCGCGGCAGGCAAGGGCCCAAAACGTAGTGAGGCGACATCAAAATGGCCTATCCCCAAACCACCTGGTTTTGCAAGGGGGGTCACTTTGGTTTTTGGCCCGGTGCGCGGCGGCCATCTAGGGAAACCTACCAAACCCACGCATTTCTGAAAACTAGACACCCGGCGGCTTCCAGGGAGGTATGTCTTGCGTGGATCCCCCAACGTTTCCTTACCCAGAACCCCCTGCAAACCTCAATTTTTGCTCAAAAAATCACTTTTTTCACACATTTTGGGGTGGGAAAGTAGTGGCATCACCGGGCTCACACAAATTTACCACCACCCAGCGTTCCCCCAGGTCTCCCGGTAAAAATGGTGCCTCACTTGTGTGGGAGGCCCAAGTACCCGCGGCAGGCAAGGGCCCAAAACGTAGTGAGGCGACATCAAAATGGCCTATCGCCAAACCACCTGGTTTTGCAAGGGGGGTCACTTTGGTTTTTGGCCCGGTGCGCGGCGGCCATCTCGGGAAACCTACCAAACCCACGCATTTCTGAAAACTAGACACCCGGCGGCTTCCAGGGAGGTATGGCTTGCGTGGATCCCCCAACGTTTCCTTACCCAGAATCCCCTGCAAACCTCAATTTTTGCTCAAAAAATCACTTTTTTCACACATTTTGGGGTGGGAAAGTAGTGGCATCACCGGGCTCACACAAATTTACCACCACCCAGCGTTCCCCCAGGTCTCCTGGTAAAAATGGTGCCTCACTTGTGTGGGAGGCCCAAGTACCCGCGGCAGGCAAGGACAACAAACGTAGTGAGGCGACATCAAAATGGCCAATCGCCAAACCACCTGGTTTTGCAAGGGGGGTCACTTTGGTTTTTGGCCCGGTGCGCGGCGGCCATCTAGGGAAACCTAGCAAACCCACGCATTTCTGAAAACTAGACACCCGGCGGCTTCCAGGGAGGTATGGCTTGCGTGGATCCCCCAATGTTTCCTTACCCAGAATCCCCTGCAAACCTCAATTTTTGCTCAAAAAATCACTTTTTTCACACATTTTGGGGTGGGAAAGTAGTGGCATCACCGGGCTCACACAAATTTACCACCACCCAGCGTTCCCCCAGGTCTCCCGGTAAAAATGGTGCCTCACTTGTGTGGGAGGCCCAAGTACCCGCGGCAGGCAAGGACAACAAACGTAGTGAGGCGACATCAAAATGGCCTATCGCCAAACCACCTGGTTTTGCAAGGGGGGGTCACTTTGGTTTTTGGCCCGGTGCGCGGCGGCCATCTAGGGAAACCTAGCAAACCCATGCATTTCTGAAAACTAGACACCCGGCGGCTTCCAGGGAGGTATGGCTTGCGTGGATCCCCCAACGTTTCCTTACCCAGAATCCCCTGCAAACCTCAATTTTTGCTCAAAAAATCACTTTTTTCACACATTTTGGGGTGGGAAAGTAGTGGCATCACCGGGCTCACACAAATTTACCACCACCCAGCGTTCCCCCAGGTCTCCCGGTAAAAATGGTGCCTCACTTGTGTGGGAGGCCCAAGTACCCGCGGCAGGCAAGGACAACAAACGTAGTGAGGCGACATCAACATTGCCTATCCCAAATGTCGCCTCACTACGTTTGTTGTCCTTGCCTGCCGCGGGTACTTGGGCCTCCCACACAAGTGAGGCACCATTTTTACCGGGAGACCTGGGGGAACGCTGGGTGGTGGTAAATTTGTGTGAGCCCGGTGATGGCACTACTTTCCCACCCCAAAATGTGTGAAAAAAGTGATTTTTTGGGCAAAAATTGAGTTTTGCAGGGGATTCTGGGTAAGGAAACGTTGGGAGATCCATGCAAGCCATACCTCCCTGGAAGCCGCCGGGTGTCTAGTTTTCAGAAATGCATGGGTTTGTTAGGTTTCCCTAGATGGCCGCCGCGCACCGGGCCAAAAACCAAAGTGACCCCCCTTGCAAAACCAGGTGGTTTGGCGATAGGCCATTTTGATGTCGCCTCACTACGTTTGTTGTCCTTGCCTGCCGCGGGTACTTGGGCCTCCCACACAAGTGAGGCACCATTTTTACCGGAAAACCTGGGGGAACGCTGGGTGGTGGTAAATTTGTGTGAGCCCGGTGATGCCACTACTTTCCCACCCCAAAATGTGTAAAAAAAGTGATTTTTTGGGCAAAAATTGAGGTTTGCAGGGGATTCTGGGTAAGGAAACGTTGGGGGATCCACGCAAGCCATACCTCCCTGGAAGCCGCTGGGTGTCTAGTTTTCAGAAATGCGTGGGTTTGCTAGGTTTCCCTAGATGGCCGCCGCGCACCGGGCCAAAAACCAAAGTGACCCCCCTTGCAAAACCAGGTGGTTTGGCGATAGGCCATTTTGATGTCGCCTCACTACGTTTGTTCTCCTTGCCTGCCGCGGGTACTTGGGCCTCCCACACAAGTGAGGCACCATTTTTACCGGGAGACCTGGGGGAACGCTGGGTGGTGGTAAATTTGTGTGAGCCCGGTGATGCCACTACTTTCCCACCCCAAAATGTGTGAAAAAAGTGATTTTTTGAGCAAAAATTGAGGTTTGCAGGGGATTCTGGGTAAGGAAACGTTGGGGGATCCACGCAAGCCATACCTCCCTGGAAGCCGCCGGGTGTCTAGTTTTCAGAAATGCGTGGGTTTGCTAGGTTTCCCTAGATGGCCGCCGCGCACCGGGCCAAAAACCAAAGTGACCCCCCTTGCAAAACCAGGTGGTTTGGCGATAGGCCATTTTGATGTCGCCTCACTACGTTTGTTGTCCTTGCCTGCCGCGGGTACTTGGGCCTCCCACACAAGTGAGGCACCATTTTTACCGGGAGACCTGGGGGAACGCTGGGTGGTGGTAAATTTGTGTGAGCCCGGTGATGCCACTACTTTCCCACCCCAAAATGTGTGAAAAAAGTGATTTTTTGAGCAAAAATTGAGGTTTGCAGGGGATTCTGGGTAAGGAAACGTTGGGGGATCCACGCAAGCCATACCTCCCTGGAAGCCGCCGGGTGTCTAGTTTTCAGAAATGCGTGGGTTTGCTAGGTTTCCCTAGATGGCCGCCGCGCACCGGGCCAAAAACCAAAGTGACCCCCCTTGCAAAACCAGGTGGTTTGGCGATAGGCCATTTTGATGTCGCCTCACTACGTTTGTTGTCCTTGCCTGCCGCGGGTACTTGGGCCTCCCACACAAGTGAGGCACCATTTTTACCGGGAGACCTGGGGGAACGCTGGGTGGTGGTAAATTTGTGTGAGCCCGGTGATGCCACTACTTTCCCACCCCAAAATGTGTGAAAAAAGTGATTTTTTGAGCAAACATTGAGGTTTGCAGGGGATTCTGGGTAAGGAAACGTTGGGGGATCCACGCAAGCCATACCTCCCTGGAAGCCGCCGGGTGTCTAGTTTTCAGAAATGCATGGGTTTGGTAGGTTTCCCTAGATGGCCGCCGCGCACCGGGCCAAAAACCAAAGTGACCCCCCTTGCAAAACCAGGTGGTTTGGCGATAGGCCATTTTGATGTCGCCTCACTACGTTTGTTGTCCTTGCCTGCCGCGGGTACTTGGGCCTCCCACACAAGTGAGGCACCATTTTTACCGGGAGACCTGGGGGAACGCTGGGTGGTGGTAAATTTGTGTGAGCCCGGTGATGCCACTACTTTCCCACCCCAAAATGTGTGAAAAAAGTGATTTTTTGAGCAAAAATTGAGGTTTGCAGGGGATTCTGGGTAAGGAAACGTTGGGGGATCCACGCAAGCCATACCTCCCTGGAAGCCGCCGGGTGTCTAGTTTTCAGAAATGCGTGGGTTTGCTAGGTTTCCCTAGATGGCCGCCGCGCACCGGGCCAAAAACCAAAGTGACCCCCCTTGCAAAACCAGGTGGTTTGGCGATAGGCCATTTTGATGTCGCCTCACTACGTTTGTTGTCCTTGCCTGCCGCGGGTACTTGGGCCTCCCACACAAGTGAGGCACCATTTTTACCGGGAGACCTGGGGGAACGCTGGGTGGTGGTAAATTTGTGTGAGCCCGGTGATGCCACTACTTTCCCACCCCAAAATGTGTGAAAAAAGTGATTTTTTGAGCAAAAATTGAGGTTTGCAGGGGATTCTGGGTAAGGAAACGTTGGGGGATCCACGCAAGCCATACCTCCCTGGAAGCCGCCGGGTGTCTAGTTTTCAGAAATGCGTGGGTTTGGTAGGTTTCCCTAGATGGCCGCCGCGCACCGGGCCAAAAACCAAAGTGACCCCCCTTGCAAAACCAGGTGGTTTGGCGATAGGCCATTTTGATGTCGCCTCACTACGTTTTGGGCCCTTGCCTGCCGCGGGTACTTGGGCCTCCCCCACAAGTGAGGCACCATTTTTACCAGGAGACCTGGGGGAACGCTGGGTGGTGGTAAATTTGTGTGAGCCCAGTGATGCCACTACTTTCCCACCCCAAAATGTGTGAAAAAAGTGATTTTTTGAGCAAAAATTGAGGTTTACAGGGGATTCTGGGTAAGGAAACGTTAGGGGATCCACGCAAGCCATACCTCCCTGGAACACGCCGGGTGTCTAGTTTTCAGAAATGCATGGGTTTGGTAGGTTTCCCTAGATGGCCGCCGCGCACCGGGCCAAAAACCAAAGTGACCCCCCTTGCAAAACCAGGTGGTTTGGCGATAGGCCATTTTGATGTCGCCTCACTACGTTTTGGGCCCTTGCCTGCCGCGGGTACTTGGGCCTCCCACACAAGTGAGGCATCATTTTTACCGGGAGACCTGGGGGAACGCTGGGTGGTGGTAAATTTGTGTGAGCCCGGTGATGCCACTACTTTCCCACCCCAAAATGTGTGAAAAAAGTGATTTTTTGATCAAAAATTGAGGTTTGCAGGGGATTCTGGGTAAGGAAACGTTGGGGGATCCACGCAAGCCATACCTCCCTGGAAGCCGCCGGGTGTCTAGTTTTCAGAAATGCGTGGGTTTGGAAGGTTTCCCTAGATGGCCGCCGAGCCCTGGGCAAAAAACCAAAGTAACCCCCCTTGCAAAACCAGATTAACTATTGTTACTACAGCGTGAGAATTTAGGAATAATACTGCAAAGAAAATGTGGCAGACAGTTTGAGGTTTACAGGACAATGGGGATAAAAAATATTTTTCA
This sequence comes from Triturus cristatus, assembly GCF_964204655.1. NCBI lineage: Eukaryota > Metazoa > Chordata > Amphibia > Caudata > Salamandridae > Triturus > Triturus cristatus. The sequence continues at coordinate 258,776,414 of NC_140579.1, forward strand.
ATTCACTAGAGAGACATCACCATGAACTCCCAAGGGTTTTCGACAATATCTACAGTTGGTGGGTTATTCTTACATGGAAAGTGTACCTTGGCAGAGAAACTAAAGACAAAGATTCCTGCACAACCATCTATTCCTCAAACACACACACATACTGGTTGGATTTGGCACGAGGGCGAGTCATGGTTCAGTGTATTAAATTTTATTAACAAGAGATTTCACAAAAATGAAATGCACTGTCAATAATTAAATTCACAAAAAACCAAACCAATGACTCGCAGCTCGTGAGCTGTAAAGCCACGTCAAGGCACCAACCACTTTACAGGCCATTCACACACCTTTCATATGTGATACAAACAAGACCATTCGCACCACCAGGTACAAAAGCAACACAGTACAAAAATCACCAAAAAGGGACAAGGTACACCCTGCTTCAGAAAGACAAATATTACTGCACATCCATCTAATCCGCAAGCACACACACATACTGGTTGGATTTGGCACGAGGGTGAGTGATGGTTCAGTAGATAAAATTGTATTAGCAAGTGATTTCACAAAACATGAAATGCACTGGTAATAATTGAAAGGGCGAGAAACTGAACCATTGACTCACAGCTCGTGAGCTGTAAAACCACGACAAGGCACCAACCTCTTTACAGGCCATTCATACACCTTTCATACGTGTGAGACATACAAAACCATTCACACCGCCAGCCGCAGGCCCATCACATAACAAAACTCACACCAGCACACAGCGCCATTCAAGGGCCCATCACTTTCACACGCCCACAATCCAGACACAGCAACTACACAGGCTGAAGGATTGCGTGGAGTGGCACTCAGCTAGCATTATGTGTAGTGACCAGCAGAAAGTCACTACTCACACACAGCCAGCCAAGCACCAGTCGACACACACCGCTAGCCAAACGCCAGTCCACGCACACCGCTAGCCAAGCGCCAGTCCAGGCACACCGCCATCCAATCGCCAGTCCAGGCACACCGGCAGCCAATCGCCAATCCACCTACACCGCCAGCCAAGCTCCAGTCCACGGACACCACCAGCCAAGCACCAGTCCGCACACACCACCAGTCCACGCACACCGCCAGCCAAGTACCAGTCCACGCACACCACCAGCCAAGCACCATTCCACGCACACCGCCAGGCAAGCTCCAGTCCACGCACACCACCAGACAAGCTCCAGTCCACGGACACCACCAGCCAAGCTCCAGTCCACGGACACCACCAGCCAAACACCAGTCCGCACACACCACCAGTCCACACACACCGCCAGCCAAGTACCAATCCACGCACACCGCCAGCCAAGCACCATTCCACGCACACTGCCAGCCAAGCACCATTCCACGCACACCGTCAGCCAAGCACCATTCCACGCACACCACCAGCCACGCACCAGTCCACGCACACTGCCAGTCCATGCACACCGCCAGTCCACGCACACCGTCAGCCAAGCACCATTCCACGCACACCACCAACCAAGTGCCAGTCCACACACACCAACAGCCAAGCGCAAGCCTACACACACCGCCATCACATTTTGGATTTTTTTAGAAAAAAAAAAAACACAAACAAATTGCAAATAGATACAAATCTTCTAACAGAAAATCAGCAACTAAATATATTGCACTAACACCAACCTTGAAACAGAATCATATTTTCCAAAGAATACAGACCAGGCAGTTCACTTTACCACTCATGAATGTTCCCAGAAATTTTTACGCGTGTGGTACGCTCTGAAACAAGCAGGGAGACACAGTGCAGGATGAGAGGGACAATCGGGGCAGTACATACGACTCTCCTTCCGCAAACCTCTTCGCCAACAGACTCTACATCTCCTACTGGGAAAATCTTTTGCGGGTGTGGGAGGAATGTGATCTGGAAAGTGGCGTTCTTTCAATCTAGCAACATCCTCCACCAGTCCAACTCTAGGAACACTTGCCTGTTCCACTACAACAAGGCTGCCTATTACAGACTCCTGAAACTTAGCAAAAGTCATCTTTGACTCAGGGCAAGAATCCTGGAACACAACAAAAGCATTAAACATTGCCAAGTGGAAAAGATGGATAGCCAACTTCTTGTACCAAATGTAAGCCTTACGAAGAGCAGCGTAAGGTTCCAACCTCTGATCTACTCTGTCAACACCACCCATGTGCCTATTATAGTCTAAAATGCACACAGGTTTGCGCACTTCAGCGACCTGACCCCAAACAGTCACAGGTGCAGTGCTTTCATCATGGATGGAAGTCAGCATGTAGACATCTCTCCTGTCTGTAAACTTCACAGCAAGAAGCTCCTGGCAACGCAACGCACTGCACTGTCCCCGCACAAGCTTTTGACAAACAAGTTCTTTCGGAAAACCTTTACGGTTACAGCGGATTGTGCCACAAGCAAAAGTGTCCACTTTGGCCAATTCCCTGAACAACCGCACACCAGTGTAGAAGTTATCTACATATAAATGGTGGCCTTTGTTAAAAAATCCTCTACCAAGTTCCCAAACAATTTTCTCAGTCACTCCAAAAGTGGACGGACAACCAGGGAGGTTAAACCTAGATTCCTTACCGGTGTACACCCTGAAATTAGAGACATATCCAGTCCTACTGTCACACGGCATATACAGCTTTATTCCATAGCGTGCCCTCTTACTAGGAATGTATTGCCTAAAAACCAAGCGGCCCTTGAACAACACCAAAGACTCATCCACTGCAATTTCTCTACCAGGGGCATAAATCTCAGAAAATCGATCAACAAAGTGATCAAGGACAGGCCTAATCTTAAAAAGACGGTCACAATCAGGGTGATCTCGTGGCAACGCTAAACCATTATCAACAAAGTGCATCATCCGAAGCAGAAGCAAATACCTGTCACGAGTCATGACTGCCGGAAAAATAGACGTTGCCATCAAGGGACTGCTAGACCAATATGAAGCCAATGATGGCTTCCTTAGCAAGCCCATCAAAAAAGTTAAACCCAAGAACTTCTTCATCTCTTCAACATTTGTGGGAGTCCACCGGGTAGCTCTAGAGTGTGGCTTAAGACTGGCACTGTTGTCCCTCAAAAACTGTTCGGCATACAAATTAGTCTGCTCAACAATCTCTGCCAAAAACACATCGTCCATAAACAACTGAAAAAAATTTACAGGCAAAAAGTTCTCAGTATTCACTCTAGACCCTGGAACACCAGTAAACTCTGGAAATTCCGGCTGCACCATGCCAGGGGCAACCCAGAGGTCATCACTTTCAACGGGAAGACTTGCAGCCCCAGCCTGCAGCCCAGATGCCTCTTGCCGCACTACACCAACGGGAAGGCTTGCAGCCCCAGCCTGCAGCCCAGATGCCTCTTGCCGCACTACACCAACGGGAAGCCTTGCAGCCCCAGCCTGCAGCCCAGATGTCTCTTGCCGCACTACACCAACGGGAAGCCTTGCAGCCGCAGGCTGCAGCCCAGATGCCTCTTGCCGCACTATCGGCACATCAGTCTCCTCCTCTAACACAGGCACCTTATCCGCACTAAGAGTATCTTCATCATCCGATGACCCCATACGGAGAGAAAACTCACTGCCAGAATCGTCCCCTGCCTCCTCTCCCTCAGAAGCAGAGTCAGTCTCTGACCCAATATCAGAGGAAGACTCAAACAGCAAACCAACAACCTGCTGAGCAGTCATCCTGCGGCTAGCCATTATACTTACTAAGATAGAAGACTGCACAAACAAGTCAACAACAACCAACAATGTGCAAACCAAGTAAGTAAAGAAATGTGTACCTTTTATCACAAAGATCAATGTACTCAAAAACTATACAATCCAATTACAAGAGACAGCTGCACTCACCAGAAACAAACTCTGCAGTGACACAGCAAAGACCAACGATATCAAACTAGAAAGAAGAAAAAAAAACAAATTACTCACAAGACAACAAAATACACATCGAGCACCAATGCAAAAAGTTTTTGACACTCAAAAACCAAACATACTGCTATTATTACACCATTTGCAAAAAAAAAACAGGCAGAGAAATCAAACACATTTACATTGTACAAAAAAACAGTCTCTTACCAAACTACACAAACAGCAGAACCACCAGTACCAAAACGTCAACGTGAAAAGAAGAAAAGCCTTCACCTAGAACAAAAAAGTAAACAAAAAAAAAACATTACAATTGGAAATCACAAAAAATATAACAATAAACATTATAACATGCCATGTCACTACCCAAATGGTCAATCGGGTTGTGTGCCAGGTGGGGCAGAAAACAGCAGGAAAAAAAAGGCTACTCAGTCCCGGGGCGGGTGAGCCAAATACATATAACAAATTGCACCCTGGAAGCGAGGGGTCACTTCTATTTCTAATTGAACTAATTCCCTGGTGTCTAGTGGGCTTTTCTGCTCCCAATGGGAGCAGAAACGGCAAAAAAATAAAACCGATCTGCCCCCAGAGGGGGCAGAAAAGTCTTCAAAAAATTTAGGGGCCCAAGGAAGCGACCCTTGCCCAAGGGGTCGCTTCCTACAATAATATTTATATCCCTGGTGTCTAGTGGGCTTTTCTGCCCCCCCCTAGGAGCAGAAACGGACAGAAAGACGACCAATCTGCCCCCAGGGGGGGCAGAAAAGTCTTCTAAATAATTAGGCCGCAAAGGAAGCGACCCTTGCCCAAGGGGTCGCTTCCTACATAAAGAAAAAGACATCCCTGGTGTCTAGTGGGCTTTTCTGCCCCCCCTGGGGGCAGAAACGGGCAGAAAGACGACCGATCTGCCCCCAGGGGGGGCAGAAAAGTCTTCTAATTATTTTGCCCCCCAAGGAAGCGACCCTTGCCCAAGGGGTCGCTTCCTACATAACGAAATAGACATCCCTGGTGTCTAGTGGGCTTTTCTGCCCCCCCTGGGGGCAGAAACGGGCAGAAAGAAGACCGATCTGCCCCCAGGGGGGGCAGAAAAGTCTTCGAATTATTTGGCCCCCCAAGGAAGCGACCCTTGCCTAAGGGGTCGCTTCCTACATAACATAAACGACATCCCTGGTGTCTAGTGGGCTTTTCTGCCCCCCCTGGGGGCAGAAACGCGCAGAAAGCGGACCGATCTGCCCCCAGGGGGGGCAGAAAAGACTTCGAAAAATGTTGCCCCCAAGGAAACGACCCTTGCCTAAGGGGTCGCTTCCCAAATTCAAAAAAACAAATCCCTGGTGTCTAGTGGGGCATCCCTACTCCACGATCGCGACGCTGTGCGCGATCGTGGAGCAGGAATGCCCTGTATTGAGACATCGGGGGAGAGGAAATACTCTTTCCTCTCCCCCGATGCCTCAATACAAAATAAATCACCCCCGCGGCCCCCACCGGACAAGAGAACCTACCTGTTGCTGCCTTGGACGCGCTGGAAGAAATGGATTCCAGCGCGTCCAACGCTTCCTGATGACGCCGGCGTGCGCTGTGCGCGCTGACGTAATCAGAAAGCGTGGGGGGGCTCGGGGGTGGCAGCGGAAGCTCTTCCGCTGCCACCCCCGTAAAGGGGGGCAAGATCGATGCGCAAGGGGGGGAGCGCCAGCGCTTCCCCCAGGGGCTGTCCTCATGACGGAACGGTTCCGTCATGAGCACAGCCCAACCGATGCTCATGACGGAACCGTTCCGTCATGAGCATCGAAGGGGTTAATAGTGTTCCAAAAGACTGCAAAAAAAAAACAACCCAACAGACTGCTATATGTCCAAGAAGCCAAAATACACTCCATTCATAAGATTGCGCAGAACAAAGGATCCTTGTATGTATTATGTCCATATTTTAATTCCCTGGGGATACAGAATCACCAAGGAAGAAATATGTTTTTATACCTAAACCTATTTAGGTATTCCCTCAAGGGAGCCGGCTAATTTAATTCACATAGTGCCAACTGGAGGAATTGGACAAGAGTCCTCCAGCCAGGAATCCCTTTCACAACCAAAACAACAAAACTTTCTAAACTTACTCGGACCAGGCATCGTTATTTCACTGGACTGTTCACAAACATCAAGGGGTTAAATCAAATAACACAGCAAAAATGTACTCACCCCTCGGCTTCGGCTTTTGCAATAGCCGAATCAAAGACCCAAATCAAACAAAATTGTGGGAGCTACCCACCAATACTTAACTAAGTGTCTTCTTACTCCAACAGAGGCCCGTCTAACGTCTCGCATTACCATACATCACCAAAAAGGGCCAAAGCAAGGCGGCAGTCAGGGCAGTAGTCAGCAGCCGTCAGGAAGGAGAAACCACGCTGAAAAAGACCTTCGGACCACTTCTACATACAGGGGTCGCTTGACGTGGTTCGCGATTCCTTCAGAATTTTCTTGCGGGGTTCCTCACGACCTTCAGGGCAAAACCGCTACCTCTGAAGCCGCCTCACAGAGGGCACCATTTGAAGAACCAGGCTGAATTAGGCCTGGCGGCGCAGGGTACGCCTGAAATCTTCTGAGTTCGCCTGCTTAATTGTACAGAGACACGGAACACTCTGTTGGCATAGGAACTTCAATTTATTAGCTGCAGCCTGGTACAGTTGTCCTAGAAGTACATCAGTGGTAGGTTCTCAGGAGACTGCCACTTTACTCCATGGCGCACAATCTTTTATAGCACATAGATTCACCAAGAACACTCCCAATGCATACATGTTTAGCCAATGGGAAGAGTTTGAAAACAAGATATAACCAATGAGAAAAGTTGGAAAACAAGATATCAAGTAACCCAAATAAACCTCTCTTCCAACTGTTTTTGTCACCCCTCCCCACAAGTTAATTAGTGGTAGTGTCCACAACTCAACTTGCAGGTGGCAGGACACATTTGTATGCTTTGGAGGACAGTTGTGAAATGAGAGAATACAAGTAGAGAATAGCGAAGGCCAGAAGATAAGATAAAGTCAGGAAAGAATGGTGTGAACCAACAGACAGTTGAGACAGGGATCAGTCGGACCAGACGGGAATTAGTGGACTTAGCTAGTCCCTGACATCAGTCTCGTGAACAGAGGCAGGAGGTTATTTTGACACGTTGCAGTGAGATCAGTAGAAAAACTTTGTTTATTGTGCTGCCTGAGTGAGGGCAACACAAAATGGTGGTGGAATACAAAATGGTGGCTAAATACAAGCAAGATCGAAAATCGAATTTCCTCACTGGATGGGCCATTGTTGGCAGGATGGGGTGTAGCTAGGTACAGCCCCACTTGCAACTGAACACGCCTTCACACAAAGGCCTTCTCAGTTCCACATTTTCACTGAGGCCAACTTGGAGCCAAGAAATTCCATGCATTCCAAAGCTACTGTCTAGAAGATTTTACCACCTCCCATAAGCAGGGCACCACGATTTAAAAATAAGGCCTTAGACACCAACTCTTCAGCATGCTTCTGGATCTGTGAATTCTGCCAGGAAGAAGGGCAGCTGTCTTGCTCAAAGCACTACCATTCTGCTGGTCTGCTGCCCTGCTGGACGGTGGCCCTAAACTACTGGCCTGCTGCTCTGCTGCCTCCTTGCCTGAGAGAAGAGGACTGGGCCTGCAGCTTCAGCCTTGAACCCAGGAGTGACTGCAAGTGTTACTCTGCTGGCCTCATGATCTGACCCTCAGGGACATAAAAGGCTACCCATCATCCTGCATCAGAACCTGAACACAGCTGAAGTCTGTCCCTAACTCTCAAATGTTGTCCTGTAGGTCCTGGATCCTTTGTGTGGCCTCAGAGAGCTGTATCAAACTTTTTGGGATCTTCACAACTGCGGATTGGCCCGTTTGGTCCAAGTTCTCGCTGCAGCCCGGAGGTCTGGCAGCATCATCTTCGCACTACAAACTCAACCGCTCTTGGGGACCACCACTGTGAAGCTTTAGCAATGACCATCCATGACTACTATAGGATCTTCGCGCCACTGAGGCAGCATCCCATGACACTCTCTCTGCACCTCGTGGGCCCTCCCACTGCAAATGGGATCCCTTGGTTCTGATTTGAGAGGGTAAAACTTCAGCGGACCTAATCTGGTGACTGCAGAATGTCTGTGCTCTATCACAGCCAGCCTGAATGTGTGACTTTGATCTGGTCCAGCTCAACCAGATATCCATATTAGGCAGCTTATGCTTCCTGGCGCTATTTTTACAAAAACCTTTAATCAATTATAGCTCCGGTTCTACTGATTAGATTTTTGTCATTTTGTTGTCAAACAATTTATTAAGATTTACTGACTGCTTTTAGTGCCAAGCTACCCAGGGTCAAGGACAGTTTAATTTTGGGACTTTTTATGGTTCACCATGCAAGGGATTGTGGCCGTTGCTTGACCAGGGCTCACACTCCAGTCAACTGACAGCCCAGTTGCTTACAGATTGTAATTGTAGTTAACTTGAGTTACACCCAAAGGATCCACGTTAGAAGGCAGACATTTTAAGCTTGTTAGGTCTGATATCTAAGGGTGACTTTTCAAATTAAATAAAAAATGCACCATCACCAATAAACAAGGGCCCACTAAGTCCTCTCCTGGCCTGATTGAATATTATATCAAGTTTGTTTTGGTATGTGTTGGAAATTACTATTTTGTGTTTGGTGTACCTCAGTTGTTTGACTTTTTTGCTGGCTGTAGAACTCTGAATAGTGTCTGTGCTCCCCTTTTCCACATAATGAAATTGGCACACTCGTGATTGCTATATTTTACTTACCTATTAGTCCCTAGTATATGGTAAAAAAGTGTACCCACTGCTTCATGTGGTGCAGTAGTAATAGGTGTTCAGCATTGAATGTAACATTTTGCATGCACACTGTATTTGCCAGATAATGGACACCGTGCAACTATACATGAGTGTGCGCATTGATAAAGAGAATGATAACTAGTGTGTATGTTTTCTTTTATATATTGTTCCTGATAGAAATAGGTTAGTTCCCTTAGAATGGTTTGTAGTTATGTACATGCTTTTCTTTTTGTAAGAATGCCACAACGTAACAATATATTTCAGTAGTGATAAATCATCACTCCAAGCCTAGGAATCTAGATGGAAATCGGTCCTGAAGAAAGCCTATTGACCCTTCTGGGTAATTAATAAGGATAAAATATTTTGACTGACAACATCCTCTTATAACTGTTTTTAACCCTGCCAAAGGCATCCATAATAAACTAATGAACCCACTCACTCACATTAGGTGTAGTGGGGGAGGATCCAATTATGAAGCATGCCACTGGTGGTAGTAGTGGGTGAGGATCCTTTAATATAATCTAAGACATTCTAGACTCCTGTACCCTATCACCTGAATCCTCTGGGGAAAGAAAAACACAGGAGAGTCCTCTCATTTTGATAGAACTAAGTCCAAAGGTCGAAATCTTCACCAGGCGAAGGCACCAAAATTATCCAACAAATGAGGAGCCCTCCTTGTGTGCAAAATTCAAATTTCACTCAGAACTTTCTGGGCATACGTCCACAACTTTAACGCATCTTCATCCAGTGGCTACCCAACATCATGGAGCCCTATTCAGCCACATCCTGCTGCCTTGCCCCGCTGAGGATTTTTGACTTCCATTTCAGAGGCTAAAGCGGAGAGTAAAACTTCTAGGTGGGTGAAATTTGGTTTCTGTACCCGACCCGTGCTACATCGCGGTCACCTTTAACTTGCTCTAGGTCTAGTGCAACCAGATGACCACGGTTGGTGTTTAATGGTCATTGGCACCATTTTTTATATTTACCATTCAAAATTAATCACTCTGGTTTTCTTAAGTGTATTGTTGTCATTTTGGGTGTCATTTTATTTATTACAATTTACCCTATTTTTCGAAAAAATTGTCTTGAGATTGTTCTTGTATTTTGACTTTATTACTGCATTCAGTACTGCATAAATACTTTACACTTTGTCTCTAAGTTAAATCTGTTACCTCTGTGCCATAGCTACCAGGATATTGAGCACATGGTGATTTAGCGATTTTAGTAGTTCACCCCGACAAATGTTGTGGCTGTTACTTGAGGTAGGTACTCACCCCATCAGCTAATCTCCCAATTTCTTACAGTATGTTTCAGAAACTTAACGTGAAAGTTTTGAGGGGGCAGCTAGACAAGAAAAGGAAATATACACTGAAGAGTGGGAGGAAATGTAGGCGGTGACAACCAAATCTAAGCAAAAGGCCCCCCCTGGGGTAATTTAAGGTCCAAGAGGAGGGGGGAAAAAGAACAAAAAGTATTAAAGGAAGACTCTTTCAGGACCTATATTATTTTGTTTGAGACTTCGAAAAGTTCTCACCTGCCAGCATAACATAGAAAATTAAACAAAAAAATGTTGTGTTTATTTACTAACAATTTTTATTTATATTTTTTTAAATTTATATCAGTTACAGTAAACACTCATTGAAAAGTTTTCTCCATTGTTTTGTTAACTTTTCACATGTATATTCATTTAGTGATATCCAAAGACCTAAAGCATAACCCCGTGGCTAATCATATAAAAAACAATTCATACTCTCACGCATACATCAGTCATACTCATATTTAAAATATAGCACTAAACATTTAGTGGTTTGGCATAGTCTCCAAGACAAGGAAGTAACAGTAAATACAGTTATTTCGGATAGTATTGAGTCTCTGGAGACCTCTCCTCTAGATGGAAAGGGGCCTACGCGCGTTTCGGTGACAAAACACCTTCTTCAGGGCCACCAACAGGAGGGGCAGCAAGCCCTAGATGATGTGGGGAGATCTTAATAACGAAATGCTTCAGTAATGTATCAATCAAAAGAGTGACAGATAAAAGCAATCTTGTCCGGTCAATGCTTTTCAGGAACTTCTGCGTCCTTACATTAGTGCGATCATTATTGCTTCGCTATTGCCAGAGACATGTAAAAATGCGGGTTATTTACTACAGTTTCTGTCGTAGGGTTGCGTCCCAATGAGTCCAAAATGTAAATGTAGCTTTTTTGGTTCTTTATGTGAGCTTCATACGTCCCAGAAGATGTGGGACCTCGCTAGTACATCAGCTTCCGAGAATCAATCGCTTGATTCTCGGAAGCTGATGTACTAGCGAGGTCGATACTCTGCGGTTACCGGAGACATCAGGGTTAGTAGCAAGAGTCAACCGACTGAACGGCATCAGTATACTGCAGCGACATACGTCATAAGGACCAAAAAAGCTACATTTACATTTTGGACTCATTGGGACGCAACCCTACGACAGAAACTGTAGTAAATAACCCGCATTTTTACATGTCTCTGGCAATAGCGAAGCAATAATGATCGCACTAATGTAAGGACGCAGAAGTTCCTGAAAAGCATTGACCGGACAAGATTGCTTTTATCTGTCACTCTTTTGATTGATACATTACTGAAGCATTTCGTTATTAAGATCTCCCCACATCATCTAGGGCTTGCTGCCCCTCCTGTTGGTGGCCCTGAAGAAGGTGTTTTGTCACCGAAACGCGCGTAGGCCCCTTTCCATCTAGAGGAGAGGTCTCCAGAGACTCAATACTATCCGAAATAACTGTATTTACTGTTACTTCCTTGTCTTGGAGACTATGCCAAACCACTAAATGTTTAGTGCTATATTTTAAATATGAGTATGACTGATGTATGCGTGAGAGTATGAATTGTTTTTTATATGATTAGCCACGGGGTTATGCTTTAGGTCTTTGGATATCACTAAATGAATATACATGTGAAAAGTTAACAAAACAATGGAGAAAACTTTTCAATGAGTGTTTACTGTAACTGATATAAATTTAAAATTGGCGGTGACAACCAAGCCTGAACTGGACGAGCGCATGCCAGGGCAGAAACAGGTGGAAGTCCAATAGGAGTAAAGGAAGAGCTGGGTCAACTCTTCTGGTTTAGCTTAGGTAGCGTCAGTAGCCCTGTTGTAGGGCTTCCTGCACCCATTAGCTTTTTTATACATCTGGGGGTTTCCCTCATACTTTTGTTTTGCTTCTCTCTAACTCTCATGGTTTTCCACTCTTCCTCTTGTTACTCATTAATTGAAGAACTGTGCCTCATTGATGATTACTGCTACTGTTTGAATTATACATGTTTGTTAGGTGCTGCTGCTCCCTTGTCTAGGCAGATTTCCTGGAGCTCTCCATGGATTACAAAAGCACATGCACTGGACCATCACATAAGCCAAAAAAGGGGTTCAGTGCATTTACCAACATGCTCAAGGTTTGTGAACAATACCATTAATAAATCTTTCGATTTGTATTTCTGAAGAGTCCCTTAATTGAGAAGCCAGAACCACAAATGAAGTTGCAGAGGGTCAGTCTTAGAGCTTCCCATTGGCGGTCACTTCAGGCTGTTGTTGCTGTACCATAAAGTGCTGATCTCGCATTATCGGTCGATACAGTCTTGGCCTGAACTAGCACGTTCGCAGTCATAAAGAGCCCAAAGCATCAGTTTTGTTTTCTTTATTTCCTGAGGAGTGCACTCCGATGCCAGCCAAAGGTCCTGGACTTGGGAAGGCTTCTTTTGGGGGTAAGGTACTCATTCTAGCAGAGGCCAGCAGGGATCAGGCAGGCACATTTGCAGGTACAGTTGCAAATCCAGGCAGGTCCAGTTGCAGCAGATCATGCTGGGCAGTTCCATGGAGGCCTCTGTAACTTTTTGTGTCTTTGTAGCTCAGAACAGGAGGCCAGTCAGTTAGCCCTTGGAGTACCCCTGATGGCCAGGGTTCAAGCAGCAGGTCCTGACATTCTTCCTCAGGCAGCAGGGCAGTCCCTGCAGCAGAAGAACAGTCTTTCTTCTGAGTCTTCCACAGGCCCAGACTGAGCTGATGAGTGGTTGTAGAGGTTCAATATTTATACATGGTGCTAGCGTTTGATGTGGGGTGACTCCCAATACTTCCTACAGATTTGGTTTTGCAAGGTTCCTTCCTTGTCCCGCGTAGGCTCCAAGTAGTCTGAGGTGACAGTGGACCGGTGTCAGGTTCTTAGTGAGTGTGCTGAACGCAGCTCCTTTAAAATGTAAGTGGGTCTGGGAACAGCTCTGTTCCTCCCATCATGGCAGGATAACCTATACTGCCAACACTTGGTCACCCTTTGTCTCACTAAATGGGAGGAACACACAGAGGCCAACTGCCAATTACAGCCAGTCACATGACCCAGGATACAGCCTGCAGGCACCAAATGGTTAGTATAAGAAAATACCAACTTTCTAAAAGTGGCATTTTCAGAATTGTGACTTACAATCTGACATTACTATTAAGGAGGGGTTTAAATTACATTACAAATGCAAACAAAATTTTCATATCTGTTCCCAAACTCAAGTTGTCACTTATTACTTGTAATAAGGTAGCCCAATGATATCCTATGGGAGAAATAAACCATGCACAAATGAAAACCCCTTTACGAGTGTTTCCCTACCAGGGTGCGAGAAGTTGGACTAGCATATGCTGTCTCCTAGTTATAGGGGACACCTTGTACCAGTCCAATTCAACTCTTATTGATGATAGGTTTAAGACAACCTTTAAAGAAAGCTATCCTAGTGGTAGCCGTGGAGAGCAGCCTTCAGGCTAAGTCTTGAAGGAGTGTTAAGCTTATTGTTTTACCATAGATAACCTCTTGAATGACCAAATGAAAGAGTAGTCCACACAGGTATATATATAAAATATATGTATTTATTCTAGACAGAATCCCACAAGTCTCTTTATGAGGCTGAGGCAAAGTTACAATTCAAACAAGCATTAATAGATATAATAAATAGCACTGGAATCATAGGGCCCCGGGGGGGACCAAACCATATATTAAAAAAGTGGTATAAGAACCACGACAATTCTACAGACAATGCCTAGGGCATTTAGGATCGCTGGCCCCTTAAGAATCCACCCCAGGTTATGAGGAAGGGGACCACGTGAGGCGCGTGCAGTGGAAATAGCTGCTATCGGGATCTCTATTAAAGCCTATGGAGAAAGTCGCGGTTTGATTTAAACAGATTAAAGTCACTTCTAGCAGGAGTACAAAGTTAAAAACTTAGAGTTAAGCTTTTGAGGAGCCCACTACCACGAGAGTACCGAGGTACCACTGTTACCTGCTCCAGGGAAGCCGGGTGCATAGGTCGTTTTCTATGTCGGGTCGCGGCTGATTTTCAATGGGAAAATGTACAAAACTGCTGCTAGCCAAAAGCGTCGATGATGCCGTGAAGATTGAAGTTGTAGATCTTGTAGAGAAGAACCTGAAAGCAGAGGGGACAGAGTCTGGGTCACGGCACAGTGACCAGGGAGCTCAAAGGAAAGAGCCCTTCAATGTCGGGTGCTTCAAGTGGAAAGAGGTGTAGCATGGATCTGCAGCCACGGGCTCTGGGAGGCTTCAAGGAAAGCCAGCTTCTGGAGGGTAACTGTCCCACATCAGATGAGGGTCGCTGCGGTAATAGTGTCCGGATTGGATCCACTAAGCCTTGGCAACCACAACCCACGCAAGATGAACAAATCAGCTACTGGTGCAGACCCACAAGGTTTTTGAGAAGTCTCCTTTGGAGAGATGGTAGAGCAGGCCTGGAGCAACCAGGGGAACTCATAAATGTCGAGATTGTTCTCTGCTCGGGCACACAAGTCGAGAGACAAGGGACCGCGGAAGGCAGCAAAATGGAGTGCGTAAAAGGGAGCCCACGGACCACCGGAGGGGGCTAGGATGCTGATCTTTGGCACAATTGCTGCTTGGTGGTTGGCTCAAAAATGGGCCAAAGCACAATTTCCCCACTGGTCAGGGTCGTGTGCTATGCAAGAGGTGGCTGGTGTCCTGGGGTATTGGGAATCTCGGCACCCACGCGGTCCACTGTGCTCAGACTTGCTGTGCACGCTCACTGGCCTCTGGGATGCTCAGGAAACCCACCTCGAGGTTGCTGGAAGTCGACGAAGTCCATAGGAGCAGCGAAGTTTCAACCGGGTCACTTGCAGTGTTTCAGGTGCCTGCTAAGCAGGGGGGTAACTCCTTTACCCCAAGGGAGATTTCTTCAGTCAGCTGGGCAGCAGCTCATTGAAGGTCAAGTCTGTGAAGTCCAAGATTAATCTGAGGCTCTGGGGCCACGTTATTCACCTTTATCCCCAAGATTAGGGGAGTGTCCAGAGTAGTATCCACCAATGAGAGGTGAGGCGGGAAAGGGTGGCTACACCCTCTCCCCTTTGTGTGTTTCCCGCCTGGGCGATGGGCAGGATGCCCCTGAACCGGTTCCAGGCGGTGTATGCAGAATGTAGCTGCCTACGTGCAACTCTGAAAGGCAACATATGGTGCACCGACCCAGTTCCAATCCACATATCCTGTCTGGGGAGATGCTAGCACCTCCCTACCACAGGATCCCTATTGTCCAGCTGGCGAGGCTGGGATTTTCCCCAGCAACAGCCAGCCAGAGTCGTGTGGGTGGCGGGTAGTAGCCATTTTGTACTACGTGTGCACTTTTAAATTGGTGTCTAAATTCTGCCGCTTTTCCCATATCGCCCCTCTAGCAGGGGGGAATCGTGCCCTCATGCCCATGGCTGGACTGGGGGTAGGATTCCTACATGTTTGACACCAAACACGATATGGTTCTGTGTAGCCATTCTCAAGTTATCACGCTATCGCGATAGACTTATAATGCGGTTAAGAGTATATGGTATGGCTACACTACAAACAACCCAGCAATGATTTTACGAAGGTTGCATAGAGGCCCTACTCAGGTAGGGGTCCCCCCTCACACATACCTCAGCACCCTGCCTTGTAGGATTAGCAAGGCCTGCTATAGGGGTGACCTATGAGAGTATATGTGATGTAATGGGGTGGGATATAGGGTACCTATATCCCTGTAAGGGGTGCTAGCACCACCTTACCCAGACTACAGTAGTGGTCTGGTGGTGTCATTTTGTATGGCTGTCCCAGGGTGGCACAATAAGTGCTGCAGCCCTGGTAGGCCTACTGAGGGACCCATGCCCTGGGTACTTAGGGTACCATCTACAAGGGACTGTCAGGGCATCCTCAGCATCCAATTGGTTTGTACCTAGAGTACTCACATCGTTTAAGAGAGGAAGCAGATAGGCTGGGGTCCTAGATAGCAGGGCCACATCCAGTTGAGTCTTCATGTTCTAAGTGGAAATATATGGAGAGGCCATCTGCATTGGCATGGTTGCTCCCAGGTCTATGTTCCACTGTATAGTCCATCCCCTGTAGGGAAATGGACCACCTGAGTAGTTTGGGGTTTTCACCCTTCATCTGTTTTAGCCATAGGAGGGGCTTATGGTCTGTTTGAACAATGAAGTGAGTGCCAAACAAGTATGGCCTTAGCTTCTTCAAGGCCCAGACCACAGCAAAGGCCTCCCTCTCTATAGCTGACCAACGTTTCTCTCTGGGGGTCAACCTTCTGCTAATAAAAGCTACTGGTTGATCCTGGCCCTCCTCATTCAGTTGTGATAACAAAGCAACTACCCCCACCTCTGAAGCATCAGTTTGAACTATGAATTCTTAGGAGTAGTTGGGGCTTTGGAGCACTGGAGCAGAGCACATTGCCTGTTTTAGGTCATCAAAAGCTTCTGACAGCTGACAGTCCACTGAACCTTTTTGGGCATCCTCTTAGAGGTGAGGTCATTCAAGGGGGTTACAATGGATCCATATCCCTTTACAAACCTCCTATAGTAACCAGTCAGGCCCAAGAAAGCTCGAACCTGAGTCTGGGTGGTTGGAGCAACCCAGTCCATGATGGTCTGGATTTTGCTCTGAAGTGGTTGAACCTGGCCTCCACCTACAAGGTGACCCAGGTACACAACCTGACTCTGCCCTATCTGGCACTTAGTAGCCTTGATAGTGAGCCCAGCCTTTTGCAGGGCTTCCAAAACTTTCCTCAGGTGGATCAGGTGATCTTCCCAGGTGGAGCTGAAGACAGCAATATCATCTAGATATGCTGCACTAAAGTCTTCCAGGCCTGAGAGGACTTGGTTCACCAACCTCTGAAAAGTGGCAGGTGCATTTTTCAAACCAAAGGGCATCACAATAAATTGATAATGCCCACCAGGGGTAGAAAATGCAGTTTTGGCTTTTTCAGACTCAGCTAACCTTATCTGCCAGTAGCCAGCTGTCAGATCAAATGTGCTCAGATATTTGGCTGAGGCCAATCTATCTATGAGATCATCTGCTCTGGGAATTGGGTGAGCATCAGTCTTAGGGACTGCATTGAGTCCCCTGTAGTCAACACAGAACCTCATCTCTCTCTTACCATCCTGGGTGTGAGGTTTTGGTACAAGGACTACTGGGCTAGCCCAAGGGCTATCTGAGGGCTCAATCACTCCTAATTCCAACATCTTTTGGACCTCTGTCCTTATGCAGTCCCTGACATGGTCAGGTTGCCTGTAGATCTTATTCTTGACAGGCAGACTGTCCCCAGTGTCCACTTCATGAGTGCACCAGGGGGTCTGACTTGGAGTCAGAGAAAACATATGTCTATAAGACTGAAGAACTTCTCTACAGTCTGCTTGCTGCTGGTCAGTGAGGCTGCCTGCCAAGGCTACTCCATCAACTGACCCATCGTCAGGGTTCTGAGAGAGCAGGTCTGGGAGAGGGTCACTCTCTTCCTCCTGTCCCTTATCTGTTGCCATGAGCAAGCCCATGTCAGCCCTGTCCACATATGCTTTCAACCTATTGACATGAAGTACCCTGTGGGGACTTCTGGGAGTGCCAAGGTCTACCAAGTAGGTAACCTCTCCCTTTTTCTCCAAAACGGTATGGGGTCCACTCCACTTATCTTGGAGAACTGCTGGGGCCACTGGCTCCAACACCCACACCTTCTGTCCTGGCTGGTACACCACCAGTACAGCCTTTTGGTCCTGCCAGGCTTCCTGTAATTCCTGACTTGCCTCCAGGTTTTTAGTTGCCTTCTTCATGTATTCAGCCATCCGGGAGCGGAGACCATGTACATAGTCCACAATATCCTGTTTAGGGGGTTTGAGAGGTTGCTCCCATCCCTCCTTCACTAGACAGAGCGGCCCTCTAACAGGATGGCCAAACAAACGTTCAAAGGGGCTATAACCAACCCCCTTTTGTGGCACCTCCCTGTATGCAAAGAGAAGGCAGGGCAGAAGAACATCCCATTTTCGCCTAAGCTTTTCTGGGAGCCCTTTGATCATACCCTTTAAGGTCTTGTTGAATCTCTCAACAAGGCCATTGCATTGAGGATGGTAAGAGGTGGTGAACTTATAGTTAACCCCACACTCCTTCCACATTGCCTTGAGGTAGCTACTCATAAAGTTTTTACCTCTGTCAGACAATACCTCCTTAGGAAAACCCACCCTGGAAAAGACTCCCAGGAGGGCTCTTGCCACCACAGGTGCTGTGATGGTCCTAAGTGGAATAGCTTCTGGGTATCTAGTGGCATGATCCACTACCACTAGAATGAACCTGTGCCCAGATGCTGTTGGTGGGTCTAGTGGACCAACAATGTCAATCCCCACCCGTTCAAAGGGCACCCCCACCACAGGCAATGGTATCAGGGGGACCTTTGTGGATTTACCTGCCTTGCCACTGGCTTGAAACCAAAGGAAATGACGGACGGAGTGTTGAACATTGCAAGCACTCACCCCCAGTCAACTGATCTGGGTTTAATCCATCACCGTTCTTTAGCCCACTCTGCCACCCCAGTTCAGACATGGCCATATGCAAATCAGTCTGACCCTGTGCCTCATGGGAACAGTCCAGCCCGAACTGCCAAGCCATGTCTTCCCTGGACCGGAAACAAGCTTCCTAGGACCGGTTTCTGGCATTTCAGCCGTCTTCAGCCAGGCTTGCTTGAATCCAGTGGCAAAGTGAGCAAGGGACTCACGTCTGAGCATACCCTGCCAACTTATGGCGAACAAAGCAGAAACCAAAGGAAATGATGGACGGAGTGTTGAACATTGCAAGCACTCACCCCCAGTCAACTGATCTGGGTTTAATCCATCACCGTTCTTTAGCCCACTCTGCCACCCCAGTTCAGACATGGCCATATGCAAATCAGTCTGACCCTGTGCCTCATGGGAACAGTCCAGCCCGAACTGCCAAGCCATGTCTTCCCTGGACCGGAAACAAGCTTCCTAGGACCGGTTTCTGGCATTTCAGCCGTCTTCAGCCAGGCTTGCTTGAATCCAGTGGCAAAGTGAGCAAGGGACTCACGTCTGAGCATACCCTGCCGAAGAACGATGGATTTAACCCAGATCTCTTGACTGGGGGAGAATGTCTGCATTGTCAGCATTCCGTCCATCATTTGTTTGTTGTAACGCTTTTCGCCCTAAGTGGGATGGGTATTCCCAGACGTGGGACCCGTGCTCACTACACCACTGGAGTCAAGCTATCCTGGCTGATGACGGCTGATAGCCAGAAACCGGTCCTAGGATGCTTGATTCCGGTCCAGGGAAGACATGGCTTGGCAGTTCGGGCTGGACTGTTCCCATGAGGCACAGGGTCAAGACTGATTTGCATATGGCCATGTCTAAACTGGGGTGGCGTAGTGGGAAAAAGAACAATGGATTTAACCCAGATCTCTTGACTGGGGGAGAATGTCTGCATTGTCAGCATTCCGTCCATCATTTGTTTGTTGTAACGCTTTTCGCCCTAAGTGGGATGGGTATTCCCAGACGTGGGACCCGTGCTCACTACGCCACTGGAGTCAAGCTATCCTGGCTAATGACGGCTGATAGCCAGAAACCGGTCCTAGGATGCTTGATTCCGGTCCAGGGAAGACATGGCTTGGCAGTTCGGGCTGGACTGTTCCCATGAGGCACAGGGTCAAGACTGGTTTGCATATGGCCATGTCTAAACTGGGGTGGCGTAGTGGGAAAAAGAACGATGGATTTAACCCAGATCTCTTGACTGGGGGAGAATGTCTGCATTGTCAGCATTCCGTCCATCATTTGTTTGTTGTAACGCTTGCCACTGGCTTGACAGGTAGTGCAAGAGCTGCAAAAGCTCTTACAGTCCTCACTCATCTGGGGCCAATGAAAGTGAGGGACAATTCTGTCCCAAGTCTTGTTTTGGCCCAGGTGTCCTGCTAAGGGAATATCATGGGCCAGTGTGAGCAGGATGCCCCTAAACTTTTGAGGTATGACCAACCTCCTGGCTGCACCAGGCTTGGGGTCTCGACCCTCAGAGTAAAGGAGCCCATCATCCCAATAGATCTTATGGGTCCCACTGGCATTCCCTGCAGCCTCAGCAGCAGATTGCTGTCTGAGGGGTTCAAGAGTGGGGCAGCTCTGCTGCTCCAGGCTCAAGTCTGCCCTAGAAGGTCCCCCTGCCCCCAAGAACTCAATCTGATCAGGTTCCAGTTCATCTGGGGCAGTTCCTTCTTCAGGAGATAGATCCTCTTCTGCTAAAAGAGTCTCTACAGACTGATCCTGGGGGGAAGGTTCTGCCTTACCCCTGCTACTCCTCCTCTTGGAAGGTCCTTGGTCGATTTTTCCAGGCTCCAAGGCCTGTTCAGTTCCTGTCAGCTTTGCTTTTGACCTTGTCAGGGCAAACACTTCTGCTGGTATACCCAACATTGCTGTATGGGTACTTAGCTCCACCTCAGCCCATGCTGAGGTCTCCAAATAATTCCCTAGTAAACATTCAACAGGTAGATCTGCACTCACCACAAATTTCTTGAGGCCAGTTACCCCTCCCCAGGAGAAGTTCACAACTGCTAGAGCATGGTTAGTACTAACGTTGCTTGCATTGGTCACTTGGAAAGTTTCCCCAAGTATGATCTGGTTAGGGTCCACAAGGTCCTTAGTCACCATTGTGACACTGGCTCCTGTGTCCCTGTAAGTTAATGACTCCCTTCCATTTATTTTAGGCTGTTTGTGTATTTGCCCAGACCACTGGGGCTCACAAACAGGGACAGGTCCCCATCACAAACTAGAACAGCCTGAGTAGGAGTTCTGACTAGGCCAGAGTCCTCTCCAGATCCCAGGGTCAACCCTACTTTGCCCTTGTTCTGTGTACCACCACCTATAGCTGGACTAGGGGGAACAGGTGCCTTAGGGGCAGGTGTGGTACTGGTGGAGTTTTTGGCCTTATTACAATCTGAAGTCCAATGGGTTTTCTGTTTACAGAAATTACACCATGGCTTCCTTGGCTGCTTAACCTTGTTGGACTGGGTATTCTCAGATGCTGCTTTTTGGAGCCCTGTTGAAGACTTCTGGTCTTTTCCCTTTTCCCCACCCTTCTCAGAGTTTTTGGCATCTTCCTTCTTAGTTGCACCCCCCAAGGGCTGGACCTTCTGCTTAATCCTGGTTCTGACCCATTTGTCTGCCTTCTTTCCCAATTCTTGGGGAGAGGTCAGATCTGAGTCTACCAGGTGCTGATGTAAGAGCTGATTCTGACAATTATTAAGGATCTGCTCCCTCATTATGAGATTATACAATCCTTGGTAATCATTTACTTTACTGCCAGTTAACCAACCTTCCAGTGCCTTGGTAGCACAATCAACAAAGTCTACCCAATCTTGATTCTGTGCTTTTTGGGTGTCTCTGAACTTAAGTCTGTACTGATCAGTGCTTAAGCCAAACCCATCTATTAAAGCATCTCTCAAGATATAGTAATCATCTGCATCCTCTTCTCTTACAGAGAGGAGCTTGTCTCTTCCTTTGTCTGCAAAGGAGAGCCACAGGATTGCTGCCCTCTGCTCTACTGGGACCCTTTGTACTTTACAGGCCCTCTCAAGAGCAGAGATCCATTTGTGGATGTCATCCCCTGCATGATAGGGGGGCACAATCTTGTGGAGGTTCCTATTGTCAGGGACTTTCTCTCTAACTCTAGGGGTTTCATTACTGCCACCAGGGGTTTCTAGACCCCATTTTCTTGAAGCTTTCTGAAGCTCCAGGGACTCCCTGTCTAATGCTAACTGTTCTCTCCTGAGCTGAAGCTTTGCCTGCTCAAACTGGAGCAATCTGCATTTCCTCTCTTGGGAGGATTCTCTCCTCTGAGGAGAGGCAGAGGTCCTTTTGGATCTCCTAGAATGGTTGGACCCCTCTGAGGGGGATCGGTTCATTCTATTTGGATCCACCACCCTCCCTTTAGGGATGGAGAGAGTGCCTCTTGGGCCATCACCTCCATGTTGTGAGTGGTCTGATTCTTCCAGGTCAGGATCATTTTCCTCTTCCTGGTCCTCATCAGAGTCCACTCTGGGAGTGTCCTCTTCTGAGGGATGCCCACCTGACCTGCCTACCCCATCAGACACTAGAGTCTGCTTAAAGTCTGCTATGAGCAGGATTTCCCTGAGGCGTTGGGTGTTGGCACCTTTGGTTGTCTTTAGTTTCCTAGTGGTGCACATCTCCCTAAGCTCAGCAAAGGAGAGATCATCATATTTGTCGACTGGGATCTTTGGGGATCCTTGCAGAGCCTTATGGGCACCTCCATTTAAAGACATATTCTAGTGTAGTGGTAGTGGTGTATCTACCTACACTAGGTGTGGCCTACTGAACCCTTTCTTGAGTTGTAGTCAAGGTGTGCTAAACCCTCTACACACAACTCCTAAGTTCAGTAGAACTTATTATATTCTAAGCTTGAATTTATATGTACCTTTGGTACCAAGTGGCTTTCACTTTAGAAATTCAATTTGTTATCCGGTAAAACAATGGCAAGCTTGGATCCCACCGCTGCCACCAATGTGAGAAGTTGGCCTGGCATATGCTGTCTCCTAGTTATAGGGGACACCTTGTACCAGTCCAATTCGACTCTTATTGATGATAGGTTTAAGACAACCTTTAAAGAAAGCTATCCTAGTGGTAGCTGTGGAGAGCAGCCTTCAGGCTAAGTCTTGAAGGAGTGTTAAGCTTATTGTTTTACCATAGATAACCTCTTGAATTACCAAATGAAAGAGTAGTCCACACAGGTATATATATAAAATATATGTATTTGTTCTAGACAGAATCCCACAAGTCTCTTTATGAGGCTGAGGCAAAGTTACAATTCAAACAAGCATTGATAGATATAATAAATAGCACTGGAATCATAGGGCCCCAGGGGGGGACCAAACCATATATTAAAAAAGTGGTATAAGAACCACGACAATTCTACAGACAATGCCTAGGGCATTTAGGATCGCTGGCCCCTTAAGAATCCACCCCAGGTTATGAGGAAGGGGACCCAGGGGAGGCGCGTGCAGTGGAAATAGCTGCTATCGGGATCTCTATTAAAGCCTATGGAGAATGTCGCGGTTTGATTTAAACAGATTAAAGTCACTTCTAGCAGGAGTTCAAAGTTAACAAGCATTTGCAATGCAATAGGTCTCGCAGTTACACGAGTTAAAGCTATTGGCATTGTAAATGGCAATGCCAATAGGCATTGTTATTTGCAATGTCAATAGCTCAAACTCGCGTAAATGTGAGACCTAATGCATTGCAAATGCTTGTTATATGTATTGTAATATATGTTTGTAAAATGGTAAGTGATATGGTGAATGTTAAACCTTGCTGTTGTGCCGCTTTCTGTTTGCATCACTTGTTTAGTGGCTTTTATTGCGTATGAACAGCCTACCACTTTTTCACGTTAAAGAGTTTTAAAAAAAATTGAAGTGATTTCCCATTTATAGATGTGATAATTAAGGTGTAGTTAGGCAATTGCAAGATAAAGGGTCCGTTTTGTGAGGCAGCACTTCAAGTCCTCGTGTAACTACAGACCTTAGTCACGTGTTGACTTCTCATGGATGGAGGGATTAAAAGCGCCTACTCGAGAACACCTGGGGTCTGAGTGCTGCTACTCCATGAAGCGAGTTGAGGTAATTCGGTCGGTGGTGGTGCAAGGTTAGAATTGGGCCCTCTGGACACTGAATTATTTTGATGGTTACTGGGCGGTGAGCAGTGAATGCAGAACGTCTCTTATTGGGCCTTCCGTCCCCAGGGACTAGCAGCATGCAGCCCTTCGTTTTGAAGCGAGATTATACAATTAACTGTCCGCTTTAACTTCCTTTCTTTTAAACGCCACCTTGTGCCGATGTAAATCCGGTAGCCCTTTTAAGGCGACGCCAAATACAGATGACCGTGTCAGAGCTCTCAGTTACCGCGCTGTTTTCAGACGTTTGTAGTGTAATGTTTTGTGTAGCGTTAATGTGGCATCGCAGAGTGACGCTGCCAGGAGCCCGTAGTTTGATCACCGCCTGAAACTATAGATTTTAGAAGCAGCAGAAGGGATCACCTCACCTCTCCTGATCGAGAGCCTGGCTGTGGTTCGTAACCTGTAATCTGAGTTTTGGCAGATCGGGTTCCACCGTGAAGGTGTCGGGTTATGAGCAGCTAATAAACATGGCCAATTTTAGGAGCAAGTAAAGGCAGAGAGTAAATAATTGCACCGGTGACAAATACTGTAATAATCCTGTTTTATAATATGCACTTGACAGGCTGTAATAGTGCTAATTGAAGAGACTAATTCACACTTGCTTCCTTCTATTCAGAGGCAAGATCAGCAGCTTGTTTTGCTTTTGACCAGATGGTGCTGATGTACACCTACTGTGCACTTTAAGTGCTTTACTCGAGTTACAAAGGCCAAGGGCTGTGTTCAACTCAAATGATTTGAGAGCAGAGCGAAAACCTGTGCTCAATGGATTTGGTGGAAGTAAATTAATTCTAGTGGAGCCATTACACACTGAGCCCCTTTTCAAAGTGCTGAGCCTCCTTGTTTGTTCTGTAGCAATGAGAAAGTGAAAGGCAGATTACTGCAAACAGAAATAACAAGCATTCAGCCGTAAAAGTAACGGCCGCGCGGCCGTGAAAATGAAAGTAATAGCGATCGCGATCAAAGCGAAAGTGATCGCGATCGCTTGGACGGGAGCGCTGTGTGGCAAGCACGCGAGTGGTGCGCGCGCAGCAGTGATTGCTGGCTGCGCGCGTGCACGCTCACGTGCACTCAAGCTTTAGGCCACAGGCAGCACTTTAAAAATCCCAACTAACAAAATGTCTCTCCGAGCCAGCGCATGCTCTGGCCACAGCAAGACCTAAAAACTTAGAGTTAAGCTTTTGAGGAGCCCACTATCACGAGAGTACCGAGGTACCACTGTTACCTGCCCCAGGGAAGCCGGGTGCATAGGTCGTTTTCGATGTCGGGTCGCGGGCTGATTTTCAATGGGAAAATGTACAAAACTGCTGCAAGCCAAAAGCGTCGATGATGCAGTGAAGATTGAAGTTGTAGATCTTGTAGAGAAGAACCTGAAAGCAGAGGGGACAGAGTCTGGGTCACGGCACAGTGACCAGGGAGCTCAAAGGAAAGAGCCCTTCAATGTCGGGTGCTTCAAGTGGAAAGAGGTGTAGCTTGGATCTGCAGCCACGGGCTCCGGGAGGCTTCAAGGAAGGCCAGCTTCTGGAGAGCAACTGTCCCACATTGGATGAGGGTCGCTGCGGTGTTAGTGTCCGGATTGGATCCACTAAGCCTTAGCAACCGCAACCCACGCAAGATGAACAAATCAGCTACTGGTGCAGACCCACAAGGTCTGTGAGAGGTCTCCTTTGGAGAGACTGTAGAGCAGGCCTGGAGCAACCAGGGGAACTCTTAAATGTTGAGATTGTCCTCTGCTCGGGCCCACAAGTCGAGAGACAAGGGACTGCAGAAAGCAGCAAAATGGAGTGCGTAAAAGGGAGCCCACGGGCCACCGGAGGGGGCTAGGGTGCTGATCTTTGGCACAATTGCTGCTTGGTGGTTGGCTCAAAAATGAGCCAAAGCACAGCTTCCCCACTGGTCAGGGTCATGTGCTATGCAAGAGGTGGCTGGTGTCCTGGGGTATTGGGAATCTCGGCACCCACGTGGTCCACAGTGCTCAGACTTGCTGTGCACGCTCACTGGCTTCTGGGATGCTCAGGAAACCCACCTCGAGGTTGCTGGAAGTCGACAAAGTCTGTAGGAGCAGCGAAGTTCCAACTGCGTCACTTGCAGTGTTTCAGGTGCCTGCTAAGCAGGGGGATAACTCCTTTACCCCAAGGGAGATTTCTTCAGTCAGCTGGGCAGCAGCTCGTCGAAGGTCAAGTCTGTGAAGTCCAAGATGAATCTGAGGCTCTGGGGCCACTTTATTCACCTTTATCCCCAAGATTAGGGGAGTGTCCAGAGTAGGGTCCACCAATGAGACCTGAGGGGGGAAAGGGTGGCTACACCCTCTCCCCTTTGTGTGTTTCCCGCCTGGGCGATGGGCAGGATGCCCCTGAACCGGTTCCAGGCGGTGTATGCAGAATGTAGCTGCCTACGTGCAACTCTGAAAGGCAACATATGGTGCACCCACCCAGTTCCAATCCACATATCCTGTCTGGGGAGATGCTAGCACCTCCCTGCCACAGGAGCCCTATTGTCCAGCTGGCGAGGCTGGGATTTTCCCCAGCAACAGCCAGCCAGAGTCGTGTGGGTGGCGGGTAGTAGCCATTTTGTACTACGTGTGCACTTTTAAATTGGTGTCTAAATTCTGCCGCTTTTCCCATATTGCCCCTCTAGCAGGGGGGAATCGTGCCCTCATGCCCATGGCTGGACTGGGGGTAGGATGCCTACATGTTTGACACCAAACACGATATGGTTCTGTGTAGCCATTCTCAAGTTATCACGCTATCGCGATAGACTTATAATGCGGTTAAGAGTATATGGTATGGCTACACTCCAAACAACCCAGCAATGATTTTACGAAGGTTGCAGAGAGGCCCTACTCAGGTAGGGGTCCCCCCTCACACATACCTCAGCACCCTGCCTTGTAGGATTAGCAAGTTCTGCTATAGGGATGACCTATGAGAGTATATGTGTTGTAATGGGGTAGGATATAGGGTACCTATATCCCTGTAAGGGGTGCTAGCACCACCTTACCCAGACTACAGTAGTGGTCTGGTGGTGTCAGTTTGTATGGCTGTCCCAGGGTGGCACAATAAGTGCTGCAGCCCTGGTATGCCTACTGAGGGACCCATGCCCTGGGTACTTAGGGTACCATCTACAAGGGACTGTCAGGGCATCCTCAGCATCCAATTGGTTTGTACCTGGGGTACTCACATCGTTTAAGAGAGGAAGCAGGTAGGCTGGGGTCCTGGATAGCAGGGCCACAGCCTGGCTAGAGTCATAAAACAGTGAAAACATCAGCAAAAAGTTGGGGGCAACTATGCAGTCGATGCCACTCTCCTACATAGGTCATGTAAAACTTAAACCCACATGCCCTACCTTTTAACCCCTTCGCTGCTAGGCCTTTTACCCCCCTGTGCTAAGCCCTTTTTTTGGCTAGTTGGGGTAGTTTGCGCTTAGGCCCTGTGTTAGACCTGGCACCATTGGCGTGAGTCTCCCTTCCATTTTTTCGCTGTGTCTCCTCTGTTTTTGCTGGTTATAGATGCTCTGGGCGCTGTGCCACTGCCATTCAGTGCCACAGCGCAAATGCTCCCTTTGTAAAGATGACATATGAATTGGTACATCCATGATTGGCTTATTTGGTTTACCTGTTAGTCCCTAGTAGCGTGGCCTGTGTGTGCCCAGGGTTGGTAAACCGAATGCTGCTGGTGGGCCTGCAGCACTGGTTTGTGCCACCCACAGAAGCAGCTTGTAAAGTATGTCTCAGACCTGCCACTGCAGTGTCTGCGTGCAGTCCAGAACTGCCATCTTGGCTGTGAAGTGCACCCACCTCCCAGCCCCTAAACCTTCCCTTGGCATCCTGTAAGTCCCCCTTATGATAGGGTGCATTGTATGTGTAAGGTAGGACATGCCCTGATGTATGTAGCATGTCCTAGTAGTGAATTACACCCCATTTCGTTTTTCACTACTGTAAGGCTACCTGTTCTCCATAGGCCAGAATGGGAGGTCTGGGCTATTACATTCTATAGTCCTAACTGACCCACAGAACATGGTAGAAAAACGAATCTGGTATGCCTGAGTTCAGAATATTAAAATACATCTTTTAGTAAAAGTTATTTTTATATTCTGTGTTTGAAACTACCACTTTTAGAGTATAGGTACTTTCTTGCCTAAGCCTTCCAGTTTGCTCTGCTATGATGTGTATTGGCTGTCTGGTTTTGGAGGGACAGGGCAGGCTGAGTCAGACCTGGGTTGAATAGAGCGACCTGCCTTGGTGTGAGGGGAGGGGTAGCTCCTGCACTTGAATAGGACTGTGCCTGGCAAGGTGAATGCTGGCTCCACCTCCCACTGTGCGTCTGAGGCAGACCCCCTCTTTCTGAAAGGAAGGATGCAGCCTGATCAACAAAGTGCTCCAGGGCTGGGCAGAACTGGTTCTGGCTGGGTTCAGAGACTTGGGACCCCTAAGAACAAAGACTTTGGGGGTATAAATATTTGTGCACAAACCCCTACAATTTGTATTGCTCCTGGATAACAAGAAGAACCTCTGTCCATGGGACTACAAGAATCTGCAGGAGAAGGACTGTCCTTGTGCTTGTGTGCTGTTTCTGGGACTGGCCTGCAGCTGTTACTACTGACTTCAAGAAGAGGAAAAGAACTTTGATTGGACTTTTATTTTTTTGCAAACAGCAATCACCCAAGGGCTAGGAGAGAGCTAGCCTCCTGCTGGAGTCTCAGGCACATCAGACTCCACCATCAGCCTCCTGTTTCCTCCCAGCGAGGATTACTATCTGCAGGTGAGGCTCCTATGTGTTCCAGGGCCTCTAGTTCTACTGCTGAGAAGAGAGCGCTGAAAATTGTTGCTAACCTCCATTAGCGAGCCGCTGCAGCTGGTGAGCGTGAGAAAAATCGCCACTCCACTGTCGCCGAGTGCTCGCTAACCCCGAAGATCGTCGCAGCACCTGTCTGCGGGCCTGAAAACGCCCGCTATCCGAAGATCGTCGCAGCACCTGTCTGCGGGCCTGAAAACGCCCGCTATCTGGAAATCATCGCAACAGGATCATCGCAGCACGGACGCCGAGCGTTCGCCATTTTCCCCGCATTGAATCCGGATCGTCGCTTCCTCGCGGAGCGCCATCTTTGTCAATGCAGCCAGATCGCACACGCAACAGGCTCGGTGCATCATCCTCCCTTCGCGGCAAGGATTTCATCGCATCACCGGCTTAGCGTGAGGAAGTTTGTCGCTTTGTCCTGCCCGCAACCCAGCGCATCATCCTCCCTTGCGGTAAGGATTCAACGCATCGCTGGTTAGCGTGAGGGAATTTATCGCTACAACGCCTTAGCGACATTTTTGTTGCTTTGCTCCAGGAACCAGATACTTTGTGAGTAAAAGGGTCGCAGAGACCCCTGCCTTGAACTAAACATCATTTTGCGCATCCTGAAGTATTTTTCCTTGCAGCATTTCTAAAGTAATTATATTTTTATAGTATTGTGGATTTTTACTGTTATTGGTCTTGTGATTAAGTCTATATAAAAATACCTATTTTTCATAACTACTTGAGTGGTGTCCATTTGTAGTGTTCCTCATTATATTACTGTGTATGGTCATAAATGCTTCACACACTGCCTCTGAGATAAGCCTAGCTGCTCGTGCTACGTTACCACAGGGTTGAGCAGGGGTTGTCAAAGGGTGTAGGCTGCTTACTCTGACTTAGGAAGAAGGGTCCCTACTTGGACAGTGGCCAGCCATTGCCAACTAGAGACCCCCATTTCTAACACCCTGTAACATCTTGACCACATAAGGTAACCACGCCAAATGGGCGTTCTTTTCTTCCAACACCATGGGGATTTTAAAGGTAGCCTTGGTTTGTTGATTCCCCTGGTGGGGACCCAGAAATTAGTCAAAATACCGCTAATTTTTATTTATTTTTAAATGGGAAAAAAGTGCTACAGATGAAAGCGTCTGGTTTTTCCCCTGCGAATAGTATCAACAACAGGTTTATGGTGATGAACTCACCATCTCCCCAGCTTTCAGGGGTCATTTGTGTAGATCCTTCAAGGGAAAAATTGAAAATGGGTTGAAAAAAACAGCCATTTGTGCCAACGTTTTCACCTGTAACTTCTCCTAAGTATGACAGATTTTGGAAAGCAATAAACCGTTACATCCGCTGGACTCTTATGGTTGTGGGAATATATAGGACTTGTAGGTTCACCAAGAACCCGAGGAACCCAGAACCAATAACTGAGCAGCATCCTGCAATGGTTTGTTGTGTACCGGGTATATAGCAATTCATTTGGTAAAATATAAATAGTGAAAAATCGGTATAAAAGACACCTATGTATTTCTGAGATGGGAACAAAATATAGAGTTTAGAAACAGTGACTTCTTTCTTACACATTGTCTTACATTTAGAAGACAGAAATGCATCAAAAGTCAATAAGTAATAACAGTTGCTTTACAATTCTGTGTTCCCCTAAGTCTCCCGATAAAAATGGTACCTCACTTGTGTGGGTAGGTCTCGTGCCTGCAACAGGAAACGGCCCAAAACGCAAAGTGGACACACCACACTTTTACAATGAAAACTGACCCTTATTTTGCTAAGTGCCTAGCTGTAGATTTTGAACCGTAGCTCTGCCTGCACCTAGGGAAACCTAGCAAACCTATACATTTTTGAAAACTAGACACCCAGGGGAATCTAATATAGGTTGGCTTGTCTGGCTCTCCCCAGGTACTGTTACTCAGAATCCCTTGCAAACCTCAAACTTAGTCAAACAAAAGAATTTTGCTCACATTTCTGTGGTGGAAAGTTCTGGAGTCTGCGTGGATCCAAAAAATTCCACCCACCCCGCATTCCTCAAAGTCTTCCGAGAAAAATAGTACCTCACTTGTGTGGGTAGGCCTAGTGTTCACAACAGGAAATGGCCCAAACCGCAACGTGGACACACCACATTATAACAGTGAAAACTGACCCTTTTTTGCAAAGTGCCTAGCTGTAGTTTTTTAACTCTAGCTCTGCCGGCAGCTAGGGAAATGTAGCAAACCTATACATTTTTGAAAATTAGACACCCAGGGGAATCCCGGAGGGATGACTTGTCTGGTTCTCACAAGGTTCTTTTACCTAGAATCCCTTGCAAATCTCAAACTTTGTAAAAGAAATCACATTTTCCTCACATTTCTGTGAAGGAAAGTTATGGAATCTGCGTGGATCCACAAAATTCCACCCAAACCGCATTCTCCAAAGTCTTCAGAGAAAATGGTATCTCACTTGTATGGGTAGGCGTAGTGGCTGTGACAGGAAAGGGCCCTAAACGTATTGTGGAGACTTCAAAATTACCTATCATAAAACAACCTGGTTTTGCAATTGGGGGCAGCTGGGTTTTTGGCCCCGGACTCAGAGGCTATTTAGGGAAACCTACCAAACCCACACATTTCTGAAAAATAGACACCCTGGAGAGTCCAGTGAGGTATGGCTTGCATAGCTCCCCCAACGTTTCCCTACCCAGATCCACCTGCAAACCTCAAATTTTGCTGAACAGATCACATTGTTCTCAACTTTTTGTGTGGGGAAGTTGTAGGATCACCGGGCTGTCACAAATCTCCTACCACCCAGCTTTTCCTCAGATCTCCAGATAAAAATGGTACCTCACGTTTGTGGGTGGGTCAAGTACCCACAACAGGCAAGGGCCCTAAACACATTGTGGAGACTTCAAAATTACCTATC
Organism: Triturus cristatus; assembly: GCF_964204655.1. NCBI lineage: Eukaryota > Metazoa > Chordata > Amphibia > Caudata > Salamandridae > Triturus > Triturus cristatus. Next base: position 258,807,781 of record NC_140579.1, read on the forward strand.
ATAAAATGACCTAGTTTTGCCAGGGGTCACCTGGGTTTTTGGCCCCAGGCTTGTGGCCATCTAGGGAAACCTATCGAACCCACACATTTCTGAAAACTAGACATCCTGCAGAGTCCAGTGAGGTATGGCTTGCGTGGATCCCCCAACATTTTCCTACCCAGAATCCCCTGCAAACCTCACATTTAGATGAAAAAATCACTTTTTCCACACATTTTTGTGAAATGTCCTACCACCTAGCGTTGCCCTTGGTCTCCCGAGTACAATGATACCACACTTGGGTGGCTGTCCAATGCAGAATAATCTAAAAACGTTTTTTTTTAAATGCAGCGCTTAGAATTTTTGATGCTATACCCTTAATCCCTGTGTTTTTGGCCCTTCCGAGTCACAGGCCTTTGGCCCACCCTCACAAGTGAGGTATCATTTTACTCGGGAGAACAAGGGGAATGCTGGGTGGTAGGACATATGTGCTGGCACAGTGATCTGACACAAAAATGTGTGGAAAATTGATTATTTCAGCCAAATTTGAGGTTTGCAGGGGATTATGAGTGGGAAAACGTTGGAGGATCCATGCAAGCCATACCTCACTGGACTCCCCAGGGTGTCTAGTTTTCAGAAAACTAGAAGGCCGCGAGCCCGGCACCAAAAATCCAGGTGCTCCTCCCTGTGAAACCAGGTCATTTTAAGATAGGTCATTTTCAATTCTCCACAATATGTTCAAGGGCCTTGCCTGTCGCGGGCACTTGACACACCTTCACAAGAGAGGTACCATTTTTATCAGAAGAACTGGAGGAACGCTGGGTGGTAGGAATTTTGTGTCAGTCCAGTGATCCAACAACTTTCCCACACAAACATGTGGAAAAAATGTGATTTTATCAGCAGAATTTGAAGTTTGCAGGGGATTCTAGGTAGGAAAACATTGGGGATCCATACAAGCCATACCTCCATGGACTCCCCTGGGTCTCTAGTTTTCAGAAATGTGTGGGTTTGGTAGGTTTCCCTAGATGGCCGCCGAGCCCGGGGCCAAAAACCCAGGTGACCCCCTCTTGCAAAACCAGATCGTTTTGTGATAGGTAATTTTGATGTCTACACAATAGGTTTTGGGCCCTTGCCTGTCGCAGGCACTTGGCCCAACCACTCGGGTAAGGTACAATTTTTATCGGGAGACCTGGGGGAACGATGGGTGGATGGAAATTTGTGTCAGCCCAGTGATCCCACACATTTTCCACACACAAATTTGAGAAAAAAGTGATTTTTTTCAGTAGAATTTGAGGTTTGCAGGGGATTCTGGGTAGGGGAACATTGAGGGATCCACACAAGCCATACCTCCCTGGACTCCCCTGTGTCTCTAGTTTTTAGAAATGTGTTGGTTTGATAGGTTTCCCTAGAAGGCCGCCAAGCCCGGGGCCAAAAACCCAGGTACCCCCAATTGCAAAACCAGATCATTTTGTGATAGTTAATTTTGATGCCTCCACAATATGTTTTGGGCGCTTACCTGTTGCGGGCATCCTACACCACTATGTATAAAAATAGAAAATCCCTGGTGCCGAGTGGACCTTCTGCCCCCCGAGGGCAGATAAGGGGCTATTGCCCCATCCACCTCCCAGGGGGGCAGAAAGACTGTAGTATTTTTTTGGGGGGGGGTGGGGTCACTGACATGCCCATTCTGGGCAGCCCCCACCCCAATGTATATAAAATAAATCCCTGGTGCTTGGTGGGCTTTCTCCCCCATCTGCTTCCTGGGGGGGCATAACGTCTTTTGTTTTCTTTGGGGGGTAGGGTGAGGGCATTTGCATGCCCATTCTGGGTAGCCCCACCCCTTGCCTATAAATACAAATCCCTGGTGTCTAGGGTGCTTTCTGACCCACGGGGCAGATTCTGGGGTATCCTGGGGCAATCCCCAAGCAGGGATCCACTAGGGAAGGGTACCATTTGAAAGGGGAGATTCTCCCCTTTCCAATGATACCTCTCCCAAGTGTTTTGGTGCTCGGGGCTGAAATAGCCCCACGAGCACCGAAACAATAAAACTGAAACTAAGTTTCAGTTTAATTTCCATCGCAATGACGTCAGCGCGCCATGCGGGCGATCGGCTTTTCAATGAAAATGCAAATTGGCCTCGGGAGGCTGAGTATCATCTGATGTAAGTATTGTGTCCTAAATATCGTCATGAACAACATCACTAAGTGGAGTTGGTAATATATACACCCAGTAGGACGATATTTTTATTAACAATGTTTAGGACACAATATTTCTATCAGATGATATTTCTGTATACAATATTCTGACAAACAACCTTTAGGTATTAATACCTCCAGTCTCCAATTACATGTGGTATAAAAGGTCACATTTGAACAATGATTCTGTAATGGTTTTAACAGTTAAACTACAATATTGCTCCTGTAAGACACCTTTCAACCAAATAGTTGTTAAACCAATAGATTTAGCTTGTTATTCTATTTGTCCTTCCCTCCCAAAAATCCAATACTCTGTAACCTCTTCCAAAGCCAAGAATCCACATCCCAAGTGGAAGACACCATAAATATCTTATGCAGAGAAGGTGAACTCCTTCACTAATGTGTGATTGGTTTAGCATTTTTGAAAGAGCATGAGAGGAGGTACATTTCACAGTGGAACCCCATTACTTTTAATGGTTTAGAATAATAGGTACATGATTAGCTGTTTTACATAGAAATTACTCATATTGTTCCTGCTCGTGTAACATAAATTAAAGGGATGTTAACATCAGCAGAGAGATTTTCATGGAGAAATAGGAGTATTTCATGGTGTGGCAGATATCTTACTATAGAGTTCCTAAATATTGTCATTGATCATTAAAAAAACATGTTCAGAAGGCTTCTTGAGTTCATGCTTCAGAGAGGATTGTGGATCTCTATCACGTGATAAGCAGAAGTGACAAACAATTCCTCGCTGAGGGTATACTGTCAGCCCTTTCAAAAAAAGATGGTGCATCCCCCACTCAAACTTACAAATGTAGGTCCTATTTCTGATTTACCAGTCCCACAGAAGGTGGACAGGAACAGATGTATGACCATGTTAATTTTGCATTTGTACTACATGAATGGCAATCAAGCTTCTAGTCTTATCAAGGTGTGGCGTAAGCTTTGATTGATATTGAGGTTATAAGGTAGATATTAAAGACAACTGATTGGTATTTTTGGTAGTCGTGACTGTATTGGACCTGTAAGCAGCATGAAATAGTCCATCACCTTATACTACTAAAAAGATTGGCTAATGAACTTGACCTCAGAGGAGTAGTTATAGTCCGGACTAAGTGTGTAATGACAGCTTGTCTGCAATAATGTAACCATGGCATTTCCTATGCTCAAAGAATAGAGTTCACTTTTGGGTTCCTTCAGAAATAAGTAATTATCGAGATTTTGCTTAATGTATATGTGCAACCCTCTACAGAGGTAGTTAAAGGCTTTGAAATTAATTTTCAGCTTTAATTGGCTAATACACAACTGAGGGAAGACCAAGGACCACTTTAATGTGGAAAAGCAAGCTGAATTTAACTGATCTCCAAACAGAGATACTACTGTTCGGAGTGGGGATTCCCTCTCCCTGGTCATTTGTCTGGCCACAAGTATCAAATTGCTGTAAGAACATGTGGGACTTTTGTACCACAGTCTGTCAACATTCTCACAGATTATGGCTATGCTTAAAAGCTGCAGTGTTTGATCTAAACGTACAAAATTATCCTCCCTTCTGGACCTGTCTCGCAGCTCTCACTAGAGAGACACAATGTTTTCTTCTATCTTGATCATGGAAATTCCTTGCATATGCAATGGTGACTGCTAAGAGATCTAGGCTTCATAAGATCCAAAACAGAGATGACCCTCTCAACTATAACCTCATAATGAAAACTCATGTTACCCCTTTTCAGGAATAAACGCAGTGGCTCCTCATAAAGCAACAGATGGAGTTCAAGACCCTGTGCAGACTGAGATAGTGACCTAAGAGTCAAGACCCTAAAACATTAATGAAGAATTTCAAATGATATCAGTCTAGAAGATGCATGATGTTGAGGGGACAAAGTATAAGTCACTTTGATTAAAGTGCTTTGTGACTTAGTAATGTCTAGAGGCTTAAGTTAATTGAGACTCTCCTTGGCCTAACCCTTGTTTTTCAATACATATAAGTCACTCCTACGATAGGCCCTAAATAGACCAGAGGGCAAGGTGCAGTGTATTTAAAAACCAGGATATTTACTGTTAAGTTTAACTTGTCCTAGTGAAAAGTTCTTAAATTCATGCTTCACTATTGCAAGGCCTACCTCCCCCATAGGATAACATCAGGTCACCTTATATTTAATAGGTGGTAACTTTCAAATGAAAGTAGGTATACAGATTGAGTTTAGTTTCTAAATAATTTCTATTAAAAGCCCTCTTTGATAGTGAAGTAGGATTTTTTATCACAATTCTGGAAATGCTACTTTTAGAACGTTACCATTTTCTTATCCCAACCATTTTGTGTCTGCTGCCTGTATCCTAAGTGTTGTTGGCAGTTGGTCTTTGTGTATAGCTCCCAGACAGTGAGACAAAGGGAACCTAGGAGTTTGCAAGATAGGCCACCCTGAGTTAAAAAGGGAGAGGAGTCGCAACCTACCCCACTTGCACATCACAAAGGCCCTGCATGAGCACTCTCACAAAATTGTTAGACACTAGTCTATTGTAACCTCAGACAATCGGGGGCCGGGGCAGGGAGGCAGGAAATTCCAAGCAGCTGGGGTGGGGGGGGTTGGCAGGGCTCTAGCATTTTCTCCTAATTCAAAGTGACCACCAGGAATAAATATTGAACCTCAGATCCCGACTCTTCACTAAACATCTGGATCTGGGGAGGACTCTGAAGAAGGACTGCTGTGTTGCTGCATGCTTTAAGAGGGAATGCCACTCTGCTGCCCTGTTGTACTGCCCTGCTGCCTAAGTGAAAAAGACTGGACTGGTATCTTGAACCCAGAACTACTAAAGTGTCTCCAAGGGCTAGTTGTCTGGCCTCTTGATCAGAAGTCTCAGGGACATAACAGGCTTCCTCCACCTTGAACCTAGCACCTGGACTTTGCCAGCTGTGAGTCCTACCCACCCAAGTTGTGCTTCCCCAGACCTGGGCCATTGGAAGTCGGCCTGAAGGTGCTCTGACAGCCCAACTGTGGTCACTCAATCAATCAGTTATGATTTATGAAGTGTGTCAGGACCATCAGGTCTGCAACCTTCTGAATCCTTAGGATCGGTTTGTGGCTCAAGTGGGTCCAACCCTTGATAGCCTCAATTCTGAATTGCTATAATAGCACAAAAGCTTGAGGTGATTAAGTGAGTGAAGGAAAGTATTGTGAACAGCAGGGAAGGAGATCTGAAAACCAAGAGAAAAACCATCAGAGAATACCTATACCAGATTGCGTTTATATTAATTAAATGTCATTGCCCATTATCTGTAAAATAATAGGAAACGGTCTATACCAATATGGAATACAAGGAATGGATGGTTCCTTCCAGAATACTGTTGCTCTTTCTAAGAAACACTAAAGCGTAAAAACAAAAATATACACATGGGATCTTATACACATAATAGACCTTAATATTGCTTCCTTCTACGTGTTGTATACCCACCGAACAAAAAGGGTAGCCTCACTTCACGGGGGGGGAAATCCACCTGGTTACACCTCAGAACACCCCTGTTAAATATAGCAAATGAGAGAGAATTCTTGTGAGGTATGAGCAACATAGAAAGAAATGTTTTGAGTCAATGGCCCGGGTCTGAAAAGAAATGTATTATCTTTCGGAACCCCAATGAGTTCAATAACACCCCAAGTCAATGAACAAATAATCAAGTCACAAAAGATGTTGCCACTCCCGTGACAAAGCAGTCCTTTCACTGAATCTCAAAAAACAAAAATAAAAAGGAATTGCCCAAGGATATAATACATATGAGACTGTTATCTTCTAAGCAGAGTTTACCATAGACTTCCACGACTTCCTCCGAAATGAAGTCCAGCACTGGTAATGCAAATTATATTCCCCAAAATATCAGGAATTGTCACGATAAAGTTTAGACCAGAACAAACGGTAAACTCCAAATAAGAGGAGAGAACTCCTGCCACCCACGGGGTCTGTCATAGGCTTGCAGGTAGGTTGTTCGTTCAAAACTTATGTCCTGCCTGTTGCCCGAAAGATTGGTTTCTTGAGTCATGACAGCGTTCAACACGTTCCCATGCGGGCTCCGTTTTTAAGCCATAACAAAGTGTGGCTGATCACCCGATAGGAAATCCAGGCGCTTGCAGGTCCCAGAAGTTTATTCAAACAGCCAGGTCTTGAGGGCCTTTCAGGATTCCGGAAGTTGGGTGATGGTCCAGAGGTGTGGTGGGAGGCTGTTCCAGGTCTTTGCGGCAATGTGGGAGAAGGAGCGTCCTCCACGTCTGCTTCGGTAGATGTGAGGAATATGGGCAAGTGAAAGGGAGACGGAGCGCAGTCTTCTCAATGGTTGATGGAAGTTCAGGCAGTAGCTAATGTATGCGGGTCCTTAGTTGTGTAGAGCCTTGTGTGTGTGGGTCAGCAGCTTGAATTAGTGAGATACTACAGGGTGCCAGTGGAGTTGCCTAAGGCAGGGTGTGATGTGGGTTCATTTGGGAAGGCCGAGAATGAGTCTTGATGTGGCATTCTGTATGATCTGAAGTCTCTGTAGGTGGTGTGCGGCGATTCCTACATAGAGTGCGTTGCCATAGTCCAGTCGACTGGTGATGAGGGCCTGTGTCACGGTGCGTCTCATGTGTAGGGATAGGCACTTGAAAATCTTACGTAGCCTGCACAGAGGGAGGAAGCAGGCGAAGTAGATGGCGTTTGTTTGTAATTCCATGGTGGGCTTCTTGTCAATGATGATTCTGAGATTTCTGGCGTGGTCAGAGGGAGTGGGTGTGGGTTCTAGGTCTGATGGCACCAGGAGTCATTCCAAGTGTTGTTGCTGTTGCCAAAGAGCAGTACGTCCTTCTTGTCTGTGTTTGGCTGCAGGCAGTTGTTCTTCATCCAGTCAGCAACATTTTTCATACACATGTGGAATGTGGTTCTTGTGGTGGTTGGGTCATCAGTGAGTGAGAGGATGAGTTGGTTGTCATCTGCGTAGGAAATTATTTTGAGACCCTGGGATCTGATGATGTTGGCCAGCAGGGTCATATATGTGTTGAAGAGTGTGAGGCTGAAGAAGGATGAGCCCTGGGGAACACCGCAGGTGATCTCCTTGAGTTCAGAGGTAAAAGGTGGGAGGTGGATTGTCTGGGTTCTTCTGGTGAGGAAGGAAGTGATCTATCTGAGCGTGTCCCCTTGGATGCTGATGTGGTGGAGTCTCTTGATCAGTATGTGGTGGGATATAATATAGAAGGCTAAAGAGAGGTCAATGAGGAATCAAAGCTGCTGTTTCTCCTCAATCAAGGAGGTTTCAGATGTAGTCAGTGGCTGCAATCAGGGAGGCTTCGGTGCTGTGATTGCTGCAAAGCCGGATTGGGAGGCATTGAGTTTCTGGTTCTGCTCTAGGTGTGTCATGAGTTAATTGTTGATTATCCTCTCCAGTACATTCACTGGGAATGGGAGCAGAGATATTTGCCAGTTGTTTTTGAGTTTGCTGGGGTCATCAGAGGAATCTTTGAGTAGTGGTCTGTCTTTGGGGTGTTTCAGGTGTTGGGAAATGTTGCAGTGGTGATAGAGGTGTTGAGAAGAGTGGTGAGGTCCTGGCCAAACCTTTCATTTAAGAGGTTGAAGATGTGGGCATGGGTCTGTGGAAGCTCCTGAGGGGATGGATTTCATGGTGGTGCCTGCGTGTAGAGGATATTCCACGTGGTTAGTGTGTGGTTCGTGTCGGTTATGTTGGTGAAGTATCTGTCAAGGAAGTCTACAGGTGTGGGTTGGGGTACAAAGTTTCTGTATATGGATTCGATCTTCTTGTGGAAAGAGTAGGCGAGGTTGTCGCACAGCTTATGTGATGGTACAATGTTGTTTTCACTAGCAGTCTGGTTGGACAATTACTTAACGATGTTGAAATTTCCTTGGAGTTCTTGGTGCTGGTTTTGATGTGTTTGGCAAGGGCTGTCTTCTTTGTCGCCCTCAGCAGGCGTTGGTAGAGGTTGAGGGAGGTATTGAAGGCTACCTTATCGGAGGTGTCCTTGCTGGCACCCCATCTCCTCTGCAACTGTTTGCTGTCCTGTTTCACTGTTCTGAGCTCTGGATTGTACCAGCCGTCCTTTCAGGAGGATTATCTATGCATGTTGCTCTTGATGAGGATAATGCTGTCTGCACAATTGGTGAGCCAGGCGTTGAAGTGTTTCACTTCCTGTTTGAGGTTGGTGGCGGTAGCAAGGTTGGAGGTGTTGAGGACGTTCGCCCAGCTGATGTCTGAGATTTTGTACTATCTCTGGTAGTGGGTGTTGGATATCCTGGGAGTGGTGGTGTGGTGGCTGGAGATGCTGAAGTGGACGATGGAGTTATTGTTCCATATGGGTTCTTTGACATGCTGTATTTCACGCAGTTGCTGGCGGTGAAAATTGGGCCCAGCATGCGTCCGACGGGTTGTGCAGGGTCATGGACGAACTAGGCCAATCCAAGGCAGCTCATTATGTTGAGGAGGTGTGCTGTGTTTTTGTTGTTGGGGTCGTTAATGTGGGAATTTAGGTAGCAGAAAGATGCAGTCCTTGGCATCTAAGGCTAGGAACGCAATGAAGTAAGTGATGGTGTTGGTGAAGCTGGAGCATGGGATTGGGGGTTGGTATGCGAGGGTGCCTCTGATGGTTGTATTATCAGTGTGGAGCTTGAAGCTGAGATGTTCAATGGGGGTGGTGATACATTGCATGGAATCTTTGTGGATGATGGCTGTTCCTCTTCCCGGCTTGTTGTTGCAGTCCTGGTGAGTGATTTTATATCTGACGGGGATCGCTATGGCAATGTTTGGGGCATATGTGGGTTGAGCCAGGTATCAGTGAGGAAGACGATGTCAGGTACGAGGGTGGCCATGAGGTCCTATACTTCAGTGGAATGCTTGCATAATGAGTGTGCGTTGAGAATGGAGCATGCAAGTTTATGTTTTTATTCAGTTGGTGTTTGTGTTGTGTTTGGGGTGGGGCTGGTTGTGGTGGAGGTGAAATGTCCTACCGTGAGGTGTGGCTCAGAGTAGTGGCAGTGTTTGTTGTGACGTCCGGTGTCAAGGGTGTGAAGCTCGGCAATGGTGTATCTTTGGGGGGCGTGAGGGCCAGGGGTCATGGTGCTGGGCATAGTCCAGGCACAAACAGGTGCAGATGGGTTTGCCTTTGCAACAACTTTGGTGCACCAGCTGCATGGTCATGCTGTGGCCTTCATTAAGCAGGTCCTGAGGTGGGCAGGGCTTCTGTTGGCTTGAAGAAACGTGAGTGAGAAAACCCAATCGGAAAAACCCAGCAGGAAAACCCAGGCAGCTGTGGTGCCACTGGATCAGGCTGGAACAAGCAGGAAGTGGAGGCCATAGGCAAGTGGCAAGTTAGGTGTCTAAGAACACACTGATGTGGTCGCACTGAGGCCTGCATTAAGTAGTTCCTGGGGTATATGGGGCTTCTATTGGCAGTAAATCACGGGCAGGGCGATATCACAGGATCAGTCTGGAACAAGCAGGAACTGGAGGCCACAGGCAAGTGGCAAGAAAGGTGTTCAGATCCCAACAAAACAAACGCATCAGAGCCTCTGTTTGACACATCGCCTCATCAAACTCTACATCGGAGCTGCTGCGTGATGCATCACCTCTCCAAACTTTGAATCGGGACCGCTGCATGAATTGTCACCAGCACAGGGCTTCGCATCGCCACCCCACAGTTTTCCAAGAACTGTCACTGCATGATGCATCAACAACCCATGCCGTTTCATCGCAAGCACCTCGTCTACGACATCCTCGGTGATGACTCAGGACTCTTCATAACAAACCCTGCAGTTTTTTTGTAACTAGCTGGTGCGTGACACATCTCGACACAGAACTTCGAAGTGCATGCCCCTCATCAATGGCATCTACCATGACACAGTACCTCACACCACAGTTTTGCAGCTCCTAGGAATCGGAGCTGTGTGACGCATCCTTGATGTGGGACTCTGCATCGCTCCACAACCAGGATTTAAGGTACTCTCGTTCAGCGGGCCTATCTGGGTCCATGTAGTCAGCCCACGCTCCATCACAGTTGGCCTGAACTTATGACTTTGTCCAGGTCTATTGTAACCAGATATCCAGAGTTGGCACTTTGTGCTTTTTGGCACGATTTTGAATTACATCTTTGAAATTGCATATCTCCAGTTCTACTAAAGGGACTTTTGCCATTTTGGTCTTAAATTATTTATTAATCCATTTGCTGCTAGAACCCCCACCCCGCCCCCGTGCCACTCCCTTTTTTTGACCATTTGGGGTAGTTCGCGTTTAGGCCCCCATAACTATTTGTCCACAGAAGGGATCCACACCAAATATGTCTCCTTTTTTCTAACATCCTGAAGATTCTAAAGGTACCAGGGGTTTGTGCATTCCCTGGAGTGGACTGAGAAATTAGGCAAAATACAGCTACAGTTTTTTTGGGGGGGACAAATGGGATAAACGTGCTGCAGAAGAAAGCATCTGATTTCTTCCCTGCAAATGGTATCAACCAAGTGTTTGTGGTGCTAAACTCATCAGCTTCCCAGCTTTCAGGAACAGGCAGACTGTTGTTAGACAACTACATTTTTCTACACAGTTTTGGCATTTTACTGGGACATAGCCCATTTTTCCTATTTTTGTGCTTTCAACCTCCTTCCAGTTAGTGGTAGAAATGGGTGTGAAACCAATAATGGATCCCAAAAAGCTATACATTTCTGAAAAGTAGACACAATTCTGAATTCATCAAGGGGTCATTTCTGCAGATCCTTCAAGGTATTCTTATGGAAGTAACAGTTGAAATAAAAGAATATTGAAATTTAGTTGAAAAAAAAAAGCCATTTGTGTCTACATTTTAACTTGTATCTTATTCTAACTATGGTAGATTTTTGAAAGCTATATACCGTTACGTCCATGGGATCCTTCGGGTTGCGGGATTATATGAGGCTTGTAGGTTCACCAAATACCCGAGGTACGCAGAGCCAATAACTGAGTTGCACCTTGCAATGTTTTTTCATTGTGTACCGGGTATACAGTAATTCATTTGGTGAAATATAAAGTGTAAAAAATCGGTATAAACAAAACCTATGTATTTCTAAATTTGGGAACAAGATATGTAGTTTAGAAGCAGTGGTTATTTGTGCATCTCTGAATTTGTGGGTGCCCATATTAGCATGTGAATTGGAGGGTATTGTTCAAAATGACTTCTTTTTTACTCACTGTCTTACATTTGGAAAGCAGAAAAATGGTGGATATACCATCCGCCATATTGCAAATGCCAATGGCTATCAGGCACTTGCATTACAAGACACCCGCCCCATCATCGAGATTATGTTTGTAACAGTGTATCCCATCCTTCAAACTCTAAATAAGGCCCAGGATTTGGGAACTCTCTTCCAATAAATTTCAGTATGCACCCAAAACTCCTCGTGTTTACGAGGTATGTAAAATACATTTTTTTTTCAGATTCTTCCTGAACTAAATAGGCCATTTTTTCAAATTAAACCACAGTGGCAGAGTCTCTGTTATGAACACTTACTGTTCCCATTTGTTATGTGTAAAGTGATGCCTACATTTACATATGACCTGCTACATTTCCCTTTTTGCAAAAACAACAATTGATGGACAGAATGCAGAACAATGTCATACATTCACCCCAGTACAGAGATCTGGGCTTAAATCCGTTGTTTTTTTGCTCACCATGCCATTCCAGTTTAGACCCAGCCATATGCAAATAAGTCCCCAATGGGAACAGTCCAGCCCGAACTGCCAGGACATGTCCTCCCTGGACCGGAAACAAGCATCCTAGGACCGGTTTCAGGCTTTCAGCCTGAAACCGCCAGGATAGCCAGGATACCTTGACTCAAGTGGCATGGAGAGCTCGGGACCCACGTCTGGGCATATGCGTCCCACTCGGGGGTGACAAATGCAAAAACAGCAATTGATGGACAGAATGCAGAACAATGTTGTGAGAAGTTGGCCTGGTATATGCTGTCCACTAGTTATAGTGGGCACCTTGCACCAGTCCAAACAACCCCTTATTGATGATAGGTTAAAGACAACCTTTATTGAAAGCTATCCTAGTGGTAGCTATGGAGAGCAACCTTCAGGCTAAGTCTTGAAGGAATGTAAAGCAGCTTGTTTTACCAGTCTATAATCTCTTGAGTGGCTAAATGAAAGGAGACCACACCAGGTATATATATAAAATATATGTATTTATTACTAAACACACCCCTCTAGTCTCTTTATGAGGCTAGAGGCAAAAGCACATAAGTTACACTTCAAATAGACAGTAAAGTAGCGCAAAATACACGTTAGGCCCTAAGGGCGAGCCAAACCATATACTAAAATAGTGGTATAAGAACCACAACTTAACTAGACACAAGGCCTAGAGCCTGTAGAATCGCTGGGACCCCAAGGAACCACCCAAGGTAGAGACACAGGGGACACACGGGGGCTGTGTGCAGTTTGAGAACACAGCCTCGAGCTCCTGTTAGCTTCTATGGGGAAAGCCGCGGTTGGAATTTTAAAGACAAAGGACACTTAGAGATGGACTAGGACCAAACCCTCTTAGACTTAGACAGTTCTAGGGTCAACACCCACAGGAGCACCAGAGTACTCGAGTTACCTTATCCAGGGAAGCCGGATGCATAGATGTCAAATGGTGTCGGGTCGTGTCGTCATTTTCAATAGAAGCTGGTGAAGAAGTGCTGCTACCGGGAAGATGCGAAGTGTCCGAAGAGATCCAAGCCTAGATCGAAGATGTGAAGAACCTGAAAGCAGAGGGGACAGATTCTAGGTCACTTGCCAGTGACCGGGGGCACGATAGGCGAATGCCCACTGATGTCGGGTGTTTCAGGTGAAGAAGGTGAAGCTTGACTCTTCAGCCACGAGGACCAGGAGGCATCAAGGATGACCAGGAGCTGGATTTGAGCTGTCCCACGAAGGATGTCGAGTGCTGCAGCGTTGGTGCCCGGATTGGACACAACAAACCTTGGCAACAGCAACCCATGCAGAATGGAGAAAGATGCTTCGGTGCGGACCAGCAAGGTCCGAGGGACTCTCCCAGCAAGAAGGAGTGAGGGCACATCTGGAGCAACCAGGGAAGCCCAGAGAAAGTCAGAGTTACCTTCACAGAGACCCATCAGTCAACAGACAAGGGATCGCAAAGGGACCCCAAGAGGAATCACAAAATGGCAGCCCACGGATCACTCAAAGTGACTAGGCTGACAATCTTCAGTGGATTCTCTGCTCGGAGTCTGGGCTACAAGTAACCTAATGCACAGCCTCAGGAGATGTGAAGCTGATGCACTTGCAAATGTGCACGGTGTCCAGGGGTTCCGGTTCCATGGTACCAACGAGGGCTACGGGTCTCAGCTTTGCTGGGGACTTGGTTCGGCCTCTGGGAAGTCTGGAAATCTATCTCTGGTGATGCAAAGTCTTCGGCATCCAGCGGGAGCTTCGGAGATGCAGACCGGACAGATGCGTCGTTGGTGCCTGCCAAGCAGGGGAATAACTCCTTTACTCCAAGGGAGATTCTTCAGTCATCTGGCGTTGAACAGATCGTTGAAGTTCCAGGATTCAGCTTCAGAGTTTCGTACAGGGCTATCTAAAGTTCCGGTTACAGAGGTTCCTTACTTATACCTAAGGAAGGGGTTGGACTAGCTCTAGGGACCCACCTATGGGAGGGTTTGGAAAGAGGGGTGGCTACACCCATTTCCTTTGTCCAGTTTTGTGCCCTGAGCAGGGGCTGGTAGCCCCTGAACCGGTTTGAGCTGGACTATGCACAGGGACACCAAATGTGCCCCCAGTGCAGGACATTAAAGCACTCTCAGAGTGCACCCGCCCAGCCCCAATACATTAAAGCCTGCCTGGGAGGTGGTGACACCTCCCTGTGACAGGAAACCTATTGCCCAGGCCTCCCCTGCCGAAGTTTCGGTCAGCAGCAGGAGGCCAGACTCGTGTCTGTGGCTGCAGCATCCATTTTGTGATGCCAGGGCTCTTTTAAGCTGGTACTGGGTATACCGGTGCTGTCATGTCTCTCCCTCTAGAAGGGTGAGATCATACTCCCACACCAGTTACTGGTGTGGGGGTATGATTTCAAGGTGTTTGACACCAAACACAACATGTTTCCGTGCAGCCAGTCCAAAGTTAGCATTTACCGTTGGGTTATAATGCACTTAAGAGTATATGGTCAGGCTGCTTCACAGACAACCCCGGAGAAGAGATTCTGAAGGCTGCAGAGGGGCTCTGCTCATGCATGGGCACCCTCTCACACAAAACCAAGCACCCTGCCTTCAGGATTGATAAGGCCTGCCATAGGGTTGACTGATAGGTTTCTATGTGCAGTGATAGGTGCGATATAGTGAACCTATATCTCTGTAAGGGGTGCATGCACCACCTTACCCAGGCTGCAGTAGCAGACCTGTGGTGTCATTTTGGAGGGCTTCCCAGGGGTGGCATAATACATGCTTCAGCCCCTGATAGGCCTCTGGGGTACCTCAGCCCTGGGTACATAGCATACCATATACTAGGGACTTATAAGGGCACCTCAGAATCTAATCTGTGGTGTGCCTAAAGTACTAGGAATCGATTTAGAGAGGAAGCAACTAGGCTGGGGTCCTGAATAGCAGGGCCCCAGCCAGACTAAAGTCGAAAAACAGTGTTACAGCAGCAAAAAGTGGGGGTATCCACAAGAAGCAGATCCTACTCTCCAACAAATGTCATACATTCACCCCAGTACAGAGATCTGGGCCTAAATCCATTGTTTTTTTGCTCACCGTGCTTTTCCAGTTTGGACCCAGCCATATGCAAATCTGTCTTGACCCTGCGCCCAATGGCTTGGCAGTTCGGGCTGAACTGTTCCCATGAGGCACAGGGTCAAGACTGATTTGCATATGGTCAGGTCTAAACTCGGGTGGCATGGTGAGCAAAATAATGATGGATTTAACCCAGATCTCTTGACTGGGGTGGATGTTTTGATTTGTTCTGCATTCCGTACATCGATTATGTGTCTTTTGCTTTCTCGCCGTAAGTGCGCCGGGTATGCCCAGACGTGGGTCCCGGGCTCACTGTGCCACTGCAAACAAGCTATCTGGCTGATGATGGGTGAAAGCCCGAAACCGGTCCTAGGATGCTTGTTTCCAGTCCAGGGAGGACCTGGCTCGGCAGTGCAGGCTGGACTGGTTCCATGAGGCACAGGGTCAAGACTGATTTGCATATGGCCAGGTCTAAACTGGGTCGGCATGGTGAGCAAAACAATGATGGATTTAACCCAGATCTCTTGACTGGGGGTGAATGTTTTGATTTGTTCTGCATTCCATCCATCAATTGTGTGTCTTTTGCTTTCTCGCCCTAAGTGTGCCAGGTATGGCCAGACGTGGGTCCCGGGCTCACTGTGCCACTGGAATCAAGCTGTCCTGGCTGATGAGGGGTGAAACCCCGAAACCGGTCCTAGGATGCTTGTTTCCGGTCCAGGGAGGACCTGGCTTGGCAGTTCGGGATGAACTGTCCCCATGAGGCACAGAATCAAGACTGATTTGCATATGGCCAGGTCTAAACTGGGGTGGCATGGTGAGCAAAATAATGATGGATTTAACCCAGATCTCTTGACTGGGGGTGAATGTTTAGATTTTTTTCTGCATTTCGTCAATCAATTGTGTGTCTTTTGCATTTGCCTTTTTGGCTGTATGTAACACACACTAATATCATGAAGTGTTCCATCGCTATTAAAAAAAACTGAATAAATAAATATTGATGCAGGCAGTTCACAGGGAAAGGAGTATAAAAGGGCTGGTGTTGTATAGCATTTCCAATATTGTCTCCTTTACTAAGGTTTCATGAAAGCACTTCTTAAGAGTTCAAACAAAAATTCCTCTCTTGTGATCAATATTTTGCCTTTCTATCCTGGGCATGACATTTTTTCCTTTCCAAAACCGTTGGATTGTCCACCGGACTAAAACTGCAGGAGGATATGTTCACTGGTATTGAATTGGTTTATCAGCACTAGGGTTTTCCAACTGCCCTGTCAGTGCACTGCACAGAAATATCCCACATATCAAGGTACGGAGACTGCTTTACTAATGGTGATCGAGGAATCGAGGAAAATTCTAGATGTCGGAGGTTGCGCGGCCATTATACTACTCGGCCTCAGCGCGGCCTTCGACACGGTCAATCATCAACTCTTGGCTGTGAGACTAAGAGAAAGTGGGGTGACGGGAATATTACTTAAATGGCTTGAGTCTTTTCTGATAGGTAGGTCATTCCAGGTCATTGAAGAAAACGCAGTCTCTGAAAGGATGCCTCTGAGATGTGGGGTGCCTCAGGGCTCTTCCCTGAGCCCCACAATTTTTAATGTCTACATGCGCCCCTTGGCCGAGGTGGTCAAGCCTTTTGGGGATAGGATCATTACATACGCTGATGACACTCAGTTGATTGTGTCCCTTAATCCCTCGGACAATAATAAGACCAACCTGGCAAATTGCCTGGAAAAAGTCTCAGCATGGATGGACGGCTCTTTCCTAAAACTGAATGCCGTTTTTGGGCAAGTCTACCAACCTGGAGATCAGCACATTCTGGCCTAATTGTCTAGGTACTATGCCACCCCCCCAAAGAGCAAATAAAAAGTCTTGGGGTTTGGTTGGACCACAACCTGAACTTTAGGGAACAGGCACGCAGGGTAGCAGGTACCTGTTATGGCTTCCTTAAAATGATTAGAAAGATTCTACCCCTTCTGCCCATCATCGCTAGGAAACTGCTGGTACAAGCCTTGATCCTCTCGCAGCTCGATTAAGCCAATGTGGTCTATCTAGGCGCCCCCGGTTCTACCATCAAAAGACTTCAAACGGCCCAAAATTGCACGGCACCACTGCTTATGCAGGCTCATAATCGTGAATCCGCCAAGCCTCACATCACCTCCCTACATTGGCTGCCAGTGGCTGGGAGAATCCATTTTAAAGCCTTGTGCATTGCCCATAAGTCTCTTTCGGCTAGTGCTCCGCCGATTCTCCGTGCCTTTCATGCCCCCGTACCTTCCATAAAGATCACTGTGCTCTGAGAAGAAACATCTCGCAATTGTTCCCAGAGTTAATCGGGTGCGGAGTGGTGGCCGCCTATTTCCCGCCATTGCGGAGAAATGTTGGAATCAGCTACCAGATCTTATTCGGCTGGAGCCCAACCATCTATTGTTCAGCAAACATCTGAAGACTCTGCTGTTCCCCTGAATCTGCTGACTTGTCTCGATTTGGGCTCTGTCTCTAGCGCTGGGAGGCCTTTGGTAGCCATGCTCTTTATAAGTGTATATTCATTCATTCATTCATCTATGCAAATAAACTCTGTGTATTGTTGCATGCTTAATTGAATTTATGCTTTCTTCTATTATTTATGCATTTTATTTAATGATTGAATGATTAATCAGAATGTTAAATGTCATATGGCAGTTTAAACCAGCAGCCTTCAGCAAAAGTGAATTGAGGCCAGCTGATCAAAAAGCTCAGACTTACCAAGTGAGGTACAGAGCAAAGAAGCCCCAATGGTCACACAAAAGAATAATATGGAAGAAAATGCAGAAAGAATGGAAGACATCAAAGCCCACATGTTGTAGGGAACTTTATAACCTCAAATCCTTCATAACCTCAATGCCTGGATACCCTCACGGGCATCAAGCCGTACTGAAGAAATCCTTATTGCTGGATTGATTGTTTGAATGAAATCATCTCTGTCAAAACGACCTGTGCTTGGTTGCATGCTAATCCAAAATTATTTTGGGTCACAGTAATCCATAATTGTTCAGGTTATATTGGTTCCTGTTGGAAATGACCATCTTTGGTATGGTATTCCCCCATATTTGTACCTTTTGTTGCTGCACCTATTTTTGTTGGCCGGACAACCCTGTGCACTTTACCTCTGCTAACCAGTGGTTAAGTGCTTGTGCCCTCCCTTCCAAATTGGTTATAATTGGTATGCACTTGATTGGTACATAAAATGTGCTTGTACATTCCTAGTTTAGGGTACCACCTGTAAGCAGAGCCTGCACATTAAATTATACTAGAGGCCTGCAAAATTAAATTGAACAACCACAACAGTAGCACTGTAAAATATCCTTCCAGGCCTGTTCATGCAGCTTGAGTGTGTAATCTTAAAACTTCCATTAACTCATTTGCCAAGCCTAAATCTTTCATTTGAACACTAATAATTCACTTCTCATGTAGGCACAGTATTTTAAAAATAGGACATTCATGTTTAAAGTTTTTCACTTTGGCAAGCTTGGCTCCCTCATAGGTTTAACACAAGTTCACACTATTACCTTGAATAAGTGCTGAATTCAGTTTGGGAATACCTAGAAAAATGGTGATTTAAACATTTTAATAGTTTTAATGTTAATAGTAATGTAAAATCTAACTTAATGGTCAAGTTGGATTTTGTATTACTATTTTGGAAACATCACTTTTAGAAAATTTGTCATTTTACTGCCAAAAACCAATAGGTTTTCCTGCCCATGTCCAGCTGTCACGTGACACTTAATGACTCTCCTGGGGTGAGATTTTTATTGCTCCCAGCCAGTAAATAAAGGGCCCTGGATGTGGTGAGGGGGACTTCTCTCTTGGCAGAATGGCCTGGAGGATGTGCCCATCCTCTTCCTGAGCTACTAAAGATGCCTCCTTGTCACTGGTAGATGAAGCTCACACCTAGGTCTGCCTCCCTGTCAGGCTGGCGCTAAGCCCAGTAGGAGAGAGTAACTGGCCATAACTAGTTTAGGGAATGGGCAAAGGTTGGCTCTCTACCCACAGACTGGCACTGGGCATAAATGTGGACCCCACAAACCTCTCACTGGGACACTCCTGGACCTGTGAAGAATCAGAAGGACTGTCCTGCTGTCTGGAGAACCTCAAGGAAGACTGGAGCTGCTTGCTTTGAACCCAGGACCTCAAAATTGACTTCAAGCAGCAGCTGACTGACCTCCTGTTTGAGCTATAGGTACACGCAAAAACTTCCAGAGGCCTTCCTCCCTGCAGCTGCCCAGCTAGCCAGTTACAACTGAACCTGCCCTGTAACCTACTGCTAGCCTCTATCGCAGTGGGTCCTAACCACCAAATGATGATCCCTAGCTCCTAGACCCTTGGCTGATGTTAGAGTGTACTATTCCTGTCCACAAGCTTTAAGAGCAAAAAGTAGACTTATAAGCCTTTTAGCAACCTTTTGATAACGTTCTGCCTTGAAACACAATGCAAATCCTGGTCTCCGTCAAATTGCTGGTTTGCCTAAACTTGCAGCTTTACCCAGGTGAAGGAGACCTGACATCCAGCAAAGTTTCCAAGTACAAACGCAGAGGACTTGACTATGAGCAGCATCTGATCGTCTCACTGATGATCACATTTTCTGTATAAAAGTTTATAAGTCAGAAAGAAAAGTGTCCACCGGGATGAAGCTGGTCCCTGTACACACCTAAGCTACATCATAGCTATCCTTTTCTTTTCTTCTGAGTATTATAAAGTGCAAACTTGACCTGAAGGTATGAGAGCACTTTACATAAGCACCAGTTGCATTACATCGGACACATTCATTTTGTTAGTGTTAGACTTAGCGTGTTTGGCGTGCTGTCCCCTGACTTTTTGCCTCTCCCTCCTGTATTTTTTATGCTGTGCTGCAGTTCGTTTTTACTGGCTTAGATGCTTTGGGTACTTTGCTACTGCTGATCAGTGTCAAAGTGCAAGTGCTCCCCGTGTAAATTGTTATTACAACTGGTTCTCCCTGTTTGGCATGATTTATTTAGTGGTAAGTCCCTAGTAAAGTGCACCGAGTGTGCTGGAGCCTGTAAATCAAATGCTACTACTGGGCCTGCAGCACTGATTGTACCACCCACATAAGTAGCCCTGAAAAGGTATCTCAGACCTGCCACCAGAGTGTGTGAGCGCAGTTTTAAACTGCCATGTCGACCTAGCAAATGCACCCTAACCTTTGCTTTTCTTACATGTAATGCACCCCTATGGTAGGCCCAAGGTATCCCATGGGTAGGGTGCAGTGTATGTATGGTATAGGGTAATTGATTGTACCCTTGCATAATATTGAGATATTCATTCTTCCATGCTACCGTGTTATAAAAGGTGATGTGATTAGCCCAAGTTGTGGAGGGTGATTTGGGCAAAGCCCTATGATTCTGTAAGCAGTGTATGTAAAAGGCAGGACACGTACTGGCGTGTTCAACATGTCCTGAAAGTGTAAAACTGCCAATTTGTTTTTCACTATTGAAAGGCTACATGTCCCATAGGATAGAATGCGAGTTGCTTTCTAACATCTGTCAAGTATAACTTCCCATTGGGACAAGATGGTCAAATAAAGTTTGGGCTCTCTGAACTCAGAATTTAATAACACATCTTTTAGTAAAGATTATTTTTATAATGTATGTTTGAATATGCCAATTTTAGAAAGTGGGTATTTACTTGTTTAACCATTCTGTATGCCTCTGCCTGCTTGTGGATTGATTGTCTGGTTTTGGAGTGACAGGGGCTGGGGATGTGCATTCACTGTAGACAGCCACTGGGGACAGGGGTTTAGGTGTGCTTGGCCCTTCCTGGATGACTCAGATCTGAGCTGAATAGACCTTGGCTGCATTTAGAGTAGTGGGAGGAGTTTTACTTGCACCTGAATAGGGCCTGTCTCTCTTGCACAATGCGGTCTCCACCCCCTTTAGTCATACTGCACCAGTGAAGACAGAACTGATTTGGATTGGGCTCAGAGACCCTTGCGCAAGGAGAACAAAGACAAAATGGGGTATAAGTAGTAGACCTTAAACCGCAAAACTTTTGATCAACTCTGGACTCAAGAGGAACCTTTGCCAAGGAGAAGAGCTGCCTCTTTGCTATGTGGTATGTGGGGTTGGCCTGCTTCTGTCAAGGAGAGGACAAAGACTGGAACAGTGCTGTAAACCTGCTTGAAGAAGCATCTCCAAGGGCCTGTGTGTGCTGGTCTCATATTCTGAAGTCTACGGGACACAAAGATTTCACCCCCAGCTCCCCTGAATTCTATTGCTGAGAGTTCTGACCTGCCAGGAGGTGCCTATTCCAGTTTGGGCCTCGAGATGGTTCCTGCTGTTGGGAGCAGAAAGCAACTTGAAAGAAGCAAGAAAACCTGTCACTATGCCGTCAGAGACGCCACTGTGACGCTGCGACCTGCACCGAGGCCAGGGGCACCGCTCCTGAAATGCAAGACGCACCACCCGGCCTGCACCGCATCTCCAAAGCCCCAAGACACCTGCAGTGTTTGGCATTTCCCAGCACCAGTGCTCACACCAACTCCAGCATAGCCAGCGCCTGCATCCTGTTGTCGCGGTTCCAAAAACTGAAGAAGGTGCTTCCACGAAGTCGCCGATTTTGCATCGCCTAACCGAAACTGACACCTCACCACTGAGGCAACCTACTTCCCCTGTCATGGATTCGACACATAGCCTCCTCACATATACTACACCTCACCTCCCCCGTGTCTGCCAGGGAGTCAGCCTTGACCTCGGCACCAACGCCTGATCTCCACGATGCCATGCATCGTCATAGACTTCGTTATCCAAAGGTACTGTTTGTTTGGGGGTCTGTGTGACTCCGTGCCCGAGACCGCACGCCTCGCGGTTGGCACCGTACTTTAGATTTATTGCTGTCACAATGTTGCAATAGCCCATGCTGGTGATATTTGTTTTCTACAAGGTTTATTCTTGAAAGTACTATTTTGAAGTGCTATTTTACTACTTGTATGTTGGACTTTTGTCATTTGGGTCTTGTTTAGTTTATATAAAGATACTTTATTTTCCTAAACTGGTGTGGTGTCTATTTGTGGTGTTATCACTGTATTACTGTGTGTTTTGAGTACAAATACTTTACACATTGCCTTTGGGATAAGCCTGTATGCTCGTGCCAAGCTACCAAGGGTATGAGCAGGAGTTATCTAAAGTGTGTATCCTCCTTACCCTGACTAGAAGCAAGGGCCCCTATTTGGACAGAGGTGCATACCTCTGCCAACTAGAGACCCCCATTTCTAACAGTTAGGCAGGGGGACATTAAGTGATTTGTCCAGAATCACAGGATGTTGAGAGTCCCTGCCGAGACCCGAACCTGGTTCTCCAGCTTCGAGGTTGACCGCTCGAACCTGATTCTCCAAGTTCGAGGTTGACCACTCTAGCTGTTAGGCCACATCCTCTCCCCTACAATTGACTAATGGCTTTGACCTGATCTAGTATGACCATATTCCTGCAGTTGGTGCCTTGTGCTTTTTCGTGCTATATTTAATTCAAAATTAAAAAATTCATATCCCCTGGTCTACTTATTGGATTTTTGCTGTTCTGGTGTCATTTTGTGTATTAAAATTATCTCTATTTTTCTGAATTGTTTTTGGAGGTTTTTTTGTGTCTTTTTACTTGTTTACTGTTTGAGTGCTGCATAGATACTCTAAGTTAAGCCTGACTGCTTTGTTCCAAGCTTCAAGAGGGTTAAGCACAAGTTCATTTAGTAACTTTAGGGCTCGCTCGACTTGGAGTGTGATTAGTATTTGAAGTGGGTCTCACCCCCTTCAACTAATACTCCAATTTCTTACAGTTCCACTTTGGCATGGAGAAATGCAAAAGACGACTGAAAGTAGAGGTTACCGCACTGAACTAAAAATCTAGAGTGTTGGAAAACATGGGACATTATTCTGTCAAACATGGCTAAGTTTAGCGGGGTGGCTGAGGACCTCACAAGATCCCTCAATCATTTCTTACATTCCAAAGACTCATCAGTGTTTAATGTCGTAGTTACATTCTCCACACTACCAGCACATGAACTCATGAAAAAGTAGGCATATTTACATAATGTAAAATGTCTTCATCTGTAACTTGTCTCTGCAGGTCATGAAATTTTTCAGCGGCAATTGCAAACGTATTTCTTTCTATTTAGGTGCTGATTCCAATCCTGTAAAACCCGGGTACGAATGGTCGTACGGAGCGTATTCTCCATACGACTCGTACCCGGGAAAACCACCTTACAAACCAGCAAGTACGATTCGTACAGAAATACCATTTCCGTACGAATCGTACAAAACTACGTACGGCAAAAAAATACCAACAATTCTGATCCGGGACATCGCGTATGTGATGTCCGTACGGAGTCAGGCAGCGTTTTACAGACCAGCAAGTACGATTCGTGCCTACGACACTCCGCACGGCTCATTTTTTACGGCAGCCAAAAACTCCCGGGAAATTGAGAACGACGCGAATAAGAAGCACCGGTACACGACGGACAGCCATGGACTCCATCCTACTGTCATCCCAGCCCTCCTAGCCTACGACCTGGTGCACCGAACCCGACGCACACGCCGCAGAAGGTGAGAACAACACCCATGGGTCAAGGGGGGGGTGAGGGGCATGAAACATACCCCCTACACAAATTAAAACATACAATGTGGAGGACATACATTACCTCCAGTGTCTGGTCACTTCGGGGGCGTGTCCACCAATCCCTGCATACCGCAACATCGGAAGTGGACGTGTACGCGTACCCGTCACCACTGCAATGGTGGTACAGACCGTGCCCATGCCTTCAGAGCGTGGGTACCGTCCGTACCACCATTGTAGTGGTGGCGTAGGGTACGCGTGGTACGGACCGTACCCACGCCCTCAGAGTGTGTGTACGGTCCGTACCACCATTGTAGTGGTGACTTAGGGGTACGCGTGGTACGGACCGTACCCAGGCTCCGAGGGCGTGGGTTTGGTCCGTACCACCATTGTAGTGGTGACGTAGCGGTACGCATGGTACGGACCGTACCCACGCCCTCAGAGCGTGGGTATGGTCCGTACCACCACTGTAGTGGTGACATAGGGATACGCATGGTATGGACCGTACCCACGCTCTGAGGGCGTGGGTACGGTCCGTACCACCATTGTAGTGGTGACGTAGGGGTACGCGTGGAACGGACCGTACCCATGCCCTCAGAATGTGGGTACGGTCCGTACCACCATTGTAGTGGTGACGTAGGGGTACGCGTGGTACGGACCGTACCCACGCTCTGAGGGCGTGGGTACGGTCGGTACGACGCGTACCCCTACGGCACCACTACAATGGTGGTACGGACCGTACCCACGCCCTCAGAGCGTGGGTACAGTCCGTAGCATGCGTACCCCTACGTCACCACTACAATGGTGGTACGGACCGTACCCACGCTCTGAGGGCGTGGGTACGGTCCGTACCACGCGTACCCCTACGTCACCACTACAATGGTGGTACGGACCGTGCCCACGCCCTCAGAGCGTGGGTACAGTCCGTACCACTATTGTAGTGGTGACGTAGGGATATGCGTGGTACGGAACGTACCCACCCTATGAATGCGGGGGTACGGTCCGCATCACTCGTACCCCTAGGGCACCAGTACATTTGTGATACAAGGCGTACACACGCCATGAATGTTGGCTTAGGGCCTGGTGCAGCATATAACCAGTATATTGGGGTGTGTGTATGCCCAGGACAGCAGTGTACTGCACCAAGGGTGCGGGTGGGTGGGTGGCTGCCTAGGATTCCCAGCAGTGGACAAAGACATGTGAGGTGTGGGTGCCTATCACTCCCAGCAGTGGACAGAGACATGTGAGGGGTGGCTGCCTAGGATTCGCAGCAGTGGACAAAGACATGTGAGGGGTGAGTGCCTATCACTCCCAGCAGTGGACAGAGACATGTGAGGGGTGGGTGCAGAGGAATACAACAGTGGACAGAGACATGTGAGGGGTGGGTGCCTATCACTCCCATCAGTGGACAGAGACATGTGAGGGGTGGGTGCCTATCACTCCCATCAGTGGACAGAGACATGTGAGGGGTGGGAGCCTATCACTCCCATCAGTGGACAGAGACATGGGGCTGTGTGCCTATCACTCCCAGCAGTGGACAGAGACATGGGGGTGGGTGCCTATCACTCCCAGCAGTGGACAGCGACATGTGAGGGGTGGGTGCAGAGAAATACCAGCAGTGGACAGAGACATGTGAGGGGTGGGTGCCTATTACTCCCATCAGTGCACAGAGACATGTGAGGGGTGGGTGCAGAGGAATACTAGCAGTGGACAGAGACATGTGAGGGGTGGGTGCCTATCACTCCCAGCAGTGGACATAGACATGTGAGGGGTGGGTGCCTATCACTCCCAGCAGTGGACAGAGATATGTGAGGGGTGGGTGCCGATCACTCCCATCAGTGGACAGAGACATGTGAGGGGTGGGTGCAGAGGAATACCAGCAGTGGACAGAGACATGCGAGGGGTGGGAGCCTATCACTCCCATCAGTGGACAGAGACAGGGTGGTGTGTGCCTATCACTCATAGCAGTGGACAGAGACATGGGGGTGGTTGCCTATCACTCCCAGCAGTGGACAGAGAAATGTGAGGGGTGGGTGCAGAGGAATACCAGCAGTGGACAGAGACATGTGAGGGGTGGGTGCCTATCACTCCCATCAGTGGACAGAGACATGTGAGGGGTGGGTGCAGAGGAATACCAGCAGTGGACAGAGACATGTGAGGGGTGGGTGCCTATCACTCCCAGCAGTGGACAGAGACATGTGAAGGGTGGGTGCCTATCACTCCCAGCACTGGACAGAGACATGTGAGGGATGGGTGCCTATCCCTCCCATCAGTGGACAGAGACATGGGGGTGGGTGCCTATCACTCCCGGCAAAGGACAGAGAATGGGGGTGGGTGCCTATCACTCCCAGCATTGGACAGAGACATGGGGGTGGGTGCCTATCACTCCCAGCAGTGGACAGAGACATGTGAGGGGTGGGTGCCTATCACTCCCATCAGAGGACAGAGACATGGGGGTGGGTGCCTATCACTCCCAGCAGTGGACAGAGACATGCAAGGGGTGGGTGCAGAGGAATACCAGCAGTGGACAGAGACATGTGAGGGGTGGGTGCCTATCACTCCCATCAGTGAACAGAGACATGTGAGGGGTGGGTGCAGAGGAATATCAGCAGTGGACAGAGACATGTGAGGGGTGGGTGCCTATCACTCTCAGCAGTGGACAGAGACATGTGAGGGGCGGGTGCCTATCACTCCAACCAGTGGACAGAGACATGTGAGGGGTGGGTGCCTATCACTCCCATCAGTGGACAGAGACATGTGAGGGGTGGGTGCAGAGGAATACCAGCAGTGGACAGAGACATGTGAGGGGTGGGTGCCTATCACTCCCATCAGTGGACAGAGACATGGGGGTGGGTGCCTATCACTCTCAGCAGTGGACAGAGACATGGGGGTGGGTGCCTATCACAACCAGCAGTGGACATAGACATGGGGGTGGGTGCCTATCACTCCCAGCAGTGGACAGAGACATGTGAGGGGTGGGTGCCTATCACTCCCATCAGTGGACAGAGATATGGGGCTGGGTGCCTATCACTCCCAGCAGTGGACAGAGACATGTGAGGGGTGGGTGCAGAGGAATACCAGCAGTGGACAGAGACATGTGAAGGGTGGGTGCCTATCACTCCCATCAGTGGGCAGACACATGTGAGGGGTGGGTGCAGAGGAATACCAGCAGTGGACAGAGACATGTGAGGGGTGGGTGCCTATCACTCCCAGCAGTGGACAGAGACATGTGAGGGGTTGGTGCCTATCACTCCCAGCAGTGGACAGAGACATGTGAGGGGTGGGTGCCTATCACTCCCAGCAGTGGACAGAGACATGGGGGTGTGTGCCTATCACTCCCAGCAGTGGACAGAGACATGGGGGTGGGTGCCTATCACTCGCAGCAGTGGACAGAGACATGGGGGTGGGTGCCTATTACTCCCAGCAGTGGACAGAGACATTTGAGGGGTGGGTGCAGAGCAATAATAGCACTGGACAGAGACATGTGAGGGGTGGGTGCCTATCACTCCCATCAGTGGACAGAGACATGTGAGGGGTGGGTGCAGAGGAATACCAGCAGTGGACAGAGACATATGAGGGGTGGGTGCCTATCACTCCCAGCAGTGGACAGAGACATGTGAGGGGTGGGTGCCTATCACTCCCAGCAGTGGACAGAGACATGAGAGGGGTGGGTGCCTATCACTCCCATCAGTGGACAGAGACATGGGGGTACGTGCCTATCACCCCCGGCAGTGGACAGAGACATGGGGGTTGGTGCCTATCACTCAAAGCAGTGGACAGAGACATGGGGGTGGGTGCCTATCACTCCCAGCAGTGGACAGAGACATGTGATGGGTGGGTGCCTATCACTCCCATCAGTGGACAGAAACATGGGGGTGGGTGCCTATCACTCCTAGCAGTGGACAGAGACATGTGAGGGGTGGGTGCCTATCACTCCCAGCAGTGGACAGAGACATGTGAGGGGTGGGTGCCTATCACTCCCATCACTGGACAGAGACATGGTGGTGGGTGCCTATCACTCCCAGCAGTGGACAGAGAGATGGGGGTGGGTGCCTATCATTCTCAGCAGTGGACAGAGACATGAGGGTGGGTGCCTATCACTCCCAGCAGTGGACAGAGACATGTGAGGGGTGGGTGTAGAGGAATACCAGCAGTGGACAGAGACATGGGGGTGGGGGCCTATCACTCCCAGCAGTGGACAGAGACATGTGAGGGGTGGGTGCCTATCACTCCCATCAGTGGAGAGAGACATGGGGGTGGGTGCCTATCACTCCCAGCAGTGGACAGAGACATGTGAGGGGTGGGTGCAGAGGAATACCAGCAGTGGGCAGAGACATGTGAGGGGTGGGTGCCTATCACTCCCATCAGTGGACAGAGACATTTGAGGGGTGGGTGCAGAGGAATACCAGCAGTGGACAGAGACATGTGAGGGGTGTGTGCCTATCACTCCCAGCAGTGGACAGAGACATGTGAGGGGTGGGTGCCTATCACTCCCAGCAGTGGACAGAGACATGTGAGGGGTGGGTGCCTATCACTCCCATCAGTGGACAGAGACATGGGGGTGGGTGCCTATCACTCTCAGCAGTGGACAGAGACATGGGGGTGGGTGCCTATCACAACCAGCAGTGGACAGAGACATGGGGGTGGGTGCCTATCACTCCCAGCAGTAGACAGAGACATGTGAGGGGTGGGTGCCTATCACTTCCATCAGTGGACAGAGATATGGGGCTGGGTGCCTATCACTCCCAGCAGTGGACAGAGATATGTGAGGGGTGGGTGCAGAGGAATACCAGCAGTGGACAGAGACATGTGAAGGGTGGGTGCCTATCACTCCCATCAGTGGGCAGACACATGTGAGGGGTGGGTGCAGAGGAATACCAGCAGTGGACAGAGACATGTGAGGGGTGGGTGCCTATCACTCCCAGCAGTGGACAGAGACATGTGAGGGGTTGGTGCCTATCACTCCCAGCAGTGGACAGAGACATGTGAGGGGTGGGTGCCTATCACTCCCAGCAGTGGACAGAGACATGGGGGTGTGTGCCTATCACTCCCAGCAGTGGACAGAGACATGGGGGTGGGTGCCTATCACTCGCAGCAGTGGACAGAGACATGGGGGTGGGTGCCTATTACTCCCAGCAGTGGACAGAGACATTTGAGGGGTGGGTGCAGAGGAATACCAGCACTGGACAGAGACATGTGAGGGGTGGGTGCCTATCACTCCCATCAGTGGACAGAGACATGTGAGGGGTGGGTGCAGAGGAATACCAGCAGTGGACAGAGACATATGAGGGGTGGGTGCCTATCACTCCCAGCAGTGGACAGAGACATGTGAGGGGTGGGTGCCTATCACTCCCAGCAGTGGACAGAGACATGTGAGGGGTGGGTGCCTATCACTCCCATCAGTGGACAGAGACATGGGGGTACGTGCCAATCACTCCCGGCAGTGGACAGAGACACGGGGGTTGGTGCCTATCACTCCCAGCAGTGGACAGACACATGGGGGTGGGTGCCTATCACTCCCAGCAGTGGACAGAGACATGTGATGGGTGGGTGCCTATCACTCCCATCAGTGGACAGAAACATGGGGGTGGGTGCCTATCACTCCCAGCAGTGGACAGAGACATGTGAGGGGTGGGTGCAGAGGAATACCAGCAGTGGACAGAGACATGTGAGGGGTGGGTGCCTATCACTCCCATCAGTGGACAGAGACAAGTGAGGGGTGGGTGCAGAGGAATACCAGCAGTGGACAGAGACATGTGAGGGGTGGGTGCCTATCACTCCCAGCAGTGGACAGAGACATGTGAGGGGTGGGTACCTATCACTCCCAGCAGTGGACAGAGACATGTGAGGGGAGGGTGCCTATCACTCCCATCAAAGGACAGAGACATGTGAGGGGTGGGTGCAGAGGAATACCAGCAGTGGACAGAGACATGAGGGGCGGGTGCCTATCACTCCCAGCAGTGGACAGAGACATGTGAGGGGTGGGTGCCTATCACTCCCATCAGTGGACAGAGACATGGGGGTGGGTGCCTATCACTCCCAGCAGTGGACAGAGACATGGGGGTGGATGCTTATCACTCTCAGCAGTGGACAGAGACATGGGGGTGGGTGCCTATCACTCCCAGCAGTGGACAGAGACATGTGAGGGGTGGGTGCCTATCACTCCCATCAGTGGACAGAGACATGGGGGTACGTGCCAATCACTCCCGGCAGTGGACAGAGACATGGGGGTTGGTGCCTATCACTCCCAGCAGTGGACAGACACATGGGGGTGGGTGCCTATCACTCCCAGCAGTGGACAGAGACATGTGATGGGTGGGTGCCTATCACTCCCATCAGTGGACAGAAACATGGGGGTGGGTGCCTATCACTCCCAGCAGTGGACAGAGACATGTGAGGGGTGGGTGCAGAGGAATACCAGCAGTGGACAGAGACATGTGAGGGGTGGGTGCCTATCACTCCCATCAGTGGACAGAGACAAGTGAGGGGTGGGTGCAGAGGAATACCAGCAGTGGACAGAGACATGTGAGGGGTGGGTGCCTATCACTCCCAGCAGTGGACAGAGACATGTGAGGGGTGGGTACCTATCACTCTCAGCAGTGGACAGAGACATGTGAGGGGAGGGTGCCTATCACTCCCATCAAAGGACAGAGACATGTGAGGGGTGGGTGCAGAGGAATACCAGCAGTGGACAGAGACATGAGGGGCGGGTGCCTATCACTCCCAGCAGTGGACAGAGACATGTGAGGGGTGGGTGCCTATCACTCCCATCAGTGGACAGAGACATGGGGGTGGGTGCCTATCACTCCCAGCAGTGGACAGAGACATGGGGGTGGATGCTTATCACTCTCAGCAGTGGACAGAGACATGGGGGTGGGTGCCTATCACTCCCAGCAGTGGACAGAGACATGTGAGGGGTGGGTGCAGAGGAATACCAGCAGTGGACAGAGACATGTGAGGGGTGGGTGCCTATCACTCCTGTTGGACCCGGCCTCGTAGAATGGCCCTCCGTGCCCCCGCACCACTGCAACCTGGTGCCTGCAGCCCAAGCACGCGGCCCAGCCGACCTTTCCCCCCCAGGACACCCGCACCAACCCCGGACATCCCCGTCCATGGCCTCTCTCCTTTCGGCCACCCCGGGCCCGCGTGCCCACTCCCTGCAACAAGATGGCCGCCGGCTCCAGCGCGACCCGGGCCTCGAGGCGCCACTCCGGCTGGAGGACATCACGCTTCCAGGGGATGAGAGAGGGAGGAGCAGTTTCTATCGCACCTCTGAACTCCCCTGGGACGATGGGTTTCGATCGGCCCTCCGGCCTCCCTGCGGGCTGGCTCCGTGCCTGCTGGGTGTCTGGGACTCCTCCCGACCCGGCCCTGAAAGGATCAAAAGACAATAGCAGGAAATCCCGACAAGCGGCCCCCAGGTGACAAGACCCCTGCCTGCGCAGACTCCGGACATCAAAGCGGGGTCGACCTATAACAAGGGGTGCTCTGAGACTGTCCGGCAGATTCGACGCTGGAACAACGAGAGCCTGCTGACGTGGTCGCGGCTCCTGGAACTTGAACCCACCTGAGCCCTGCTGAGTGACTCGCGGCTCCCTGAAGATCGTAATACCTCCGAACTTGTACCTGAGCCCTGCTGAGTGACTCGCGGCTCCCTGAAGATCGTAAGACCTCCGAACTTGTACCTGAGCCCTGCTGAGTGACTCGCGGCTCCCGGAAGATGGTAAGACCTCCGAACTTGTACCTGAGCCCTGCTGAGTGACTCGCGGCTCCTTGAAGATCGTAAAGACCTCCGAACCTGTACCTGCGCCCGCTGAGTGACTCGCGGCTCCCCCAGACTCTCACGGTCCCGCCGGACCCCGACTCCGACCACGTATCCCCCCAGCTCGAGGATTGTGAGCTGTGCGCCGGATACGTCCCTGCTTGGAACCGTTACCAGAGACAGTCCCGCTACCCCCTACCTGTCCGAGACTCTTGAGCCGTGCTCACCTTGTACATATTTGCAGTGATACCTATTTGATAAAGCTTATTTCTGAGAATACCCAGGGTGGCCTCTCTGTGTCGTGTGGTGCCAGAAGTACGATCCTAGTTGCGAGATTCCTCCCCCTGGGGAATCTCTCGCCAGTGCCCGGCTACAATACTACACGGGTGGGACTCAGGGAAGTCAGGACCCCCTTTCCGGGCTCCTCTGAGGTCGCCGTCTAACATTGGTGGCAAGCGACGGGATTCGGGCCCATCACCTAGAGATCGTACAGTGAACAACGGACGCACGACCAACAAAGATGGCAGAAGGAAGCGCCATGAGCTCCGCAGAAACCAACGCCAACAGAGTGTTCCAGGTGGAGCATCTGGAAGAATACACACACAAAGAGCTAAAACAATTTTGCAAAGAACTTAAAATCGCTACCACTGGCCTCAACACTAAGGAAGACTTGCAGAAGGCACTGAAAACTTGGGTGGAGACCGGGGCATCCCGCCCGGAAGGCACGGGGGAGCGCCCCGACGAAGCCGAACCCCCTCCAAGTGAAAGCAGCGACAATCAGGTGCAAGGCATTGTACCAGACGGGGGCCTATCCCCGGGAGAACTCGCGGACAGAGAGAGAAGCCGCAGTCATGAACTCGAGTTAGCCAAACTCAAAATCGAGGGCGAATTAAAGTTAGCGGAGAAAAAGCTAGCGGTAGAGCAAATGCGCGTACAAGGCGAACTGGAAGAAAAGAAGCTCCAACGGGAGCACGAAGGAAGAAAGCTCCAACTAGAGCACGAACGCAGCTTAAAAGAACTCGAGCTCAAGGCCCGAAATGAGGACGGGAGGCCCTCGGGGAACCGAGAGACGGCCCCCCCAGCGGAACAGAAGGTCCACATCCCCAAGGATGTGGTCAAAGAATATTATAAAAACGATGACATTCAGCAATGGTTTCGGGCCTACGAGGTCGCCATGACCTCTCATCGGATTCCACAGAAGGACTGGGGGCGGGATTGTGGGGGCGGTTTCTGAGCGAAGGAAGGGACACCCTGCTCGACCTACCCCTCTCCCTGCAGACCTCCTACAGCCACATGAAAGAGGCTCTCCTCACAAGATACGGCCTCACCCCAGAAATGTACCGCCAACGGTTCCGGGACTGCAGGAAGATCCCGGGCACCACCTGGGTGGAGTATGTAAACTTTTTTAGTCGGGCCTTCGATGGGTGGGTCAAGGGCAGCAAGGTCACCACCCTTGCCGAACTCACTGATCTCATGTTATGGGAACATCTGGCTGCGAACTGCTTCGTAGAGCTACGTCAACATCTTCTGGATAGCAAGCTCACAGATCCCCGGAAGCTGGCTGTGGAGGCCGACCGCTGGACCAACACCCGGGTCCCCCGGGGCATGGTAGGAGAGTACCCCCGAACCAGTCAGGGACTGCCCCGCCAGAGAGGGGGAGGGAACCAGGGAGGGCCGAGAGAGTCCCAGCCTAGCCCCCCGAAGACACCACCTCCACCTTTCCCGGCGCCCCCCCCACCAGTCACAGGGCCCCCTGGGAGACGAGGACACCGGGTGACCGTCACATGTTTTCGTTGCCAGAAACCCGGGCACTACGCCAATGACCCAGAGTGCCCCATGGCCACCCAAGTCACCCCTGCGAGACAGATAGCCAACGTAGCCCTGGGGGAGGAGGTTGAGGAAGCCGAGGAGTGGGAACCCGCCGCTATGGCCCTAGTATCCCTGGGAGATAGGGAAATGATCCCTGGTAGCCTCCTACCCTCCAACAAACAGAAATATGGGCAGCTCGTCAAGATCAATGGCCACCAGGTAGAGGCCCTGCGGGACACCGGGGCCAGTATCACCGGTGTCCTCAGGCACCTAGTTCCCGAGGAGCAGATCCTCCCCAATGTCTTTTGCCCCGTAATATCTGCCGACAATAGGGAAAGTATGTGTCAGGTAGCCCTGGTGCCATTTGAGTGGGGAGGGGTGATAGGTAAACTCAAGGTGGCCGTAAGAACCTCCCAGCCGGTCGACTGCCTCTTAGGGAATGACCTGGAGAGTTCTCCCTGGAAGCACGTAGAGCGCAAAGCCCACCTAGGGATGATGGGACTCCCCGAGTGGGTGTGTGCCACCACCCGATCTATGACAGCCCGACTCACTCCCCGGAGAGAAGTCGAGGGCACCCCGGTCGAAGAAGCCCGTACCGTCCCCGCCGAGGGTCCTCCCGTTCCCCCATCGGAAGGGTCCGTCGCCAGCGGCGAACCCGCACCATCCGACCCCGCCCCGGTCCCCGAGTTGGGGGATCTACCCGAGTTGGCCCATTGGCGCCACGAGGGCGGGCCCACCCGGGAAGAATTTTGCCGGGAGCAAGCCACCTGTCCTTCCCTGGTCGGGCTGCGGCGCCAGGCCGAGGGCCAAGCCGCAGGTGACCAGACCGGAACGCACCGAATCTATTGGGAGAATAACATCCTGTATAGTGAGCCGAAATCAGTGGAGCTGGGATCCGGACGGGTACTGGTGGTACCCCTCCGCTTCCGGGATTTCCTCCTGGGCTTAGCCCACGATGTCCCCCTCGCCGGTCACCTGGGTCAGGACAAGACCTACAGCCGTCTCGTGACCCATTTTTATTGGCCTAAGATGAAAGCAGCGGTAGAGGCACACTGCAAGTCCTGCCCCACGTGCCAAGCCAGTGGGAAGAGTGGGGGGAAGCGCAAGGCTCCCCTCCAACCCTTCCCGGTCGTCAGTACCCCCTTCGAACGAGTCGGAATCGACATCGTGGGGCCACTGGACCCCCCCACCTCCCAAGGTCACCGTTTCATCTTGGTCCTAGTAGACCACGCCACCCGCTATCCAGAGGCTATTCCCCTGCGCACCATTACGGCCCCCGTGGTGGGCCGGGCCCTGATGGGGATCTTTTCCAGGGTGGGTTTCCCCCGCGAGGTCGTGAGCGATCGCGGCACTAATTTTATATCAAGGTATATGACGTCCCTGTGGCAACAATGTGGGGTGTCCTATAAGTTCACCACCCCGTACCATCCCCAAGGGAACGGCCTAGTAGAGAGGTTTAATAGGACTTTGAAAGGGATGATCGCTGGCCTAGAAGAGCCCCTCCGGCGTAAGTGGGACGTCCTGCTCCCCTGCCTCTTGTTCGCTTACCGGGAGGTCCCCCAGAAGTCCTTAGGGTTCAGCCCGTTTGAATTACTCTATGGGCACCCCGTCCGAGGTCCCCTCAGTTTGGTTAAGGAAGGGTGGGAGGCAGCACCCCAGACCACCCCCCGAGATGTGTTCCAATATGTCCTGGCCCTCCGGAACCAGACCAGGAGGTTCCGAGAACTGGCCGAGGCCAACCTGGAGGCGAGTCAAGAAGAAATGAAGCGCTGGTACGACCAGAATGCTACTCTGGTCAAGTTCCAGCCGGGCCAGCAGGTGTGGGTCATGGCCCCCGTGAAGCCTGGCGCTCTCCAGGACCGATGGACTGGGCCCTACAAAGTGGTTGAGAGGAAGAGTCAAGTCACCTACTTGGTGGACGTCCAGTCACCTCGGGATCCCCTCCGGGTCCTGCACGTGAACCGCCTCAAGCCTCACTTCGTGCGGACAGAACTGAGCCTCCTGCTGGCCACCGATGACGGAGCCGAAGATGAGTCGGATCCCCTCCCGGACCTCCTGTGTGTCAAGGAGCAGGATGGCTCCGTGGAGGGGGTGAACCTCTCCCCAGCCCTCACTGCCCAGCAACAAGCGGACTGCCGCCAGCTCCTCAGACAATTTTCCGACCTCTTCTCCCTGACCCCCCGGGTCACCAACTGGTGTGTTCACGATGTGGACACCGGGGACAGCCCGCCGGTGAGACACCGAGCCTACCGGGTTCCTGACCGGGTCCGGTCCTGCATTCAAGCTGAAGTCTCGAAGATGTTGACCCTGGGGGTGATCGAGCCATCTGACAGTCCCTGGGCCAGCCCCGTGGTCCTGGTTCCGAAGGCAGCAGCCCCCGGTGTCGCCCCCGAGCTCCGGTTCTGCGTGGATTACCGGGGGCTCAATGACGTTACCCGAGCCGATGCCCACCCCATTCCACGAGCCGACGAGCTCATTGACCGACTAGGGGCCGCCCTGTTCCTCAGCACTTTCGACCTCACCTGCGGCTACTGGCAGATTGCGCTCACCGAAGGGGCCAAGGAGAGGTCTGCTTTCTCCACCCCCGATGGGCAC
The DNA here is from genome assembly GCF_964204655.1 of Triturus cristatus. Taxonomy (NCBI): domain Eukaryota; kingdom Metazoa; phylum Chordata; class Amphibia; order Caudata; family Salamandridae; genus Triturus; species Triturus cristatus. The sequence continues at coordinate 258,843,429 of NC_140579.1, forward strand.
TACCGCTTCCGCGTGATGCCCTTCGGGATGAAAGATGCCCCGGCCACTTTCCAGAGACTGGTAAATAGGGTCCTGGCCGGGCTAGAACAGTTCAGCGCGGCCTATCTGGACGACATCGCTGTCTTCAGTTCAGAGTGGAGTGAGCACCTCCAGCACCTCCGGAGGGTGCTAACCGCCCTGCGCCAGGCAGGCCTCACCGTAAAAGCCAGCAAGTGCCAGATCGGGCAAGGATCAGTAGTCTACCTGGGGCACCAAGTCGGGAGTGGCCAGGTCGCCCCTCTACAGCCAAAGATCGACGCCATCCTGGCCTGGGACCCACCCATCACCCAAACGGAAGTCCGAGCCTTTCTTGGACTCACGGGCTACTACCGCCGATTCATTCGGGGTATGGCAGCCTGGTCGGCCCTCTCACTGAACTCACGTCTAAAAAACAGCCAAAGAAGGTGCAATGGACGGCTGCCTGCCAGGAAGCTTTCGATGCTCTAAAAAAGGCCATGTGCACCGCCCCCGTCCTCCAGGCTCCCGACTACACCAAGGAGTTCATAGTCCAGACCGATGCCTCCGAGCATGGCATTGGGGCCGTCCTGTCCCAAGTGAATGATCAAGGCCTAGACCAGCCCGTCGCCTTCCTCAGTCGGCGGCTGCTACCCCGAGAACAGAAGTGGAGCACCATAGAGCGCGAAGCCTTTGCCGTGGTCTGGGCCCTCAAAAAACTACGACCCTACCTGTTCGGCACTCATTTCAGGGTCCAAACTGACCATCGGCCCTTGCGATGGCTCATGCAGATGCGAGGAGAAAACCCCAAGCTACTGCGGTGGTCAATCTCCCTCCAGGGAATGGACTTCACCGTAGAACACCGCCCTGGTACGGACCACGCCAACGCTGACGGCCTCTCCCGGTTCTTCCGCCTCAGCGAAGAGAACCCCCCAAGGTGATGGGCAGTTCTCTCCGGCTTTCAGCTGGGGGGGACGCGTGTTGGACCCGGCCTCGTAGAATGGCCCTCCGTGCCCCCGCACCACTGCAACCTGGTGCCTGCAGCCCAAGCACGCGGCCCAGCCGACCTTTCCCCCCCAGGACACCCGCACCAACCCCGGACATCCCCGTCCATGGCCTCTCTCCTTTCGGCCACCCCGGGCCCGCGTGCCCACTCCCTGCAACAAGATGGCCGCCGGCTCCAGCGCGACCCGGGCCTCGAGGCGCCACTCCGGCTGGAGGACATCACGCTTCCAGGGGATGAGAGAGGGAGGAGCAGTTTCTATCGCACCTCTGAACTCCCCTGGGACGATGGGTTTCGATCGGCCCTCCGGCCTCCCTGCGGGCTGGCTCCGTGCCTGCTGGGTGTCTGGGACTCCTCCCGACCCGGCCCTGAAAGGATCAAAAGACAATAGCAGGAAATCCCGACAAGCTGCCCCCAGGTGACAAGACCCCTGCCTGCGCAGACTCCGGACATCAAAGCGGGGTCGACCTATAACAAGGGGTGCTCTGAGACTGTCCGGCAGATTCGACGCTGGAACAACGAGAGCCTGCTGACGTGGTCGCGGCTCCTGGAACTTGAACCCACCTGAGCCCTGCTGAGTGACTCGCGGCTCCCTGAAGATCGTAATACCTCCGAACTTGTACCTGAGCCCTGCTGAGTGACTCGCGGCTCCCTGAAGATCGTAAGACCTCCGAACTTGTACCTGAGCCCTGCTGAGTGACTCGCGGCTCCCGGAAGATCGTAAGACCTCCGAACTTGTACCTGAGCCCTGCTGAGTGACTCGCGGCTCCTTGAAGATCGTAAAGACCTCCGAACCTGTACCTGCGCCCGCTGAGTGACTCGCGGCTCCCCCAGACTCTCACGGTCCCGCCGGACCCCGACTCCGACCACGTATCCCCCCAGCTCGAGGATTGTGAGCTGTGCGCCGGATACGTCCCTGCTTGGAACCGTTACCAGAGACAGTCCCGCTACCCCCTACCTGTCCGAGACTCTTGAGCCGTGCTCACCTTGTACATATTTGCAGTGATACCTATTTGATAAAGCTTGTTTCTGAGAATACCCAGGGTGGCCTCTCTGTGTCGTGTGGTGCCAGAAGTACGATCCTAGTTGCGAGATTCCTCCCCCTGGGGAATCTCTCGCCAGTACCCGGCTACAATACTACACGGGTGGGACTCAGGGAAGTCAGGACCCCCTTTCCGGGCTCCTCTGAGGTCGCCGTCTAACAACTCCCATCAGTGGACAGATACATGTCAGGGGTGGGTGCAGAGGAATACCAGCAGTAGACAGAGACATGTGAGGGGTGGGTGCCTATCACTCCCAGCAGTGGACAGAGACATGTGAGGGGTGGGTGCCTATTACTCCCAGCAGTGGACAGAGACATGTGAGGGGTGGGTGCCTATCACTCCCATCAGTGGACAGAGAAATGGGGGTGGGTGCCTATCACTCCCAGCACTGGACAGAGACATGTGAGGGATGGGTGCAGAGGAATACCAGCAGTGGACAGAGACATGTGAGGGGTGGGTGCCTATCACTCCCATCAGTGGACAGAGACATTGAGGGGTGGGTGCAGAGGAATACCAGCAGTGGACAGAGACATGTGAGGGGTGGGTGCCTATCACTCCCATCAGTGGACAGAGACATGGGGGTGGGAGCCTATCACTCCCAGCAGTGGACAGAGACATGGGGGTGGGTGCCTATCACTCCCAGCAGTGGACAGAGACATGTGAGGGGTGGGTGCCTATCACTCCCATCAGTGGACAGAGACATGTGAGGGATGGGTGCAGAGGAATACCAGCAGTGGACAGAGACATGTGAGGGGTGGGTGCCTATCACTCCCATCAGTGGACAGAGACATTGAGGGGTGGGTGCAGAGGAATACCAGCAGTGGACAGAGACATGTGAGGGGTGGGTGCCTATCACTCCCAGCAGTGGACAGAGCCATGTGAGGGGTGGGTGCCTATCACTCCCAGCAGTGGACAGAGACATGTGAGGGGTGGGTGCCTATCACTCCCATCGGTGGACAGAGACATGTGAGGGGTGGGTGCAGAGGAATACCAGCAGTGGACAGAGACATGTGAGGGTAGGGTGCCTATCACTCCCAGCAGTGGACAGAGACATGTGAGGGGTGGGCGCCTATCACTCCCAGCAGTGGACAGAGACATGGGGGTGGGTGCCTATCACTCCCAGCAGTGGACAGAGACATGGGGGTGGGTGCCTATCACTCCCAGCAGTGGACAGAGACATGTGAGGGGTGGGTGCAGAGGAATACCAGCAGTGGACAGAGACATGTGTGGGGTGAGTGCCTATCACTCCCATCAGTGGACAGAGACATGTGAGGGGTGGGTGCCTATCACTCCCAGCAGTGGACAGAGACATGTGAGGGGTGGGTGCTTATCACTCCCAGCAGTGGACAGAGACATGTGAGGGGAGGGTGCCTATCACTCCCATCAGTGGACAGAGACATGTGAGGGGTGGGTGCCTATCACTCCCAGCAGTGGACAGAGACATGTGAGGGGTGGGTGCCTATCACTCCCAGCAGTGGACAGAGACATGTGAGGGGTGGGTGCCTATCACTCCCATCAGTGGACAGAGACATGGGGGTGAGTACCTATCACTCCCAGCAGTGGACAGAGACATGGGGGTGGGTGCCTATCACTCTCAGCAGTGGACAAAGACATGGGGGTGGGTACCTATCACTCCCAGCAGTGGACAGAGACATGTGAGGGGTGGGTGCAGAGGAATACCAGCAGTGGACAGAGACATGGGGGTGGGTGCCTATCACTCCCAGCAGTGGACAGAGACATGTGAGGGGTGGGTGCAGAGGAATACCAGCAGTGGACAGAGACATGTGAGGGGTGGGTTCCTATCACTCCCAGCAGTGGACAGAGACATGTGGGGGGTGGGTGCCTATCACTCCCATCAGTGGACAGAGACATGGGGGTGAGTGCCTATCACTCCCAGCAGTGGACAGAGACATGGGGGTGGGTGCCTATCACTCTCAGCAGTGGACAGAGACATGGGGGTGGGTGCCTATCACTCCCAGCAGTGGACAGAGACATAGGGGTGGGTGCCTATCACTCCCAGCAGTGGACAGAGACATGTGAGGGGTGGGTGCAGAGGAATACCAGCAGTGGACAGAGACATGTGTGGGGTGGGTGCCTATCACTCCCATCAGTGGACAGAGACATGGGGGTGAGTTCCTATCACTCCCAGCAGTGGACAGAGACATGGGGGTGGGTGCCTATCACTCCCAGCAGTGGACAGAGAAATGGGGGTGGGTGCCTATCACTCCCAGCACTGGACAGAGACATATGAGGGGTGGGTGCAGAGGAATACCAGCAGTGGACAGAGACATTTGAGGGGTGGATTCCTATCACTCCCATCAGTGGACAGAGACATGTGAGGGGTGGGTGCAGAGGAATACCAGCAGCGGACAGAGACATGTGAGGGGTGGGTGCCTATCACTCCCAGCAGTGGACAGAGACATGTGAGAGGTGGGTGCATATCACTCCCAGCAGTGGACAGAGACATGTGAGGGGTGGGTGCTTATCACTCCCAGCAGTGGACAGAGACATGTGAGGGGAGGGTGCCTATCACTCCCATCAGTGGACAGAGACATGTGAGGGGTGGATGCCTATCACTCCCAGCAGTGGACAGAGACATGTGAGGGGTGGGTGCCTATCACTCCCAGCAGTGGACAGAGACATGTGAGGTGTGGGTGCCTATCACTCCCATCAGTGGACAGAGACATGGGGGTGAGTGCCTATCACTCCCAGCAGTGGACAGAGACATGGGGGTGGGTGCCTATCACTCTCAGCAGTGGACAGAGACATGGGGGTGGGTACCTATCACTCCCAGCAGTGGACAGAGACATGTGAGGGGTGGGTGCAGAGGAATACCAGCAGTGGACAGAGACATGGGGGTGGGTGCCTATCACTCCCAGCAGTGGACAGAGACATGTGAGGGGTGGGTGCCTATCACTCCCATCAGTGGACAGAGACATAGGGGTGGGTGCCTATCCCTCCCAGCAGTGGACAGAGACCTGTGAGGGGTGGGTGCAGAGGAATACCAGCAGTGGACAGAGACATGTGAGGGTGGGTGCCTATCACTCCCATCAGTGGACAGAGACATGTGAGGGGTGGGTGCAGAGGAATACCAGCAGTGGACAGAGACATGTGAGGGGTGGGTTCCTATCACTCCCAGCAGTGGACAGAGACATGTGGGGGGTGGGTGCCTATCACTCCCAGCAGTGGACAGAGACATGTGAGGGGTGGGTGCCTATCACTCCCATCAGTGGACAGAGACATGGGGGTGAGTGCCTTTCACTCCCAGCAGTGGACAGAGACATGGGGGTGGGTGCCTATCACTCTCAGCAGTGGACAGAGACATGGGGGTGGGTGCCTATCACTCCCAGCAGTGGCCAGAGACATGTGAGGGGTGGGTGCAGAGGAATACCAGCAGTGGACAGAGACATCGGGGTGGGTGCCTATCACTCCCAGCAGTGGACAGAGACATGTGAGGGGTGGGTGCCTATCACACCCATCAGTGGACAGAGACATAGGGGTGGGTGCCTATCACTCCCAGCAGTGGACAGAGACATGTGAGGGGAGGGTGCAGAGGAATACCAGCAGTGGACAGAGACATGTGAGGGGTGGGTGCCTATCACTCCCATCAGTGGACAGAGACATGGGGGTGGGTTCCTATCACTCCCAGCAGTGGACAGAGACATGGGGGTGGGTGCCTATCACTCCCAGCAGTGGACAGAGAAATGGGGGTGGGTGCCTATCACTCCCAGCACTGGACAGAGACATATGAGGGGTGGGTGCAGAGGAATACCAGCAGTGGACAGAGACATGTGAGGGGTGGATTCCTATCACTCCCATTAGTGGACAGAGACATGTGAGGGGTGGGTGCAGAGGAATACCAGCAGCGGACAGAGAAATGTGAGGGGTGGGTGCCTATCACTCCCAGCAGTGGACAGAGCCATGTGAGGGGTGGGTGCAGAGGAATACCATCAGTGGACAGAGACATGTGAGGGGTGGGTGCCTATAACTCCCAGCAGTGGACAGAGACATAAGAGGGGTGGGCGTCTATCACTCCCAGCAGTGGACAGAGACATGGGGGTGGGTGCCTATCACTCCCAGCAGTGGACAGAGACATGGGGGTGGGTGCCTATCACTCCCAGCAGTGGACAGAGACATGTGAGGGGTGGGTGCAGAGGCATACCAGCAGTGGAGAGAGACATGTGAGGGGTGGGTGCCTATCACTCCCTTCAGTGGACAGAGACATGTGAGGGGTGGGTGGAGAGGAATACCAGCAGTGGACAGAGACATTTGAGGTGTGGGTGCCTATCACTCCCAGCAGTGGACAGAGACATGTGAGGGGTGGGTGCCTATCACTCCCAGCAGTGGACAGAGACATGTGAGGGGTGGGTGCCTATCACTCCCATCAGTGGACAGAGACATGGGGGTGCGTGCCTATCACTCTCAGCAGTGGACAGAGACATGGGGGTGGGTGCCTATCACTCCCAGCAGTGGACAGAGACATGTGAGGGGTGGGTGCAGAGGAATACCAGCAGTGGACAGAGACATGGGGGTGGGTGCCTATCACTCCCAGCAGTGGACAGAGACATGTGAGGGGTGGGTGCCTATCACTCCCATCAGTGGACAGAGACATGGGGGTGGGTGCCTATCACTCCCAGCAGAGGACAGAGACATGTGAGGGGTGGGTGCAGAGGAATACCAGCAGTGGACAGAGACATGTGAGGGGTGGGTGCCTATCACTCTCATCAGTGGACAGAGACATGTGAGGGGTGGGTGCCTATCACTCCCAGCAGTGGACAGAGACATGTGAGGGGTGGGTGCCTATCACTCCCAGCAGTGGACAGAGACAAGTGAGGGGTGGGTGCAGAGGAATACCAGCAGTGGACAGAGTCATGTGAGGGGTGGGTGCCTATCACTCCCAGCAGTGGACAGAGACATGTGAGGGGTGGGTGCCTATCACTCCCAGCAGTGGACAGAGACATGTGAGGGGTGGGTGCCGATCACTCCCATCAGTGGACAGAGACATGTGAGGGGTGGGTGCAAAGGAATACCAGCAGTGGACAGAGACATGCGAGGGGTGGGAGCCTATCACTCCCAGCAGTGGACAGAGACAAGTGAGGGGTGGGTGCAGAGGAATACCAGCAGTGGACAGAGACATGTGAGGGGTGGGTGCCTATTACTCCCATCAGTGCACAGAGACATGTGAGGGGTGGGTGCAGAGGAATACTAGCAGTGGACAGAGACATGTGAGGGGTGGGTGCCTATCACTCCCAGCAGTGGACAGAGACATGTGAGGGGTGGGTGCCTATCACTCCCAGCAGTGGACAGAGACATGTGAGGGGTGGGTGCCGATCACTCCCATCAGTGGACAGAGACATGTGAGGGGTGGGTGCAGAGGAATACCAGCAGTGGACAGAGACATGCGAGGGGTGGGAGCCTATCACTCCCATCAGTGGACAGAGACAGGGTGGTGTGTGCCTATCACTCACAGCAGTGGACAGAGACATGGGGGTGGTTGCCTATCACTCCCAGCAGTGGACAGAGAAATGTGAGGGGTGGGTGCAGAGGAATACCAGCAGTGGACAGAGACATGTGAGGGGTGGGTGCCTATCACTCCCATCAGTGGACAGAGACATGTGAGGGGTGGGTGCAGAGGAATACCAGCAGTGGACAGAGACATGTGAGGGGTGGGTGCCTATCACTCCCAGCAGTGGACAGAGACATGTGAAGGGTGGGTGCCTATCACTCCCAGCACTGGACAGAGACATGTGAGGGATGGGTGCCTATCCCTCCCATCAGTGGACAGAGACATGGGGGTGGGTGCCTATCACTCCCGGCAATGGACAGAGAATGGGGGTGGGTGCCTATCACTCCCAGCATTGGACAGAGACATGGGGGTGGGTGCCTATCACTCCCAGCAGTGGACAGAGACATGTGAGGGGTGGGTGCCTATCACTCCCATCAGAGGACAGAGACATGGGGTGGGTGCCTATCACTCCCAGCAGTGGACAGAGACATGTGAGGGGTGGGTGCAGAGGAATACCAGCAGTGGACAGAGACATGTGAGGGGTGGGTGCCTATCACTCCCATCAGTGAACAGAGACATGTGAGGGGTGGCTGCAGAGGAATATCAGCAGTGGACAGAGACATGTGAGGGGTGGGTGCCTATCACTCTCAGCAGTGGACAGAGACATGTGAGGGGCGGGTGCCTATCACTCCAAGCAGTGGACAGAGACATGTGAGGGGTGGGTGCCTATCACTCCCATCAGTGGACAGAGACATGTGAGGGGTGGGTGCAGAGGAATACCAGCAGTGGAGAGAGACATGTGAGGGGTGGGTGCCTATCACTCCCAGCAGTGGACAGAGACATGTGAGGGGTGGGCGCCTATCACTCCCATCAGTGGACAGAGACATGGGGGTGGGTGCCTATCACTCTCAGCAGTAGACAGAGACATGGGGGTGGGTGCCTATCACAACCAGCAGTGGACATAGACATGGGGGTGGGTGCCTATCACTCCCAGCAGTGGACAGAGACATGTGAGGGGTGGGTGCCTATCACTCCCATCAGTGGACAGAGATATGGGGCTGGGTGCCTATCGCTCCCAGCAGTGGACAGAGACATGTGAGGGGTGGGTGCAGAGGAATACCAGCAGTGGACAGAGACATGTGAAGGGTGGGTGCCTATCACTCCCATCAGTGGGCAGACACATGTGAGGGGTGGGTGCAGAGGAATACCAGCAGTGGACAGAGACATGTGAGGGGTGGGTGCCTATCACTCCCAGCAGTGGACAGAGACATGTGAGGGGTTGGTGCCTATCACTCCCAGCAGTGGACAGAGACATGTGAGGGGTGGGTGCCTATCACTCCCAGCAGTGGACAGAGACATGGGGGTGTGTGCCTATCACTCCCAGCAGTGGACAGAGACATGGGGGTGGGTGCCTATCACTCGCAGCAGTGGACAGAGACATGGGGGTGGGTGCCTATTACTCCCAGCAGTGAACAGAGACATTTGAGGGGTGGGTGCAGAGGAATAATAGCACTGGACAGAGACATGTGAGGGGTGGGTGCCTATCACTCCCATCAGTGGACAGAGACATGTGAGGAGTGGGTGCAGAGGAATACCAGCAGTGGACAGAGACATATGAGGGGTGGGTGCCTATCACTCCCAGCAGTGGACAGAGACATGTGAGGGGTGGGTGCCTATCACTCCCAGCAGTGGACAGAGACATGTGAGGGGTGGGTGCCTATCACTCCCATCAGTGGACAGAGACATGGGGGTACGTGCCTATCACCCCCGGCAGTGGACAGAGACATGGGGGTTGGTGCCTATCACTCAAAGCAGTGGACAGAGACATGGGGGTGGGTGCCTATCACTCCCAGCAGTGGACAGAGACATGTGATGGGTGGGTGCCTATCACTCCCATCAGTGGACAGAAACATGGGGGTGGGTGCCTATCACTCCCAGCAGTGGACAGAGACATGTGAGGGGTGGGTGCCTATCACTCCCAGCAGTGGACAGAGACATGTGAGGGGTGGGTGCCTATCACTCCCATCACTGGACAGAGACATGGGGGTGGGTGCCTATCACTCCCAGCAGTGGACAGAGACATGGGGGTGGGTGCCTATCACTCCCAGCAGTGGACAGAGAAATGTGAGGGGTGGGTGCAGAGGAATACCAGCAGTGGACAGAGACATGTGAGGGGTGGGTGCCTATCACTCCCATCAGTGGACAGAGACATGTGAGGGGTGGGTGCAGAGGAATACCAGCAGTGGACAGAGACATGTGAGGGGTGGGTGCCTATCACTCCCAGCAGTGGACAGAGACATGTGAAGGGTGGGTGCCTATCACTCCCAGCACTGGACAGAGACATGTGAGGGATGGGTGCCTATCCCTCCCATCAGTGGACAGAGACATGGGGGTGGGTGCCTATCACTCCCGGCAATGGACAGAGAATGGGGGTGGGTGCCTATCACTCCCAGCATTGGACAGAGACATGGGGGTGGGTGCCTATCACTCCCAGCAGTGGACAGAGACATGTGAGGGGTGGGTGCCTATCACTCCCATCAGAGGACAGAGACATGGGGTGGGTGCCTATCACTCCCAGCAGTGGACAGAGACATGTGAGGGGTGGGTGCAGAGGAATACCAGCAGTGGACAGAGACATGTGAGGGGTGGGTGCCTATCACTCCCATCAGTGAACAGAGACATGTGAGGGGTGGCTGCAGAGGAATATCAGCAGTGGACAGAGACATGTGAGGGGTGGGTGCCTATCACTCTCAGCAGTGGACAGAGACATGTGAGGGGCGGGTGCCTATCACTCCAAGCAGTGGACAGAGACATGTGAGGGGTGGGTGCCTATCACTCCCATCAGTGGACAGAGACATGTGAGGGGTGGGTGCAGAGGAATACCAGCAGTGGAGAGAGACATGTGAGGGGTGGGTGCCTATCACTCCCAGCAGTGGACAGAGACATGTGAGGGGTGGGCGCCTATCACTCCCATCAGTGGACAGAGACATGGGGGTGGGTGCCTATCACTCTCAGCAGTAGACAGAGACATGGGGGTGGGTGCCTATCACAACCAGCAGTGGACATAGACATGGGGGTGGGTGCCTATCACTCCCAGCAGTGGACAGAGACATGTGAGGGGTGGGTGCCTATCACTCCCATCAGTGGACAGAGATATGGGGCTGGGTGCCTATCACTCCCAGCAGTGGACAGAGACATGTGAGGGGTGGGTGCAGAGGAATACCAGCAGTGGACAGAGACATGTGAAGGGTGGGTGCCTATCACTCCCATCAGTGGGCAGACACATGTGAGGGGTGGGTGCAGAGGAATACCAGCAGTGGACAGAGACATGTGAGGGGTGGGTGCCTATCACTCCCAGCAGTGGACAGAGACATGTGAGGGGTTGGTGCCTATCACTCCCAGCAGTGGACAGAGACATGTGAGGGGTGGGTGCCTATCACTCCCAGCAGTGGACAGAGACATGGGGGTGTGTGCCTATCACTCCCAGCAGTGGACAGAGACATGGGGGTGGGTGCCTATCACTCGCAGCAGTGGACAGAGACATGGGGGTGGGTGCCTATTACTCCCAGCAGTGAACAGAGACATTTGAGGGGTGGGTGCAGAGGAATAATAGCACTGGACAGAGACATGTGAGGGGTGGGTGCCTATCACTCCCATCAGTGGACAGAGACATGTGAGGAGTGGGTGCAGAGGAATACCAGCAGTGGACAGAGACATATGAGGGGTGGGTGCCTATCACTCCCAGCAGTGGACAGAGACATGTGAGGGGTGGGTGCCTATCACTCCCAGCAGTGGACAGAGACATGTGAGGGGTGGGTGCCTATCACTCCCATCAGTGGACAGAGACATGGGGGTACGTGCCTATCACCCCCGGCAGTGGACAGAGACATGGGGGTTGGTGCCTATCACTCAAAGCAGTGGACAGAGACATGGGGGTGGGTGCCTATCACTCCCAGCAGTGGACAGAGACATGTGATGGGTGGGTGCCTATCACTCCCATCAGTGGACAGAAACATGGGGGTGGGTGCCTATCACTCCCAGCAGTGGACAGAGACATGTGAGGGGTGGGTGCCTATCACTCCCAGCAGTGGACAGAGACATGTGAGGGGTGGGTGCCTATCACTCCCATCACTGGACAGAGACATGGGGGTGGGTGCCTATCACTCCCAGCAGTGGACAGAGACATGGGGGTGGGTGCCTATCACTCCCAGCAGTGGACAGAGACATGTGAGGGGTGGGTGCATAGGAATACCAGCAGTGGACAGAGACATGGGGGTGGGGGCCTATCACTCCCAGCAGTGGACAGAGACATGTGAGGGGTGGGTGCCTATCACTCCCATCAGTGGACAGAGACATGGGGGTGGGTGCCTATCACTCCCAGAAGTGGACAGAGACATGTGAGGGGTGGGTGCAGAGGAATACCAGCAGTGGGCAGAGACATGTGAGGGGTGGGTGCCTATCACTCCCATCAGTGGACAGAGACATTTGAGGGGTGGGTGCAGAGGAATACCAGCAGTGGACAGAGACATGTGAGGGGTGTGTGCCTATCACTCCCAGCAGTGGACAGAGACATGTGAGGGGTGGGTGCCTATCACTCCCCAGCAGTGGACAGAGACATGTGAGGGGTGGGTGCCTATCACTCCCATCAGTGGACAGAGACATGGGGGTGGGTGCCGATCACTCTCAGCAGTGGACAGAGACGTGGGGGTGGGTGCCTATCACAACCAGCAGTGGACAGAGACATGGGGGTGGGTGCCTATCACTCCCAGCAGTGGACAGAGACATGTGAGGGGTGGGTGCCTATCACTCCCATCAGTGGACAGAGATATGGGGCTGGGTGCCTATCACTCCCAGCAGTGGACAGAGATATGTGAGGGGTGGGTGCAGAGGAATACCAGCAGTGGACAGAGACATGTGAAGGGTGGGTGCCTATCACTCCCATCAGTGGGCAGACACATGTGAGGGGTGGGTGCAGAGGAATACCAGCAGTGGACAGAGACATGTGAGGGGTGGGTGCCTATCGCTCCCAGCAGTGGACAGAGACATGTGAGGGGTTGGTGCCTATCACTCCCAGCAGTGGACAGAGACATGTGAGGGGTGGGTGCCTATCACTCCCAGCAGTGGACAGAGACATGGGGGTGTGTGCCTATCACTCCCAGCAGTGGACAGAGACATGGGGGTGGGTGCCTATCACTCGCAGCAGTGGACAGAGACATGGGGGTGGGTGCCTATTACTCCCAGCAGTGGACAGAGACATTTGAGGGGTGGGTGCAGAGGAATACCAGCACTGGACAGAGACATGTGAGGGGTGGGTGCCTATCACTCCCATCAGTGGACAGAGACATGTGAGGGGTGGGTGCAGAGGAATACCAGCAGTGGACAGAGACATATGAGGGGTGGGTGCCTATCACTCCCAGCAGTGGACAGAGACATGTGAGGGGTGGGTGCCTATCACTCCCATCAGTGGACAGAGACATGGGGGTACGTGCCTATCACTCCCGGCAGTGGACAGAGACATGGGGGTTTGTGCCTATCACTCCCAGCAGTGGACAGAGACATGGGGGTGGGTGCCTATCACTCCCAGCAGTGGACAGAGACATGTGATGGGTGGGTGCCTATCACTCCCATCAGTGGACAGAAACATGGGGGTGGGTGCCTATCACTCCCAGCAGTAGACAGAGACATGTGAGGGGTGGGTGCAGAGGAATACCAGCAGTGGACAGAGACATGTGCGGGGTGGGTGCCTATCACTCCCATCAGTGGACAGAGACAAGTGAGGGGTGGGTGCAGAGGAATACCAGCAGTGGACAGAGACATGTGAGGGGTGGGTGCCTATCACTCCCAGCAGTGGACAGAGACATGTGAGGGGTGGGTACCTATCACTCCCAGCAGTGGACAGAGACATGTGAGGGGAGCGTGCCTATCACTCCCATCAAAGGACAGAGACATGTGAGGGGTGGGTGCAGAGGAATACCAGCAGTGGACAGAGACATGAGGGGCGGGTGCCTATCACTCCCAGCAGTGGACAGAGACATGTGAGGGGTGGGTGCCTATCACTCCCATCAGTGGACAGAGACATGGGGGTGGGTGCCTATCACTCCCAGCAGTGGACAGAGACATGGGGGTGGATGCTTATCACTCTCAGCAGTGGACAGAGACATGGGGGTGGGTGCCTATCACTCCCAGCAGTGGACAGAGACATGTGAGGGGTGGGTGCAGAGGAATACCAGCAGTGGACAGAGACATGGGGGTGGGTGCCTATCACTCCCAGCAGTGGACAGAGACATGTGAGGGGTGGATGCCTATCACTCCCATCAGTGGACAGAGACATAGGGTTGGGTGCCTATCACTCCCAGCAGTGGACAGAGACATGTGAGGGGTGGGTGCAGAGGAATACCAGCAGTGGACAGAGACATGTGAGGGATGGGTGCCTGTCACTCCCAGCAGTGGACAGAGACATGTGAGGGGTGGGTACCTATCACTCCCAGCAGTGGACAGAGACATGTGAGGGGAGGGTGCCTATCACTCCCATCAAAGGACAGAGACATGTGAGGGGTGGGTGCAGAGGAATACCAGCAGTGGACAGAGACATGAGGGGCGGGTGCCTATCACTCCCAGCAGTGGACAGAGACATGTGAGGGGTGGGTGCCTATCACTCCCATCAGTGGACAGAGACATGGGGGTGGGTGCCTATCACTCCCAGCAGTGGACAGAGACATGGGGGTGGGTGCTTATCACTCTCAGCAGTGGACAGAGACATGGGGGTGGGTGCCTATCACTCCCAGCAGTGGACAGAGACATGTGAGGAATGGGTGCAGAGGAATACCAGCAGTGGACAGAGACATGGGGGTGGGTGCCTATCACTCCCAGCACTGGACAGAGACATGTGAGGGGTGGGTGCCTATCACTCCCATCAGTGGACAGAGACATAGGGTTGGGTGCCTATCACTCCCAGCAGTGGACAGAGACATGTGAGGGGTGGGTGCAGAGGAATACCAGCAGTGGACAGAGACATGTGAGGGGTGGGTGCCTATCACTCCCATCAGTGGACAGATACATGTCAGGGGTGGGTGCAGAGGAATACCAGCATTAGACAGAGACATGTGAGGGGTGGGTGCCTATCACTCCCAGCAGTGGACAGAGACATGTGAGGGGTGGGTGCCTATCACTCCCAGCAGTGGACAAAGACATGTGAGGGGTGGGTGCCTATCACTCCCATCAGTGGACAGAGAAATGGGGGTGGGTGCCTATCACTCCCAGCACTGGACAGAGACATGTGAGGGATGGGTGCAGAGGAATACCAGTAGTGGACAGAGACATGTGAGGGGTGGGTGCCTATCACTCCCATCAGTGGACAGAGACATGGGGGTGGGAGCCTATCACTCCTAGCAGTGGACAGAGACATGGGGGTGGGTGCCTATCACTCCCAGCAGTGGACAGAGACATGTGAGGGGTGGGTGCCTATCACTCCCATCAGTGGACAGAGAAATGGGGGTGGGTGCCTATCACTCCCAGCACTGGACAGAGACATGTGAGGGATGGGTGCAGAGGAATACCAGCAGTGGACAAAGACATGTGAGGGGTGGGTGCCTATCACTCCCATCAGTGGACAGAGACATTGAGGGGTGGGTGCAGAGGAATACCAGCAGTGGACAGAGACATGTGAGGGGTGGGTGCCTATCACTCCCAGCAGTGGACAGAGCCATGTGAGGGGTGGGTGCCTATCACTCCCAGCAGTGGACAGAGACATGTGAGGGGTGGGTGCCTATCACTCCCATCAGTGGACAGAGACATGTGAGGGGTGGGTGCAGATGAATACCAGCAGTGGACAGAGACATGTGAGGGTAGGGTGCCTATCACTCCCAGCAGTGGACAGAGACATGTGAGGGGTGGGCGCCTATAACTCCCAGCAGTGGACAGAGACATGGGGGTGGGTGCGTATCACTCCCAGCAGTGGACAGAGACATGGGGGTGGGTGCCTATCACTCCCAGCAGTGGACAGACATGTGAGGGGTGGGTGCAGAGGAATACCAGCAGTGGACAGAGACATGTGTGGGGTGGGTGCCTATCACTCCCATCAGTGGACAGAGACATGTGAGGGGTGGGTGCCTATCACTCCCAGCAGTGGACAGAGACATGTGAGGGGTGGGTGCTTATCACTCCCAGCAGTGGACAGAGACATGTGAGGGGAGGGTGCCTATCACTCCCATCAGTGGACAGAGACATGTGAGGGGTGGGTGCCTATCACTCCCAGCAGTGGACAGAGACATGTGAGGGGTGGGTGCCTATCACTCCCAGCAGTGGACAGAGACATGTGAGGGGCGGTGCCTATCACTCCCATCAGTGGACAGAGACATGGGGGTGAGTGCCTATCACTCCCAGCAGTGGACAGAGACATGGGGGTGGGTGCAGAGGAATACAAAGCAGTGGACAGAGACATGGGGGTGGGTGCCTGTCACTCCCAGCAGTGGACAGAGACATGTTAGGGGTGGGTGCCTATCACTCCCATCAGTGGACAGAGACATAGGGGTGGGTGCCTATCCCTCCCAGCAGTGGACAGAGACATGTGAGGGGTGGGTGCAGAGGAATACCAGCAGTGGACAGAGACATGTGAGGGTGGGTGCCTATCACTCCCATCAGTGGACAGAGACATGTGAGGGGTGGGTGCAGAGGAATACCAGCAGTGGACAGAGACATGTGAGGGGTGGGTTCCTATCACTCCCAGCAGTGGACAGAGACATGTGGGGGGTGGGTGCCTATACCTCCCAGCAGTGGACAGAGACATGTGAGGGATGGGTGCCTATCACTCCCATCAGTGGACAGAGACATGGGGGTGAGTGCCTATCACTCCCAGCAGTGGACAGAGACATGGGGGTGGGTGCCTATCACTCTCAGCAGTGGACAGAGACATGGGGGTGGGTGCCTATCACTCCCAGCAGTGGCCAGAGACATGTGAGGGGTGGGTGCAGAGGAATACCAGCAGTGGACAGAGACATCGGGGTGGGTGCCTATCACTCCCAGCAGTGGACAGAGACATGTGAGGGGTGGGTGCCTATCACACCCATCAGTGGACAGAGACATAGGGGTGGGTGCCTATCACTCCCAGCAGTGGACAGAGACATGTGAGGGGTGGGTGCAGAGGAATACCAGCAGTGGACAGAGACATGTGAGGGGTGGGTGCCTATCACTCCCATCAGTGGACAGAGACATGGGGGTGGGTTCCTATCACTCCCAGCAGTGGACAGAGACATGGGGGTGGGTGCCTATCACTCCCAGCAGTGGACAGAGAAATGGGGGTGGGTGCCTATCACTCCCAGCACTGGACAGAGACATATGAGGGGTGGGTGCAGAGGAATACCAGCAGTGGACAGAGACATTTGAGGGGTGGATTCCTATCACTCCCATCAGTGGACAGAGACATGTGAGGGGTGGATGCAGAGGAATACCAGCAGCGGGCAGAGACATGTGAGGGGTGGGTGCCTATCACTCCCAGCAGTGGACAGAGCCATGTGAGGGGTGGGTGCCTATCACTCCCATCAGTGGACAGAGACATATGTGGGGTGGGTGCAGAGGAATACCATCAGTGGACAGAGACATGTGAGGGGTGGGTGCCTATAACTCCCAGCAGTGGACAGAGACATGTGAGGGGTGGGCGTCTATCACTCCCAGCAGTGGACAGAGACATGGGGGTGGGTGCCTATCACTCCCAGCAGTGGACAGAGACATGGGGGTGGGTGCCTATCACTCTCAGCAGTGGACAGAGACAGGTGAGGGGTGGGTGCAGAGGAATACCAGCAGTGGAGAGAGACATGTGAGGGGTGGGTGCCTATCACTCCCATCAGTGGACAGAGACATGTGAGGGGTGGGTGGAGAGGAATACCAGCAGTGGACAGAGACATTTGAGGTGTGGGTGCCTATCACTCCCAGCAGTGGACAGAGACATGTGAGGGGTGGGTGCCTATCACTCCCATCAGTGGACAGAGACATGGGGGTGGGTGCCTATCACTCTCAGCAGTGGACAGAGACATGGGGGTGGGTGCCTATCACTCCCAGCAGTGGACAGAGACATGTGAGGGGTGGGTGCAGAGGAATACCAGCAGTGGAAAGAGACATGGGGGTGGGTGCCTATCACTCCCAGCAGTGGACAGAGACATGTGAGGGGTGGGTGCCTATCACTCCCATCAGTGGACAGAGACATGGGGGTGGGTGCCTATCACTCCCAGCAGAGGACAGAGACATGTGAGGGGTGGGTGCAGAGGAATACCAGCAGTGGACAGAGACATGTGAGGGGTGGGTGCCTATCACTCCCAGCAGTGGACAGAGACATGTGAGGGGTGGGTGCCTATCACTCCCAGCAGTGGACAGAGACAAGTGAGGGGTGGGTGCCTATCACTCCCAGCAGTGGACAGAGACATGTGAGGGGTGGGTGCCTATCACTCCCAGCAGTGGACAGAGACATGTGAGGGGTGGGTGCAGAGGAATACCAGCAGTGGACAGAGACATGTGAGGGGTGGGTGCCTATCACTCCCAGCAGTGGACAGAGACATGGGGGTGGGTGCCTATCACTACCAGCACTGGACAGAGACATGTGAGGGGTGGGTGCCTATCACTCCCAGCAGTGGACAGAGACATGTGAGGGGTGGATGCAGAGGAATACCAGCAGTGGACAGAGACATGTGAGGGGTGGGTGCCTATCACTCCCAGCAGTGGACAGAGACATCGGGGTGGGTGCCTATCACTCCCAGCACTGGACAGAGACATGGGGGTGGGTGCCTATCACTCCCAGCAGTGGACAGATACATGGGGGTGGGTGCCTATCACTCCCAGTAGTGGACAGAGACATGTGAGGGGTGGGTGCAGAGGAATACCTGCAGTGGACAAACACATGTGAGGGGTGGGTGCCTATCACTCCCAGCAGTGGACAGAGACATGTGAGGGGTGGGTGCCTATCACTCCCAGCAGTGGACAGAGACATGTCAGGGGTGGGTGCCTATCACTCTCATCAGTGGACAGAGACATGGGGGTGGGTTCCTATCACTCTGGGGCAGTGGACAGAGACATGAGGGTGGGTGCCTATCACTCCCAGCAGTGGACAGAGACATGGGGGTGGGTGCCTATCACCCCCAGCAGTGGACAGAGACATGTGAGGGGTGGGTGCCTATCACTCCCATCAGTGGACAGAGACATGGGGGTGGGTGCCTATCACTCCCATCAGTGAACAGAGACATGTGAGGGGTGGGTGCAGAGGAATACCAGCAGTGGACAGTGACATGTGAGGGGTGGGTGCCTATCCCTCCCAGCAGTGGACAGAGACATGTGAGGGGAGGAGTACCTATCACTCCCAGCAGTGGACAGAGACATGTGAGGGGTGGGTGCCTATCACTCCCATCAGTGGACAGAGACATGTGAGGGGTGGGTGCAGAGGAATACCAGCAGTGGATAGAGACATGCGAGTTGTGGGTGCCTATCACTCCCAGCAGTGGACAGAGACATGTGAGGGGTGGGTGCCTATCACTCCCAGCAGTGGACTGAGACATGGGTGTGGGTGCCTATGACTCCCAGCAGTGGACAGAGACATGGGGGTGGGTGCCTATCACTCCCAGCAGTGGACTGAGACATGGGGGTGGGTGCCTATCACTCCCAGCAGTGGACAGAGACATGTCAGGGGTGGGTGCCTATCACTCTCATCAGTGGACAGAGACATGGGGGTGGGTTCCTATCACTCTGGGGCAGTGGACAGAGACATGAGGGTGGGTGCCTATCACTCCCAGCAGTGGACAGAGACATGGGGGTGGGTGCCTATCACTCCCAGCAGTGGACAGAGACATGTGAGGGGTGGGTGCCTATCACTCCCATCAGTGGACAGAGACATAGGGGTGGGTGCCTATCACTCCCAGCAGTGGACAGAGACATGTGAGGGGTGGGTGCAGAGCAATACCAGCAGTGGACAGAGACATGTGAGGGGTGGGTGCCTATCACTCCCATCAGTGAACAGAGACATGTGAGGGGTGGGTGCAGAGGAATACCAGCAGTGGACAGTGACATGTGAGGGGTGGGTGCCTATCCCTCCCAGCAGTGGACAGAGACATGTGAGGGGAGGAGTGCCTATCACTCCCAGCAGTGGACAGAGACATGTGAGGGGTGGGTGCCTATCACTCCCATCAGTGGACAGAGACATGTGAGGGGTGGGTGCAGAGGAATACCAGCAGTGGACAGAGACATGTGAGGGGTGGGTGCCTATCACTCCCATCAGTGGACAGAGACATGTGAGGGGTGGGTGCCTATCACTCCCAGCAGTGGACAGAGACATGTGAGGGGTGGGTGCCTATCACTCCCAGCAGTGGACAGAGACATGTGAGGGGTGGGTGCCTATCACTCCCAGCAGTGGACAGAGACATGTGAGGGGTGGGTGCCTATCACTTCCATCAGTGGACAGAGACATGGGGGTGGGTGCCTATCACTCCTAGCAGTGGGCAGAGACATGGGGGTGGGTGCCTATCACTCTCAGCAGTGGACAGAGACATGGGGGTGGGTACCTATCACTCCTAGCAGTGGACAGAGACATGTGAGGGGTGGGTGCAGAGGAATACCAGCAGTGGACAGAGACATGGGGGTGGGTGCCTATCACTCCCAGCAGTGGACAGAGACATGTGAGGGGTGGGTGCCTATCACTCCCATCAGTGGACAGAGACATAGGGGTGGGTGCCTATCCCTCCCAGCAGTGGACAGAGACATGTGAGGTGTGGGTGCAGAGGAATACCAGCAGTGGACAGAGACATGTGAGGGTGGGTGCCTATCACTCCCATCAGTGGACAGAGACATGTGAGGGGTGGGTGCAGAGGAATACCAGCAGGGGACAGAGACATGTGAGGGGTGGGTGCCTATCACTCCCAGCAGTGGATAGAGACATGTGGGGGGTGGGTGCCTATCACTCCCAGCAGTGGACAGAGACATGTGAGGGGTGGGTGCCTATCATTCCCATCAGTGGACAGAGACATGGGGGTGGGTGCCTATCACTCCCAGCAGTGGACAGAGACATGGGGGTGGGTGCCTATCACTCTCAGCAGTGAACAGAGACATGGGGGTGGGTGCCTATCACTCCCAGCAGTGGCCAGAGACATGTGAGGGGTGGGTGCAGAGGAATACCAGCAGTGGACAGAGACATGGGGGTGGGTGCCTATCACTCCCAGCAGTGGACAGAGACATGTGAGGGGTGGGTGCCTATCACACCCATCAGTGAACAAAGACATAGGGGTGGGTGCCTATCACTCCCAGCAGTGGACAGAGACATGTGAGGGGTGGGTGCAGAGGAATACCAGCAGTGGACAGAGACATGTGAGGGGTGGGTGCCTATCACTCCCATCAGTGGACAGAGACATGTGAGGGGTGGGTGCAGAGGAATACCAGCAGTGGACAGAGACATGTGAGGGGTGGGTGCCTATCACTCCCAGCCGTGGACAGAGACATGTGAGGGGTGGGTGCCTATCACTCCCATCAGTGGACAGAGACATGGGGGTGGGTTCCTATCACTCCCAGCAGTGGACAGAGACATGGGGGTGGGTGCCTATCACTCCCAGCACTGGACAGAGACATGTGAGTGGTGGGTGCCTATCACTCCCAGCAGTGGACAGAGACATGTGAGGGGTGGGTGCCTATCACTCCCATCACTGGACAGAGACATGGGGTGGGTGCCTATCACTCCCAGCAGTGGACAGAGAGATGGGGGTGGGTGCCTATCACTCCCAGCAGTGGACAGAGACAAGTGAGGGGTGGGTGCCTATCACTCACATCAGTGGACAGAGACATGGGGGTGGGAGCCTATCACTCCCAGCAGTGCAGTGGACAGAGATATGGGTGTGGGTGCCTATCACTCCCAGCAGTGGACAGAGACATGGGGGTGGATGCCTATCACTCCCAGCAGTGGACAGAGACATGTGAGGGGTGGGTGCCTATCACTCCCAGCAGTGGACAGAGACATGTGAGGGGTGGGTGCAAAGGAATACCAGCAGTGGACAGAGACATGTGAGGGGTGGGTGCCTATCACTCCCAGCAGTGGACAGAGACATCGGGGTGGGTGCCTATCACTCCCAGCACTGGACAGAGACATGGGGGTGGGTGCCTATCACTCCCAGCAATGGACAGAGACATGGGGGTGGGTGCCTATCACTCCCAGCAGTGGACAGAGACATGTGAGGGGTGGGTGCAGAGGAATACCTGCAGTGGACAGACACATGTGAGGGGTGGGTGCCTATCACTCCCAGCAGTGGACGGAGACATGTGAGGGGTGGGTGCCTATCTCTCCCAGCAGTGGACAGAGACATGTGAGGGGTGGGTGCCTATCACTCCCATCAGTGGACAGAGACATGGGGGTGGGTGCCTATCGCTCTGGGGCAGTGGACAGAGACATGAGGGTGGGTGCCTATCACTCCCAGCAGTGGACAGAGACATGGGGATGGGTGCCTATCACTCCCAGCAGTGGACAGAGACATGTGAGGGGTGGGTGCCTATCACTCCCATCAGTGGACAGAGACATGGGGGTGGGTGCCTATCACTCCCAGCAGTGGACAGAGACATGTGAGGGGTGGGTGCAGAGCAATACCAGCAGTGGACAGAGACATGTGAGGGGTGGGTGCCTATCACTCCCATCAGTGAACAGAGACATGTGAGGGGTGGGTGCAGAGGAATACCAGCAGTGGACAGTGACATGTAAGGGGTGGGTGCCTATCACTCCCAGCAGTGGACAGAGACATGGGGGTGAGTGCCTATCACTCCCTGCAGTGGACAGAGAAATGGGGGTGGGTGCCTATCACTCCCAGCACTGGACAGAGACATGTGAGGGGTGGGTGCAGAGGAATACCAGCAGTGGACAGAGACATGTGAGGGGTGGATACCTATCACTCCCATCAGTGGACAGAGACATGTGAAGGGTGGGTGCAGAGGAATACCAGCAGTGGACAGAGACATGTGAGGGGTGGGTGCCTATCACTCCCAGCAGTGGACAGAGCCATGTGAGGGGTAGGTGCCTATCACTCCCAGCAGTGGACAGAGACATGTGAGGGGTGGGTGCCTATCACTCCCATCAGTGGACAGAGACATGTGAGGGGTGGGTGCAGAGGAATACCAGCAGTGGACAGAGACATGTGAGGGGTGGGTGCCTATCACTCCCAGCAGTGGACAGAGACATGTGAGGGGTGGGCACCTATCACTCCCAGCAGTGGACAGAGACATGGGGGTGGGTGCCTATCACTCCCAGCAGTGGACAGAGACATGGGGGTGGGTGCCTATCACTCCCAGCAGTGGACAGAGACATGGGGGTCGGTGCCTATCACTCCCAGCAGTGGACAGAGACATGTGAGGGGTGGGTCTAGAGGAATACCAGCAGCGGAGAGAGACATGCGAGGGGTGGGTGCCTATCACTCCCATCAGTGGACAGAGACATGTGAGGGGTGGGTGCAGAGGAATACCAGCAGTGGACAGAGACATGTGAGGTGTGGGTGCCTATCACTGCCAGCAGTGGACAGAGACATGTGAGGGGTGGGTGCCTATCACTCCCAGCAGTGGACAGAGACATGTGAGGGGTGGGTGCCTATCACTCCCATCAGTGGACAGAGACAGGGGGGTGGGTGCCTATCACTCTCAGCAGTGGACAGAGACATGGGGGTGGGTGCCTATCACTCCCAGCAGAGGACAGAGACATGTGAGGGGTGGGTGCAGAGGAATACCAGCAGTGGACAGAGACATGTGAGGGGTGGGTGCCTATCACTCCCAGCAGTGGACAGAGACATGTGAGGGGTGGGTGCCTATCACTCCCAGCAGTGGACAGAGACAAGTGAGGGGTGGGTGCCTATCACTCCCAGCAGTGGACAGAGACATGTGAGGGGTGGGTGCCTATCACTCCCAGCAGTGGACAGAGACATGTGAGGGGTGGGTGCAGAGGAATACCAGCAGTGGACAGAGACATGTGAGGGGTGGGTGCCTATCACTCCCAGCAGTGGACAGAGACATGGGGGTGGGTGCCTATCACTACCAGCACTGGACAGAGACATGTGAGGGGTGGGTGCCTATCACTCCCAGCAGTGGACAGAGACATGTGAGGGGTGGATGCAGAGGAATACCAGCAGTGGACAGAGACATGTGAGGGGTGGGTGCCTATCACTCCCAGCAGTGGACAGAGACATCGGGGTGGGTGCCTATCACTCCCAGCACTGGACAGAGACATGGGGGTGGGTGCCTATCACTCCCAGCAGTGGACAGATACATGGGGGTGGGTGCCTATCACTCCCAGTAGTGGACAGAGACATGTGAGGGGTGGGTGCAGAGGAATACCTGCAGTGGACAAACACATGTGAGGGGTGGGTGCCTATCACTCCCAGCAGTGGACAGAGACATGTGAGGGGTGGGTGCCTATCACTCCCAGCAGTGGACAGAGACATGTCAGGGGTGGGTGCCTATCACTCTCATCAGTGGACAGAGACATGGGGGTGGGTTCCTATCACTCTGGGGCAGTGGACAGAGACATGAGGGTGGGTGCCTATCACTCCCAGCAGTGGACAGAGACATGGGGGTGGGTGCCTATCACTCCCAGCAGTGGACAGAGACATGTGAGGGGTGGGTGCCTATCACTCCCATCAGTGGACAGAGACATGGGGGTGGGTGCCTATCACTCCCATCAGTGAACAGAGACATGTGAGGGGTGGGTGCAGAGGAATACCAGCAGTGGACAGTGACATGTGAGGGGTGGGTGCCTATCCCTCCCAGCAGTGGACAGAGACATGTGAGGGGTGGGTGCCTATCACTCCCAGCAGTGGACAGAGACATGTGAGGGGTGGGTGCCTATCACTCCCATCAGTGGACAGAGACATGTGAGGGGTGGGTGCAGAGGAATACCAGCAGTGGATAGAGACATGCGAGGGGTGGGTGCCTATCACTCCCAGCAGTGGACAGAGACATGTGAGGGGTGGGTGCCTATCACTCCCAGCAGTGGACTGAGACATGGGTGTGGGTGCCTATGACTCCCAGCAGTGGACAGAGACATGGGGGTGGGTGCCTATCACTCCCAGCAGTGGACTGAGACATGGGGGTGGGTGCCTATCACTCCCAGCAGTGGACAGAGACATGTCAGGGGTGGGTGCCTATCACTCTCATCAGTGGACAGAGACATGGGGGTGGGTTCCTATCACTCTGGGGCAGTGGACAGAGACATGAGGGTGGGTGCCTATCACTCCCAGCAGTGGACAGAGACATGGGGGTGGGTGCCTATCACTCCCAGCAGTGGACAGAGACATGTGAGGGGTGGGTGCCTATCACTCCCATCAGTGGACAGAGACATAGGAGTGGGTGCCTATCACTCCCAGCAGTGGACAGAGACATGTGAGGGGTGGGTGCAGAGCAATACCAGCAGTGGACAGAGACATGTGAGGGGTGGGTGCCTATCACTCCCATCAGTGAACAGAGACATGTGAGGGGTGGGTGCAGAGGAATACCAGCAGTGGACAGTGACATGTGAGGGGTGGGTGCCTATCCCTCCCAGCAGTGGACAGAGACATGTGAGGGGAGGAGTGCCTATCACTCCCAGCAGTGGACAGAGACATGTGAGGGGTGGGTGCCTATCACTCCCATCAGTGGACAGAGACATGTGAGGGGTGGGTGCAGAGGAATACCAGCAGTGGACAGAGACATGTGAGGGGTGGGTGCCTATCACTCCCATCAGTGGACAGAGACATGTGAGGGGTGGGTGCCTATCACTCCCAGCAGTGGACAGAGACATGTGAGGGGTGGGTGCCTATCACTCCCAGCAGTGGACAGAGACATGTGAGGGGTGGGTGCCTATCACTCCCAGCAGTGGACAGAGACATGTGAGGGGTGGGTGCCTATCACTTCCATCAGTGGACAGAGACATGGGGGTGGGTGCCTATCACTCCTAGCAGTGGGCAGAGACATGGGGGTGGGTGCCTATCACTCTCAGCAGTGGACAGAGACATGGGGGTGGGTACCTATCACTCCTAGCAGTGGACAGAGACATGTGAGGGGTGGGTGCAGAGGAATACCAGCAGTGGACAGAGACATGGGGGTGGGTGCCTATCACTCCCAGCAGTGGACAGAGACATGTGAGGGGTGGGTGCCTATCACTCCCATCAGTGGACAGAGACATAGGGGTGGGTGCCTATCCCTCCCAGCAGTGGACAGAGACATGTGAGGTGTGGGTGCAGAGGAATACCAGCAGTGGACAGAGACATGTGAGGGTGGGTGCCTATCACTCCCATCAGTGGACAGAGACATGTGAGGGGTGGGTGCAGAGGAATACCAGCAGTGGACAGAGACATGTGAGGGGTGGGTGCCTATCACTCCCAGCAGTGGATAGAGACATGTGGGGGGTGGGTGCCTATCACTCCCAGCAGTGGACAGAGACATGTGAGGGGTGGGTGCCTATCATTCCCATCAGTGGACAGAGACATGGGGGTGGGTGCCTATCACTCCCAGCAGTGGACAGAGACATGGGGGTGGGTGCCTATCACTCTCAGCAGTGAACAGAGACATGGGGGTGGGTGCCTATCACTCCCAGCAGTGGCCAGAGACATGTGAGGGGTGGGTGCAGAGGAATACCAGCAGTGGACAGAGACATGGGGGTGGGTGCCTATCACTCCCAGCAGTGGACAGAGACATGTGAGGGGTGGGTGCCTATCACACCCATCAGTGAACAAAGACATAGGGGTGGGTGCCTATCACTCCCAGCAGTGGACAGAGACATGTGAGGGGTGGGTGCAGAGGAATACCAGCAGTGGACAGAGACATGTGAGGGGTGGGTGCCTATCACTCCCATCAGTGGACAGAGACATGTGAGGGGTGGGTGCAGAGGAATACCAGCAGTGGACAGAGACATGTGAGGGGTGGGTGCCTATCACTCCCAGCCGTGGACAGAGACATGTGAGGGGTGGGTGCCTATCACTCCCATCAGTGGACAGAGACATGGGGGTGGGTTCCTATCACTCCCAGCAGTGGACAGAGACATGGGGGTGGGTGCCTATCACTCCCAGCACTGGACAGAGACATGTGAGTGGTGGGTGCCTATCACTCCCAGCAGTGGACAGAGACATGTGAGGGGTGGGTGCCTATCACTCCCATCACTGGACAGAGGCATGGGGTGGGTGCCTATCACTCCCAGCAGTGGACAGAGAGATGGGGGTGGGTGCCTATCACTCCCAGCAGTGGACAGAGACAAGTGAGGGGTGGGTGCCTATCACTCACATCAGTGGACAGAGACATGGGGGTGGGAGCCTATCACTCCCAGCAGTGCAGTGGACAGAGATATGGGTGTGGGTGCCTATCACTCCCAGCAGTGGACAGAGACATGGGGGTGGATGCCTATCACTCCCAGCAGTGGACAGAGACATGTGAGGGGTGGGTGCCTATCACTCCCAGCAGTGGACAGAGACATGTGAGGGGTGGGTGCAAAGGAATACCAGCAGTGGACAGAGACATGTGAGGGGTGGGTGCCTATCACTCCCAGCAGTGGACAGAGACATCGGGGTGGGTGCCTATCACTCCCAGCACTGGACAGAGACATGGGGGTGGGTGCCTATCACTCCCAGCAATGGACAGAGACATGGGGGTGGGTGCCTATCACTCCCAGCAGTGGACAGAGACATGTGAGGGGTGGGTGCAGAGGAATACCTGCAGTGGACAGACACATGTGAGGGGTGGGTGCCTATCACTCCCAGCAGTGGACGGAGACATGTGAGGGGTGGGTGCCTATCTCTCCCAGCAGTGGACAGAGACATGTGAGGGGTGGGTGCCTATCACTCCCATCAGTGGACAGAGACATGGGGGTGGGTGCCTATCGCTCTGGGGCAGTGGACAGAGACATGAGGGTGGGTGCCTATCACTCCCAGCAGTGGACAGAGACATGGGGATGGGTGCCTATCACTCCCAGCAGTGGACAGAGACATGTGAGGGGTGGGTGCCTATCACTCCCATCAGTGGACAGAGACATGGGGGTGGGTGCCTATCACTCCCAGCAGTGGACAGAGACATGTGAGGGGTGGGTGCAGAGCAATACCAGCAGTGGACAGAGACATGTGAGGGGTGGGTGCCTATCACTCCCATCAGTGAACAGAGACATGTGAGGGGTGGGTGCAGAGGAATACCAGCAGTGGACAGTGACATGTAAGGGGTGGGTGCCTATCACTCCCAGCAGTGGACAGAGACATGGGGGTGAGTGCCTATCACTCCCTACAGTGGACAGAGAAATGGGGGTGGGTGCCTATCACTCCCAGCACTGGACAGAGACATGTGAGGGGTGGGTGCAGAGGAATACCAGCAGTGGACAGAGACATGTGAGGGGTGGATACCTATCACTCCCATCAGTGGACAGAGACATGTGAAGGGTGGGTGCAGAGGAATACCAGCAGTGGACAGAGACATGTGAGGGGTGGGTGCCTATCACTCCCAGCAGTGGACAGAGCCATGTGAGGGGTAGGTGCCTATCACTCCCAGCAGTGGACAGAGACATGTGAGGGGTGGGTGCCTATCACTCCCATCAGTGGACAGAGACATGTGAGGGGTGGGTGCAGAGGAATACCAGCAGTGGACAGAGTGACTTGTGAGGGGTGGGTGCCTATCACTCCCAGCAGTGGACAGAGACATGTGAGGGGTGGGCACCTATCACTCCCAGCAGTGGACAGAGACATGGGGGTGGGTGCCTATCACTCCCAGCAGTGGACAGAGACATGGGGGTGGGTGCCTATCACTCCCAGCAGTGGACAGAGACATGGGGGTCGGTGCCTATCACTCCCAGCAGTGGACAGAGACATGTGAGGGGTGGGTCTAGAGGAATACCAGCAGCAGAGAGAGACATGCGAGGGGTGGGTGCCTATCACTCCCATCAGTGGACAGAGACATGTGAGGGGTGGGTGCAGAGGAATACCAGCAGTGGACAGAGACATGTGAGGTGTGGGTGCCTATCACTGCCAGCAGTGGACAGAGACATGTGAGGGGTGGGTGCCTATCACTCCCAGCAGTGGACAGAGACATGTGAGGGGTGGGTGCCTATCACTCCCATCAGTGGACAGAGACAGGGGGGTGGGTGCCTATCACTCTCAGCAGTGGACAGAGACATGGGGGTGGGTGCCTATAACTCCCAGCAGTGGACAGAGACATGTGAGGGGTGGGTGCAGAGGAATACCAGCAGTGGACAGAGACATGGGGGTGGGTGCCTATCACTCCCAGCAGTGGACAGAGACATGTGAGGGGTGGGTGCCTATCACTCCCATCAGTGGACAGAGACATGGGGGTGGGTGCCTATCACTCCCAGCAGTGGACAGAGACATGTGAGGGGTGGGTGCAGAGGAATACCAGCAGTGGACAGAGACATGTGAGGGGTGGGTGCCTATCATTCTCATCAGTGGACAGAGACATGTGAGGGGTGAGTGCAGAGGAATACCAGCAGTGGACAGAGACATGTGAGGGGTGGGTGCCTATAACTCCCAGCAGTGGACAGAGACATGTGAGGGGTGGGTGCCTATCACTCCCAGCAGTGGACAGAGACAAGTGAGGGGTGGGTGCCTATCACTCCCATCAGTGGATAGAGACATGGGGGTGGGTGCCTATCACTCCCAGCAGTGGACAGAGACATGGGTGTGGGTGCCTATCACTCCCAGCAGTGGACAGAGACATGGGGG
Source organism: Triturus cristatus (assembly GCF_964204655.1). Classification (NCBI taxonomy): domain Eukaryota; kingdom Metazoa; phylum Chordata; class Amphibia; order Caudata; family Salamandridae; genus Triturus; species Triturus cristatus. The sequence goes on from NC_140579.1 coordinate 258,872,652, forward strand.
TGGGTGCCTATCACTCCAAGCAGTGGACAGAGACATGTGAGGGGTGGGTGCCTATCACTCCCAGCAGTGAACAGAGACATGTGAGGGGTGGGTGCCTATCAATCCCAGCAGTGGACTGAGACATGTGAGGGGTGGGTGCAGAGGAATACCAGCAGTGGACAGAGACATGTGAGGGGTGGGTGCCTATCACTCCCAGCAGTGGACAGAGACATCGGGGTGGGTGCCTATCACTCCCAGCACTGGACAGAGACATGGGGTGGGTGCCTATCACTCCCAGCAGTGGACAGAGACATGGGGGTGGGTGCCTATCACTCCCAGCAGTGGACAGAGACATGTGAGGGGTGGGTGCAGAGGAATACCTGCAGTGGACAGACACATGTGAGGGGTGGGTGCCTATCACTCCCAGCAGTGGACGGAGACATGTGAGGGGTGGGTGCCTATCACTCCCAGCAGTGGACAGAGACATGTGAGGGGTGGGTGCCTATCACTCCCATTAGTGGACAGAGACATGGGGGTGGGTGCCTATGACTCTGGGGCAGTGGACAGAGACATGAGGATAGGTGCCTATCACTCCCAGCAGTGGACAGAGACATGGGAGTGGGTGCCTATCACTCCCATCAGTGGACAGAGACATGGGGGTGGGTGCCTATCACTCCCAGCAGTGGACAGAGACATGGGGGTGGGTGCCTATCACTCTCAGCAGTGGATATAGACATGGGGGTGGGTGCCTATCACTCCCAGCAGTGGCCAGAGTCATGTGAGGGGTGGGTGCAGAGGAATACCAGCAGTGGACAGAAACATGGGGGTGGGTGCCTATCACTCCCAGAAGTGGACAGAGACATGTGAGGGGTGGGTGCCTATCACACCCATCAGTGGACAGAGACATAGGGGTGGGTGCCTATCACTCCCAGCAGTGGACAGAGACATGTGAGGGGTGGGTGCAGAGGAATACAAGCAGTGTACAGAGACATGTGAGGGGTGGGTGCCTATCACTCCCAGCAGTGGACAGAGACATTTGAGGGGTGGGTGCAGAGGAATACCAGCAGTGGACAGAGACATGTGAGGGGTGGGTGCCTATCACTCCCATCAGTGGACAGAGACATGTGAGGGGTGGGTGCAGAGGAATACCAGCAGTGGACAGAGAGATGTGAGGGGTGGGTGCCTATCACTCCCAGCAGTGGACAGAGACATATGAGGGGTGGGTGCCTATCACTCCCATCAGTGGACAGAGACATGGGGGTGGGTTCCTATCACTCCCAGCAGTGGACAGAGACATGGGGGTGAGTGCCTATCACTCCCTGCAGTGGACAGAGAAATGGGGGTGGGTGCCTATCACTCCCAGCACTGGACAGAGACATGTGAGGGGTGGGTGTAGAGGAATACCAGCAGTGGACAGAGACATGTGAGGGGTGGATACCTATCACTCCCATCAGTGGACAGAGACATGTGAGGGGTGGGTGCAGAGGAATACCAGCAGTGGACAGAGACATGTGAGGGGTGGGTGCCTATCACTCCCAGCAGTGGACAGAGACATGTGGGGGGTGGGTGCCTATCACTCCCAGCAGTGGACAGAGACATGTGACGGGTGGGTGCCTATCACTCCCATCAGTGGACAGAGACATGGGGGTGGGTGCCTATCACTCCCAGCAGTGGACAGAGACATGGGGGTGGGTGCCTATCACTCTCAGCAGTGGATATAGACATGGGGGTGGGTGCCTATCACTCCCAGCAGTGGCCAGAGTCATGTGAGGGGTGGGTGCAGAGGAATACCAGCAGTGGACAGAAACATGGGGGTGGGTGCCTATCACTCCCAGAAGTGGACAGAGACATGTGAGGGGTGGGTGCCTATCACACCCATCAGTGGACAGAGACATAGGGGTGGGTGCCTATCACTCCCAGCAGTGGACAGAGACATGTGAGGGGTGGGTGCAGAGGAATACCAGCAGTGTACAGAGACATGTGAGGGGTGGGTGCCTATCACTCCCAGCAGTGGACAGAGACATGTGAGGGGTGGGTGCAGAGGAATACCAGCAGTGGACAGAGACATGTGAGGGGTGGGTGCCTATCACTCCCATCAGTGGACAGAGACATGTGAGGGGTGGGTGCAGAGGAATACCAGCAGTGGACAGAGACATGTGAGGGGTGGGTGCCTATCACTCCCAGCAGTGGACAGAGACATATGAGGGGTGGGTGCCTATCACTCCCATCAGTGGACAGAGACATGGGGGTGGGTTCCTATCACTCCCAGCAGTGGACAGAGACATGGGGGTGAGTGCCTATCACTCCCTGCAGTGGACAGAGAAATGGGGGTGGGTGCCTATCACTCCCAGCACTGGACAGAGACATGTGAGGGGTGGGTGTAGAGGAATACCAGCAGTGGACAGAGACATGTGAGGGGTGGATACCTATCACTCCCATCAGTGGACAGAGACATGTGAGGGGTGGGTGCAGAGTAATACCAGCAGTGGACAGAGACATGTGAGGGGTGGGTGCCTATCACTCCCAGCAGTGGACAGAGCCATGTGAGGGGTAGGTGCCTATCACTCCCAGCAGTGGACAGAGACATGTGAGGGGTGGGTGCCTATCACTCCCAGCAGTGGACAGAGACATGGGGGTGGGTGCCTATCACTCCCAGCAGTGGACAGATACATGGGGGTCGGTGCCTATCACTCCCAGCAGTGGACAGAGACATGTGAGGGGTGGGTCTAGAGGAATACCAGCAGCGGAGAGAGACATGCGAGGGGTGGGTGCCTATCACTCCCATCAGTGGACAGAGACATGTGAGGGGTGGGTGCAGAGGAATACCAGCAGTGGACAGAGACATGTGAGGTGTGGGTGCCTATCACTCCCAGCAGTGGACAGAGACATGTGAGGGGTGGGTGCCTATCACTCCCAGCAGTGGACAGAGACATGTGAGGGGTGGGTGCCTATCACTCCCATCAGTGGACAGAGACAGGGGGGTGGGTGCCTATCACTCTCAGCAGTGGACAGAGACATGGGGGTGGGTGCCTATAACTCCCAGCAGTGGACAGAGACATGTGAGGGGTGGGTGCAGAGGAATACCAGCAGTGGACAGAGACATGGGGGTGGGTGCCTATCACTCCCAGCAGTGGACAGAGACATGTGAGGGGTGGGTGCCTATCACTCCCATCAGTGGACAGAGACATGGGGGTGGGTGCCTATCACTCCCAGCAGTGGACAGAGACATGTGAGGGGTGGGTGCAGAGGAATACCAGCAGTGGACAGAGACATGTGAGGGGTGGGTGCCTATCATTCTCATCAGTGGACAGAGACATGTGAGGGGTGAGTGCAGAGGAATACCAGCAGTGGACAGAGACATGTGAGGGGTGGGTGCCTATCACTCCCAGCAGTGGACAGAGACATGTGAGGGGTGGGTGCCTATCACTCCCAGCAGTGGACAGAGACAAGTGAGGGGTGGGTGCCTATCACTCCCATCAGTGGATAGAGACATGGGGGTGGGTGCCTATCACTCCCAGCAGTGGACAGAGACATGGGTGTGGGTGCCTATCACTCCCAGCAGTGGACAGAGACATGGGGGTGGGTGCCTATCACTCCAAGCAGTGGACAGAGACATGTGAGGGGTGGGTGCCTATCACTCCCAGCAGTGAACAGAGACATGTGAGGGGTGGGTGCCTATCACTCCCAGCAGTGGACAGAGACATGTGAGGGGTGGGTGCAGAGGAATACCAGCAGTGGACAGAGACATGTGAGGGGTGGGTGCCTATCACTCCCAGCAGTGGACAGAGACATCGGGGTGGGTGCCTATCACTCCCAGCACTGGACAGAGACATGGGGGTGGGTGCCTATCACTCCCAGCAGTGGACAGAGACATGGGGGTGGGTGCCTATCACTCCCAGCAGTGGACAGAGACATGTGAGGGGTGGGTGCAGAGGAATACCTGCAGTGGACAGACACATGTGAGGGGTGGGTGCCTATCACTCCCAGCAGTGTCGGAGACATGTGAGGGGTGGGTGCCTATCACTCCCAGCAGTGGACAGAGACATGTGAGGGGTGGGTGCCTATCACTCCCATTAGTGGACAGAGACATGGGGGTGGGTGCCTATCACTCTGGGGCAGTGGACAGAGACATGAGGATGGGTGCCTATCACTCCCAGCAGTGGACAGAGACATGGAAGTGGGTGCCTATCACTCCCAGCAGTGGACAGAGACATGTGAGGGGTGGGTGCCTATCACTACCATCAGTGGACAGAGACATGGGGGTGGGTGCCTATCACTCCCAGCAGTGGACAGAGACATGTGAGGGGTGGGTGCAGAGCAATACCAGCAGTGGACAGAGACATGTGACGGGTGGGTGCCTATCACTCCCATCAGTGAACAGAGACATGTGAGGGGTGGGTGCAGAGGAATACCAGCAGTGGACAGAGACATGTGAGGGGTGGGTGCCTATCATTCCCAGCAGTGGACAGAGACATGTGAGGGGAGGAGTGCCTATCACTCCCAGCAGTGGACAGAGACATGGGGGTGGGTGCCTATCACTCCAAGCAGTGGACAGAGACATGCGAGGGGTGGGTGCAGAGGAATACCAGCAGTGGACAGAGACATCGGGGTGGGTGCCTATCACTCCCAGCAGTGGACAGAGACATGTGAGGGGTGGGTGCCTATCACTCCCATCAGTGGACAGAGACATAGGGGTGGGTGCCTATCCCTCCCAGCAGTGGCCAGAGACATGTGAGGGGTGGGTGCAGAGGAATACCAGCAGTGGACAGAGACATGTGAGGGGTGGGTGCCTATCACTCCCAGCAGTGGACAGAGACATGTGGGGGGTGGGTGCCTATCACTCCCAGCAGTGGACAGAGACATGTGAGGGGTGGGTGCCTATCACTCCCATCAGTGGACAGAGACATGGGGGTGGGTGCCTATCACTCCCAGCAGTGGACAGAGACATGGGGGTGGGTGCCTATCACTCTCAGCAGTGGATATAGACATGGGGGTGGGTGCCTATCACTCCCAGCAGTGGCCAGAGTCATGTGAGGGGTGGGTGCAGAGGAATACCAGCAGTGGACAGAAACATGGGGGTGGGTGCCTATCACTCCCAGAAGTGGACAGAGACATGTGAGGGGTGGGTGCCTATCACACCCATCAGTGGACAGAGATATAGGGGTGGGTGCCTATCACTCCCAGCAGTGGACAGAGACATGTGAGGGGTGGGTGCAGAGGAATACCAGCAGTGGATAGAGACATGTGAGGTGTGGGTGCCTATCACTCCCAGCAGTGGACAGAGACATGTGAGGGGTGGGTGCCTATCACTCCCAGCAGTGGACAGAGACATGTGAGGGGTGGGTGCCTATCACTCCCATCAGTGGACAGAGACAGGGGGGTGGGTGCCTATCACTCTCAGCAGTGGACAGAGACATGGGGGTGGGTGCCTATAACTCCCAGCAGTGGACAGAGACATGTGAGGGGTGGGTGCAGAGGAATACCAGCAGTGGACAGAGACATGGGGGTGGGTGCCTATCACTCCCAGCAGTGGACAGAGACATGTGAGGGGTGGGTGCCTATCACTCCCATCAGTGGACAGAGACATGGGGGTGGGTGCCTATCACTCCCAGCAGTGGACAGAGACATGTGAGGGGTGAGTGCAGAGGAATACCAGCAGTGGACAGAGACATGTGAGGGGTGGGTGCCTATCACTCCCAGCAGTGGACAGAGACATGTGAGGGGTGGGTGCCTATCACTCCCAGCAGTGGACAGAGACAAGTGAGGGGTGGGTGCCTATCACTCCCATCAGTGGATAGAGACATGGGGGTGGGTGCCTATCACTCCCAGCAGTGGACAGAGACATGGGTGTGGGTGCCTATCACTCCCAGCAGTGGACAGAGACATGGGGGTGGGTGCCTATCACTCCAAGCAGTGGACAGAGACATGTGAGGGGTGGGTGCCTATCACTCCCAGCAGTGAACAGAGACATGTGAGGGGTGGGTGCCTATCACTCCCAGCAGTGGACAGAGACATGTGAGGGGTGGGTGCAGAGGAATACCAGCAGTGGACAGAGACATGTGAGGGGTGGGTGCCTATCACTCCCAGCAGTGGACAGAGACATCGGGGTGGGTGCCTATCACTCCCAGCACTGGACAGAGACATGGGGGTGGGTGCCTATCACTCCCAGCAGTGGACAGAGACATGGGGGTGGGTGCCTATCACTCCCAGCAGTGGACAGAGACATGTGAGGGGTGGGTGCAGAGGAATACCTGCAGTGGACAGACACATGTGAGGGGTGGGTGCCTATCACTCCCAGCAGTGGACGGAGACATGTGAGGGGTGGGTGCCTATCACTCCCAGCAGTGGACAGAGACATGTGAGGGGTGGGTGCCTATCACTCCCATTAGTGGACAGAGACATGGGGGTGGGTGCCTATCACTCTGGGGCAGTGGACAGAGACATGAGGATGGGTGCCTATCACTCCCAGCAGTGGACAGAGACATGGAAGTGGGTGCCTATCACTCCCAGCAGTGGACAGAGACATGTGAGGGGTGGGTGCCTATCACTCCCATCAGTGGACAGAGACATGGGGGTGGGTGCCTATCACTCCCAGCAGTGGACAGAGACATGTGAGGGGTGGGTGCAGAGCAATACCAGCAGTGGACAGAGACATGTGACGGGTGGGTGCCTATCACTCCCATCAGTGAACAGAGACATGTGAGGGGTGGGTGCAGAGGAATACCAGCAGTGGACAGAGACATGTGAGGGGTGGGTGCCTATCATTCCCAGCAGTGGACAGAGACATGTGAGGGGAGGAGTGCCTATCACTCCCAGCAGTGGACAGAGACATGGGGGTGGGTGCCTATCACTCCAAGCAGTGGACAGAGACATGCGAGGGGTGGGTGCAGAGGAATACCAGCAGTGGACAGAGACATCGGGGTGGGTGCCTATCACTCCCAGCAGTGGACAGAGACATGTGAGGGGTGGGTGCCTATCACTCCCATCAGTGGACAGAGACATAGGGGTGGGTGCCTATCCCTCCCAGCAGTGGCCAGAGACATGTGAGGGGTGGGTGCAGAGGAATACCAGCAGTGGACAGAGACATGTGAGGGGTGGGTGCCTATCACTCCCAGCAGTGGACAGAGACATGTGGGGGGTGGGTGCCTATCACTCCCAGCAGTGGACAGAGACATGTGAGGGGTGGGTGCCTATCACTCCCATCAGTGGACAGAGACATGGGGGTGGGTGCCTATCACTCCCAGCAGTGGACAGAGACATGGGGGTGGGTGCCTATCACTCTCAGCAGTGGATATAGACATGGGGGTGGGTGCCTATCACTCCCAGCAGTGGCCAGAGTCATGTGAGGGGTGGGTGCAGAGGAATACCAGCAGTGGACAGAAACATGGGGGTGGGTGCCTATCACTCCCAGAAGTGGACAGAGACATGTGAGGGGTGGGTGCCTATCACACCCATCAGTGGACAGAGACATAGGGGTGGGTGCCTATCACTCCCAGCAGTGGACAGAGACATGTGAGGGGTGGGTGCAGAGGAATACCAGCAGTGGACAGAGACATGTGAGGTGTGGGTGCCTATCACTCCCAGCAGTGGACAGAGACATGTGAGGGGTGGGTGCCTATCACTCCCAGCAGTGGACAGAGACATGTGAGGGGTGGGTGCCTATCACTCCCATCAGTGGACAGAGACAGGGGGGTGGGTGCCTATCACTCTCAGCAGTGGACAGAGACATGGGGGTGGGTGCCTATAACTGCCAGCAGTGGACAGAGACATGTGAGGGGTGGGTGCAGAGGAATACCAGCAGTGGACAGAGACATGGGGGTGGGTGCCTATCACTCCCAGCAGTGGACAGAGACATGTGAGGGGTGGGTGCCTATCACTCCCATCAGTGGACAGAGACATGGGGGTGGGTGCCTATCACTCCCAGCAGTGGACAGAGACATGTGAGGGGTGGGTGCAGAGGAATACCAGCAGTGGACAGAGACATGTGAGGGGTGGGTGCCTATCATTCTCATCAGTGGACAGAGACATGTGAGGGGTGAGTGCAGAGGAATACCAGCAGTGGACAGAGACATGTGAGGGGTGGGTGCCTATCACTCCCAGCAGTGGACAGAGACATGTGAGGGGTGGGTGCCTATCACTCCCAGCAGTGGACAGAGACAAGTGAGGGGTGGGTGCCTATCACTCCCATCAGTGGATAGAGACATGGGGGTGGGTGCCTATCACTCCCAGCAGTGGACAGAGACATGGGTGTGGGTGCCTATCACTCCCAGCAGTGGACAGAGACATGGGGGTGGGTGCCTATCACTCCAAGCAGTGGACAGAGACATGTGAGGGGTGGGTGCCTATCACTCCCAGCAGTGAACAGAGACATGTGAGGGGTGGGTGCCTATCACTCCCAGCGGTGGACAGAGACATGTGAGGGGTGGGTGCAGAGGAATACCAGCAGTGGACAGAGACATGTGAGGGGTGGGTGCCTATCACTCCCAGCAGTGGACAGAGACATCGGGGTGGGTGCCTATCACTCCCAGCACTGGACAGAGACATGGGGGTGGGTGCCTATCACTCCCAGCAGTGGACAGAGACATGGGGGTGGGTGCCTATCACTCCCAGCAGTGGACAGAGACATGTGAGGGGTGGGTGCAGAGGAATACCTGCAGTGGACAGACACATGTGAGGGGTGGGTGCCTATCACTCCCAGCAGTGGACGGAGACATGTGAGGGGTGGGTGCCTATCACTCCCAGCAGTGGACAGAGACATGTGAGGGGTGGGTGCCTATCACTCCCATTAGTGGACAGAGACATGGGGGTGGGTGCCTATCACTCTGGGGCAATGGACAGAGACATGAGGATGGGTGCCTATCACTCCCAGCAGTAGACAGAGACATGGAAGTGGGTGCCTATCACTCCCAGCAGTGGACAGAGACATGTGAGGGGTGGGTGCCTATCACTCCCATCAGGGGACAGAGACATGGGGGTGGGTGCTTATCACTCCCAGCAGTGGACAGAGACATGTGAGGGGTGGGTGCAGAGCAATACCAGCAGTGGACAGAGACATGTGACGGGTGGGTGCCTATCACTCCCATCAGTGAACAGAGACATGTGAGGGGTGGGTGCAGAGGAATACCAGCAGTGGACAGAGACATGTGAGGGGTGGGTGCCTATCATTCCCAGCAGTGGACAGAGACATGTGAGGGGAGGAGTGCCTATCACTCCCAGCAGTGGACAGAGACATGGGGGTGGGTGCCTATCACTCCAAGCAGTGGACAGAGACATGCGAGGGGTGGGTGCAGAGGAATACCAGCAGTGGACAGAGACATCGGGGTGGGTGCCTATCACTCCCAGCAGTGGACAGAGACATGTGAGGGGTGGGTGCCTATCACTCCCATCAGTGGACAGAGACATAGGGGTGGGTGACTATCCCTCCCAGCAGTGGCCAGAGACATGTGAGGGGTGGGTGCAGAGGAATACCAGCAGTGGACAGAGACATGTGAGGGGTGGGTGCCTATCACTCCCAGCAGTGGACAGAGACATGTGGGGGGTGGGTGCCTATCACTCCCAGCAGTGGACAGAGACATGTGAGGGGTGGGTGCCTATCACTCCCATCAGTGGACAGAGACATGGGGGTGGGTGCCTATCACTCCCAGCAGTGGACAGAGACATGGGGGTGGGTGCCTATCACTCTCAGCAGTGGATATAGACATGGGGGTGGGTGCCTATCACTCCCAGCAGTGGCCAGAGTCATGTGAGGGGTGGGTGCAGAGGAATACCAGCAGTGGACAGAAACATGGGGGTGGGTGCCTATCACTCCCAGAAGTGGACAGAGACATGTGAGGGGTGGGTGCCTATCACACCCATCAGTGGACAGAGACATAGGGGTGGGTGCCTATCACTCCCAGCAGTGGACAGAGACATGTGAGGGGTGGGTGCAGAGGAATACCAGCAGTGGACAGAGACATGTGAGGTGTGGGTGCCTATCACTCCCAGCAGTGGACAGAGACATGTGAGGGGTGGGTGCCTATCACTCCCAGCAGTGGACAGAGACATGTGAGGGGTGGGTGCCTATCACTCCCATCAGTGGACAGAGACAGGGGGGTGGGTGCCTATCACTCTCAGCAGTGGACAGAGACATGGGGGTGGGTGCCTATAACTGCCAGCAGTGGACAGAGACATGTGAGGGGTGGGTGCAGAGGAATACCAGCAGTGGACAGAGACATGGGGGTGGGTGCCTATCACTCCCAGCAGTGGACAGAGACATGTGAGGGGTGGGTGCCTATCACTCCCATCAGTGGACAGAGACATGGGGGTGGGTGCCTATCACTCCCAGCAGTGGACAGAGACATGTGAGGGGTGGGTGCAGAGGAATACCAGCAGTGGACAGAGACATGTGAGGGGTGGGTGCCTATCATTCTCATCAGTGGACAGAGACATGTGAGGGGTGAGTGCAGAGGAATACCAGCAGTGGACAGAGACATGTGAGGGGTGGGTGCCTATCACTCCCAGCAGTGGACAGAGACATGTGAGGGGTGGGTGCCTATCACTCCCAGCAGTGGACAGAGACAAGTGAGGGGTGGGTGCCTATCACTCCCATCAGTGGATAGAGACATGGGGGTGGGTGCCTATCACTCCCAGCAGTGGACAGAGACATGGGTGTGGGTGCCTATCACTCCCAGCAGTGGACAGAGACATGGGGG